>NC_053495.1:144870299-145472799 GCF_905171775.1 Rana temporaria
GGCTCTTTCAGAAAAAAAATAAAAGTCAGCAGCTACAAATGCTGTAGCTGCTGACTTCTAATATTAGGACACTTACCTGTCTAGGAATCCAGCGGTGTCCTCATTCAAGCCAATTTTTCAGTCAGCTATTGGGTGCTGACTCAAGGGAAACCAGCCAGTTTCCACTAAAGGAAACTGGCAGGGAAGCCTTGCGGTTTCACAGCTGGTTCCCTACTGCGCAAAGCACGCTACACTCTGTCAATGGGCCAGCTGCGGGGGAAGGAGGAGGGACCGAACGTTCAGCTGAGTTTCAAAACCAGGTACCGGCTCCCCCTTGCCCTCATAAAGTGCCAGATGTGGCAGTAGAGGTGGGGACGTGGCAGACAAGCAAAGCTTCCCCTTTTTGGCGATAACGCATGACAGGTCCTCTTTATGAAGACATCCGGGGTCTATAAGACCCAGTATCTCTCCTCTACACTGAAAAGCATGAGAAGAAAAAACAAACAAAAACACTGATTTCTGATTTCCAGAAAAAAATGTAAGTTATGTAATGACGTCGCTTTCAGCCTCTCAGGAACATAGAGATGGCTGGGGACCATTTGGTCCCAGTACCATCAGATGGTAGAGCCTGGAATGGTGCTGGTGGGCAGCAGGAGGGGGGATATATTCTCCTGCCTGTAAAAACAATCCAGCAGCTAATCAGTCGCTAGGATAGTTTTTACAACACAGAGAATCGCTGGCTGAAAAAAAGATACCAGAATGATGCCTGTAGTTGCAGACATCATCCTGGTATTACGGATGTGATGATTACACTCTCAGGCCTCATACACAAGACCGTTTTCCTCTGCAAAATCCATCAAGAAAAATGCTGGCAGAGCATTTTTGCCGAGAAAAGCGGCCGTGTGTATGTTTTTCGTCGAGAAATCTGTCGTGGATCTCGATGAGAAAAAAAGAGAACATGCTCTCTTTTTTCTTGTCGCGAGTCTCAATTTCCTCGTCGTGTTTCTCGTCAGGCTGGTTTACGACGAGAAACACGCTCGTGTGTATGCTTAGAAATCCGCGCATGCTCAGAATAAAGTATGAGATGGGAGCGCACCTTTGGTAAAAGTAGCGTTCGTAATGGAGATAGCACATTTGTCATGCTGTAACAGACTGACAAAGCGTGAATCGTCTCTCATCAAACTTTTACTAACACGCGGTAACACGAGATTAGCAAAAGCAGCCCCAAGGGTGGCGCCAGTGGAATCGAACTCCCCTTTATAGTGCAGTCGTACGTGTTGTACGTCACTGCGTTTGAGAACAATGAGATTTTCTCTTGACAGTGTGTATGCAAGGAAAAGTAGAGGAAAACAAAGTTTCTTTAACGACGAGATTCTCGGTTGTGTGTACGAGGCCTCATCCTCACTGTGTGCATAGATTTTCCAGCTCAAAGGATGAACATTGTTACATCTAAGCACAGGCCGTTTGAGAGTGACTGTTTTTATTGTTGTCTGTGCCCCCTTATGGGAGATTCCTCCTCTCTAATTGTCCTATTTACTATAATCATTGAAAGTGAAAGTAAAAGAAAATCCCAAATTTGGGGTTTTCCCCAGCAAATGAATTGAGGGGAAATATTCCAATGAGTTCTGGTGACCTGGAGGTCCCCAAGGTATTCCCTTTATTTGCAGGATTTTCCCCTCACTTCTTGTTCGATACTCACGAAAATGCCTAGTATCGGTATTGGTATTGGTGCAACCCTAGTTATAACCCTCCCTTGTCTATTCCTAATGATCAGGAACAGCGACCTCTCTGTACTCCCTGTCAGTACACTCCCCCCACAGTTAGAAACACCTCCCTAGGGAACACTTAACCCCTTAATCGCCCCTTAGTGTTAACCCCTTTCCTGCCAGTGCAATTTATAGTGATCAGTGGCTATTTTTAGCTCTGATCACTGTAATAATGTCACTGGTCCCAAAAAAGTGTCAAAAGTGTCTGATCTGTCCGCCACAATGTCGCAGTCTGCCTAAAAATCGCTGATCACCGCAATTACTAGTAAAAATATTTATTTTTATAAAAATGCCATAAATATAGCCCCTATTTTGTAGACGCTATAACTTTTGTGCAAACCAATCAATATATGCTTATTGTTTTACCATAAATATGTAGAAGAATACATATTGGCCTAAATTTGTTTTAGCATAAAGTTAAAAAATATTGTTTTTTTGTTTTTTCAAAATTGTCAGTCTTTTTTTGTTTATAGCACAAAATATAATACCACCAAAAGAAATCTATATTTGTTGGAAAAAAAGGACACAAATTTTGTTATAGCACAGCATTGCATGACCGCGCAATTGGCAGTTAGAGCGACAGTGCCGTAATGCACAAAAAGGCTTGGTCATTAAGGGGGTAAATCCTTCTGGGGCTGAAGTGGTTATTGCTATATCAGTACATAGGGAAGCTGGAATTTAGAAAAAAAAGGTGAACAAAGGTAAACTTAGGGCCAGATTCTCGTATCCTGGCGTAAAACTATGCAGGCGTAACGTATCTTGTTTACGCTACGCGGCCGCAAGTTTTACGGGCAAGTGCTTGATTCACAAAGCACTTGCCTGTGAAGTTGTGGCGGCGTAGCGTAAATCCTCTGGTGCAAGCCTGCCTAATTCAAATGATCCAGGTAGGGGGCGTGGATCATTTAAATTAGGCGTGTTCCCGTGCCGATCGTACTGCGCATGCGCCGTCCCTAAAATTTCCCAATGTGCATTGCGCTAAATGACGTCGCAAGGACGTCATTGGTTTCGACGTTAACGTAAATGGCGTCCAGCGCCATTCACGGACGACTTACGCAAACGACGTACATTTTTAAATTTTGACGCGGGAACGACGGCCATACTTAACATTGGTTGCCCCTCATATAGCAGGGGCAACTTTACGCGTAGCAAATGCTACGGAAACGTCGTAAATTCACTGCGTCGACCGCGCGTATGTTCGGGAATCTCGCGTAAATAGCTAATTTGCATAGACGACGGGGAAAACGAAGTCGGCGACACATAGCGGCAGGAAAAAAAATTGCATCTAAGATCTGACAGCGTAAGAGCCTTACGCCTGTCAGATCTAATGGATATCTATGCGTAACTGATTCTAAGAATCAGTCGCATAGATACGCCGGCCCAGATTAGGACTTACGACGGCACAAATGGTGTTGCGCCGTCCTAAGCCCTTTGAGAATCTGGCCCATTGCCTTTAAATCAAATGTGTCAAATCCACATTAGGAGGATTAATGTGTCATTTTGTGTTAGGACCTTGTAATATAAGTGTGTTTGGTGTCTGAGTGATACATTTGTTCAGTTCAAATTCTGGCTCTGTGGAATAAATTGGCCTGGGAGACAATTTTGCCTAAAATAATGTAATCTGCAGTTAAGGCAAAATGGCATATGCATTAAGGTAAAAAACCTTCTGTGATGCAGGTAAACCCCCCCCCCCCCATTATTCTTACCTGAGCCTGATGTGATCCAGCAGTGTGCAGTAGAGCAGCGGCTCTCGCCACTGTCTCCCTCGTCATTGGGCAGATAGCAGCGGAAGCTATTGGCTCTCGTTGCTGTCAATCAAATGTTGTGATGAAGAAGTGGGGGATGGGGTCGAGTCAACAGGTCTGTCAGGCTTTCCCTGGGGGTGCTCGCTGAAGAACAGGGGCCTGGAGCGCCAGCAGGGGACCCCAGAAAAGAGAACCGGGCTGCTCTGTGCAAAACCATTCCACAGAGCATGTAAGTATACCATGTTTGTTTTTTTAGCTAATATAAAAACCCAAAGGTTTAATATCATATTAAGCTACTATACTATACATACACTGCTTGTGTATGAAAACATCTGAAAAAATAAGCATCTTTTGACTAACACCATTTAACCCACAGAGATAACTCTTGGATACTGGTGTGATCTAAAATCTGAAGGCTGTTTTTCATTTATAGAGGTTTCTGTGATTAATGCTATGATTTGAAATATATAGTACAAAGGGGATATTTTTTTCTATAATGTTACTAACAGAGTATTTACTGCTTATGCATGCTTATGCTTAGAGAATGAAGCACATGGCACTATCCTATTCATGAATGCGCTTACAGATTTCTTCTTTATTAGGGCTGATTAACTGGACTCTATGAATAATTGTTACTTCCCGACATATACACACAGCACCATTTTTCTAGGTAAATATATTTCTAAAAGTGCTATAGACATGCCATTTTCACCACATGTCAGTAGCAACCCATACATACACGAAACCATACATACACGAAATACAAGAAACCAAAACAAATAAGTTTAGAAATTAAGTTATGTGTAATAAAATGGAATGGCACAGGGAAAAAGTATTGAACATATGAAGAAATGGAGGTGCAAAGAGGCACGGAAAGTCAAGACACTAACTGAAATCTTTCAGTAATTAGAAAGCAATCCTGCTCCTTGTCATTACAAATCAATATCAGTTGGTTCAGTCTTAACGGATGGCCTATAAAAGGATGTCTCCTTACCAAAGTGTCACACAAGAAACATCTCATGATGGGTAAAAGCAAAGAGCTCTCTCAAGATCTTTGCAACCTTATTGTTGCAAAACATACTGATGGTTTTGGTTACAGAATGATTTTTAAACTTCTGACTGTTTTAGCTAGTACTGCTGGGGCCATAATCTGGAAGTAGAGAGAACATCACCATAAACTGGCCATGACCAAGTGCTCCTCGTAAGATTTCTGAAAGTCTGGTTGCTATGGGAAACAGATATGATATATGTGTACCCTGCTACATAGACACAACAAACGTTGCACTCACCTCGATTATCCTGTTCACTTGCAGACATATTGTCCCAGTTTGGTGTCACAAATCAGAACACTTCCTCCCATTTCAATCTCTTCATTACTCTGTCTGCGTATCCTGGGCTGAGTCCCATATCTCCGGTTGGTCTTGCACCAGAGATATAATGGCCTCATGTGAGATACCACGTGCCGCCATTGCCATGCTCCTTTTTTCTCTCTCCCTCTCCTCAACTTCATGTGTCATTCCCAGGTATACCTTGTGATTATGATGTGCTTCCTGTTGTTTTTATTTTTTTGTTCACGCTGCTATCCGCAGCTGACAAAGTGCACTGCGATTACCTGCAGTTATGTGCAGATAGCTGCACTAAACCATTCCTGGACGCAGTCGATTTTTTTTTTTTATCTGCACCAAACCGCATGCAATGAAACCGTCGCAAAATGCCGTGTGTGAATTGGGCCATAGGAAAGTATTGTGTGCGTTTAGCTGCGGTAGATAACTTGATGTATCCACAGCTAAAAGCACAATTCTATCTGCCTGTGTGAAAGGGCCCCAAGTGCAATGTATGAAAATATTTGTATGTTCATAAATTCCTAGCATTAAGACATCCAGCAATCTATTATGTTTTAACTTACCATGGTGATTTTATGGATCATGTGTGAATAAACATATTTTTTATAGGATACAGTTCTATAAAGGTTTTAATTAGAAGGTATATAGACATTGAGCAAATATTGTAGTTATATATTGATCCATAGAAATCAATAAAGCAAGGTTTTGTTTCTAGTGGTATAGTCTTATACATTACTGTAGCCACATTTGAAAAGGTAACGTCATAGTTGTAGGTGTGAATACAAGTTGAGATTTTTGGATGTATGAGAGTTTAGATTTAGGCCCCTTTCACATGGTCAGACCATTCAGGTCCGCCTGTCAGTTTTGTCAGTGGACCTGAATGGCCACTCCATACACCTCTATGGAGCATCGGATGTCAGTGGAGACATGTCTGCTGACATCCGACCCTATCCGCTAAAATCAGACGGATGCCGATACGTCGCCATCCGTCCACGGCGGATCGGGTGAGATTCCGATCTCTCCATAGGAGACAGCGGTGCTGGACAAGCCCCACCATGCTTAGTGAGCAGAGAGGGACCTGTCATCCGCCGGCTCAGCGGAGATCAGCAGAGATATCTCCTGCTGAGCTAGCGGACCACTGAAAGCGGATCCGTCCCCGCGTGGAAGGGGCCTAAGGGTTATATACCAGACTTACATGTATATGATGTGTATTCCTTAAGCTGCACACCAGACTATTTATGAATTGGCCATTTATAGCCGGCCTCATTAAAAGTCCTTTGAGCATGCAGGCTTATGCTGTGCTGCATTCCTTTGAAAGTGAACTGTGCTTTGTCAAATGTGTCACCTTACATGGCTGCTCAACATCGGCATGAGATAAAAAAAAAAAAAATGTTACCAACTCGCTAATTTTTGGAAAAATTTGATTAACATGGTGTTCAATACTACTTCCTATTTCCTTCACACAGTTTTGTCAAACCTCACCATGATCACAGAATGAAAAAACATGGCACCATCCTTTTGGAGAGAAATGCAGATGAAGGCACTGAAAGAGTGAGTGCTTTGCTCACATTAAAAGGTAATACATACCTGTAACTGTTACAATGACACATACCTAAAGCTAGGTCCACATTAAATAGTTTCCTTCTAGAGGAAAACCTATTTAAATGAACTACTTGAACTCCAGAAGATTTACCTCCTTCACGGCCAGGCCCTTTTTTACTAAACGGCATGGTGTTACTTTAACTGACAATTGCGCGGTCGAACAGCACTGTACCTGTAACAGCTCTGGTGAACGGAGTGAACCACAACTGCGTTTAGCATGGATTTCAATGCACTTCTTTATGTGAGAATTCAGTATTGGACCCCAGGCATTACTCCAGACAAACAGTTTGTAAGCGCATTCATGAATAGGATAGTGCCATGTGCTTCATTCTCTAAGCATAGTTTGGGGGTTCTCTACATCATCTCTCTCTCACATAAAGCTACTAAGGATCAACGCATTACAACATGCGACCAGAGCTTAGCGTTTAAAATTATAATATACACTTTAAAGATTTCAATGCACCTCTATATGCAAGTGATTATCAGTACGGGACCCCAGGCGTCACTCCACGCAAACATCAGTTTGGGGGTTCTCTACATCATATCACTTAAACATATAGAGATGTATTAGGCCACTAAGGGAGTTGGTATGAAATACCATCAACCCTTAGCATAAACAAGTTAGAGCGAACATGTTAAACAAGTTAGGGCAAGGCCCATAAGCAAATAGCACTTATGTCAAGCACATAGTAAATAGGAGTTGTAGAGACAACTAATAGTTGCATATGAGAGGCAATATATCTCAGGTAATAATAGTTGCATATGAGAGGCAAATATTGCTCAGGTAATAATAGTTGCATATGAGAGGCAAATATAGCTCAGGTAATTTGAGAGTAGATGTCCCGTTAAGATATTCCTTAGCAAGCAGTCATAAGCACAGCAGTCTATCCCAAGTAGTATGTTAATAGCCACAAGTCATAATAAATATCAGCAATTGTTTTCTCGCCTGCATATGTAAATGGTGTTTAAATCGCACATGTGAGGTATGTATCACCGCGATTGTTAGAGCAAGAGAAATAATTCTAGCAAAGTCCTCCTCTGTAACTCTAAGGGCTCTTTTACACGGGCGGCCCGTTCAGGTCCGCCTGCCAGTTTTTTGGGCGGACCTGAACGGGCGCTTCAGGCTCCTCTATGGAGCCGCGGATGTCAGTTGTGACATGCCTGCTGACATCCGACCCGCTCCGATCCGCCAAAGTGTGATGGAGGAAAAACCTACTTTTCCATCCGTCTGGCGGATCGGATCGGGTGAACACGGACAGAGGGTCCGTGTTCATCCGATCCCCCATAGGGGAGAGCGGGGGAAAAGACAGGGCGGTCCCTGCACAGTGTGCGGGGACCGCCCTGTCATCCGCCCGCTCAGCGGGGATCAACGGAGCGATCCCCACTGAGCAAGCGGAGGTTCACGGGGTGGATCATTACTGATACGCCCCGTGTGAAAGGGGCCTAACTTAGTAACAGTTACATTTTTTCAAAGCATCGCCTATGGAGATTTTTAGGTACTGTAGATTGTCGCCATTCCACACGTGTGCGCAATTTCAAAGCATGACATGTTAGGTATGTATTTCCTTGGCGTAACATCACCTTTCACATTATACAAAAAAAATTGGGCTAACTTTACTGTTTATTTTTTTTAATTCATAAAGTGTATTTTTTCCGGAAAAAAAGATGTGTTTGAAAGACCACTGCGCAAATACTGTGTGACATAAAATATTGAAACAATCACCATTTTATTCCCTATGGTCTCTGCTAAAAAAAATACCTATAACATTTGGGGGTTCTAAGTAATTTTCTAGCAAAAAATACAGATTTTTAACTTGTAAGCAACAAATGTCAGAAATAGGCTTAAGCATGGAAGGGTTATACCATAGGTCAAACTACGGCCCTCCAGTTGTTCAGGAACTACAATTCCCATCATTCCTAGTCATGTCTGTGAATGCCAGTGTGTTACAATGCCTCATGGGATGTGTAGTTCTACAACAGCTGGAGAGCAATAGTTTGAGGACCCCTGGGTTATACAGTCGCCAAGTGGTTAACCTAGTGCAGTGATGGTGAACCCTGGCACCCCAGATGTTTTGGAACTACATTTTCCATGATGCTCATGCACTCTGCAGTGTAGCTGAGCATCATGGGAAATGTAGTTCCAAAACATCTGGGGTGCCAAGGTTCACCATCACTGACCTAGTGAATTTAGTATAGGGTCTTTTCTTTTTCTTTTTATCCTCTTCACATCCATTTATTGCATATTTTGTATTAATAATAATATAAATTTGATGATGGACAAAAGAAGGGCTCCTAAAAAAAGGGACTGTTTTGTATAGAGTATCAAACATTCAAGATATAGTTTTGCTAAGGCACCATAGATCATAATATACCTGATACATCCCTTTATATTTTACTGCTGGATCAGGATTGTGACTCCAGCTGAGGCTTTGTTGATATTCTAATAAAGTGCACTGCTTCATATAACCCGCTGATATAAATGCTACACAAATACATGCAATAATGAATGCAAAACAGACTTCAGGGGTTTTCATTTGATGAAATCATAATCTTAAATGTGATATAATAATTCTGAGCATGTACATACAGATATGCATACAAAATGTGGAGTAACAAATGAGGCATGCACATACAATGTTAAACAAATGCAACACATTGTACTATAGAAAATCATTTATAGCATATTACATTCTATTACCAAGATTCCCTGCTTCTCTATCACACAAATGGATTCAGTGACAAGTTCACTGGTGTGGAACAACCAGTTAAAACAGGATGATCTGTTCAGCCAAGTTATTAAAAAAATGGCTTCACTTTTTTTTTCATGTCACTGTAGTTTCAGCTATTCATTTGTTCAATAAACAGTTTGGTAGAGCCTAGGAAATAATGAATATTGATTAGTGGATCAATCACTTATTAAGAAACAGACTAAGGGAAATTATTTATCCAATCAATTCTAATTTTTGATTTATTTATTTTTTTCCAATTTAATTTCCCTCTCCCTCAGGCTTATGACTCTTGAAGAGAGGAGAGGGACTGGGTGACATAAGAAAACTTTGTCACTGCAGGCATGGCGGCTCTTACAGCTGTGCTAATTTATTAGTGTACAGTGAATCATTTAATGAAAGCACCTTTGTCCAGTCTCTATGGAGTTACAAATCAATACGTTATGTTAGGCAATATACATCTACTATTGCTGAAACATGGGCAAATGTGTGTTGTTCGCTGGAAGTTTTAAGTACAAATTCATAAAGTCAAGACAAAATAAGTTTATGATACAGTGAGAATGCTTGTAGATCAGATGCAAGCATTGTGCATAGAGCTCCATGATTACTGCTCAATATGCCTTAGGGAAAAAACAACTTTCTCATTGGTACATTCAAATGAAAGAAGAACATACTGTACACATCCATGAAGACAGGCTACTTAGAGGGAACAGCATTTAGGATTCTAGAACCTGAAAATGATTGTAAAGTCGTTTTATTTTTCTCTAAAAATAACAAACAAGTTCTGCTTACCTGCTCTGTGTAGTGAATTTGCACAAAGCAGCCTGGATCCTCCTCCTCCTTCCTCTTCTGTGTCCCTCTTTGGCTCTCCTGGCCCCTTCCTCCTGTTGAGTGCCCCCAAAACAAGCAGCTTGCTATGGGGGCACCCAAGCAGAGTCACAGCTCCCTGTGTCGATCAAGACACGAAGCCCAGGTTCAGCCCCTCTTCCTCTTTCTCCTGATTGGCTACATGACTTTGATTAACAGCAGCGGGAGCCAATGGCGCCACTGCTGTGTCTCAGCCAATCAGAAGGAGAGGGATGCCTGAGGGGCTGGTGGACATCGCTGGATAGAGATGGGACTTAGGTAAGTATTAGGGGGCTGCTGCACACAGAAGGATACTTATCTTAATGCATAGAATGCATTAAGATAAAAACTACCATGTTTCTCAAGGCTGTATTAAACTCAAAGACAAGAGTTTATTGCAGCTTACCAGTTCTTAGATGTCATTTTCTCTTTTAGGCATTTTTGTATTCTTTTTATCTGCTGATCCAGCCAGTAAGTGTTATTTTAAAAAATGTCAATTAAAGCGGTAGTAAACGCTTAAGAAAAAAAAAGTTTCCACCTCCAAGGCAATATTCTAATGTGCTAGTATGCACTGCATACTAACACATTATGAAAGACTTACCTTAAAATGAAGCCCTCCAGTGGTACGCTGTCACCTCTACAGAGGCTTTCATCTTCACCTGGTCTTCATTCCGGGTTCGGGTACTGGACAAGCTGCTATGAAGTCACTAAGTCATGATGTCGCATGCCTGCAGGAGTCTCGGCCTCGGCACACAGCTCTGAAGGAAAGTTAAGGGTAAGATGTTCATTCAGAACATGACTGACTGGAGCTCACTAGAATATCTGCCAAACCGCGCACGCTAGTGGCTGCTAAAGCCGCTAACAATAATCACTGTCTTCTTACAATGCTGCTGTCCAAAGGTGTCTGTTTTACTATACAAGCAAAAATGAACAGAAATGGAAGACCTTAGGTTTTCGACAACTTGAAGCTGGGCAAGACTTTTCAGCCCCCTGAGGACTGGGGAAGCCTAAAAGAACACTGGAAAACAAATACAGGGGGTAACCCAGCCTTGCACATTACGATTTTAATTGAAGAAATGAACCAGATGTGTTACGTTTGAAACTAGTTTAAGATTTTGTTTGCTTTTAACATTTGATTTTGGAGTGACTGGATTTTACCAAAAGAAAACCACATATTCTGTTAGATATTTAAGAATACATTCAAGATAATTTTCCATACTGCTTCTTTGAATTCTCTTGTCACTGCGGTCAAAAATCAATATCGATTTGATTCCACTAATGATTACAAAAATGAATAAACAAATGATCTTACAACATTATTATAATAAAAAAATGTCAAGCAAAATTCTACTAGTGTATAACCAGCTTAATCGCACACATTCCGGGATAAGCGCTTCAAACTTGGATGCTGCAGCAATAAGCGGCTGGATACTGACTCACGTCACATTATACAGTAACCAGCTAAAGACACAAAGGGAGAGATTTTCTAAAATTGATGCACTCAGAAACTGGGGCAGCTGTGTAGCCAATCAGCTTCCCAGTGCCCTGCACGCTTCCGGCACAGTTACCAGCGGCTAACAGAAAGCTCCCATTCGCTGCTTGCAATTGGGAGCTTATTGATAATGTGACTATTGTAAGTCCACAAAAACACACATACATTAATAAGATGCATAGAGATGCCATTAAGAATTAATGGCACAGCAGCACATCTGAAAAAGGGTTGTGTTTTTTTGTTCATTGTGGAAAAGCGCACGTGTTTGAGCATTTTTCTACAATGCACAAATGCAAACCTAATCTTACATAAGTTTTACCATGTTGATGTAACATATAAAGTTGTTTTCAATCTTTTAAATCAGCAGCTCCTTGTTCAGACACTTCATGTTAATGGGTGACAGCTGTCTCCCATTTGTGCTCCTGCATTGCCACCTTGTCACATGTGCATCTGGTGAAAACTATAAGAAACCATGTCAACACACGTTGAGCACTATATCAGGAAGCTATTAAACAAATTAAAGCTTTCTTTAATGGGTACATAATTGGGTTTGCCTACACCTCTGCTCTTACAATTCATGAACATAATTGCAATAAAATCAAAAAGATGGAGAAAAAAAAGCTGCTATTAAAATTGGAACACCAACAAAAGTAAATAAATAAATAAAAATAAATAAATAAAACAAGATGGTGTTAGCTGTAGTATTCAGAGTTCATGTTTAACACGTCCCAAATGATCTTGCCCCAGAGATACAGCAAAAAGTTGGAAGAAATTCTCCAACGTGAGAGGAATTGCCCTGATCTTCCATTAAATAGCTATCCCAACTGGAAGATTTCCACTATACCTGATGTTCTGGTGACAGTTTCAGCCCCCCCCACATGTTCTGCTTCTATGAGAATGATCACCAATACAGTAGGGGTGAATCTTCATGGCAGAGTTATAGACAACAGTAAATACTTGACATAGTGCTTAATCCTTCTTCAGTCTGTTCAAAGCTGAACATAATCATCTGGTCTGAGCAACCATCACAAATGCCAAATACATGCAGTATAACACTATATATTTTTTTCTTTAAAAAGCAAACTTCCATAAAGTTTTCTGCTTGCCCTTGGCATTTTTGACATCCTCTTTTCTGCCACATGTCCACGAGCAAGAATCTTCTTCCTTCTAGTTAATGCTGGCTCTATCAGAATATACTTATTGAACAAAACATCACGTCAGTAGACACCTTTGATAACGTATACAGCATACGGCACGGGTTTAAACAAGTGAGGTAAGACTACATCAAACTAATGGAAAAGTTGGAAAATGCAGTAGGTACATTTTCATGATATGAAGTCCTCTTTAAATTAGTACAAAGATTAAACGGTAGAGTTTTTTTTAGCTGTATGGAAATTTTGGTGAATTGGGGGGAAATCCCAGCTTATTAGATGGTTGTTTTGCTCCTGTCCACTCACTTTCAGCACTGATGAAGCCAGATGTATTGACAAATTCATGTTGAAATGATAATTAAATTATCCATCTTTTTATTAGACATACAATGGCTAGAACAGTAGCCAAACATGCACTGAAAGCTTTCTGTATAATTCTGAGTTCTGTCCATTTCTGGACACCCAAACATATGTTGTAAGATTTCTTCAAAGCAACAAGGGGTACACAGATCCTTATTAAGAGAATAAAAAAATAAACTGCACTACTTAAATAAAAATAGTGTTAATATTGATGAGTGAAAAAAAGTCTATATGCATAGAAACAAATAAATCCAAATAGTGACGTGAAATACGAAAATCTCTTAATCGTGGATATTAACACCAAAGAATCGTGACAGATTAAAGAGACACCTCTACCTCATAAAATGCCCGCTTACCAGCTCCTAACACCTTCTATAATGGGAGGTCTCATAAACCTGTGGCTTTACACCCAGCCAGGGCCTTTGATCCTCCAGGGAGATTGCGCTGTTAAGCCTCCACTGCCCGAACTGACTCAATCATAGAGGGGTTCCATGAAGAATATATAAAGGTCTCAATAGTGTAAAATCTTTGGGTTAATTAAGTAAAATAGGGGTAATGAACTTAAATTAGTAAAGTTAAATGTGAGACTCATAATGAAAAAGTTTGTTCAGAACAACAACAAAAAAGTGTGCAAAGCCTGTCCAAGGAAACTGCTTGTTTTTGTTCTTTCCTGCATAGTGCTGCTGTTACTAACCTGAATTTTGTATGAGAAACTAGACATGTGCACACTGAACTATTTTGTTTCGGAATTTAGTTTTCGTCCGAAAAATACATTTATTTAGTTACTCCCGAACTTCGTTTTTATTTATTTTGGTTCATTAAAAAATGCATTCGTCCCAAAATCTAAATTAATTAAGGTCAAATCTGTCATTGAAGGCTTATGGTGTCTGTCGAATGTTCTAAGAAGATTTGACGGAGCATTTGACGTACATTTCCGGTCGAATGTTCCGCCTACAAGCTATAGAAGAATTCTAATGTTATATGTACTAGTAATAATTATATTTATAAATTATTATTACTAGACAACCAACATTCAAATTCTTCTATAGCCTATGGGCCAAGCATTATACCGGAAATGTACGATTGCGGCGTCGTACAGTTTAGCTGCTCTGTCGAATCTTCTTAGAACATTCGACAGACACCATAAGCCTTCAATGACAGATTCCACGTTTGTATGTTTTTCGCTGCTTCGTCGAATCTTGGTCGTTCATGTCGAATGGTCTACCTCACAACTGTCTCTATAATGTTGAATATTTCCTCTCTATGTAGAATATTCTTGGACTAATAGAGTTAAGGTTAGGCACATTCGACCACAGGTTCAATAGACACAGATTGCTATTGTCAGCGTCATGTCGAATCTCCTATCTATATCGAACTGTTGTAGCAACGGAAATGAAAATAAAGCGTTTTTTTATGTCGGATCTTTCGGATTTCAGATTCTGCGCATTCGTTTTTGTTTGTTAAAACTATAAAGAAAATACCCGAAATTCGGACAAAATGCATTCGGACGAAAATGAATGCACATGTCTATGAGAAACCAGAAGTCACAAAACCAAAAAACACCAGATAACTAGCCGCTGTTCATTAATTCCCTGAGCTGGGTAAGACTGTTTCGGCAGTCACGGCCTTCTGGTAAGCAGGCAACCTTACACTTGGGTGTAAAGCTGATTGCACATTATTTTGTGTGAAGATTTGTGTCACACATTTCTTCTTGCAACTTATCCTTACTTGTCTGGATATTAACACTTTATAGACACATACGGATTGTATTTTTCTTTTCACTTGATCATTACATAAATAATTTTTTAATGTTCTTAATTCATCATATATTTGTTCACCAATATTAGCGCTGCACTTTCTTTATGAATTTACACTATTATTATTATTTAGAAAAATAATCATGAAAACAACAATAATATGAATACCAAAGACTACAGTTTACGAGGACACTCACAATCATTAGAAAAGTCACGGGGGTTGGTGCACAGTGTGGGTCTCATGATGTAGGCTCAAGGAAGTACAAAGGACACTTGTATAGGTATCCCAGCTAGATAGAGACCAAACAATATCAACATTTGACTTCCAAAAATAGCATTATCTCTACAAAGTCTTATTTTAGCATATGGCCTATATACTATTTGGGCACGTACAGATTGTTAAAAGGTGGAGATGATATAACTTGAATGTAATCCAGAAAAGGTTTCCATCCTAATCAAGGTTCTAATAACACATGAAAAAAGAAAAGAGCTGTTGGCGCTTTCAAAAGGTTATATATCAACAATACATAAGTGTATTTCCCAATGACACTTTAATGCTACAAAAAAGTAAAACTGAAAGAACAAAAAAGCAAACATATGTGAAGAGAGTTGCCTACCAGAACCTAATGTTTGAGAAATATGAGGAGAGCGCCAATCCATTTACCCAGACTGCACTAGAACCATGTGGCAATATACACCATCCTATATAAAGGGAGAGGCTATTAGGCATGTCAATCAAGTTGTGACACTTTGACATTAAAAAAGGGGGAAGCCGCTAAAGAGGAGGCCTATTTACCCCCTGAAAAGTATAGAGTATACTGTATTTAAATAATATGCTTCAAAGACAAGTCACTGAAACCTCCAGACACCGAATGTAATTTACTAAAAGTGTTTAAGAGTAACTCCCCTCTGGGTGATCTATGTACATTACAAGGATTGTTGTTACAGATATCTACCTTTTGTTGGAATGCCTGAAATCTGACTTGTATCTTAGTGTAGACTTCTGGGAAAATCAGTAAGCCAATCACACAAGCAGGAAATTACATACACCTCCAGGTAGCCATATTGCATTGAATGAGATCGAAAAGGAAATGTCATTTTTAATAACATTCAATTATAATATGACTTGTGTCGCAATTGTATACGCTATATCAGGGCTCAAAATTTCAAGTCCTGAGCTACTAGCCAGGCCTCAAGGCGTACTCGCCACCAGTTGCCCCACCCAACCCCTACCATGTGCCGCCCCCAATCCCGCCCCTAGACACACCCTCAAAAATCTCATGAAATGGCACTTAAATGTTTTATGCAGAATTAAGTTATAAAAATAAATATTAACAACAACTTCATCCGTGCCTAAAAATGCAGCCTGCCCATGTCTACCAATGCAGCATGTGTCCTCAGTGCAGCAAAATGTCCCCATTTTGAAGCCAGAGTTCCCCCACCACATTGCAGCCAGAGTTCCCCCACAATTGCAGCCAGAGTTCCCCCACAATTGCAGCCAGGTGTCCCTCCCACATTACAGCCAAAAGTCCCCCCACATTACAGCCAAAAGTCCCCCCACATTGCACCAAAAAGTTCCCCCACAAATGCAGCCAGGAGTCCCCCCACATTACAGCCAAAAGTCCCCCCACATTGCAGCCAGGAGTTCCCCGCACATTGCAGCCAGGAATTCCCCCCACATTGCAGCCAGGCGGTCCCCCCATATTGCAGCCAGGAGGTCCCCCCACATTACAGCCAGGAGTTCCCCCCACATTGCAACCAGGAGTTCCCCCCACATTGCAGCCAGGAGGTCCCCCCACATTACAGACAGGAGTTCCCCCCACATTGCAGCCAGGAGTTCCCCCCACATTGCAGCCAGGAGTTCCCCCCACATTGCAGCCAGGAGTTCCCCCCACATTGCAGCCAGGAGTTCCCCCCACATTACAGCCTACCTGTGCTGCTGAGTAGAAGAGGAGCCAAAGGCGAGCCACCGCCACCACCTGTTTGTTAATAGCGCGGGGAACATTACAGCTTTCAAATCAATAGCTGCCGCCGCCGCGAGTGTCATATACAACCCCTTTCCCTTGTCCGGGAAACTTTGATAGACATCTAATCCTGGGATGGGTGATCTCTCTATGAAAAAAGTGCCCGGAAAAGGGGGAGGCGCTGTATATGACACACACGGCGGGGAACACAGCTATTGAATTGATGCTGTAATGTTCCCCGCGCTATTAACAAACAGGCGGCGGCTCGACTCTCATCTGCTTGCTCGCCCCCCCTGCTCCCAGGCAGCACACACTCGCCAGCCCTCAAAATTTACTCACAAAATGCGAGCAGGCAAGTTAAATTTTGAGGGCTGTGCTATATTATATGGTTTTTATTTGCTATTTTTTTACACAAAAGTGGAATTACCTTTTAACCACTTCAGCATGGAACAATTGGGTTTCCCCAAATGACCGGCCATTTTTTGGCGATTCAGCAGTGCGTCGCTTTAACTGACAATTGCGTGGTTGTGCAACGCTGTACCCAAACAAAATTGACATCCTTTTTTTCCCACAAATAGAGCCTTCTTTTGGTGGTAATTTATCACCTATGTGGTTTTAATTTTTTGCACTATACACAAAAGAATAGCAACAACTTTGAAAAAAAAACACAATATTTTGTACTTTTTGCTATAACAAATATCACAATTAAAAAAAAATATCTTTTCCTCAGTTTAAGCCGATATGTATTCTTCTACATATTTTTAATAAATCAAATCACAATAAGCGTATATTGATTGGTTTGTGCAAACGTTATAGCGTCTACAAAATAGGGGATAGATTTATAGCATTTTTTTAAACTAAAAATTACGGCGATCTGCGATTTTTATTGGGTACTGCCACATTATGGAGGACACATCAGACAAATTTTTGGGACCATTGCCATTTATACAGCGATCAGTGCTATAAAAATGCACTGACTACTGTTAAAATGTCACTGGCAGGGAAGGGGCTAACACTAGGAGGCGATCAAGGGGTTAAATGTGTTCCCTATGAGTGTTTCTAACTGAAGGGGGATGGGACTGAACTTACAATCTGCATTTCCTCACTGAACAGAACAGGGATGTATGTGTTTTTATACACACACATCCCTGTTCTGCCTCTCGTGCCTGGAGATCGCTCGTGGCTGGCAGTCATCGCAACCGCCGGTCAGGAGCATTGGCTCTCCTAAAAATTAGCGGGTGTGTGCGCAAGCCTCCGGCAGCGCACACACGCCTGCTACCACCACTTAAAGCGGCCGACTTACAGCTATGACGATTTGCCCAGCGGAGCCAACCTGCCGCAGTATAACTGCTGCAGCTCGTCCGCAATCGGTTAAGCGAAAGAAGTAAAGTGAATGAAAATCTGTGTTGACTTCAGACATCATATTGCTGTCAATGAAATTTTTATTTTTTTAAATTCTACTGGACATGATTGGGTTTTTATATTCACTTTAGTTTAACTCACTTTACATATTAGTAAATCAGGCCCATTGCCTGCTGCTGCCAAATCGCCAGTTTTGATAAAAGTTTTGTTATTATGCAAACAATATAAATATATAAAAATCTAAACAGCACATTCCATGTATCAATCCAAGTAGCCTATGAAATTATTTGTGACCCTCCAGCAGGCCCAAGTAAGCATCAAGAAATAATAACTGCAAAGTATAAATAAAAAATCAGTTAACAGATTTAAAACACAATCCTCTGTTAAGTAAGTCATTTTTCACAGAACTAATTTCGTTCTGCACACAAACTGACTGTTATATTGCAGTTGTGTTTACTAATGGCTTACTAGTTTTCATTTCTATGGGATCTAATTAAAGCATTATTCACCACATATTAAATAAACTATATCACAAAGCTTTGCTATAACATAAGGTAAATGTATAGTGTTTTGGGACTTTGCCTCAAGATTTTCAGAAGCTGGATGGGGTTGAATTTATCTTATTTTGTTTTAAGGAACAACTTAGAAGTCTAATCTTTACTTCTAACAACAAGTAAAATCAGACTACCATTAATTGTCTATCATGTGCAATATTAATCATATTTGAACCTATCTTGAATTTTTTAGTATGTGCTAGAAGAGTTTTTATTCCAAGCAACAGTAGCATCACTAAAATTGAAATTTATATATGAGTAAACAATATATTTATATCAAGAATCACATAAGAGTCGGTTCACACATAGGCGGCACGACTTCGGGGGCGACTCTGCAATTCGTCCTGAGGACGACTTCAGAGGCGATTCGCAAAACGACTTCTGTATAGAAGTCAATGCAGATCGCCCCGAGCCGCCCCCGAAATACTACAGGAACATTTTTTCTAAGTCGGAGCTACTTGCGTCGCTCCTATTAGAACGGTTCCATTGCATTCAATGGGACGCGACACGTCAGGTGGCTGAGCCGCCTGTCGTGTCGCCCCAGTGTGAACTGGGTCTAAGGAGCAAAGAACTCCTTTGCCTTCAGAACTGCTTCAGCGTTCAGAGTAATGCTGCCATCCACATCTTGAACTGTACAGTGCTTTGAAAAAGTATTCACACCCTTGAGATTTTCCACATTTTGCCACGTTACAACCAAAAACATAAATGTATTTTATTGGGATTTTATGTGATAAACCAACACAAAGTGGCACATAATTGTCAAGTGAAAGGAAAATGATGAATGGTTTTCAATTTTTTTCCCAAACAAATATCTGAAAAGTGTGGTATGCATTTGTATTTAGCCCTGTTTACTCTGAAACCCCCTAATTAAAATCTAGTGGAAGCAATTTCCTTCAGAATTCAACTGATTAGTAAATTATTTTTCAGACGGAATTCCGCTCAAGCTTGGCTTGCATACACATGGTCACACAAAAGTTCTCTGAACTTTCGTCCATTATAAACGCAGTGACGTACAACACTACGACGAGTCAAGAAAATTAAGTTCAATGTTTCCGAGCATGCGTCGAATTGTTTCCGAGCATGTGTCGGAATGTTGCGCGTTGGAATTGCTACAGACGATCGGATTTTCCGATAGGATTTTTTTCCGTCAGAAAATTTGAGAACCAGCTCTTAACCTCCCTGGCGGTATTATTATTTCAGAAAAAAGGTGCTGAAAGCGGTACCATTATTTGCAAGGAAATTTGGCATTTTATACTGTAGGCCTGTAATTCTTAGGAATAACTCACTTAAATCTGACCAAACAAGAGACTAGTAGGCATCCCGGGTATGACATTTTTTTAAAAACAAAATTATAAATTATAATATAATAAATAATTATAAATAATTATAACAAGTAATAATATAATTATAATAAAAATTATTCAATAATGTAATCAACTCAAAATCACTGAAATTGGCTCAGTTGCAGAATTGTCGCTGTCATTACTTTTATTTTTTTATGACGAATTTCCCCACAAATCGCTATCGCACAATTCTGCAAGTGATTATAATTTATTATCGCTGTTTTCTAGCTGCTCTAAAACCATTTTTGACATAAAGGGACACTTTTGGTTGCTATGGACAATCTACAGTTTCCAGGCAGAAAGAACAGTTTTTATTATATAATAGTACATGTAGGACACTGGGCAGACCACTAGGGACAAGGAAGGTGTGTATTTTTTACATACAGTACTGTAATCTATAAGATTACAGTATACTGTATGTAATGTGTTTGTTTACGTTTTTGAATTTGGCGCCGTTCTCCGCTCCTGTGCGTTGTAACGTCGCAGGGAACAGAGATCGGCGGCACAGGAGGACACTGTGTGAATCGAGCGAGGTCCCGCTCGCTCACACAACGCGGTGGCATCGCTGGATCCAGGGACAAGGTAAGTAACTTTGTTTGCTGCTGCAGCGAGGCAAGCCCGAGTCTGACTCGGGGTTACCGCTTTTGGTATAAAAATCTCACATCAGACTTTTGCTATCGTGAACAAACAGCATCATGAAGGCCAACGAACACATCAGACTGGTCAGGGATAAAGTTGTTAAGACGTTTAAAGAAGGGTTAGGTTATAAAAGAATATCCCAAGCCATGGTCATCCACCTAAACTGACAGGTCTAGCAAAGAGAGCATGAGATCCACAGAGATCCACAGCTCAGGTGGAAGAATCTGTCCACGACTATTAGTCGTGCACTCTACAAATCTGGCCTTTATGGAAGAGTGACAAGAAGAAAGGCATTGTTGAAATAAAGCCATAAGAAGTCCCATCAGATGAGACCAAAATTGAATGTTTTGGCCTAAAAGCAAAACACTATTAGCCAGATTCAGTAAGACTGGCTTAACTTTGAGGGGGGCGTTGCGTATCGCATATACGCTACGCCGCCGTAAGTCAGAGAGGCAAGTGCTGTATTCACAAAGCACTTGCCTCTTAAGTTACGGCGGCGTAAATGGGCCGGCGTAAGCGCGCCTAATTCAAATGAGGAACAGGGGGCGTGTTTTATGTTAATGACTAGTGACCCGACGTGATTGACGTGACCCGTGGACATATCCCAGTGCACATGCGTTGGATAGAATGTCTAAGATACGTCGAATACTGCCTACTACGTGAACGTAACTTTCGCACAGACCTATTCGCGTACGACTTACGCAAACGACGTAAAAAGATACGCTTGTTCCGACATCCATACTTTGCATGGGCTGCGCCACCTAGAGACCAGCTTTATCTTTACGCCGGCGTACGTCTTCCGTAAATGGCGTAACTAATTGCGACGAGCGTACGTACGTACGTTCGTGAATCGGCGTATCTTGCTCATTTGCATATTCGACGTGGAAAACAACGAAAGCACCACCTAGCGGCCAGCCTAAATTTGCACCCTAAGATACGACGGCGTAGAAGACTTACGCCGCTCGCATCTTAGCCTAATTTAAGCGTATCTGGTTTCCAGAATACGCTTAAATTTACGACGGCGTAGATTCAGAGTTACGACGGCGTATCTACTGATACGCCGGCGTAACTCTACGTGAATCTAGCTATTTGTGTCTCAGAAAACCAACACTGCACATCACCCTGAACACACCATCCCCACCGTGAAACATGGTGGTGGCAGCATCATGTTGTGGGGATGCTTTTCTTCAGCAGGGACAGGGAAGCTGGTCAGAGTTGATGGGAAGATGGATAAAGCCCAAAACAGGGCAATCTTAGAAGAAAACTTGTTAGAGTCTGCAAAAGACTTGAGAATGGGGGAGGTTCATCTTCCAGCAGGACAACAACCCTAGACATACAGCCAGAGCTACAATGGAATGGTTTAGAATAGATCAAAGCATATTCATGTGTTAGCATGGCCCAGTCAAAGTCCAGACCTAAATCCAATTGAGAATAATCTGTGGCAAGACTTGAAAATTGCTGTTCACAGACACTCTCCATCCAATCTGACAGAGCTAGAGCTATTTTGCAAAGAAGAATGTGCAAAAAATGTCACTCTCTAGATGTGCAAAGTTGGTAGAGACATCCCCAAAAAGATGGGCAGCTGTAATTGCAGTAAAAGGTGGTTCTACAAAGTATACAAATGCACACTACACTTTTCAGATATTTATTTGTAAGAAATGTTGAAAACAATTTATAATTTTCCTTCCACATCACAATTTTGTGCCTCTTTGTGTTGGCCTATCACATAAAATCCCAATGATTTTTTTTACATTTCTGGTTGTAACATAATAAAATGTGGAAAATTTCAAGGGGTATGAATACTTTTTCAAGGCACTTTATGTAGTGGGATTTTGTGTTATTCCTTAAGCCCTCAGTTATTTGGGTATGACAGCGGTAAAAATCTACCTTCCACTTGGTACCAGGTTTGCCAACTGCTGTAAATTTACAGACAGTTTGTAAAAATCGTCCGATTTACATACTGTCCATAAATGTCTGGTATGGACGTGGCTGTCTATAAAAAATGTGGCAGAGTATTGGCATACGAAGTTCCGAAGCTGGATGAGCTTGGATGGGGGACGGGTGCACGGAGTTGGAGTGGGAGCTGGGACTTGAGAACAGGAGCCTCTGTGGTAGGTAATAAAAACATGTTAGTGTTACACATACAAATTATATAGCATGCGTGGATTTAATATAAAAAGGCATACTTTAACATTTCAAAAATGTTCATTATTATACTTTTATAAACTCACTTTCCTACATAGTGGAAATTTTTAATTGCTCAATTCTGAATTTTAGTGTTAGTGCAAAGGGGAACTCTGTAGACCCTGATTAAAAAGGGAACTCTAACATAAAGGGCAATGATGTAGACCCTGATTTAAGTGGGAACTCTGATAAAAAGGGGAATGCTACGGACTCTGATCCAAGGGGGCTCTCGTGACCAGAGACCCCTTACTTCAGAGTTCCCCCTTACACCAGAGTCTGCAGCATTCCTCTTTACATCAGAGTCCTAAGAGTTCTCCTTTACACTAGAGTTTACAGTGTAACCTTCTACATCAGGGTCTGCAGAGTTCCCCTTTGCACTGTAAAGGGGAACCCTGCAAAGAACCCTGTAAAGTGCAACCCTGCAAACTCTGTGCTGGGTTATGTTAACCTGACCTGCATGTAAATGCAGAAATATATTTTTGGCCTCTTGTCATACCTTAAGCACTTTGCTAAACGCACTAGCTACTTGTTTGTAGCTTAAATATTGATATTTGCATGGAAACAGTAATTTTATATAACTTTTTGATGTGTCAGTAAAAATGTGGCTATGCCTGTAATTTTTTGTGTTGTATCAGTTAAAAGTTGTCACTATCAGTAAATGTTTTGTGCTGTGTCAGTAAATTTCAATTTGGGAGGTTGGCCACCCTGCTCTACACTTCAGAACTTCCCAACATGGTTTAGGTATATTTATATCTGGTGATTAAGGAAGACATTTATAGTATTTATCTTGATCCTGGAATTCTTGAAAGCACTCTTGAATTTGTTTGGTGCGCATTATGAGTGAACAATGTATACGCCATGGGGTGCTTGAACATTCAATTTTCTGCTGGGGATAATGATGGCTGACTCAGGAGCCTGGAGGAGCCTCGGAAAGAAAAAAGAACACGCCAACCAACGTGATGTCATCAAAAGGATGGAAGGACCAGACTGGAATATTACACTTAGCTGGCGCTTTCTTCCTTCTTCTCTCTCTATAATTGGTTTACACAGAGCTGGTCACAACTCTTAGGATCACCCAGGTCATAGGTATTTATGCTGGCAGGACAATATATTCTCTGTGCGCCAGAATTTGTTGTCTTTCATTGATTTATTGACAGTTGTCTAAGTGATGATTTATCTCGCACTTCCTGTTGTTTCTACATGACAGGGTGTGAATAGGGATCTCTTGAATAGGCCATGGATAGGAAACAAAGACCTTACAGGGTTTCATCCATTCCCTTCACTATCCATAATGGAAGAAAAGGTGCTGGCTTTAGATTTACTTCTAGCTTGGCCCACTTTAAATTAGCATGCTATAAAGAGGTTAGGATGTTAAAGGTGTCTCATTTGACATCAAATGGCACCATATTATGACTTTAGCTGCCCAGTTGACCGTTCAACCCATTACGCTAACGCTTCCAATGTGTTTATTTACCCCTATACCTTCCGTTTCTTACCATCATGAACATTTTTTGTATATCTTATTTGGTGTGGTTGAATGGCTTATCGCCTTACATTGGTGCTCAAAATCCGTTAGTGTATGGCCAGCTGTAGATCAAATAAAATAAAATGGAAAAACCATTGATACATCTATGGCAAGCATTTCTATTCCATGAGCTATCCAAATGACATAAAACAAAAATCGGAATGTGCTTAGTATACCGCAAAATTGCAGCACTACGTATATCTGGATACAGGAATTTTTCCTATAAAGCCAAAAAAGTGCTCAAAACCACATGAAAACCAGTCTGTGACTGAATATACCTGTGCACAACAAAATACGGTATATTTCTGCTGTAGTTAAATCAATAAAAACAAAAATCACTGATTGCTCAAATGTAAAGTTATATAAAAAAGTTTACAAATACAATTGTTCATAAAACGTATGTAAAAACATAGGGCCAGATTCAGGTACAAATGTGGCGGCGTAACGTATCGTCTTTACGTTACACCGCCGCAAGTTTTCAGCGCAAGTGCCTGATTCACCAAGCACTTGCGTGTAAACTTTCGGCGGCGTAGCGTAAAGCCATCCGGCGCAAGCCCGCCTAATTCAAATGGGGCGTGTACCATTTAAATTAGGCGCGTTCCCGCACCGAACGTTCTGCGCATGCTCCGTTTGGAAATTTCCCGCCGTGCTTTGCGCGAAATTACGGTGCCCCGACGTGTTTATGAATGGCGATGTGCGTAACGTACTTACTCCAAAAAATAAAAAATTAAAATTTGACGTGGGAACGATGGCC
This sequence comes from Rana temporaria, assembly GCF_905171775.1. Taxonomy (NCBI): domain Eukaryota; kingdom Metazoa; phylum Chordata; class Amphibia; order Anura; family Ranidae; genus Rana; species Rana temporaria. The sequence continues at coordinate 144,895,389 of NC_053495.1, forward strand.
ATACTTTAACATGGCTGGTGTAAAGTTAAGCCATGAAAAAACAGGCTTAACTTTGCGACGGGAAAAAACGACTTGCGACGACGTAACGCACGCGAGTACCTTCGTGGATCGCCGTAAAAGCTAATTTGCATACCCGACGCTGGAAAACAACGCGAACTCCACCCAGCGGCGGCCGAAGTATTGCAGCCTAAGATCCGAAGGCGTACGAAGCCGTAAGCCTGTCGGATCTTAGCCAAATGCCGTCGTATCTTGTTTGTGAATCACAAATTAAGATACGATGCGGCAAATTTGAAAATACGCCGGAGTATCAGTAGATACTCCGGCGTATTTCTTCTGTGAATCTGGCCCATAAAGTCCACATCCAATGTCCACAAATAGCCCTAAGGGCTACTAATACATGCATTGAAATAAATATTCAGTGCTGCCAACCTTCCAAACCATCACAAGTGCCAACTTCTAACTGGAAATATATGATCTCTGTGTTATAGAGCTCACAAAAAGGTATACCCCCTCCAGGCACACTCTATACTTCCACATATTTCTCCTTCTGGAATACAGCCAATATCCTGGCTCCCAAATATCACAGATTAAAAACATTAAACACCACACCATTGTACACCATCAGGCAAACTCTAGAGGCACTAGCTGCAAGTCCTGCTTCTCTGTTCATTTTGCCTGCAGTAGGACATCCTCGGGGAGTATCTAAAATGTATTTTCAATGATCTAAACACAACAGAAATGTATTTTGTTGTGCACAGGTACTGTATATTCATTCAGTCACAGACTGGTTTCCACATTAAATAGTCGTAGTACCCAACAAAGAGAGAAATAGAATACCCTCCAAAAAGGAACAAGGGACTGTTGTTGGCACTGCAGATAAAGTGAAATCCACAATGTGATTGTATAAAAATTATATATTTTTTACAAAAACAGAAATACAATAAATACATAAATGCATTAAAAACATGAAGGCCGTTAATACAGTATAAAATCAATGCAGTAATTGTGATGGAACATGACTTTAAACATTAACTACAGATACATTCGATGCATTTAGAGACTAGGGATTTTATGTTCTTTTTCAGGAATGCTCATCTATAGACACAAGGATGTCTGGACTGTGTTGGGTATGGACATGTACTTAGCCATAAATTATAACCAAGCGCAGGTACATGCCTGCCTCCCAGAAGGACCACAAGGGGTAAGGTGGGCCCAACCAGCCAGGTGAGCAGGCTGATGGGGCCACTGTAAGCTGCAGATCATTGGCCCGAAGTAACACTAATGGACTGACAACCAAGTTGAGTGTGGAAGTGGTCGAGGGATGGGCTGGAGTATAGGTATGCAAACCCGGCATATATTGGAATGGCTGATGGCCAAATGTGCACAGCGGCAGCGTACTAACAGTGGATCAGTAGATAGTGGCAAACCACTGACCGGACACACAAGGTGTTTACCGAACAAACAGCATGCAGGTATACAGGAGTAGAATAGGTTTAAATATTGTACTTTCACAATATACTAATACTTTCATTACTGGTGAAGCAAAGTTTGGTATCTCCTCACCTTGTCGGAAAATGAGCTACTCCAGCACATCTTCTACATCCCAAAGGAATTAAAGTTTTAAGATTCACAGTTCCTATAACAACATGATGTTTTATTACTAACACAGGGCACTGTGATTGAAAAATCTTCTACTTCGAGAAATTGATTCTCTGTGGTACCACAATGGTATTCAGTTTGATGAACATAACCTATAACAAATCAAATTCCGTTGTCTTAAGAAAGCGAAGATTATGTTCCATATGGATAATGATTCCAATCATTATGTTCAGTTGTGGATTTCTATCACTGGTGCCTGTAGGCACAAAACTCTTCCTCCAAGGAACACTACTAAAAAAGATGTAAAAAGATGGTATCCTTAAGTTGAGATACTTAAAAATTCTGCCATTTATCCGAGCAGGACCTGCAGTCAGCGTCACAAATGCTGAGCATTATATAACTACCTGCTCCTAGTTCAGTGAAAGTAAACTGGGTATCTGGCGCTCCAGGAGGCAATGCCCTTAGTTTGTAATAATGTACATTTCATTAGGCAGTCCTTAGGTAAAAACAAAGTTAAACCATGATAAGGGTGTAAGGAAGGGGTCAGGACTGTCTCTGTGGAATGAAAGGCTACATGCTCAGAGCTCACAGCTCCTTCTACTGGCCTACTAGAAAGAGCTGTGAGCTCAGAGCATGTAGCCTTTTATTCCACAGAGACAGTCCTGACCCCTTCCTCCCGCCCCCCTGCTGGTGACATAATTTCCGCTTCTGGTGCAAGCTGGACAGCATGGAGCTGACTACTTCTTGGTTTTCCGGAATGTACAGCTATTCAGCACAACATCACACCAGAACCTTTCTCAGCTACCCAGATTGTGCAAGGAGCCTGTGGGACACAGTAGATTTGCCAGAAATACATACTTACTGTATGATGAGCATGACTCCCATCTTGTAAGTGTTTTTAATCTTGTGTAATAAATGTTACTGTTTTAATACTACACTTAGAGAGGCGCCCCCTTGTTTCTTTTATATGCTCCTAGTTCAGAGCTGTGATCACAGCATATGGCAGAGGGAAGGCTTCCAGCATCAGCTTCTTTGTGGCTCTGCGATGCCATCAAATTCTGAGAGCCACAAAGGAAACTGATTTTAAAAGAGCTGAAAAGATGGGTTACATCAGACTGGTTCACCCTGTTTGTTATTCAATGAGCCACCATGTTTAACTAGCTTGGAATATTGGAAGAATATGAAAATAACCTTATACAAAATGACAATTTTTACTGATAATGCAAAAACAGTTATGTCAGTATCTAGAGTGGAACTATTCTCTTTTTTTTACCTTTGAACCTTTAGGCATGATTTTACTGTGCCTAATGGTAAATCTGCAATTGCATATGTCACTAGAAAACTCATTAGAATGAATGTGGTTCTTTGTCCAATAGGTGTCTGCGACTGATAAAACTTTAAACATCCCATTCCTACCTTTCTCTTTTATAGGATTATGCTTATTACTAAAATAAAAGTGTTTTCAAAAATGTTGTCTGTGCTTTGTATTCCCTTTTTAATTAGTAGTATTATTTTTAGGTTCATTTTAAGCTGGGTCATTGTGTGTTACTTTGTACAATGTTCTTATAGAACCCTATAAACCCCCAAAAAAAAATTTTTTTTTCCTCTACCATAAAATCAGGCATTGTAGCGCGAGCTACAGTATGCCTGTCCCGATTTTTTTATCCCCGTACTCACCTTGTACTCGTACATCGAAGATACCGACTCCCCTCGGGGAATGGGCGTGCCTATGGAGACGGAGGATGATTGACGGCCGGCTCTGGCGCGTCACGCTTCTCCGGAAATAGCCGAAATAGGCTTGGCTCTTCACGGCGCCTGCGCATAGCCTGTGCGCAGGCGCCGTGAAGAGCCGAGACCTACTCCGGCTGTCTTCGGGGAGAGTGACGTGCCAGGGCCGGCCGTCAATCATCCTCCCTCTCCATAGGCACGCCCATTCCCCGCGGGAGCCGAAATCTTTAATGTACGAGTACACAGTGAGTACGGGGGTGAACTACCGCTTTAAATCCAGTATAGTATAGGTGTAATTTAGCTTCCTTTCATCTTCACATACAGCCTGATCTTGGCAATTATCTATATCCTTTTCTGCTCACGATACAAAACTCTGCCTACAGACCATTACCAAACTATGCAGTTAATAGGTTTTTACTCATGCTATATAATAGTTATGGGGGGGAATCTCATTTTGCTTTCCTAGGTTAATCACTTTGTTTCCCCCTGTGTTTTTGCATTAATCATAACTAGTAAAAACATGAGCATTATTATTTTTCCAAACTATTTTGATTATATGTACAATACATTAGTTAGCAACTGTAAAAAAATGTCTGCCATCATTTTTAATAAGTATATTCCAAATTTCCTCCTAACAAGCTTTAGCCACTAAATCATCTGCCTGTTATAAAAAGGAAATCTGGGAGGGCTATAGTAATAAGTCAAAAGTAGAAAAGAGCTTTCTAGAATCAGGCAATAAACTCTTGGTAGAGTGCATGAAAAACATGCATAAAATCAGCCCACTTGAATTATACCTAAAGTAGATATAATGAATGCACCAATTATATTTTTTCAGAAACCAAATTAATACGGATTTATCACTCCTTCAATTTTGAGCTTTTTCTCCATAGAGAAAATTCAGCCAGCTGAAACGGATCTCTTATAGTACACTATGATGTGCATAAAATAGGCCATAATAAAAATAATAATAATAAAAATAATAATAATATAAAAACCCTCCCAGACAAAGAGGGAATAGTCAGTGTAAGGGCATGTGAAGAACAGCCAATATCCAGCAACAGAAGCAAAACTGTTTCAATTTTCTGGATTGTTAATTTAAATTCACATGCACTTGCCATTTAAAATTAAAGGTTTTCTTTCCTTCGTTTTATTGCTCTAGCCTAAATTAAAAGAAAGTCTAGGCAAATGTAAAATCTTGAGCAGAATATATATATATATATATATATATATATATATATATATATATATATATATATATATATATATATATATATATATATGTATATATTTATGTATATGTATATATACATGTATATATATACACGCACAGTATAACAAAACTATAGTTAGTATATCCTTATAAGAAATGTGCTCTGAAAATAAATGTTATTAAGTTATTAATCTTTTTCCTGTAATAATTCAGTGTGTTTCATTAAAATGAAAAATAGCACACATGGCCACTAGATGGCACTAAGTATCATAGGAAATTCCTATGACACTTACGGCCAGCTAGTGGCCAAATGTAGTAATTTCTGATTTAAATCAATAAAAACCTTCCACCAGGACAGGAAATAGCCAAATAACATTGTTTTTCTTTTTTTGCCCTATTCACACTGAATAAATGTACATGCACTTTTACCAGATGAATTGCTGTGCACTTTTTTTTTTATATATAAATTCACCCCTAGGAGTGTAGAGTTCACGCAGCACTCTATAACAGTGAAGTGAGAACTTTGGAGTTAATTTACTAAAGGCAAATAGACTGTGCACTTTCCAGAGTGCAGTTGCACTCTGCAAGAGCATTTGCTCCAGAGCTTAGTAATTGAGAGGAAGCTCTGCTGACTTTCATAATCCAATTATGTGCAATAATGCATTTTTTTGTTTGTTTTTTTCCTTGTACGTGATTGGGTATTCTCTGTAAAGTGAAGCTTTACCTCATTTACTAAGCTCTAGAACAACTGCACTTGCAGAGTGCATTTGATGTTTGCAAAGTGCACAGTCTATTTGCCTTTAGTAAACAACCCCTATGTGTGTTTGTGAGTGTGAAATCCATGCCCTGATCACTATAATAAACTATAAAGTTACACACCATCATGTAAGAGTTTTAACACTTTTTCTGGAACTAATGTAAGGCTTACAGCATTGGCCTTTAAACACACTCTCAGGCCTCGTACACACGACCAGTTTCCTCGGCAGAATTCAGCTTCCGACCGAGTTTCTGGCTGAATTCTGCCGAGGAAACTGGCCGTGTGTACACTTTCGGCCGAGGAAGCCGACGAGGAGCTCGGCGAGGAAATAGAGAACATGTTCTCTATTTCCTCGTTGTTCTATGGGAGCTCTCGTCCCGCCGAGCTCCTCGGCGGCTTCAGTGCTGAACTGGCCGAGGAACTCGATGTGTTTGGCACGTCGAGTTCCTCGGCCGTGTGTACGAGGCTTCAGGCTGCTATTGTAGCTAGGATTGTGTTTTCACTTCTTTAGCTGACTGTAGGCTGTTTTCTGGAAGTAATTCAGGTGGCTGTAAAGCCACCCAATCAGTACCGTATAACCTGGGATGTATCAAAATACCCCCTCCACTGCCACCACCATGTATCCCCAGCTTTGCTGCAGGATCTTCGTGGAAGGAGTTGGCAGGTGACGTGGAGGGAGATCAGCGAATATTAGTTTCTTGATTGTTTTTCTGGTGCATGTGATGAGATTTCTCCAGTAGGGATGAGCCGAACACCCCCCTCCCCCCATTCAGTTCGCACCAGAACCTTTGAACGGACCGAACGTTCGCGCAAACTTTTAGAACCCCATTGAAGTCTATGGTACTCAAACGTTCGAATTCAAAAGTGCTCATTTTAAAGGCTAATATGCAAGTTATTGTCGTAAAACGGGTTTGAGAACCCGGGTCTTGCCCCAGGGAACACGTATCAATGGAAAAAAAAGTTTAAAAAACGTTCCTTTTTTCTGCAGCATTAATTTAATGATGCTTAAAGTGAAAAAAAAATCGAAAAATTTCTTTAAATATCGTACCTGCTGGGTGTTACTATAAGAAAAAAGTCATTTAAAACTGCTTGCGGCTTTAATGTAATGTCCGCAATATGGATGAAAATCATTGAGAAAATTAGCATGGGTTTCCCTGCCCCCCTCCCCCCAGGTCATTACCAGCCCCTTTGGCCCTATATACTTTGAACAGCAGTATAGAGGCGGTGCAAACAAGACAGAGGCCCAGATTCAAGAAGCAATTGCGCCCGTGTAACCATAGGTTACACGGCGCAATTGCTCACTTGCTCCGGTGTAACGAGTGCTCCTGATTCAGGAACCTCGTTACACCGACTGCAGCCTAAAATCTGCGCGGCATAAGGCTCTTATGCCACGCAGATTTTAGGCTGCATTCTTGGGTGGGCCGCCAGGGGGCGCTCCCATTGTGATCAGCGTGTAGTATGCAAATTGCATACTACCACTGATTCACAAACTTGCGCAGGCCCTGCGCAAGCCAGGTACGGAGTTTCCGTTCGGCAACTTTAGCGCAAGGCTGCCCCTTCTAATAGTAGGGGCAGCCAATGCTAAAGTATAGCCACCGCTCCCGCGACGTGAAATTTGAATTTCACGTCGTTTGCGTAAGTGATTCGTGAATGGCGCTGGACGCCATTCACGTTCACTTTGAAGCAAATGACGTCCTTGCGACGTCATTTGCTGCAATGCACGTCGGGAAAGTTTCCCGACGGAGCATGCGCTGTACGCTCGGCGCGGGAGCGCGCCTAATTTAAATGATTCCCGCCCCCGGTGGGATCATTTACATTGCGCTTGCTTACGCTGGGCAATTTTGCCCGGCGCCCTCGCAATTTACGGAGCTACTGCTCCGTGAATCGAGGGCAGCGCAAAATATTTGCGGGGGCGCAGGGCAAAATCGTTGCCCTGCTCCCCCGCAAATATCACGCAAATGTACCTGAATCTGGGCCAGGGACTGTAGGTTTGTTGTTAAGTATAATCTGTTTGTAATTTTGAACTGGTACTTTTTTAAAGTGTAGCTCCAGCCAAAAAATCTATTTTTTAAGCTTTTTGGAAAACATAGAGAGGGGTTATCACCCATGTAACATTTGTTTTGCTGTCTGTGCCCATCTGTTCAGAAGATTGCACCTCACTTTCTGTCCCAATGACAAATGATTTTTTATATATATATAATATATGTGTAAATAAAATAAAAAAAATCACATAAATGCATGCTAACAAAAGCACCATGCATTTTTTTGAGAATCGTGAGAGAATCATGAATTGTGATTCTCATTTTTCGCAGAATCGTTCAGCTCTACTGCCTTTAGGAATTAATATGAGAAACACCAGAAAATCTATTGAGGTGCACACTGTACAGAGGACAAAGACAGTACACCACGTGAAAATACTGCAGCTAGCACAATCACCTGCCTGCCAGTAAATTAGGAAGAGCGGATCTAGCTAAACTCAATACAGTGTATAAATATATATACAACACCTGGAATGCATATATATCCTCTACACACTGTAACTCTAACTGACTAGCCTGCCTGCCTGCTCTATCTAACTCCAAAAAATGACACTCTCTCTCTCTCTGTAAACCACCAACTCACTACACAAGGCCGACTTCCAGGCAGCATTATATAGTGTGGGGCGTGTACTAAACCCCCTAAACCATAATTGGCCAAAGGCACCCTGGCTTTGGCGAATTATGTCTCTCCATTTATTGCCCGCTGTGATTGGCCTAGCATGCGGGTCATAGTGCATGCTTGGCCAATCATCAGCCAGCAATGCACTGCGATGCCGCAGTGAATTATGGGCCGTGACACGCCACTTGGATTTGGCCCGAACGGCCCAAAACGTTTGTAATTCGATGAACGATCGAACATACGATGTTCGAGTCGAACGTGAGTCACAGCACTTTTATAAGAGATCATACTTACCTACAATTAAGCAACCCACTGTGGAGCCAACCTGGCACAACTTCTTTCCTGAAACCTTCAATCTCTTAATTTTGAAAAGTAATACCCAAGCATGTAAACAGTGATCTCTAAACATTTGTTTTTTAACTTGTATTTTTATTGAAAAGTTTTCATAAATATAAGATATGCATAGAAAAGGCATTACAGTGAAGAAGAGGCCATAGCAGCCAGCCATAAAGGACAGGTTAAGACTCATACAAATCCAAGAAAAGTAGTTCAGTTACATACAAATCATGTGGACAAGTCTGTATTAAGAATATATACAGTAGGTGAACTCGATATTGTGTCAATCTCGCTCCCTTTCTCGGCGAGATTGATGACCTACGAGCCCCATCGCAGGAGCCAGCGCCGAGCTGGCTTGCCGCGATGGAGACAGAGCCGTCATAGAAGTGACGGGAGATCCGACTTGGATTCCCGCCAATTCTACACGTGTGCGGCGTTTGTTATGAATCCTGAGGGGGAAGTCCCTGCCGGATTTTAAATAAAAATCCAGCATGGGTTCCCCCCTCAGGAGCATACCGGGCCCTTAGGTCTGTTATGGGTTGTAAGGAGAGCCCCCCTACGCCGAAAAAAAAAGGCGTAGGGGGTCCCCCTACAATCCATACCAGACCCGTATCCAAAGCACGCTACCCGGCCGGCCAGGAAGGGAGTGGGGACGAGCGAGCGCCCCCCCCTCCTGAGCCATACCAGGCTGCATGCCCTCAACATGGGGGGGTTGGGTGCTCTGGGGCAGGGGGGCGCACTGCGCCCCCCCCACCTCAGAGCACCCTGTCCCCATGTTGATGAGGACAGGGCCCCTTCCCAACAACCCTGGCCGTTGGTTGTCGGGGTATGCGGGCGGGAGGCTTATCGGAATCTGGGAGCCCCCTTTAATAAGGGGGCCCCCAGATACCGGCCCCCCACCCTAAGTGAATGGATATGGGGTACATCGTACCCCTAACCATTCACCTGTAGGAAAAATGTCAAAGTTAATAAACACACCACACAAGGGTTTTTAAAATAATTTATTTTTCTGCTCCGGAGGCTCCCCCTGTCTTCTTTATTAGCTCTGTTTACCAGGGGGGGCTTCTTCTTTGACGTCTTCGGGTGGGTGGGGGCCGCCGTCTGGTTCTCTTCCACCACCGGGGGGGGTCGCTTTTAAAAAAGCCCCCACCCCCCGGCGGGTTTCCTCCGGCGTCTTCGGCGGGGGGGCTTCTTCTTCCGCTATCCCGACGGGTCTTCTCCGCTATCCGGGGGGTCTTCTCAACTCTCCGGGGGTCTCCTTCTATGTTCGCCGCTCTCCGCTGTTGACTCGGCGCACCCCGGTTCTTCCTCTCGCTGTCCGGTGCCTTCTTCCGTGCTGTACGTCTTCTTCTCCTTCCGTGCTGTGAGTTCTTCTTCCGTGCTGTGACGTCATGTTCTTCACTTCTCTCCTTCTCCCGATGTTGACACGTCGCCTTTCCTCGCTGCAATGACGGGTGCGCAGCTTGCATCGGACCTATATAGGCCTCACAGTCCCATCATGCTCTGTACCTACCCATGTGATACCTACCCACGTGGGTAGGTATCAAATGGGTAGGTACCAGAGCATGATGGGATTGTGAGGTCTATATAAATCCGATGCAAGCCACGCACTTGTCATTGCAGCGAGGAAAGGCGACGTGTCAACATCGGGAGAAGAAGAGAAGTGAAGAACATGACGTCACAGCACGGAAGAAGAACTCACAGCACGGAAGGAGAAGAAGACGTACAGCACGGAAGAAGGCACCGGACAGCGAGAGGAAGAACCGGGGTGCGCCGAGTCAACAGCGGAGAGCGGCGAACATAGAAGGAGACCCCCGGAGAGTTGAGAAGACCCCCCGGATAGCGGAGAAGACCCGTCGGCATAGCGGAAGAAGAAGCCCCCCCGCCGAAGACGCCGGAGGAAACCCGCCGGGGGGTGGGGGCTTTTTTAAAAGCGACCCCCCCGGTGGTGGAAGAGAACCAGACGGCGGCCCCCACCCACCCGAAGACGTCAAAGAAGAAGCCCCCCCTGGTAAACAGAGCTAATAAAGAAGACAGGGGGAGCCTCCGGAGCAGAAAAATAAATTATTTTAAAAACCCTTGTGTGGTGTGTTTATTAACTTTGACATTTTTCCTACAGGTGAATGGTTAGGGGTACGATGTACCCCATATCCATTCACTTAGGGTGGGGGGCCGGTATCTGGGGGCCCCCTTATTAAAGGGGGCTCCCAGATTCCGATAAGCCTCCCGCCCGCATACCCCGAAAACCAACGGCCAGGGTTGTCGGGAAGGGGCCCTGTCCTCATCAACATGGGGACAGGGTGCTCTGAGGTGGGGGGGCCGCAGTGCGCCCCCCTGCCCCAGAGCACCCAACCCCCCCATGTTGAGGGCATGCAGCCTGGTATGGCTCAGGAGGGGGGGGGCGCTCGCTCTTCCCTACTCCCTTCCTGGTCGGCCGTGTAGCGTGCTTTGGATACGGGTCTGGTATGGATTGTAGGGGGACCCCCTACGCCGTTTTTTTTGGCGTAGGGGGGCTCTCCTTACAACCTATAACAGACCTAAGGGCCCGGTATGCTCCTGAGGGGGGAACCCATGCCGGATTTTTATTTAAAATCCGGCGGGGACTTCCCCCTCAGGATTCATAACAAACGCTGCACACGTGTAGAATTGGCGGGAATCCAAGTCGGATCTCCCGTCGCTTCTATGAAGCGCTTGCTGGGATGTGCTGTCACTATTCCAGTGAGTGCGAGATGTCGGCGAGATCTCGGCACCATGTCGCCGAGAATCAGCGCGATGCTGTCGTGCTAAAAACACAATATCACAAACACCTACTGTACCAATCTTTATGTAAAAACAAAATAAAAAAGAAAAGAAAAGTAAACAAGGGGGAAAGAAGGAAACAGAAAAAATGGAAAAGGGACAAAGCACATTGGAATGAGGATAGATAGGAATGGGGGGGTTTCATCCCCAAATAATGCAACCACATGCTAAAGCCCAATCAAGACATGGGAAAGGATCCATACTCAGTTTGGTCCCAGTGGTCCCATATCTTGTTGAACTGAGTGATGATAGCATTGTCAACCAGGACTGTCATGTACTCCATTCTCTGAATCTCTCAAACATTGTGTAGAAGCTGAGTCTGAGAATGGGGTGTGGAGGTCAACCAATGCATTGGGATAGTTCTCTTGGCAGCTAGTAAGATGTACGAGGCCAGTTTATTTGAGAGTTTCTCAATTTTAGGAAAGGAGAGACCCAATAGATAATGTATTGGGTCCAATAGAAGCGGAACTTCAAGCAGCCACTGGAGAAGAGGCATTACAATATTCCAAAAAGGCACTATAAGTTCACATTCCCAGAATATATGATAGTGAGAGCCCAATATTTTACCACAAGGCCAGCACAAAGGAAAAACGTGAGAGGTTATGTCGGTGTTGGATCTTGGGTGTTCTGTGCCAGAACATAAGAATTTTAAAAGCTGCCTCTCTGTGCCACACACCTGGAGATTTTTTATGTAGAGGATCAAATCTTGTCCCAACAAGGGAGGGGGATAGGGCGATGGAGGATAAGTGACCACTTACACATGTATATATGAGAGTCTTCAGTGAGTGTGGAAGAATTTAAATTGAAGATATTAAATGTAGTTGATGTGGACCCTGAGTGCATATATGGTAGTGGGTTTAAGCAGTGTCAGGGATGGGGAATGCGTAGAGAGATAATGTTTAATCTGGAGATAGGAAATGAACATATGTTTGAGGATAAGGCATTTAGCTTGGAGCTCTTTAAAAGTAAGGAGTCTGCCTGTAGCTGGGTAAACAAAATGATGAAGCTGAAACAGTGTAGCATGAGCCCATGCTACCATATGTGAGTGAGACAAGCCATCAGGAATAAGGGTGTTCAAAAGCATGTTAGATAAAGGGGGGCATGGCGAAGAACGCCAAATCTTCAAAGTGAAAAGCATGGGTGCTAGGCATAACTCTTGCAGTGTAGAGTCTAAATGTAAAGAGAGAGACCAGATTAGAGAACAGGGATGAACAGGGTAGAGGGAGCCCATCTTGATCTCCGACCATCTGTTCGGAGCAACCTGACACGACCAGGATGTAACCAAATGAAAGTGAGAGCCATAATAATATTTAAGAACATCTGGAGAACCCAGACCCCTCCCCCCCAGTATCTAGGGAAAAAGACCACAGAGCTGGCAATTCGATGAATCTTACCACTCCAGATAAAGTCAAGAAACCAACGTTTAAGCAACTTAAGCTGGGATATGGGCACAGGTACCGGCAGTGTTTTTCTTTTTTAAATACAGCAAATTAGGCATAATAGGCATTTTTAAAACATTTATCCTGCCTATCCATGAGATTGGATAAGCATTCCGGCCTTTTAACATATCACTAATGTTCCAGAGCAATGGGTGCAGTTAGCCAAGTATAGGGAAGAGTAAGTGATTGTAATTTGCATAACCCAAGTATTTTAGGGGGTGGGGGCACAAGCTATATGGAAATGTCTGCTGCAATGTGGCTAGCACTTCGGGAGGAATATGGAGAGGTAAGGCTGTCTTGGAGGTGTTTATTTTGTAACCAGCGAGGGAACCAAATTGGGTCAATAGAGCATGTAGAGATGGTAGAGAAATATGGGGGTGTGTCAGTAGAATATCATCAGCAAATAAAGACAGTTTGTATTCCCTCTGGCGCATTGGGACCCCCTAGATGTATAGATGGGCACAGATAGCTGCTGCTAAGGGTTCTAAGCATAGAAAAAAAGTAAATGTGACAGAGGAAAGGAAGACAACTGAACCTGGGATGAGGGGTTGGAATAAAGAGCTTGGAGGGCAGCAATAAAAGGGCCTTGGAAACCATACTGAGATAATACTGCAAACATATAAGGCCAACTCAACCTATTACACGCTTTCTGAGCATCTAGACTCAAAATCAGTGCTGGACAGTGGACTCTAATCGGTATATCAATTAGATCTATGGTACGCCTAGTATTGTCACAAGCTTGGACAAAGCCCACTTGATCATTTGTCAATAAGTTTAAGGAACAATTGAGATAAGCAATAAGCCAATATCTTTGTAAAGATCTTGTAGTCTGAGTTAAGGAGAGCAATCGGTATATAGATGTCAGGGAGAGATGGGTCCTTACCTGGCTTCAGGATAACAGATCTAAAATAATGTGTAAAGGAATATTGAGTAGCCTCTCCTTGAAGGAGAGAATTATAGAGGGATTTCAGGTGAGGGGTCAGGGTGTTTTTTAGTATGAATAAGGTATGTATAAGGAAGCCCTTCGGGGCCAGGGGATTTATCTGTAGGTAGATGTTTACCAGTAGCAGTGAGTTCTTCCATAGTAATGGAAGCGTTTTGTTTCTGAATATCAGCAGAGGACAATTTAGGCAAATGTATATCAGCAAGGAATGAGTCAAAGGTCTCTTGAATAAAGAAAGGGTGGAGGGCTTGGATCAAGCACTTGTAAAGTTTGCTATAGAACTCACCAAATACCCGGACCATAGATTGGGGACAATGTGTAGGCGTACCATCAGGTTGCAGCAGAAAATCAGGGAAGGAATGGAAAGGTCGGGGTTGAGTCTGGACACTAGCATTCTATGCGGTTTGTTGGAAAATTCATAATATAACATTCATAACATAACAAAGTAAGGACTTAGCAATACCTGAAAGAGAATTAAGTTGGTTACATAAAGCAGTCACTGTGTGCAGACGGGCCATCGTGGGAGAGAGCACAAGGAGTCATGGTGCATGGTACAAAACCACTCTTCAGGGGCGAATGCATCAATATGTCTAAAAAAGACCAATAGGTTGAATAAAAATCTCAAAAGAAGTAATGTATATATATATATGTGGTAACTAGGAAAGGAAAATCCAATTCCGGAAAACTTACATGGAACAGGTAAACAAGACATATGGTATAATCCAAACAGGGGGCCGTGTAGTAGCCTCTACCAGGAGCTGAAGCGGACAAACTGCAGGCAGCGCACAGGTGCACACAACATCCCAATGGGTGGAAACCTCTGTGAGTATTGAGTAGAGGTGCATGACTCCAGGGTCTGTAAAAAATATATAGATGTGTACAATGTAAAAGTCTCTCACATGTGACGTAGAGATATAGAGATTGGACATGAGCACCTTACACTATAGAGGGTAGTGAGGATGTATGTAAGGTAAAGGGTGTGGAGGTGAATATACTATAAAGTGGAGGACTAGAGGGTGGTGAGCAAAAAAGCAAAGAGTGTGCAGTAATAAAGAGTGCCCCATGTAAGGTATTCATGGGGACGAAGGTAATGTGAGGAAAGGTAGTAGGTGCATCAACCGCCATAACAAAGCCAGCAGGGAATACCTTGTGATGATAGATGGAGAAATATACACAGCATGATGTGCAGCATGCACAAGTGTGCAAGTGAATGGTTGTGGCTGTGAGGACTATTCATGGGGGTCTAGATGAGATGACTTAATCCGGAGAGGGCAGGAGGGCTTACCCAGTTTCGCTACCCCAGCCTTGCCAGGCGAGTCAGATGCCATGTACGAAAGAAGAAAATGCTTTGATGCAAATTTAAATGAGCCTCCAGGTCAGAAATGTGTCTCCTGAACTGAAAATTACATCTGCTCCAGAGGCCTTAAACTCCTTAAAGGGGTTGTAAAGGAAATATTTTTTTTTCATAATAAGCATCCTTTACCTACAGACATTCCTCTTTTCACTTTCTCATTGTTAATTTTTGCTCAGAAGTTGCTCTATACTTCTCTGTTCTGTTCACTTCCTGCTTGTCTGATTCTTACTCACCACCGTGAAGGGAGGCTTTACTGCGGTGGTCAGTGACGTGCTCGCCCCCTCCTGGCAACTGCATCTGTGCGGCAGGATGCTTTCTACGTGTTAGAGACTTCAAGGAGGTGTGAATTACTGGGCGTGCCGCAATGCATACTGGGAAATGTAGTTCTTACATGAACGAGCGCCGCAA
The DNA here is from genome assembly GCF_905171775.1 of Rana temporaria. NCBI lineage: Eukaryota > Metazoa > Chordata > Amphibia > Anura > Ranidae > Rana > Rana temporaria. Next base: position 144,910,620 of record NC_053495.1, read on the forward strand.
ACCAGGAAGTGAATGAGAGAACAGAAACTAGAATGCCGGAGGTGATATAGATGAAGGAATTTAATAGGTATTTACTCGTTTTTTTAACATAATCATTACACTATTCTGTCTGTCTACCTTGCAGACATTAATTTTAGGCAAAAATTGTTTTTCCTTTACAACTCCTTTAAGTGCTAACCATCATTTCTTAATAGAATTTAAACCTTACGATAATATTTTCAGAGCCATAATCGTCTAGCAAGTAAAAAAGGGAGTGTACCCCAGTGGTGTACGTGAGCGGTTAAAAATATAGAACAAAAATATAGAACAAAATTAGAGATATTTTCCCCACTTTCTGGGCTATGTTATGTGTTAGCTGATGTAGTAATGTCTGGAGCCTCTTATCCAGCAGCTCGGGGGTTACTACAGACTGGAAAGCAAGGCGCTGAGAGGGAGAGAGGGCTTGCAGCTGCAATTCCCCTACTGTATCAGTGTTTTAACGTTCGTTCAGATCGGCCTGTGAAATCAAGGCTGGGGATGCAGGCCCGGTCAGAAGACATTCCATGGTGGAAGAAGGCCATGGCTCAGAGTGAGAGCGAGTATAGGTTTCTTGGTATCTTATATTCACCATGGGGTGCTCAGTGGGTATGGGGAACAGGGTCGCTTACCCCTTAAGTGGTTTAAGCCTGATGAGCAAATCAGGGGCCAATGAGAGCGGAGCCAGTCCAGAGCTCACTCTAAGCACATCTGTCATCACCAAAAGTCACGCATGCTCCCCCGGTCTCCATGCATTTTAATGAAGAAAGCAGACAGGTCATAGGAATAGAAGCTGTCACATTCCTGACTGTGGATCCCATGATGATAAAGGATAGACTCTTGCATAATTTCCATCCATACACCCCTGGTAGTGGAGACAGGGACTGGGCGCAGGTGCCAGGAAGCTGTAGTATTGAGCTGTAGCTTGGGGACACAGGAGTCCTTCCAGTGGTCGTATGGATTCTGGTCACAAGCCTTGTTCAGTGGCAGCCAGGCAAACAGGTGCAGAGTCAGGATCAGGTTCAAGGTCAGGAAGAGGCAAAAGTTGGTAATGTGCTGGCGGTAGGGCACTTAATCAGGAAGCAAAGCCATAGTCAGAAATTCAAGCTGAGGTTGATCACATAAGTGAGCAGCAGATATAACAGGCAGGGGTGATCCAAAAGAGGTGTCAGACATAGACGGGTCAAGAACAAGGCTAGCAGACTTGTATTAGAATCAAGAAAACAGAAACCAGAGCTGGGGCCAGACAGACTCTCATTTTAAATAGGCTGCTGGGTGCCAGAATCTGTGGATGTGTATGCACGACTACATGTATCCGCACATGCCTGTGCGCATTTGTGTGTGCATTCTAGTCCTTGCTCATCTTGGGCTTCTATGCTTGGGACTCTACACATGCGCATAAGAATGAGCACCTGCTGCACAAGATTGAGCACCTGCTGCACAAAATCCCTGGCACCTGCTGCACAAAATTCTCGGCAGAGGCCATGAAAAGGTGTTTTTTGGTTCATCTTTACATACATTGAAGTTTATATTTTGTCAAATGCACAAATAAAAGTAAAAAAAGTAAATCTACAGCTTCATAGTAGAAATGCTCCAGTACAATACCTTTAACGTTAATATTGACTTCCCTTATGCCATGTTAGCCTCCTGAAAACCCAAAATTTCATTGTACAGGATAAATATGGCTGGTGCTTGAGCTTGTTTTCAAAAGGCTGAGATGAAGCATTTAAGAAGCACTTGTGTTACTACTCGTTTAATGAGCATCTGACGGGTGTGTTTACCAGTCACTGCTATTTCTGAACATTATAGTGTCTTAAGCATTACATCTGACATCGATCAAGTGTGCTTTAAGGATATTCCACTGACAAGTCAAAAAAATTCAAGTAAGCAGGGCTGACATTGACTGGAGTAATAAATGCATTTTTATAAAAATGCTAGTATTAGTGCTAGCAATGATATTGCATTTTTATTTCACAGAAAAAAAATGTGGACTAACTGTATGGAACAGAAAATGATTCGGACCTGAGTCAAAATGTAATAATTATTTATTTATTTCAGGATTTTACAGACCATAAATGTATGTGGCACTTTAAATAGTAATTATTCACCTGCATCCCTGTTCTCATAGAGCACACAACCTAAAGTCCCTATCTCACATGTGGTTAAGAGCAAATATACATAGTTAGTCTGGCTTTAAAAGACACAAGTTCATCTAGTTCAACCAATAAATATGTTTGAGTTTGATTTGCAGACTGTTTGTCAAACGCATTCCAGGGAATTAATTAAAGCAGGGGTTCACCCTAAAAAAAAATTCTAACATTACATCCAGGATACTAACAACATTTACAGTATGCAGGTCTCGCAGCTCGGCTATTTACGGAAATCTGGTGACGAGCCTTGTGCGACATTGGAAGCCGGGGAGAAAATCACAATATAACGGTATGTACGGCGAAAAAAAAAGACCTGCATACTGTAAATGTCGTTAGTATGCTGGATGTAATGTTAGAAAATTGTTTTTAGGGTGAATCCCCACTTTAAGCTTCCTATACCGTTATAATAGCAGAGAACTGAAGGAAACTGTTGGAAGTGCCTTGCACCACATTAAGTAAGCAGATAGACCCGTTTCAGCGTCTATTTAATTGGCAGTTTTTACCAAGAAATAAGAATTTGAGTGCAGCTAGAAATATTAAAAAGGCTTGCTGCACATTATGAAAGCAGTTTAACTAGGCCTTAATATAAGAAAGATAGACAAAGCAGGTTTTATTGTGAAATACAAATTTGATAAAATATATAAGGACCAAAGCGCCAAAGGACAGTGATACAGATACTAAAAGATAATGATAATAATAACTTTGTGAAAATGTCATGGATAGGAAAGATTATCACATGACTGGAGCAGCTGCAGTGTAAATTGATGTAAACAATTGATAAATAATAAAGAATAGACTGCGCTGAATGCTACAACAAGGTAAAAAAGGTCAAACAAGGTAAATAATGAAACACTAAATTAAATAATAGAAAACAAAAAACACTAAAAAACAACAATCGCTGGAAAAAATCCTCAGTGAAAAAAGTGCTTGTGCTGTTGGAACAATATTGAAGGTCTCATACACAGTGCTGTGACTTAAAATATGGATGAAAAAATCTGTGCTCCTTGTGTGCTTAAATAGGGTCCCCCCCCCTAGTAGATGTGCACTCACCCTTGGGATTGGACCAAGTATTGCTAGTTAGGTCAAATGCATTTGTGGGGCGACCCCTGGAAGTATCCTCTCGACCGGTGGTTGGATATGGTAACTAATCCTCATGTGGATAGATATAATAGAAAAAGCCTCAATGCGCAGTACCGTTAAAAAAAACTTTATTCCAAAAAATTAAAAGAAGGTATTCAACTCACATGTAAGAGTGCCTGATATCCTGGCACCCTGAGTAAACTGCAGGTAAAAAAGTCATCCGTGAAAACTGCCCGATCAATACATGAAGCCGCTGTCGCGGTGAAGGCTCGATTTCTGGGTTTGGATGTCTATGCAGAAGTGAGTCAGGATCACATGACTCAACCTCCATGCATTTCGGCCTATCAGATTGGCCATCTTCAGGAAACTTCCTGAAATGCATCAGTAGGCAGGAGCGTAGCTGCAACATTGGCCAAGGGGTCATCAACAATGCAGGTACAGGAACGTGAGACTAAAGCAGGAACAGGATGTAGTCCTGAGTCGGTACACAATCGGGCAGCACGGTACAGGAGCATGAGACAGGAGCAGAGTCAAACACAGGCCAAGGTCACAGGTAAACAGGCAGAAGTCCAGAGGAGGGTTGAGATCAAGCCAGGTCAAGCACGGGTAGGGAGAAATCAAATCAGGGCACAGGCAAAAAGGAACAAGCTAAAAGACCACTCAGCAATGTGTTTATGTCATTGCTTGGTTTAAATAGGCCATTTGGCGCCAGTGCATGCACGTGTGCGAGTGGCCATGCATGCACATTGGTTAACTGGCTTTCTATTACAAGATAGCAGTGACCTGTACCCATGACGCATTATCATTTTGTGCTTTCCAGGAAATTGTTCCCTCTGTAAGCTGCCCCTGGATGAGATCTTGCTTCACTGATGTTGTGTCCTTTCCTCACTTTCTTCTACAATCTCTTACACCCTGTTTGTCACCTCATCATTCTCACCCTTGCCGAGTTACAAGCCATTAAGTGCCCACCACTGAATGCGCATTTTTAAATATATGGCTCTTAATACCTGCATTTCTTAGTGTGTGTATACACTTATATGCTGCTCATGTGACTGCCCGGGAGCGGGGTGTTTGACCTCCTGAGTGGGTTCACTACACACTGAATTATACAGAGAGGCAGCCGTGGATGGTTGAAAAACAAGCAGACGGCGAAGCGTGGTCGTGCCCCAAGTAGCTCTAGGTGGTATTGAACCTGGGACCTCTCTGTTGCTGCTTTGGTTCTTTACCTCTGAGCCACTCCTCAGTTTGGTATTCTGCTTGCTTTCCAGCTAAGGTGGTTCTGAATGATGTGCTGATCTCCTTGCAATCTGCACCTGTCTCTACTGGTCCAGCTGAGGCAGGTTACCCAATCAACTAGGGTATAAAACACTGCCTCACTCTGAGGGATTTGTCAGTTCATTGTGATTGTCCTGTCATTGCCAAAGGTTCCTGTATACCTGTATTCCTGTGCTTTGTTTCAGCTACAAGACTGACTCCGGCTTCTGACCCTGGCTATGTTTATCGTGTATTCTGAATTCTGGAATCCCTGACCACGGCTTAACTTTGACCATCCTTTGGCAAATCCCTGTCAAGCCCCCGTGCACAGACTCATAGCCCAGGTAGCTTCTTACTTTGTTACCGTGGGGCTGTGTGTATTTGTAAGGGTGAGCATACAACTCTGCAATATGGACTCCAGCCAAGGTAAGCCCTTACACAAGGGTTATGGTTTATTCTTCCATATTGTTGGAAACAAGTGCAAGCATCAAAACAGCATAAACAAAATAAAACATAAAATAAACCCTGGCCACTTGGGCCGTCTACCTTCACAACACAGGAACCTACCTATGGAGTCTGGCACAGCCTACTGCTGGGCAGACACTGCTGGTCTTCCAGCAGAAAACAATAGTCTTTTTGATTTTCTTATCACACAGCAAAATTATCAACAACCACTTCACCTTCAGAAGTCTTCCTCAGCTCATTGCTCTCCTTAACTCAACAAGCCTCAGGATGCAGCATTCAGTAGTAATCCTCTGGACAACTTATAGAGGCCTTAATCTTCTCATTCTGAACGGCTGAAGCTATCCAACATCCTTAAACCTTTCTGGCTACCTCTGCAGCCGACACCTGATAGTAAATGGTGAATTTTCTAAACAAGGCAGAAATGTATACATACATACACACACACACACGTGTATTTACACACACACACATATTATATATACACATATATAAACACACACATTATATATATATATATATATATATATATATATATATATATATATATATACTGCTCAAAAAATTAAAGGAACACTTTAAAAACATATCAGATCTCAACGGGAAAAAAATCTCATGCAGGATATCTATACTGATATGGACTGGGTAATGTGTTAGGAAAGAAAGGATGGCACATCATTTGATGGAAATGAAAATGATCCACCTATAGAGGGCTGAATTCAAAGAAACCCCAAAAATCTAAGTGAAAAAATTATGCAGGAATCTAGTCCATTTTGCTGAAATTTCATTGCAACAACTCAAAATGGTCTTCAGTAGTTTGTATGGCCCCCAAGTGCTTGTATGCATGCCTGACAACATCAGAGCATGCTCCTGATGAGACGACGGATGGTGTCTTGGGGTATTTTCTCCAAGATCTGGACCAGAGCATCACTGAGCTCCTGAACAGACTGAGGTGCAATCTGACAGCACCAGATGGATCAAAACATAATGTCCCAGAGGTGTTCTTTTGGATTTAGGTCAGGTGAGCGTGGGGGCCATTCAATGGTATACATTTTTTCATCCTCCAAGAAATGGCTGCATGCTCTCACTACATGAGGCCGGGCATTGTCGTGCACCAGGAGGAACCCAGGACCCACTGCACCAGTGTAGGGTCTGACAATAGATCCAAGGATTTCATCCCGATACCTAATGGCAGTCAGGGTGGCATTGTGTAGCCTGTAGAGGTCTGTGCGTCCCTCCATGGATATGCCTCCCCAGACCATCACTGACCCACCACCAAACCAGTCATGCTGAACGATGTTACAGGCGATGACACGTATTGATGTGCCATCCTGGAGGAGTTGGACTGCCTGTGCAACCTTTATAGGGTCCAAGTATCGTCTCGTGCTATCAGTAGTGACACTGACCCTAGCCAAATGCAAAACTAGTGAAAAACAGTCAGAAAAGATGAGTAGGGAAAAAAATGGAAGACACCTCCACCTGAAAAACCATTCCTGTTTTGGAGGTCGTCTAGTTGTTGCCCGTATAGTGCACTTGTTGTTAATTTCAATTAACAGCAAAGCAGCTGAAACTGATTAACAACCCCCTCTGTATACACCCCTCCCCCTCTGCTACTTCACTGACCAGATCAATATCCCAGGAGTTCTGATTCAAAAGTGTTCCTTTAATTTATTTGAGCAGTGTATATATATATATATATATATATATATATATATATATATATATATATATATATATATATATACAGACACATAAATAAGACAGGGGGGCATGGTTTCTGTCTTAGGGGGGCTATTAGAGGAAGGAGGAAGTCAAAAATCTTCCTCCTTCCGCTGGAATTCTCTCTTCACTCTCCGATTCACCACCTCTGAGCTGGTGAATTGGGGGGTGTGAATTCTGACATAGATCACCAGTGAAGTGTCATTTCTGTGTCAGTCAGTGGCAGCTTCTTAGTGTGTGGAGATAATCGGTTGAGAACATGTTCTCCCCTGATCATCTCTGTTTCATAAACCATTTATGAGCTGAGATCAGCAGCAATCCTCGGGATCACTGCTGTTCACAGTTTCATAAACGGACACCATAATAGCTTAAATATATACAAAACCACTTTAGATTCCTAATAAAGAACACGGACCTTCTGCACTATTGGCACACATATCCTAAATATCAGTGTTGGCTGAACTGACATTTTATAGTTTCTATTCGGAATTGCAGGTGAAGATTAAAATCCCTTTCTTTGCACACAAAATTTCCCATTTTAAAAAGGAATGAAGTTAAACACACAAACATAGCATATACTGTATGTAGGAGACAGGATCTAAATGAGTAGCCCTATTTCACTGAGCGTTACTTTATTAGTATTACAAAATTTGGCTTTCAGTTTGGCACTTGGTAGCTCATTTAGAACAAGAGCGCCATTGTTTTGACAGAAAGGGTCTGGCATGTGAATGACGTTTGGGCTAGGTGTGAAATGTAAAGGTACAAAATTAACTGCTAAGCTAATTACTGTTCTAATTCTGCATAAACAAGCATTTTGAAAATCATTAGAAGTTCAGGGAAATAATGTTAGTGATTAAACAAGGTGGCTTGCATCAGTGAGCACAACTAAGCTCATTTAATTACATTTGAAAGCTGGGGAAAGAAGCTAATTAAAATTAGCACAGGCTTACTGACTGACCAGGGCTCAATTGGTTTCCCTTATACTGGGTGGTGTGGAAGTTATGTCTGCATTGTGTGGCTGATACTTTTAATAGAAATCATATGAAACTATTCTAACATATATTCACAGGTGCTAAAAACTTGTCGACTATAAAGAGGAGATGAACTCTGGAAGCTGTGGCAAGCAGAGGGCACAGGACTAGTCACCGTTATTGCCGCTGATCCTTTCCTCATTACTGATTAGGTTCCTTTTACATGGGCAGCTAACGGGCGGTAAAAACAAATACTTGATCTGCGTTTTTATCATCTACACATTAGTACACATTGCAGCAATTTTAACATTACATGCAGAGTTTGACAGGTTACTACCTAGACATGTGCAGAATGAAAAAAAAAATGTGTTTTGTTTTGTCTCAATTTGTTCTTTACATACATTTGTTTAGTTAAATTAATTTAATTTGTTTAATTTGTTTTCAAAATTTATTTCATTTTTTCTAAATTCAAATCGATTTGAATTTTTCAAATTCCATTCGAATAGCATTTGAATTCAACATCAAATTCTATTTGAATTGCATTCAATTCAAATTTTATTCGAAAATCTAATTTATTTTGTTTGAAATTCGAATTGTGGAAGATGGTTATTTTCTTTCTATTCAATTATATTCTGTGGTTTTTGTATTCTATTCTTTTATTTTCTATTATTTTCCTATTATTTTATTCTATTTGAAATTAAAATTTTGGAAAACAATTTTCTTTTCTTCTTTTCTATTCTATTCTCTGCTTTTGTTTATTATTTTCTATTCTATTTGATTATTTTATATTCTATTATTTTAATGTATATTATTTTATATTCTATGCTTTTCTATTCTATTTGAATTCTAATTTATTCTATCCAAAATTTGAATTTCGGAAGATGGTTATATTCTATATTATTCTATTCTTTTTTTATTGTATCCTATTCTATTCCTCAAATTTATTATGTTCCGTTATTTTCTATTCTATTTGCTTCAGTTTTACTCTATTCTTTTATTTTCTATTATATCCCTTTTTTTTCTATATTTTTTTTTAGCATTTTGTTCACTCTATTATATGCTATTCTTTTTGTTCTATTCTAATATGTTTTATTATATTCTTTCCTATTTTATTCTCTTTGTAAATTTGCATTCAATTCTAAAACTATTCAAATTTGATTTGAAAACTACTCATATACGATTTCCGTCCTCAATTTTGATTAGTTATTTTGGATTAATTTAAATTTGATACTGTTGTAATTCGGAAATTTGAATGCATCCAAATTCCCGTATAACAAAAAATTCTTTAGAATTTTAATTTGGAATAAAACGAACCGCACATGTCTATTACCACCTGTCAGACTCTCCTGTGTAAGTGAAAAGGGCTGAGCTGCAAGCCAAACACTTGACTTACAGTTGTGGTACAGTCTCACAGTGTAAAATTGACATCCTGCTATAGTAACAGGGCTTTGCTATGATCACCACCCTATCTCTCTGCCTTTCCTGGCCCACAGTTACCTTAGGTCACCGGTGACCTGATGAATGGTACTTAAAGAAGCTCCATAGCTAGAATTGCTCACTGGGACCCCCACCTACACCTGTAGCTTTCTGCTTTATTGCCTCTATGTAATTCCTAACAGGTGTCACAAGCTGTGGGTTAGAGGCAAATAGAGAGACTGGAGGTCCCAAGCCAGGTACATGCAGGCTATCATGCCGGTATCCTAAGGGTTTCTCACGTCTCCCTTTGGCTTCCTGTGTTCACCCTTCACAACCATGTTGGTATTTGCTGGCTTGTTATAATAATAATATGGGGATATATTAACATGTACATGATCCCAGACATGTATTTTTAATCAGACAATGTTGTCATTTTTTAGGAACTACTATGTCCATTGCTTATTGTTTATGCTACTATATTATACATTTTTGAATAAGGATTGATTTTGGAGTATACCACAGTCTGTTCCCCTTTCTCCTTCTGAGTCAAGGACAACTTTGGAGTCCTACCCCCCCTTTTTTGGCTATTGATATTGTCCAAATTAAGGTGAACTCCACGCACATTTGGGTAAGCCGGTATCCCTGTAAACTGTTTGAACCAGATTTATGGTTAACAGTACCCTGCCATCTCTTTTCCTTTTTCTTACTGCCTGTTTTGTCTCTAATGGAATGGAGGGGCAGTGACTGTGATCCTATGGCTTAACTTCCTAGTTAAAAATGTCTAAGGTTTGTTACCTTTCTCGTATAATGTTTGTTTGAGACATAGTAGTCTCTACTTCACCTATGGCAAAAGCTCTGAGCTCTGCTCTGGTACTGACTATTTCCTGAAGGAGGGAAATTAAGGAAGAGGACATTAGCTGGGATTCTAGCTGCCTCAATTTGCTCTAGAAGCTGTCAGGTTGCGTTAGCGTTTATTTTGAGATCAGTAGAAATGGCTATACTTTGACTGTGGAGAACTGCCTTGTGAGCTTTCCAGAGGGAAGAAGGGAAGATATCAGGGGATGCATTTTCAAATATGTATTGTCGGAGAGAGTAGATTCTACCTCAACTCTAGAAGGATCATGCTTTAGCAGGACTCCATACCTTTATTAAAATGAGTTTGAAGGTGTGGTTTAGAGCTACATTGATTGGTGAAAGTCACTCAAATATTTTAATATTGCTGTTCATACAGTAAGAAGAATCAGTTGATGTGAAGCATGACTGGCAAAAAGGAGCTCTCTGAAGACATATGATCAAGAGTAGTTGATCTGCATAAGGCTGTAAAGGGATACAAAGCAATCTCAAAGTGTTTAGGCATCCATCAGTCGACAGTTATACAAATTGTCTATAAATGGGGAAGTGGGCTCCCAGACAAGATGACTCCCAAGGCACAACACAGAATCCTCAATGAGGTAAAGAAAAACACACAAGTAACAGCTAAAGACTTGAAGACATCACCAGAACAGGCAAACATCCCTTGTTATGAGTCTACCATACGTAAGTCTTTGAACAGGCAGAACAAAATGGAGGTAGCCACTGCTCCCCAATCAAAAGTTGTATGGTTCAGGAAGAATACTGTCACCTATCTAGTAACAGAGCCTGAAATGATGAGGAAGGCCTTTATTACACCTCTGACTAAGGGCCCCTGGCAGTGTGAACAGAAGGTACAGAAGTGCAGAGTGGCACAAGTGTCTGTAAGTCTTGTGAGTAACAGAGCTGGTATGCACACCAGGCAGGAGAGTCATCAGTAGTCTTTAGAGAAGCAGGCAGGCTGGTAGACAGCTGGTGGATGGCAGGCTGAAGCAGGCTGGCATTGGCAACATCAGCAGATAAGGCATGCACTGGAAACAGACTGAAGTACAGCAGGCACAGCAGGATGTGTCAGGAATCGGAGTCAGGTAAGCTTGGTCATACACTGGCAGGATGGATCAGGTACAGATGAGCAGGCAGGAGCATGGTCTGGGTACAAGCTGGGTTAGGAGCCAATCAGTGGAAGAAAGGTAGGTTAAGGACAAGCCGGGGTCGATGCAGGTGAAAATCAGAGAGTTGTCAGGCAAGCTGGGTCAGCAACTGGGATCAGGATACAGAATTACAGATCACAGGATAAACAGGAGGCTGATAGACAAAGCAGCACTGAACCAGAGCACTGACACAGTTTAAGTAGCCCATTTCCCACCAAGATCTGTCAGCTGTGCACGTGTATGCGCACGTGTGTGCGTTATGGAAGTGCCGAAATACCTGCACGCGCATACGTTTTAGCCCAATGTCTACTTGTATGAGAGGGAACATGAATTAGCCTGTGAAGAGGCACATAAGTCCACCTAGACTAGAGGAACCATGTTGTTTACTGGCATGCACTTCCTGACAAATACACAGCACCATGTATTGCACAAAATGGGTACAACATACCAACATCAAAACATCATCCCAACAGTGACGTGTGGTGAATGGAACATCATGATTTGGGCTTACTTCACTGCTTTAGGGCCTTGACCACTTACCATCATTGAGGGAAAAATTAATTCCCGAGATTACCAAAATATTCTACAGGATAATGTCATGGTGTCTGTCCACCAGCTGAAGCTTAGTAAAAGTTGAGTGATGCAGCAGGACAAGGAATCAAAGCATTGAAGTAAATCCATCACAGGTTGGTTTCAGAAAAATAAAATGTGCTTTTTGGAGTGGTCCAGTCACAGCCCAGACATTAACCCCATGCAGATGCTGTGGATTAATCTAAAGAGAACCATTCACACCAGACATTCTACAAATGTGTCTGTGCTGAAGCAATTTTGTAAAGAGGAATGGTCAAAAATTACTCCTGAACGCTGTGTAGGTCTGATCCAGAGCTACTGAAAGTCATTGTTGCCAAAGAAGGTTTGAAAGCTATTAACTCTATAGCCATGTACACACACCATGCCATGGAAAAAAACAACGTTTTTCTCTACGTGATTCTTGTCAAGGCTGCCTTGCATACACGCGATCGTGAAAAAAATTCTCGAGCAAAGCGTGGTGATGTACAACACGTACGACGACACTATAAAGGGGAATTTCAATTTGAATGGCGCCACCCTTTGGGCTGATTATGCATATTTCCCTTCTCATAACTTGCTTCTGAACATGCGCGTTTTTTTTCCCGTCAGTAAAGCGTAAAACAAGAAAAGCGACGACGAGAAAAAATAGAGAATGTTCCAAATTTGTAATGCCCATTTTTCACGTTGAGAAAAATGCTCTGGAGCCTACACATGACCTTTTTTAACGACCAATTTAAAAAATTTGTGTTTATGAGTTTGGTTCACCTAATTTTTCCACCAACACTGTGAATTTTCAATGGGTGTGTTCAATAAAGACACGGGAAATTTTAATTGTTTGTGTCATATGAGCTTAATATTCAGGTGATATTCAGGTGTCAGCTCAGAGCACTGGAACCAAACTCATCCTCATGGCACCCATTAATTAAGAGAGATATGTGACCAACAGTTACACTAGCTAGATATCCTTAAATTTGTAGAAATCATAGTAACAAAAATACCCAGCACCTTTGCCAGATATATTCTAAAATGGTCCGGATGTTTGAAAAAAACTTCCTTGGCAATGAACTCAAAATGGAGCACGAGCAACATGCATCAATAGGATGAAGGAAAAAAGCTGGGACAGCCGCACTCCAAAAAAACTCCTCCTTTAATTAAAAATCACAAAATACATGCCACAGCAAAAAACAGCACAACAAAAGAAAAGCTGACGTTTCGCACTATGCCTTAGTGCTTCTTTACAGCTATGAAGAAGCACTAAGGCATAGTGCGAAACGTCAGCTTTTCTTTTGTTGTGCTGTTTTTTGCTGTGGCATGTATTTTGTGATTTTTAATTAAAGGAGGAGTTTTTTTGGAGTGCGGCTGTCCCAGCTTTTTTCCTTCATCCTAACCTGCATTTTGATTGCACTGCCTGCACCCTTGGCTCGGACCACAGGAATCAGATTACCTGGTTCTCTTTGAGCAGTTACCCACGCTCTCAACATGCATCATTGTCTGGCCAACAGGCCGCTGTCTGTCGGCCTGGCATTGATCAATCTTGGGCTATAATACTTGTAGTAGGTCACAGGAAATGGATGCTAAAGAAGATACAGAGACTGTTACTACTAAATTCTCTTCATGGCAATGCTCATTGCATGGATTTTCTGTCCACATCTTAACCACTTCCATACCAGGTACTTACGCAGCTTCCCGCCCAAGCCAATTTTCAGCTTTCAGCACTGTCGCACTTTGAATGGCAATTGCGCGGTCATGCTACACTGTACCCAAACAAAATTGGCGTCCTTTTTTCCCCACAAATAGAGCTTTCTTTTGGTGGTATTCGATCACCTCTGCGATTTTTTTTTTTTGCGCAACAACTAAAAAAAGGCTGAAAATTTGGAAAAAAAATTACGTTTTTATTTTTTTCTGTTAATTTTTTTGTAAATAAGTTTTCTCTTTCAATTACGGGCACTGATATGGCGGCACTAATGGGCACCGATGAGATGGCACTGATGGACATCGATGAGGTAGTACTGACGGGCACAGATGAGGTGGCACTGATTGGCGGCGCTGGTATGCGACACTGATGGGCACACATAGGCGGCACTGATGGGCACACATAGGCGGCACTGATGGGCACACATAGGCGGCACTGATGGGCACACATAGGCGGCACTGATGGGCACACATAGGCGGCACTGATGGGCACACATAGGCGGCACTGGGCACTCATGGGCGGCACAGATGGGCACTCATAAGCGGCACAGATGGGCGGCACTGATGGATACTTATGGGTGGCACAGATGGGCACTGATAGGTGGGCACTGGGCATGGATGGGCACTGTGGGGTGGCGCTGATGGACACTGGGGTGGCGCTGATGGACACTGGGGTGGCGCTGATGGACACTGGGGTGGCAGCACTTATTTTTGCCAGGTTGCCAGTCAGTGCCCATTTGTGGGCACTGACTGGCATCTTTTTTCTTTATGCTTTTTTTTTTATTTATTTTTTTTGCCATTTTTTTTTTTTTTTTTTTGCCATTTTTTTTTTTTTTTGCCCACCCTGGTGCTCCAGGGTGGGCATCCCTGGTGGTCCAGTGTGGCGATCCGAGGGGGGGCTGCGCTGATAAACAATCAGCGCTAACCCCCCCTGTCAGGAGAGCCGCCGATCGGCTATCCTCTACTCGCGTCTGTCAGACGCGAGTGAGGAAGAGCCATCGACGGCTCTTCCTGTTTACATCGTGATCAGCCGTGGTTGGACACGGCTGATCACGTGGTAAAGAGTCTCCGCCGGAGGCTCTTTACCGAGATCGGAGATGCAGGGTGTCAGACTGACACCCCGCATCACCGATCGCCGCGATGCGCGCCCCCACGGGCGCGCGCGGCATGAAATCCTGCAGGACGTTCTAGAACGTCCTGTCAGGATTTCATAACCACTTCCCGGACGTAAATCGGCCATAGGCCGGGCGGGAAGTGGTTAAAGACTCTTCCTTGACATGACACAGAAAGTATTGAAACCGAAGACAGCCTGGCAGCTATTATTCCCAGTAGGTGAACAACTATTGCGCCCTATATACTACTACAGTATGTAGGCACCAGTCAACTACGGTAGCTACCAGTATTTTTGAACTTACAATTGAAATTACCTAAAGAAAAGTTTTTTTACCTTTTGGCTGAGAAGAGAAGGTTGATAGTAAGATCAGCTCCAAGCTTCAAAATGTAGATATTGAGAAAAACGTTTCTTTATTTTTTCCCTCTTCTGGACATTTCTGTCAATAATTCACTATGAGAACCCTAAAGCCTAGTACACACTATTTAATTTTTTTCCGTTCAACCTGCTCAGAGATATACAAGTACAAGAGATATTGAGAAGAGTCAAAATACTCTTCATAGTTTAGGAAAGATGCAGCCATTTATTCTTTCTGCTGTTTGTCAGTTATTGACACTGCCACACCCCATACCCTGCATTATCACCATGTATAAATGAGAATATGGCCTAAATAATGTATATACAGTATATATGAATTAAGTTGTGGTACTATCCACTAAGCTTGTACCCCTCCCACCACCATAATGTGCAGATGGTTGTGGGATGTAATTGTAAAAAATAATAATAATAACTTGATGGTTTCCAATAGGCCTTTGACCTCCACTGGCCATAACAATATACAGTATATTCATGTATAGAAATGTAACTGTATTTTTTAGATATTAGTAATCCTTTTAAGTTCAAGTCTGGCACTGTGTACCATTATCGTATATCAAGCTTTACACCAGGATATATGAGTAAAATATGCCATGTAGTTAACAAATCTCATTTAAAGCATTTTATTTTTATGACCTGAATACCCACTGTTCATCTAAAATTAAATACACAACACAAGGAGATATTGATTACCTCTAATTTTATATTTTGTTTTGAAAATTATCTACTTCTGCTTGAGATAATGGCTTAGGAATGACAAAAAAAATAAAAATACGACCAATGTAAAAATATAATTTGCATATGCATGAATAACCACAGAAAGTACTAATTGTACAATTATAAAAAATAAACAGCATATGGCATTTTATTTGTAACGGCAGATCAAAATAACATTAACATTTCTAGCCAACATGGAAAGCTCAAATTGTACAAATAAATCTGATTTTGTTTTATTATTTTGTTGCTGTATTTATCAATGCTTAACACGTTCTTTTAATCCAATAGTAATAGAAATAAAAGCGTATATACAAGTCAGTTAAAAAGGTAAAAAAATATTGTTTTTCTCACTTTCCATTTTCTACATTACCAATGAAGACACAAATAAAACTCCCTATACCATTTTCTATGACTTACCATATTTTAAATTATCCATGCATATTAAATAATGTTTAGGTTCAAGCACTTAATTGTTTTTCATAAAAGTGCACAAATTACGCGGAAATGCGGAAATGACATCACCGGATGGACAGGATCAGAGAGACAATATAGGCTACGCGCTCCTTCTACAGGCTCCAAGGACGTAGCCTGTATTGTCTCTCTTATTCCGCCCATCTTGTGACGTCATTTCCACCCATGTTCCACACTGATTTCACTTCCTGGTGGCCACAGGGTACCTATGTAGCCGAATATCGGATGATACATCCACACGGACGGTGCCACATCGATGGACTGACTGGGACAGATCTCCCCTCCACTGACCCTCCATCTACTGAGCTGGATGCCCACTTGCATTGCGCAAGTGCATTTTAACCTACAAATAAATGGATTGCTAAACCTCTGCACTGAGCTCGCGCTTCCTTATCTCCGCTTTCGTGTTTCCTACCCAGAGCTGGCTTACTCTGATAGCTTCCGCTTAAATCTACCCTCATCAACTTCTCCACATGAACATTTATCATTGGTTGGACTGTATATATATATATATATATATATATATATATATATACCTAATTTATATCACATGAACTTTCATTGGGACTTCCTGTATGTTCACACAGCTACTGATCTTGTGCCAGAATGCAATTTTTTTTCAAGGGACAGCTTGGCTGAACTCGGAAACCCTCGAAAAGGCTCCAGAGTGAAGTATTTCTGCGTTTTTCAGAGTAATTTTGAGTATTTCCGAACTGCTCCACTCGGCTCAGATCAGCTCCGACGCCCCCGCACCTCTGGCTAAATGCGGTACTGCACACCACTGTGGCTTGAATTCTGCTCATTTTGCGAGACAACACTCACAAACCGAGTCAGGATTTAAAAAAAATGCTTGTATTGTTAAACGCTCATTAACCGCGTTACTCCCAATCCGAGGTTTCACTGTACATCAAATATATTTCTGACAGAAGTATTTCAATGGTATCTTGAAATAGCAGACTATAAAACCTTGAATTGTATATTTGCCTACATTTTCATCTGCATCATACTCCTACTCTAAACTTCGTATGGATAAAACTAAATTGTCACAAATGTTACAGTACACCTAAAAGCTTCTGAAAGGCAGTCCCAAATCAAGTTATTATGTAATATACAAGACTTATAAGGCAAAAAATAACAGTTTTTACCTTCCCAGGCTGAGCCAAATACTCCTTTGTATGTCTTTTACATGCTTCCCCTTCCAGAAACTGCAGCTTCCAGTGGGAGAGTTTCAGCAAAAGAGGCAGTGCTGCCAATGTAGAACGCAGTGGGCAGAACTAGGTGTGGCCAGGTGCTGATTCACAAGCTACAGGTATGTGGATCAGCAGTAAGGCCTCATTAGTAAAAATAATTCCGCCCCAACCTAAATTAATAAATATAATACCTTAGTGCTAAGCTGCACATCTGGTGATAAAGTGAATATCTATATTTGTTACAGGTGGTAGGGGGCGCTAGTGACAAAAAATATATATATAGGCCCGGATTCACAAAGCACTTGCGCCGACGTATCTCCAGATACGTTGCGTAAGTGCAAATATGCGCCGTCGTATCTATGCGCCGGGCCCACAAACTAAGATACGCCTAAAAACAGGCTTCATCCCACCGACGTAACTTGCCTACGCCGGCGTAGAGTGGGCGCATATTTACGCTGGACGCATTTGGCGCTCCCATTGATTTTCTATTCAAATATGCAAATGAGGGAGATACGGCGATTCACAAACGTACGTGCGCCCGACGCAGTGCGCGTAAAGTCATACGTCCAGCGTAAAGTTATGCCCCATAAAGGAGGTGTAACTCAGCAGCATCCATGCAAAGGGCTGCATCAGGGAACACAAGCCGGCGGATTTTACGTAGTTTATGTTGGACGTGAATATGGCTGAGCGTAGGTTACGTTCACGCCGTAGGCAGTGATCCGACGTATCTTAGGGAGTAGTTCCGACGTGATTCTGAGTATGCGCACTGGGATGCGTCCACGGGATGGTGCATGCGCCGTTCGTTATACGTATCTGTCTGGCGCTCGACCCATCATTTGCATGGAGTCACCCCTCATTTGCATGGCTCTCGCCCACTTCCACCTACGCCTGTTTACGCCTAGGAAACCCAGCGCAGTTTTGGGAGCACTGGCTTTGTGAATTCAGTGCTTGCCTCTCTGCGCTGCGTCGGAGTAGCGTACAGGAGATACGCTACGGCGGCATAAATGTGCGCCGCTGTCTGTGAATCAGGGCCATAATGCTTAAAAGAAAATATAACACAAAAATATAATCTAGTGACAGATGAAATTGATGTTATTGATATAGGTGATCAGATTGCGTCTATTAGGCAACTACTTGCCAAACTAAAAACAAAAAAAAGTCCCCACAGGAAGGACTGAAAAAAACAAAGTGCTTCAAATCCAATGGAAAACCCATCAACAAACAAATCCTTGCTGCAATGGATAATATTCCAACAGGTGCAATATTTAATCCTTCACCACACCACTTGAAGTTGCGACAGCCAAAGTACTTCTGTAGTAGATTGTGCTTACCAGACTTTATAGACCTCTTTAATTAAAAATATGGTCACAGACACTTTAGCAGGATAGTGCCTGCACACATGTGATCTGACAGGAGTATATGTAGTAACCTCTTGCCCCTGAGTTCAAGGATAGGACATGAAACACAAATAGGAAGATTCCATAGTGCAAACAATTTATTTTAAAAAACTTGAATAAAAAATGTTGGCCAAGTGGCCGCTTACATTAAAATGTGGCCATCCAGACACTGGGGCTGCAGGCTTATCAGTACGCACAGGTTCCTCCACCTCCGCGTCGGCGTGCATTCCACTAGCTGCCCTCTCTACCCAGAGGGACCGGATGGGGCGTGGAGCATAGAGCACGTGGCCAGGCTACGCCACCAACGTACGTTTCGTTAGAATAATGTCTTCAGGGGGCGTCCTGACTCAGTCAACAACTGAGTCTGGAGAATATAGTTTGTTATAAATTCTATCATAAGATAAGCAAGCGAGGCTGGTGTCAGACTATAAAAAGCTGGGGCAGACCCGGATCATCTACCAGGCAAGGAAGGAGATTAGGGTTTGTTGGATGTCTAGATGGGCTTAGCTACAACTTTTTACTCACCCGTAAGAAAACAAGGGGTAAAGCTTAACTAACCAAAGCTGTGCATCTGTCTGTTACTTTACAATGGAAGATGAACTCATTCTTAAGAGGCGAGGCATGCAAATACAGACAATGCAAATGAGCAGCTTTTCTGAGCTCATGTCAGTCAAATAGATGTTAGTTAAAGGGGTCAAATCTGCTACCTTGCCTAGAGCTTCATTCCACCTTAATCTGTCTAAGAGCTGTGCAAATGCCTGAAATCAAATAGTGAAAGTATTAATACTAAGTAAATGATTCTGAAAATGTGTGTTGTGTATTGAAAATTTATATTGCTGCATACCATTACAATTTTATATTTCAACACCATTTTTTAAGTGGCTTTAATTTAACTAGAATAATATCTTATTTGTGAAACTGTAAGAAGACGTTTGGTTGAGATTACTTCTAAAATGTCACAGAAAGCATTTCTGGAATGATTCATGAGGTTTGACACAGGGCACTAGTGAACAGCATTTTTAAAAGCTGTTGTGTAATACCATTTGTTCTAATTGGAGGGACCTTTTCATACACATTCATGTTGGTCAGCTTCCATGGCCCTGTTTCAACAGCTAATATTTACCAGATAGGATGGATTTTTTGTAAAAATGGCCACAAACTAGAGTAACATTCCAAACAAAATCTGTTTAAATGTGTTATCTATGCTTCCCCCCTCTCTTACTAGCTGGCACGTGGACTTTCACACCCACATTAAACAGAACGTAAACCAGGAAATGGAACAGAATGAGCAAAAACAATAATGTGCTCATTTCATGTAAAATGGCCAACAATCCTTCAAACAAATTAGGGATATTTTGTTGAATTTAAAAGCAACAGACTACAAAAGAGAGTTACAGGTGGCTCGAACAATGGGCAAAGCTGTTATTTACAAGACAGCAGGAATCACCATAATGACAGTTTGTCCCATAAAAAGGATGACTGTGTTCGTGTAAGTTGTTAGCTTCAACCCATTCATCAGAAATCATGCATTCTCATTTCTTATTCAAGAGTAAGTTCTGGTCTTTACTGAGAAAACTGTCATTTTAAAATCATTTTTATGAGAATGCTATAGAACTGGAGATATCATGGTTTCTTACAAATGTTTGGGTTAAAAATGTCAGTACCACAATTTTATGATTACTTATTGTAGATTTAAAGTGGTTGTGAACCAGAAAAATCGAAATTAAAGTGAGCAGTCTACATCAACAGCAAAGTGTCCCCATTCTGGCCAGGAAAGGTGCAGCCAGTAATCTGAAATTCTCTCAGTTTTCCTGCAGTGCAAAAAAAGACATATAAAATGTTTTTGTGTCGCCACAGCCCTTCTCCTGTGACTGACAGACTACATAGCAGTCCCAAGCACGAGCATGAGAGAAGGCGGCGAGTGTCCTGCAGCTGTACACACAGTACTTCAACACAGATTGCCCCCCCCTACCTCCTCTGGCTCACCTAGGAATGACTGTCCTGAGCATTGTGGGACTAGATGAAGTCAGGTGGTGCCTTCCTGGATCTCTTATTGGTTGTTACTCATCAGGTACTCATTAGGAGGCATAGCCAGATAAGCCACGCTAGTGTGATAGCCAAGGGGGAGTGTACAGATGGGAGGAGTGTACTGTGATGTCACGACCATGGATCAGATTTATTCAGAGGGTTGTGACAGGTGCAGGAGTAAGAAAATTCAGGTACAACTAATGAGATTTGGATTTTTAATGAAAAAGCAAAAATATGATGCGTCTTTTATATTTATTGAACATGAGGCTTACAATCACTTTGATAGGGATTCACACTCTGGTGTCCGTTTAATAAACCGAGACATTTTTTCTCAGTTCAGTTCTCGACAGTTCTCAGAGGAAATTATGTCCTCTGCAGCCGGCTTAATAAACTGAGAACTTCAGTTCTCAGAGGGAGAACAGAGGAGAAGTGTTTCCTCTGAAAACAGCTGAGATCTGTGTAAAAGTGGGTGGGCTGCCTGTAATCTCGTGAGATATTGTGAGATTACAGTGCATTTGAGTTCAAAAAGTGAAACTAAAGTTTAAAATAACATGTAATTACATGTTTTCTGACATGTGATAACTATATATATATATATATATATATATATGTATCCTGTATATATACACATGTGTGTATATATACAGTATTTATATATATATATGTATACACACACACATATATATACAGTATAGGGTTGTCCCGATACCGATACTAGTATCGGTATCGGGACCGATTCCGAGTTTTTTCGGCGGTACTCAGACGCCGATACCCCGCCCCGATACACAAATAGAATACTTGCCACCCCCGTCGCCTCCCGCCGCCGCCGACCGCCGCCGACCGCCGCCACCGAAGCCGCAATCCGCCGCGATCCCCGCTGCCGCCGACTGTGTAATACGCGCGGGAACATTACAGCTTTGAATAGCTGTAATGATTCGCATCGCGCATAGACACTCCCCCTTGCTCGGGTGAACTGTCCAATCCCGAGGAAGGGGGAGTGTCTATACGTAGCGCGAATCATTACAGCTTTAGCTGTTATGTTCCCGCGCGTATTACCAGTCGGCGCTCGGCGGCAGCGAGACACAGGTAAGGGGGACATCGCTGGATATGGGGGAGACGATGGCTGCATATGGGGGACGATGGCTGCATATGGGGGACGATGGCTGCATATGGGGGACGATGTCTGCATATGGGGGACGATGTCTGCATATGGGAGACGATGGCTGCATATGGGAGACAATGGCTGTATATGGGGGGGACACTGTCTGCATATGGGGGACAATGGCTGTATATGGGGGACAATGGCTGTATATGGGGGAGACGATGGCTGTATATGGGGGGGACACTGTCTGCATATGGGGGACAATGGCTGTATATGGGGGACAATGTCTGCATATGGGGGACAATGGCTGTATATGGGAGACAATGGCTGTATATGGGAGACAATGGCTGTATATGGGGGAGACGGTGGCTGCAAATGGGAGACAATGGCTGTATATGGGGGGGACACTGTCTGCATATGGGGCACAATGGCTGTATATGGGGGACAATGTCTGCATATGGGAGACAATGGCTGTATATGGGGGACAATGGCTGTATATGGGAGACAATGGCTGTATATGGGGGACAATGGCTGTATATGGGGGAGACGGTGGCTGCATATGGGAGACAATGGCTGTATATGGGGGGGACACTGTCTGCATATGGGGGACAATGTCTGCATATGGGGGACAATGGCTGCATATGGGGGACAATGGCTGTATATGGGGGGGACAATGGCTGCATATGGGGGACAATGTCTGCATATGGGGGACAATGTCTGCATATGGGGGAGACGATGGCTGTATATGGGGGACAATGTCTGCATATGGGAGACAATGGCTGTATATGGGAGACAATGGCTGGATATGGGGGAGACAATGGCTGCATATGGGAGACGATGGCTGTATATGGGGACAATGTCTGCATATGGGAGACAATGGCTGTATATGGGAGACAATGGCTGGATATGGGGGAGACAATGGCTGCATATGGGAGACAATGGCTGTATATGGGGGAGACGATGGCTGCATATGGGGGACAATGGCTGTATATGGGGGGGGACAATGGCTGTATATGGGGGGGACAATGGCTGTATATGGGAGACAATGGCTGGATATGGGGGAGACAATGGCTGCATATATGTGGGGGGACAATGGCTGGATATGGGGGAGACAATGGCTGCATATATGTGGGGGGACAATGGCTGTATATGGGGGGGACAATGGCTGCATTTGGGGACACATTTAAAAAAAAGTATCGGTATTCGGTATCGGCGACTACTTGAAAAAAAGTATCGGTACTTGTACTCAGTCCTAAAAAAGTGGTATCGGGACAACCCTAATACAGTATATATGTATATATACACAAATACATGAATATATATATCATGTCCTTGTGTATATATATATGTGTGTATACTTATATATAAATACTGTACACCGTATTTATCGGCGTATAACGCGCACTTTTTTCCCCTTAAAATGAGGGGAAAATCGTGGGTACGCGATATACACCGATACCTGATTCCCGCGCTGTGTTTGAACCGGCCGCCAACATATACAGAGCGCAGTACACTCGGGTACACTTGGCCAGGCTCGGCTCCGCTCGCGGTCGCGCCCTGTGCCGCCTCCTAGCCTTTATGCGAGAGGAGCCCGAGCGTGGCCGAGCATGCCCGAGTGTACTGGGCTCGGTATATGTTGGCGGCGGCGTTCAAACACAGCGCAGAAAGCGGGGATCAGCTCAACAACAGCGTGGGAGAAGCGGGGAGGACACCACCAGGGCCGCAGACGGACGCCGGACCGGAGAAGGCCGCCGATGGACGCCGGACAAGACACCAAAACTGTAAGTAATTCAATTTTTTTACAGGAATTTCCCTTCTACATTAGGGGTGCTCGCTTTACGCCGGTGCGCGCTATAGGCAGATAAATACCGTATATGTGTGTGTGTGTGTATACATATATATAAATACTGTATAAATGTGTGTGTATACATATATATAAATACTGTATATATGTGTATACATATATATAAATACTGTATATATGTGTGTGTGTGTATACATATATATAAGTACTGTATATATGTGTGTGTATACATATATATATAAATACTGTATATATGTGTGTGTATACATATATATAA
This sequence comes from Rana temporaria, assembly GCF_905171775.1. Classification (NCBI taxonomy): domain Eukaryota; kingdom Metazoa; phylum Chordata; class Amphibia; order Anura; family Ranidae; genus Rana; species Rana temporaria. The sequence goes on from NC_053495.1 coordinate 144,934,421, forward strand.
ATACTGTATATATGTGTATGTATATATATATATATATATATATATATATATATATATACATGTGAATGTATATATATATATACACACATATATACAGTATCTATATACACACATATATATATATATATATATATATATATATATATATATATATATATATATATATATATATATATATATTGTTGTTAATATTCATTTTTAACCCACTGGTGCTGATATTAGGAAGAAATAAGCCTTCTTCCTCTTATCACACCAGCTTCTCTCCAGAATTCTCCACCTCTGAGCTGGTGAATCTGGAAGGGAGATATTTCAGTGGAAGGGCTATGAGATCTTCAGATCTCGGTTTATTTAACCCGCCGTTTGTGACAAAACAGCCATGTGCTGTGATGAGAAGTGGAGAATATGCTCCTTATCTCAGTTTATTAAACTGGCAATGCTCTGAGATAAGCCGTGATCATCATGATCATGATTAAACGTACACCTCTGTGTCAGCAAACAGCAAATATCAAGCAAAAAGGCTGATACCAGTTCGTATTGGCCAGAAAGAACTGATATTCAATGCAAAATCCCCAAGCTAGAAAAATGTATAGAGGAATTTAAAATAAAAAAAAATAACATATTTTAGCTTACACGTCTTTAGATATTTGGGTTGCATTCATTATCTTTAGGCTTTTTTTAAATTTCCTCTGGTGATCTTGCCAATAACTTGTGTCCTAGAGTGACAACACTAATGCCGCGTACACACGATCGGTTCGTCTGATGAAAACGATCCGATGGATCGTTTTCATCAGACGAACGGATCGTGTGTGGGCCCTATCGTTTTTTTCCTATCGGTGAAAAAACTTATGCCACGTACACACGATCGGTTCGTCTGATGAAAACCGTCCGATGGACCGTTTTCATTGGACGAACCGATTGTGTGTGGGCCCCATCATTTTTTTCCCATTGGTGAAAAAACTTAGAACCTGTTTTAAAATTATCGGATGGTTAAAAAACCGATAGAAAAAAACGATCGTCTGTGGGCAAGTCCATCAGTTAAAAATCCATGCATGCTCAGAATCAAGTCGACGCATGCTCAGGAAGCATTGAACTTCATTTTTCTCAGCACGTCGTAGTGTTTTACGTCACCGCGTTCTGACACAAACGGATTTTTAACTGATGGTGTATAGGCACGACTGATGAAAGTCAGCTTCATCGGATATCTGATTAAATAATCCATCGGTCCGTTTTCATCGGATGAACCGATCGTGTGTACAGGGCATAATTGTATCATATCTTTGCAAGAATAGTGTTGTCACTCCTGGACAGGAAGTGTGTTAGGAGGCCCAATTCACCTTCCTCTCTTTTTGTCCCCATAATGTAGAGGAAAGCTGTTCCTTAGTTCACAAAAGCACAGAAAGTTATGAGCTTCCTGGATTTCTAAGAGGATCAACAGCGTTTTTAAAGATACAAAACACATTGAAATGTGCATGTATTAGAGAGATGGATTGTGTATATATTTTTTTCACCCGTACATACACCATAATCTTTAAGGTGCTACATTGACCCTAGACAAAGGAGAATATAGAATGTTCACCTGAAAATAAAGTTTAATAAGTTTAATAAATAAAGTTAAATAAAGTTAATATTGGCTTATCTTAGTAAATAAGGTGAAACAAATTAAAAATTCACTTTACAAAGAATGAAGGAAAATGAAAATAAATAAATAAAAAAAAAAAAAGCATTTTTGCTTACACAGGGTTGATTGAATAAAGTCAGTTAAACCTCACTATAAGTAAAAGTTCACTTGACAAAGAGAACATTTTCTTGACAAAGAGAAATCTAACTTAACTAAGTAAACAAGGCCAAATTCTGCTGACTTCAGCTTTCTATCCAGACAAAATGCTGTTTGATTTTTTTGCTTGTTTTTTTTTTTGTTTCGTGGTTAGTATCCTTTGCAAAGTGGATTTTAATTTAGGCAGACCATACACGGTTCCAATCACGGCTGGTTCCTGCTAAACCTGCCGAAATTTGAACTGTGTATCTGTGTAGGGACAGGCTGAATGTAACATGTTGATCAATCGATCAAATTGGGTACAACCAGCATGCTGGGTTTCACCTGAAATTATCACTAGTGGCTGCTATAGCCGCTAGCAATAAGTGCTGTCTGCTCCCCGCCGGGAGAAGACAATGGTCCAGCAGAAGGGATTCACGCATCAACACTGCCCGTGGTTGCAGAAAAGAAATCCTCTCTGTGTATGGCTGGCCTTATTGCCTAAGATAAGTGAAAATTTACTCTAAAAGTGAACATGCTCTACTCATTTAGTAAATCAGCCCATGTACGTATACTAAAATCCCCATCTACTTAATTATTTAAAAAAACATTATAGCACTTTCATTTTTTATTGACAGTTGCCACATTTTATCCAACTTAAAGGGGGCGATAATATTTTCCTATTTAGTGAAGTGTAACCCTTATAAACTGGAAAACAGCTGGGACCTCATTCTTTTTAAACCCTGAAAATACCCAATGGTTTAGTGAAGTAGTTAGAAGACTGCATGTGGCCCATAAAAATACCAGTGTGACATGCATTGTATTGAGAATGCTGCCCTAAGTAAAATGCAGGAACTACAGTAGATAAGTATGTGTGGAGCAGATCTTCTTAGAAATGAGGATTAAGTGCAAGTGAATAGTCATGAAAAGGAAGTTAAATTATTGCAGACATCCATAAGAAAAAGTAACAAAGAAAAGGCCCCTGCCCCATCTATAACTGGCCTTCACGGCAAGGAGAACATGGATGGGCAAATGCATAAAATACAAAACCAGAGAAAATTCCAAGCTTAACTTACCAACCAGTCTACTAGGCAACCAACTTAACCTGTCCAACAGTCCACGTTAAAAACAAGGGTTTAGTTAGCACACATTTTCAAATGCATGCGTAAGTTGCAAGGCCTCTGCAAGGCCCCCTGTGTATAGCTTGCAGTCCTACCACTAATTTTATGAGTGTTTCCACAGTGGGATCACATGATCCTTTAAAGAGGACTGGGTGGCCTCCTGGCCCACCTGCCCCTCATCTATCCTTTAGAATGCATGTGATCCCACTGTGGATACACTCATATATTTAGTAGTGGTAGGACTGCAAGCTATGCACAGGCTGCCTTGCTGAGGCCTTGCAGCTTACATATGCTTTTGCAAATGTGTGCTAACTAGACCCCTGTTTTTAACGTAGACTGTTGGACAGGTTAATTTGATTGGTTAGTAGACTGGTTGGTGAGTATGGAATTTTCTCTGGTTTTGTCTTTAACCCTTAATAAGCATCATAAGTGGAAAAAACAGATAACCAAGATGTGATTAGAAAGAAAAAATAGATAAAAGAAAAATATTCTGCGTGTTAATATTTGCATGCACTTGGGACTTAGTGCTGTCAAAATATATATTTCCTCGTCTAGGTGTAAAGGACTTGACATTTATTAGTAGAGAGGGGTGTACACAATCCCCAACTCTTTTTCTATTATATCAAACACATACCACTGTTTAAGAGTACTGTCCATTATACCCTCCAGAATTTATCTACAATGATGGGAATAATCATTAAGCACTATATGCAGAAGTAAAATAAGTAATTTATCATCATACTTGCTTTACTCAAGAATAACTGCACACCATCAATTTTCAAGACACAAGTATGCCTTCATCTATTTATATGAAACAGTTTGTCTCGATTTATCTGGAGTTCATTTGCAAGTCAATTGTTGATGTGATGCAAAGAAATACTTAATTCTGACAGCATGTACAAGAGCACATACATTCTCAGTAACTAAACTGTTGGCTTTTCCACTAGCAGTGAAGCTTCTAGAGATGATCTTTTTGGCAACCAAATAAATACTTATAGCATAATAAGAAGTAGCTCCCTGTGGGCCCTAAATGTATGAGAGTGTCACAGGATCAAATTGTTGTAAATTGTACTCAAGAATTGGATGTAAATATATGGAACATTATCTGAGACATCTATCTTTTGATTAGAGACAACAAAACCGGTTCATTTAAATCAATATTTCACCCAGATGAAGGAGATTTGTTTGCTAAATGTTGCCGAATGCCAATCTGTGTCAAAAAGTTTTGTACTTTTAATTTAAAACTGTGTAGTTCTTTAGTATTAGGCAGGCTTGCAATGGCCCTTTGAACAATTTTTATGTATGTGTTTGTGTACACAGTTTGTCATTGAGAGTGACCACAGGAAATCTCCCACACCATCTTTTTAAAAAAAAACTAAGATTGCAGAAATTGCCGTTTCCAGTATCCTTGAGTGGTGGAAAAAGGTTGTCTCTGCTTCTACTAGAGACAACTGAAACTGAAAAACTCAAAGGAACCTTAAACAAAGGTCAATTGAGAAATTTTGGTTTGTCAATCTCAGTTTTGCTGATGGCCATTCATGCAGAAAACTTTGACCAATTCAGCATGAATCAGCTGCAATGTGATGTGTGCATGGCCAGCTAAGCAGTGGCAAGTGTATCAACATCAGAGATGTCAAGCCTAAAGTTTTAGTAAAATACCTGAACTCCAAAGAGTATGTGATATCGTAATTTATATTGCTTAATTGAACTGGCTTCACAGCTATATTAAGATAATAATGAATGCAACATTATGTGTGTGTGAACGTATATGTGTGTACTGTTTGGTTCCCTTTAGTTCATTCTTATTAGTCAAGATTATTGGTCTCTGCTACTGTTTAGTGAATATTTAGCTGTTTCCATCAAACCTAACAAAGGACTGTTCTTTTAATTTAAACAAGTTAAGTCTTTGAGTCTAAATAAAGATAATGATGATCCATTAAGACACAATATTTAGAACATCTCCAGATGTTATAAGAGAGTTGATGTAATATGGAGGGTTTTGTGTGTTACAATTGTTATTAATAGGGTAGGTGAGGCATATAGAAAATCCAGAGCTATGAAAGTTAAGGGTGGCCAAGGAATACTTGATGCCACTGTTTCTGCTTGCTTGTAACTAGCAGGGAAATGGTACACGTGAATAGGGCAATTTATAGCAGATAAACTAAGCTCAAATTTTGCTATACATTGGAGAGAACCTAACTAATGTTGGTAGAGGAGATCTCACAAAGGATATTTGCCCACTGTTACAACAAAAATTTCTAGTTAGATCATGTTATTCTTGTTATGCCTATAGTGGTTTTGCACATATTTGTTTTTTTTATCATTATTTTTTAAAAAACAGAATTTGTAATATTATTTATGCTTTTTTGTCAGGATTTTTTTTCAATGATGATTTATGTGTAGTGCTTTACACACACACACACACACACACACACACACACACAAATATATATATATATATATATATATATATATATATATATATATATATATATATATATATATATATATATATATATATATAAATATATATATATATATATATATATAAATATATATATATTTTGTATGTAGCCTTTCAGATTCACAATGCTTACTGTAAGGTTTGGTTCAAACCATAACTCACAAATGAAAAGTGTTTAGGCATCACTTTCCTATGTGCCTTATTTAACAATTTTAACAAGAGCTTCAATTCACATAGCATTTACTACACTTAAAGTGGTTGTAAAGGTCGAAGTTTTTGTACCTTCTATGCATTCTGGGGGGCTGCTGCACTGCAGAAGGTTTTTTACCTTAACACCTTAATGCATAGAATGCATTAAGGTGAAAAACTCAAGGGTTTACAACCCCTTAAGTTGATCAATATGGACCAAAAGTAATTGTGGATGTCTACCACTCCTGCTCCACCAAATGATTTGTGTTTGATCAAGTTAGATTGTAACTTGTTCTCTTGTTATCCCATAGAAATTTTCGAAGGAGACTCAACAGGGTTTTAAAGTAGTGGTTTGTTATGTGAATGGGTAAGGCCCGAAATATGTAGAGAATTTTTGGGAGTATGGTCATTTTGAAGGCTTCCAGTCTCCCTACCCAAGATAGTTAATGCTGTGAGATGTGTTGTGGATGTTCCTTTACCTTGACTATGAGTGGGTTTAGATTGGCTGCAACTAGGGAGGATATAGTGTGTGTCAAGGTAATGCCCAGGTATGGGATTCCTTGTGAACTATACTTGAAGGACAACCCTGTCAAGTTCCTTTAGAGATGTTGAATGGTTTGGAGAGAAGGCCAGAGGTGTAGACATGAGCTGATGGTTGAGAGTATAAGGCTAGAATTGCCAAGAGAATATTACATTGAAATCCATAGGGTGTAGGGGTTGTAAACAGAAGATGCATTAGTATGACAGAGTATTTTAAGATGTTGAGTGAGAATTGTAGAGCTGGTAGACTCTTGTAGTAAGCAAATGTTACAGCGACAGATGGGAACAGAGGGGGAGGCATGCCTCTCTGCTATAGTGATGTAAATCGCAGCATAATTAGACCAGGTTATATCATGTATCCTGGATGAGGATACCTTTTGTAATAACCATTTATCAGAAACAAACATGTCAATATGGGAGTATGTACGATGTCTGGGAGAGAAGTAAGTGTAATCTCCTTCGCTCGCATGCTGGCATCTCCAGACATCGTACAGTTTCTCTGAGTGAAACAGCTGACGTAATGAGGTGCTACAACTGTCACCTGAGAGCTTTTGTCTAGGTGAGGGTCTGTTGTTAAGTTAAAGTCCCCACATATCAAAAGTTGTCTGTATTTCACAGAGGCAATGCGTTTAAACAGTGATCAGTGCATTTAAACCTAAGTTGGTGGGAGTTTGGTGCATACAATGCCACTAACGTATATGGTTGTGCATTGATTTCACAGGTAATAATGATGAACCTGCCGTGCGGGTCCAAGATGAATTCCTTTAGATGGAAAGCAATAGAGTTGCAGATGGCCAGAAGAACCCCTTTTTGTCTTTTCTTGGGCACATGCTAGATATATGTAGGGTAGTCTTTGTGTGAGTGTTTGGGTATGTTGGATGCTTGAAAGTGTATTTCCTGGATGGTAAGTATGTCGGTATTATGCGTGCATGCTTCCTTCCACATAGAAAAGCATTTAACGGGGTGTTTTAGGCCCCTAGCATTAAGTGAGAGGCAAGTTAAGGCCATGTTGCAAGATCATGGGTGTGTTTGGTGATATAGGGTTCCTACTCACGCTTACGGTGAGTTTGTGGTATTCAAAGGTGTACTCATCTGAACTGGTTGTCTTATTTTGGTGGAGATTGTGTCCATTGTTAGCGGGTTGTTTTGGATATCTCGTCTGTCTGCCGAAGAATGTCGAGTGCGCTGTTGAGTCTCAGAAGTGATTATCGACTGTTTTCCAACGTGATGTGTACCATATAAGGGGAAAAAAAAACAAAATAGTACAAAAAGTAGTAGATTGAACAAAAGTAAAAAGGGAATCCATTGTCAGATCGAGCGCAATAAATGCAACTGATGTAGTCGGGGGAGATAGGAAGGAATGTTGTGCAGGTTTTGGTAATATGCAGAAGAGCTAGGCTTCACCACCGTGTTTCTTGGACCTCTCTTGTGTGATACCACCTGCCATTCTGGTTCCATGGTCAGAGGTGGTTTCAGCTGGGTTGTGCAGATGCAGATTCAGAAAGTATGCCCCATTGGCGTCGGGTGGTTAGACCCTCTTCTAGGGTTGACACTGTGGTTGTCCATTATGGGTAATGGAAAGTGTAGTAGGTTATTTCCACTTATGTAGACTCCAATGGTTTCTTAGTGCTTTGGTGATTGTCGCTAAGTTGCGGTTGCATTGAAGGGTGTGTTTGGATACATCTGGTGGTAGCTGGATTGTCACATATATTTCTGGTAGCCGCTCAGTTCTCCTGAATGATGTCATCAGTAGTTATTTCACGTGGTAGAAATGTACCCTTAAGAGGACATCTCTTGGCACATCAGCAGCCAGAAAAGATGGTTTTGGCAAGGATGGTTTTTGCAATCTATGGATCCAATTGATCGTTAAATCATATGCTGACAGTGATGGTGCCAAGGAGGAGAATAGGCTCAGTACAAATTGCTGTAGTTGGTGATGGGGCACAGACTTAGGGATGCTCCTGAGTTTGATGTTGTTTCTCCTGGATCTATCCTCTAGGTCAGCAATTTTGTCCTTTAGCCAAGTAATTTCTTCTTTTTGTGCATTGTGGAATTCTACCAGAGTATTAAAGAATCCAGAGTAATCACCCATGGTATGTTCCACACGGTTTACCCTTTCTCCCAAGACTTGCACTTCCACCTGACACTGTTTGACACTGGACACTAGCTCAGCCTGCAGGGATGCCCTGAGTGACAGCATCGCATCTTTCAAAATTGTGTCTGACACAGGCTGCCCTGTTATGGGGAATGCAGCCATGGGATCTGTCACTTCTGAGGTGATTACTTTAGAGGTCTAGGGTCTACTTACCTCCATGTCTGGTGCCGCTGGGTCTCCAGGCAGAGAGTTTTTGTGGGCCTTAGACTACACTGGGCTCCGGGTGGTCAGGCTGGAGGTGCTAGAGGAGGTGCTGCTGTGCCCCCCTGCTTGTGCTTTGTGGTTGTTATGCTGGCCCTCCAGGGTGTTTGGCATGCTCAGGAGGCTGTGAGGAGTGGGGGCCGGTGCCATTTTGTTGTGGCCAGGGAATCGTGGGGAAGAATCCAGGCAGCTTGCTCATATGTGGCGCTGCTTTCCTGCAACGGGCCATCCTGCGTGCGTTCCCGAGGCTGATGGAGGTACTGAGTGGCTACTAGGGCAGTGGTTGGCTTGGATGGTTGGGGATCCCCCTGTGGTGGAGCAGAGCTTGTGGATTAAGCATCCTGCTTGGAGCTTGGTCGCCATGCCCCCCAGTACATTTATATTTCAAAGCTACGCAATATAGCCTACAATTCATTCAAATTTCACAACGCTGCACTTAACCTTGTAACTTTGTTAGCAGTCTTCCAATATAATCATAGAAACATGATTATAACCTTAGGCTTAGATATGTTGATATACAGTATATTGGCCAGATTCACGTACGGCAGCTTAAAGTTGTGTGGGCGTAGCGTATGTAATTTACGTTACTCCGCCGCAAGTTAGAGAGGCAAGTGCTGTATTCACAAAGCACTTGCGTCCTAAGTTACGGCGGCGTAGCGTAAATGTGCCGGCGTAAGCACGCCTAATTCAAATTGTGAAGAGGTGGGCGTGTTTTATGTAAATAAAGCATGACCCCACGTAAATGATGTTTTGAACGAACGGCGCATGGGCCATCCGTGGACGTATCCCAGTGCGCATGCTCCAAATCACGTTGCAAATAGTCAATTTCGACGTGAACATAACCTACGCCCAGCCCTATTCTGAATCGACTTACGCAAACGACGCAAATGACGTGAAATTCGACGGCGGTTTCCGATGCCCATACTTAACATTGGCTGCGCCATCTTTTTGGTGGTTTATCTTTACGCCTGAAAACGCCTTACGTAAATGGCGTATCTTTACTGCGACGGGCGAGCGTACGTTCGTGAATAGGCGTATCTTGCTGATTTACATATTCTAGGCGTAAATCAGCGTAAACGCCCCTAGCGGCCAGCGTAAATAGACAGCTAAGATACAACGGCATAGGAAGACTTATGCCGCTCGTACCTTAGCAACATTTAAGCGTATCTCAGTTTGAGCATACGCTTAAATGTAGGACGGCGCAGATTCAGAGTTACGATGGCGTATCTACTGATACGCCGGCGTAACTATACCTGAATCTGCCTATATGTCTGCAAATTTAAGCCGACCAACCTGATGTATCCTCTGTCTCTTGCTAAATAATGCAGAAGATAATGTAAATCAAAATATATTTCCTGATATAGAAATAGTGGGTTGCCTCAACATGGGTAGAAGCACATCAAGTGTAAATAACATTTAGTCATATGCAGTTCCTGATACTGGTAAAGTGAAGCAGTTTTTAGTTATACTGTAAATGTATGTGTTTTCAACAATCTCAGCTCATTAGTTATACATAATCTGCTTTCTTCCCAATATTGCTGTCAAATGAATTTTCCCTACTGTATCACTCCCTTATTACAAGTCTAACAAACAGGTATGTCTAATCTTTTTTTTTATCTTGACAGTTAATAATCAGTGTTTTTTTCTGCCTGATATATAGATAGCCAGATAGATCAAGAATCCACAATATATTCAAAATAGTACTGGAAAAACTGTACAGCAACAACAGTGTTTAAACTTTAAAGTCAAACCAAACATCACTTTAAGTTAAACCTTACAATGAATTCTTGGTGATCATAGTTTTATTTTAGAAAATAAAAAACAAACTTCTAAATAGATGACGGAAAGAAGGTACCGCTTATAAAAATAACTTATATTCAGCACTTCTATATACACTTCTAAATATGTTAATTACAATTTGAGTAATGTTTTAGGTGTATATAAATACAAATAACTTACCTGGATCACCTTAGTGCACATTACCAAAAACAAATTAACGATAATTTGGCTCAAGCTGTGTAATTTATCAAAATTTGCTAACACTTATTTTTCAGGAATCATCTAATTATGAAATTCTATAATTAATTTATAAAGCAAATCATATTACGCATTTACTATATTTAATACAGCCCTGTGTGTTCAAACAGCTGTGGATCACAGCTTTAATATTCAGGAGGGCTACCTAATCCTCCAAAGAAGATGTATACTGTGTTACATTACTGTGTTACATTACAACTAATAATTATCTGGGAGACACAGACAAAGAGATCTATTGTGTTATGTTTTTTTTTATTACAAATCAATAAATACATACAAAAATAAAATGACAACAATGACAACATCCTGGCAAATATATTCATTATTTACCAACTGTTAATTCTGGGCAGTCTTGTTTAATCAAAATTTTGTTTACATTGAGCTAGATTCACGTAGCTCAGCGTATTGTTCTGCCGGTGTAGCGCATCTCATATGCGCTACGCCGACATAAAATAAGGCGCCCAGACCTTTATTCACAAAGATCTGGCAACGTACGTTGCGCCGGCGTAGTGTAACTAGGCAGGCGTAAGCCCGCCTAATTCAAATGTGGAAGGTAGTGGGCGTGTTGTATTCAAAGTAGCCGTGACTACATGTAAATTTTTTCACTAACGATCCACGCATGCGCACGCATGCTCAGAGTCACGTCGCATATACTCCCGGAGATACGTCGGCTCAATGCTTTCGACGTAAACGTAACCTACGCACAGCCCCATTCACGTACCACTTACGTAAACGACGTAAAATTAGACGGCTGTTCCGACATCCATATTTTAACATTGGCTGCGCCTCATATAGCAGGGGTAACGTTACGCCGGATGTAAGCCTTACGTAAACGGCGTAGTGGGCGCAAGTACGTTCGTGAATCGGCGTATCTAGGTCATTTACATATTCTACACGTAAATCTACGGAAGCGCCCCTAGCGGTCAGCATAAATATGCACCCTAGATACGACGGCGTACTAACACTTACGTCGGTCGGAGGAAGCTGAAATTCAGGCGTATTTAGCTCCGTGAATAGCACGCATAGATATGACAGCGCATCTACTGACTTATGCGGCGTATCAATAGATACGCCGACGTAAGAGCTATATGAATCTAGCTCATACTGTTTTAGGATTTCCTGTCTAAAGTTTTTTTTTCTTTTCCTTTAGGGTTAATTGTCATTATTCATTGCTATCTGAATGTTACAAATGTCTTAGGCCGTGTACACACGATCAGTCCATCCGATGAGAATGGTCCGAAGCTGACTGATGGTCTGATGTGCCTACACACCATCAGTTAAAAAAACGATCGAGTCCAACGCGGTAACGTAAAACACAATGACGTGCTGAGAAAAATGAAGTTCAATGCTTCCAAGCATGCGTCGACTTGATTCTGAGCATGAGCGGGTTTTTAACCGATGCTTTTGCATACTAACCCTCGGTTTTGACCTATTGGTTAGGCGTCCATCGGTTCAATTTTAAAGCAAGTTGTAAAATTTTTGACCGAAGGACAACTGACCGATGGGGCCCACACACCATCGGTTTGGACCGATAAAACGGTCCTTCAGTCCATTTCCATCGATTTTGACCGACCGTGTGTACGCGGCCTCAGGCTTTCATATGGGCATCTTTTCACCAATTTCTCCACCATTATGTCAAAAGTCTGTGCCATAGAATTAGAATACAGTACTCTTTCCAATGACTCATTCAAACTGGAACCTAAAGCAAAATCAACTGAGGGGCATAAATCTTTGCATGGTGTAGTGTGTTTGTCTCCTTTCTATGGATAGAAATTAATCTTGGCCTTGCCAATCTCTTGGCAAATGTTGAACTTTTTCTTCTGAAATCCTTTTAAAAAAAAGTTCCCCAAAGCCCCTGAGGTTGGCTCCCAAAGAAGAAAGTTTCTTGCACAAAAGGCAAGTGTTCTTACCCTTCAGACAACTGCGCTATATGCTAGAGTGGATCTTCTGTGCTGAGTGGACATCTACAAAAATTACTAAATTAACATGCTGTGATTGCCCCTAATGTTTCTCTCTACATGAAAACAGGTAAGTAAAATGTGAGCAATGATACAATTTGATCAGGCAAATTCAAGAAAACTTATGCCACTTTTATGGTGGCATGACCCCTGCACCAGATTCAAAAACCCTCATGCCACTGTTGCAAAATGGTGCTATTATTTCACCAAATTCAAAAATAGTTACCTCCAGTTTGCAGCTAAGTAAACTGGAGATAATTAACCTCCCTGGTGGTATGATTATTTCAGATTTTAGGTGATGAAAGCGGTACCATTATTTTGCAAGGAAAGTTGACGTTTTGTTGGCCTGTAATTCTTAGGAATAACTCACTTTTCTGTCCAAACAAGAGTCTAGTAGACATCCTGGGTATGATAAAGTTTGGAAAACAAAATCATAAATTATAATATAATAAATAACTATAAATAATAATAACAAATAATAATATAATTATAAATAAAAAGGTTAAAAAAAGTAATGTAATCAAAAACACTGAAATTTGCTCAGTTGCAGAATTGTCGCTGTCATTACTTTTATTTTTTTATGACGAATTTCCCCACAAATCGCTATCGCTCAATTCTGCAAGTGATTATAATTTATTATCGCTGTTTTCTAGCTGGTCTAAAACCCCTTTTGACATAAAGAGACACTTTTGGTTGCTATGGACAATCTACAGTTTGCAGGCAGAAATAACAGTTTTTATTATACAAAAGTGCATGTAGAACACTGGGCAGACCACTAGGGACAAAGGGGGTGTGTATTTTTTACATACAGTACTGTAATCTGTAAGATTACAGTATACTGTATGTACTGTGTTTATTTACTTTTTTGAATTTGGCGCCGTTCTCCGCCCCCGTGTGTCGTAATGTTGCAGGGAACGGTGATCGGCAGCACACAGGCAATGTGAATCGAGCGAGGAGGACATCGCTCGCTCACACAGCACGGATGCATCGCAGGATCCAGGGACAAGGTAAGTAAACCATGCCTGTGGACACTGCGAGGCGATCCCGAGCCTGGCTCGGGGATACTGCTTTTGGTCCTGAAATCTTACCCCAAGCCAGACTCAGGAATACCGCCAGGAGGGTTAGGGCCAACTGTAGGTTTTCATACAGAGACACATCACTGGTTGGTAAAGAGTAACTCCACTTTTGTTGACAAAAAAAAAAACACTCCCCCCTGGGTGATCAATGTACATTGCAAGGATTTTAACAAACTTTGATGCAGATTCCTACCTTTTGTTATCCTGAACTAATAGCAGTTTGTCTGTGTCCATGTGTAGAGTAAATCTGCGTGGGAGTGATTGTATAATTATCAATCAGCTTCTGCATTTGCAAGGCTCTAACAAGGAAAGTGACAAGGTCTGCTTTCCTTTAGACATGATTTCCCTTTGGGAGTATCTCACCATTTTTTGTGGAAGGGGATGCCCAAGATTTGACTTGTATCTTAGTGCAGACCTCTGGGGAAATCTGTAGGCCAATAAAACAAGCAGGAAATAATATTGTGTTTTTTTTTGGGGGGGGGGGGGGGTGTGCATTATCTACAGTATCTCAAAAAGTGAGTACACCCCTCACATTTTAGTAAATATTTTATTCTATCTTTTCATGTGACAATAAATTACACTTTGCTACAATGTAAAGTAGCTTGTATAAAAGTGTAAATTTGCTGCCCCCTCAAAACGCTGTCATTAATGTCTAAATAGAGCTGGTGGATGTTAGAGACCTTGCGCTCCTCCACCTATCATTTAAGGATGCCCCACAGATGTTCAAAAGGGTTTTGGTCTGGAGACATGCTTGGCCAGTCCATCACCTTTACCCTCAGCTTCTTTAGTAAGGCAGTAGTAATCTTGAAGGTGTGTTTGGGGGCCAGTATCATGTTTGAATACTGCCCTGGGGCCCAGTGTCCAAAAGGTAGGGGATCATGCTCTGCTTCAGTATGTCACAGTACATGTTGCCATTCATGGTTCCCTCAAAAAACTGTAGCTCCCCAGTGCCGGCAGCACTTAGCAGTTCCTGACCATGACACTCCCACCACCATGCTTGAATGTAGGAAAGAAACAATTGTCTTTGTACTCCTCACCTGGTTGCAGCCACACACATTTAACACCATCTAAACCAACGTCTCATCAGACCACAGGACATGGTTCCAGTAATCCATGTCCTTGGTCTGCTTGTCTTCAGTAAACTGTTTGCAAGCTTTCTTGTGCATCATCTTTAGAAAAGGCTTCCTTCTGGGACGACAGCGATGCAGACCAATATATACAGTGTGCGGCATTTGGTCTGAGCACTGACAGGCTGACCCCCACCCCTTCAAGCAATTTTGGCAGCACTCATACGTCTATTTCCCAAAGCCAACCTTTTGATATGATGCTGGGCACCTGCACTCAACTTCTTTGGTTGACCATGACAAGGCCTGTTCTGAGTGGAACCTGTCCTGTATGAATTCCCCTAAATGTAGTACAGAAAAAAACAAGTAATAATGGCACCCATGTGAAATTAATTACATTTACATACAGTACTGTAGCTGGTGTATATCTTCCTTCTTTGTACTTTAAATGTAAAAAAAAATTGTAAACTAAAAGAAAATTGCCTCAAGAAGTTCTTTGATAAATAGGGATGAGCTTCGAGTTCGAGTCGAACTCATGTTTGACTCGAACATTGCCTGTTCGCTTGTTCGGCGAACAACAAACAATTTGGGGTGTTTGCGGCAAATTCGAAAAGTCGAGGAACACCCTGTTAAAGTCTATGGGAGAAATCTAAAGTGCTAATTTTAAAAGCTAATATGCAAGTTATTGTCCTAAAAAGTGTTTGGGAACCTGGGTCCTGTCCCAGGGGACATGTATCAATGCAAAAAAAGTTTTAAAAACTGCTGTTTTTTCGGGAGCAGTGATTTTAATAATGCTAAAGGTGAAACAATAAAAGTGAAATATTCCTTTAAATTTCGTACCTAGGGGGGGTGTAAAGTTAGCATGTGAAATAGCGCATGTTTCCCGTACTTAGAACTGTCTCTGCACAAAGTGTCATTTCTGAAAGACATTTAAAACTTACTTGCGGCTATAATGGAATTGTCGGCTCTAGCAATTCAGAGCGAATTCATTCATAAAAAAAAAATAGCAAGGGGGTCTCCCCAAATTCAATTA
Source organism: Rana temporaria (assembly GCF_905171775.1). Taxonomy (NCBI): domain Eukaryota; kingdom Metazoa; phylum Chordata; class Amphibia; order Anura; family Ranidae; genus Rana; species Rana temporaria. The sequence continues at coordinate 144,950,012 of NC_053495.1, forward strand.
CCAGGCCCTTCAGGTCTGGAATGGATATTAAGGGGAACACCGCCGTCAATTTAAAAAAAATGCTGTGGAGTTCCCCTTAAAATCCACACCAGACCTGAAGGGTCTGGAATGGATATTTAGGGGGAACTCCACCCCAAATAAAAAAAAAATGGCTTGGAGTTCCCCCAAAAATCCACACCAGACCCCTTATCCGAGCACGTTAACCTGGCCGGCCGCAGAAAAGAAGGGGGGACAGAGTGCGCCCCCCCTCTCCTGAACCGTACCAGGCCACATGCCCTCAACATGGGGAGGGTGTCCCCATGTTGATGGGGACAAGGGCCTCATCCCCACAACCCTTGCCCGGTGGTTGTGGGGGTATGCGGGCGGGGGGCATATCAGAATCTGGAAGACCCCTTTAACAAAGGGGACCCCCAGATCCTGGCCCCCCCATGTGAATTGGTAATGGGGTACATTGTACCCCTACCATTTCACAAAGGAAGTGTAAATAGTTGGAAAAAACACACACACACACCGTAGAAAAAAGTCCTTTATTAATGAAAAAAAAATGAAAAAAAATCCAGCGGTGGTAAATCCACTTGTTCCCGGCTTCCTGCTTCAACGTTGTCTGTATCCAGCGACGGGGGATCTCCTCTCCTCTTTTCTGCGCTGGGTTCCCTCGGTGTAAGCCGTCGTAGGTGGAAGTGGGCGTGAGCCATGCTAATGAGGCGTGACCCCATGCAAATGATGAGCCGAGTGCCATACAAGTACTTAAAACGAACGGCGCATGTGCCGTCCCGTGGACGTATCCCAGTGCACATGCTCAGAATCACGTCGGAACTACTCCCTAAGATACGACGGATCACTGCCTACGACGTGAACGTAACCTACGCCCAGCCCTATTCACGTACTACGTAAACAACGTAAAATACGACGGCTGTGTTCCCTGGTCCATACCTTAGCATTTGTTGCGCCTCATATATGGGGAATAACTTTATGCCGGACATACGACTTACTCAAACCGCGTATATTATGAGTCGGGCGCAAGTACGTTCGTGAATCGGCGTATCTCCCTCATTTGCATATGTGCATAGAAAATCAATGGGAGCGGCAAATGCGCCCAGCGTAAATATGTGCCCACGATACGATGGAGTAGGCAAGTTACGTCGGATGAAGCCTATTTTCAGGCGTATCTAGTTTTGTGGGCACGGCGCACAGATACGACGGCGCATATTTGCACTTACGCGGCGTATCTCGAGATACGTCGGCGTAAGTGCTTTGTGAATCCAGGCCATACTGTATATATATGTGTATATATATATATATATATATATATATACTGTATATATAAATATATATATAAATATATATATATATATATATATATATATATATATGTATTCTGTTTATACATAATATTACCCAAAGTATTGAACATGCACATGAACTTTAATGGCATCCCAGTCTTAGTCCATAGGGTTCAATATTCAATATTGAACAAAAAAGAAGAAAAAGAAAGGCGCACCAGCCTAGTATATTACCGTTGACAATTTATTAGATAGATATGATAAAATAAAACTACTCACAAAAGAAATGGTATAAAAGGCTTGTCAACAACGGTATGATGAATACCCCTTGAGTCACACTCCCGGATAGGGGGGAAAGGAGGTGTGTCACTGCCGGCTGACGCGTTTTAAGGTAACAGGGACCTCTTCATCAGAGCTCAGCAGTACAGACCCTTCCACAAACACCCCCTTGATATACCTACACATATGCACAATCCACGCCTATCGCCAGCCAAAGGGAACCTCCCAGGGGCCACCAAGACTCCTCCCAACCAATGGTGGGCGGTCCCGAATACTAAATACAAAAACAATAAGTGGAAAATGACAGCGATAACAGACCAATGAATACAAAAAATGGAAAAAGAAATGAATAAAAAAAATAAATAAATATAAAAATGAATATAAAAATAAATATAAAAATGAATATAAATGATGAAATAAAAAAGACTGAGATGAAAACACTATGTTGTATGAGGAGGGGTACTATATATCCAGCAGTGGCCCCTATAACGACCACCTCCATAAAGGCCTGGGTAAAAATGTAGAAAAATTAATATATAGAAAGCCCAATTTAGTATAGGCCAAACAAACAGGGGAGGCGGGGGAGGCGGGGGAGGGGGGGACGGTCGACTGGGATGATGATGGGCTATGGACTTACGATCTGGTGGATCCAAGGGGAACACAGACCCCCGCTCTTCCAAAAGTAGGATGGACGAGTAACGTCCCCCAGCATGTCGCCATCATGGATGCCGCCGCCCATCGAGGCGCGGTGAGTAATAAACTTGCTGCGGTGGAATGGAACGCAGACCGCCTCATCTGCGCTTCAAAGGCTGATGCGCCGAAAGCCGCGTCATCAGCAGTGGCCAGCATTGTCAGGCATGCTGTTAGAGATTACGTCAGGCGGCGTTCTGTAGGCGGGGCTACCACAGGAGCCTGGCGGTCGCCATTATGGCAGAGATCAGGCCCTGAGGGGAGGAAAGAGAAGGGAGAGAGAAACTAAGAAAAAAAAAACGGAGGAAAAAAAAAGAGAAAAAGGATAGAAGCAAGAAAAAGAAAAAAAAGGTGAAATAATGGAAACGATAGATAAAAAAACATAAACAGTATATTATAAATAAAAGTCGGAGAAACGAAACGAAGTGAGAGAGTGTCTGTTATTGCAATCGTTTTCACATACTAGACATCTATAAAGGCACAACATGCAACTGTAAATGAATGTCACACCAGGAGTCAAGAAGGACCCCTCAATAAGGGGGGGGGGGGCTTGAAGGAAAAAAGGGGAAAGGGGAGGGATGAGAGGAAATGTGTAATAATAATAATAATAATAGTAAGAATAAAAAAAGTAAGAATAAAAATAATAATAATAATAGAGGGGTCCCTGGCAGGGCGATGTACGTGTCCCATAGAGAGTGTGTGTCAGTACACATGCATACAATAGCAAGGAAATGGCTTATCACACATATAGAATGCGGTTCAGTCGCATTAGCAATACACAATCAAATGGAATAGCAAAACTATAACATCAATAAATATAAATGTAAAAATATACACATATAGCCCTATAAAAATGACTATACGGTAATATACACAATTGTAAACATAAATATCAAATATAAAGTATAGAAAAAGGCAAATGGGGCCATAAATAGATGAAGTGCAATAGAAAAAAATGATAGATAAAACACTTGTGGGCAGTGCCCTGCACACGACTGGATAGACATAGTCAAAAGAGCTGGTTATAGATTTGAATATCGAAATGCTACATCTGAACATTCAGCATACTATGTGTGAAGGGAAAGGGCCGTCAAAACAGGCTAAAATAATAAATGTATACATACATATGTGTCCGTGCATACGCAACAGCTAATATGCAACCACACATACATATGCACACTTAAATGCATATATAAAATCATTATATAAAAATATATAATGAAAAACACTGTAGAAGACATTATGAATTCATTATAAAAAGCCAATGGTATGTGTGGTCATGACCAAGAATGGAATCAGACTAAAATAGACAAAAAGAGCACTTAAAAAGAATATAAAAAAAAACAATATCCTCACTACAGGAGAGAGGGATGCTACACAAGGCCCACTCAGACTGGTACCCGAGCATGGCAAACTAACTAAGCAAGTCCTCAAAGGTGGGGACGAATACTAACTACTGTTACCTAATTTTGTAGATTTCGGGATCTTCGTTGAGTCCACCGGGGGTGAGGCTCCCAAGAGTAAAAATCCAATAGGCTTCCCGCTTGCAAAGCCTCTGATGCCTCCTACCCCTGTCTAGATCGCCTATAATCGACTCAATGCCGAACACTTTCATACCGGATGGGTCACCTGAGTGTGCTTCTACAAAGTGCCTAGGGACCGGGTATTTAATTCTCGTCTTGAGAATTCCCGCTTATGTTCACCAATCCGCACTCTCATGGGACGAGAGGTGCGACCAACATAGAGGCGACCACAGGGACAGATAATTCCATAAACCACAAACTCTGTACCACAGTTGATAAATTGCTTACATAGGTGGACCTTGCCATCAAGGCCAACTACTGTCTTTTTTCTGTGCCACATAAAAGTTCAGGTGCCACAGTTTTTGACGCTACACTTGTAGCTCCCTTTTTGCTCAAAAAGGGTGGTCCAGGCGTTGGTGGTTAAATTACTGGGTTTTGTGACACGGCTTGGGGCGATCATACTCCTTAGATCTCGAGGCCTTCTAAATATAACATTGGGTTTAGCTGAAAGGACTCCATTCAAGACCGGATCTTGTTTTAAAATGTCCCAATTTTTTCTCAGGATGTTTTGTATTTCGAAGGCCTTGCTGGTGTATTTGGTGGAAAAACAGGTTTAAGAAGGGTCAGAGTTGGTATTGAAGGGCAGCACTAAAGGGCTATCGATTGAATTGTCATAGAGCTATCTCAATATTGAACCCTAGGGACTAAGACTGGGACGCTATTAAAGTTCATGTGCGTGTAAAGGCAGGTGTCCCAATAATTTTGGTACTATAGTATATATATATTAGGGCTGTGGAAATTAACTATTAATTCTTCGATTAGTCTTTAATTTTTTTGATTGATCAAAATTCTTTTGATTGGTACTCACCTCTCTGCCGGCTTCCGGGCCTTCAGGGAGTTCCGTTGGAGATCCGGTGATATCACGGACACCGGCGGGGCTTGCCGTGTCCATCTGAAGGGCTCTTTTGCTGTGCCTTCATATCTGCATGCCGGCGGGATCTTACTATCTGCCACATGCAAGGGCTGTTACACTTCCCTCTATCAACCTGGGATTCTACAGCCATCCACTGGGAGTTGTGATAGTTCCCTTCACAGGACATCTACATGCTGATGGACTGATGTTAGCCCCTCCTCATCTGCAGTGGTATCGTTGTACACATTTTTTTATGACTGCTTTTGCTACCGTTTGGTATTACTCGCACCATTTTTACAGTTTATGTAGCTACATCCATTTTATCTCCAGTACAATATTTATTTTGTTACCTACTTGAAGACTATAAAAGTTTTAATGCTATTCCCATCGAGCACTGCCTTTGTGTTTTTGGTATCCTGCTATTCATTTTTCCAGTGGTTGGTAGCTGCACTGGGAATCAGCCTGCAAGGAGATCAGCTAAAAGTAGTTGGATCTGTATGTGCATTATAATTAATCAAAATTAGTTGATTAATCAGTTAAAAAAAATTGATTAATTGAACACGAACATTTTAATCAGTAACAGCCCTAATATATATATATGTGTATATATGTGTATATATATATATATATATATATACATATATATATATATATATATATATATATATATATATACATATATATATATATATATAGATATATTTATATATACACACTATATATACTCTATATACTGTATATTAGTGAATACCAATAATCTCTAATCAGAACTTTTTTTTTACTTCCTAGCTATACTGAGCTTGAAATACTACTTACTATCTTATATTGATTTGTGTAAAAAAATGCTTTTTGGTGCGAAATATGAAATTCAACCCCAATGTCATTTTATTTGACACATTTAAAATATACCACAAGGTGTCAGCATTGTTGGGAAACAGCAAAGTCAGAAATATAAATACAGTGTGTATATATATATATATATATATATATATATATATATATATATATATATATATATATTTCCAATGGGATTTATTTTTCAGTATTATTTCTGTATTGATAGAATTTATAATTCTTGTGGGATGATCGCTGAAAAGGCTTGCATGCTGCAGACATTATCTGATAAAACTCTACTGGAGTATAATCTCTTAAACAAGCAATCTTTTTAAAACCTTATATGTATCAGTGTAGCTAGTTTCTCTTTTTGAATGGCTATGTAAACCTAAAGTGAACCTGTCATCATGTCTTAAAAATGATTTAGCATATGAAAGCACTTGAAAAATGCAGGTGCATTTCATCACTTTCAGCCTAATGTCTTCTGTGTCCAAACATCCCCAAGGCAGTGCATATTATATGCAAAACACTGAATTTCAGCTTTGGTTAAAAAGGATGCCATCTTTGCACCCAAACACGATTCCCTAATTACTGTATTATGAGCGAGAATCTCACAGATACATAAATAGCTAAAGGATTTGTTAATAAGCAAAAACTGAATATAGTCAAGGAGCTAACACTTTGTCTAAGCCTACCTTGAAGAATAACTTCATTAAAATAGTTATTATAAATGTGTTGGGTATAGAATATATGTGATGTACAGGTAAGAAATATACCTATCCCTTTGCACAACAGCCCCTATAAACATTTTACCCACTGTGAGACACATTGAAAACTGTAATGAGGGTTGTTGGCTTTAAAATGGAGACAATTGTTTGCTGTATCTCTCTACTGACTTGTGCATTACACTCTCCTGACCCATGCACTCAGGGCCGCCATCAGGGGGGTACAGGCAGTACACCTGTAAGGGGCCCGGAGGGCAACCCCCTTCTTTTTTTTATATATATATTTTTTTGTTTGTGTAGCGCCTGTGTACTTTCAGTCCAGGTGCTATTCTAAATTTAGAGGGGGATGAGAGAGTTAGTTGTCTCTCATCCAAGTAATTTGTGCAAATTGGGCCTCTGTTCTAGCTGGGCTGTGCTGTCGGTTTGGAGCAGCAGTGGAGTTCTGGCTGGAGTGCCTCTTGCCAGCAGCCAATCAGGAGGGGTTTTCCCTCACGGGGCATGCTGGGGGAGAGTACTTCTTGAGCAGACGCCATTGGGCGGGGTTCTTGTTCCAGGTGTTGCACCCACCTTCAGGGTGACCACACATCATGGGCTCCGGCGATATGGCCTACCAGGCTGGGGCGCAAGTGCTACGCGGTGTTATTGGTTCCGGGACCATGTTGGCCCGGGACAACTGAAGGTATGGCGGGGCCCCAGTAATCGACTGGGTCCCCAAGTTCTGAGGAGAGATCCCAAGCGAGATAGCTGTTCGGTGAACAGGGCCTCGTCAATTCATCAGGGATCGGGGTTACCGGACACTGAGAGGTTGGATTCCAGCAACATGTCGGTTGGTAACCCAAAATAAGGAAAACTACCTGAGGGGGATTCAGGCTCTAATATCACTAAGTAAGATTTGCTTCATTGTCTACATCCAAGAGAAAGGGCCTGTGGCAGAGGTTCCACTCTAATTCTCATTCCTACCAAGTCTGTGGCAGAGACTTGTTCCTTCTCAAAGTTCCGAGTGATACTCTGGCTGCCAGGTCGGTGTGAGAGGCCTGTCCAGGTACACTATACCCACTTCGGCTGGAGTGGCAACAAAGTTAAAGTGACATTGAAAGCAGGATTGTTTCCATCACTGTTAGGCCTGAATCTGCAATTCTCCTCCTCACCCATCTTTCCTCTATCTACCTCAAGTTCACTGTTTGCCGTGTTGGGCAAGAATAAAAGCACAAGAAAGACACCTGCTGTTTGGACATTCCATCATTGCTGCTCTCATCTATCTACCCCTAGACGCACATAGAGGTAACACGCCATCCCAAAATCTAACCAGCGGCTCCTGAGGGGGTAGCATTACATTTGTTTTTATTAAAGGGCCCCAGAGGTCCCCAGAGAAACCCCCCCCAGTTTGTGGCACCCCCGCTTCTCAATTCGCAGCAGCTCCCACGCTTCTCAATTTGAGGTGGCAGCACCCCCCCCGGTTCTCTGCTGCAGAGGGCCCATGCCTGAAGCTGTGTAAGGGGGCCCCATAATTCCTGATGGCGGCCCTGCATGCACTCATGCCTTACCAACCACAACCCCTGTGCTCACTATATTGTGCACTACTGACCCCAGTGCTCTGTGAATAATGCACTTATGACTTTCATTAGGAACTTCTGTCCCTGCACTATATACACCATTCTGTATATTTCATACTCCTGACATGACTGCACTCTGCACACTGGGCTGTATATGACATACTCCTGACCACTGCACTCTTTATATTGTACAACAGTTTGTGGTTGCTAAGTAGTCGCTGGTTATGTTAATGATGTTCTTCTTCAAATGTAGACTGTGTGCATAAATGTATATGCAATTGAAGAGTTTATTTTGTTTTAAATGATTGTGCTGAGATTTATACATGTCTTTTAGACTCTTGCTTTTGGCATGGCAATTAAAGCATATTTTTTGGGTACAAAGACTGTGGCATATTTTATCATACACAGTGAGCAGTCTCCAGTTTTAACCCCAACCCACTGTTAACACAATTTTCCCACACCCACGTTTTCTAAGTGTGGGAGTCAACTCAACACCACCCTTTTGCAGACATGGATCAGCTTTTACTCCTGAGCCTGAAAGTTCAATCCCGGAGGCTTGACATATCCGCTTTCGGGATTTAATTCCCCTCCAACTCCTTTCTAGTACTTAGAACCAAAGAAAATAAAAAAACGGTACCCGGTCCATGTTCTTCTATATATTTTTTTCTTCTCTGGCGTACATACAAGACACAGCGGATGTGCTGTAGGTTTATGCTATGCCTTGTATGTAGCCAGAGAAAAAATAAAGACATACAGTATAGACAGTGTCGATCCTGACCTCCCTGGGGCCCTAAGCAAAATGACATGTCACATTAAAGTTAAGAAGTGAGGGGGGGTTTTGCGCTGCCGACAGTGACATGTCACATTACAGATTAAAGTTGAGAAGCGGGGGGAGGGGGTCTTCTGCTGTCAGAAATGACATCTTACATTAAAGTGAGAAGCAGGGAGTGCTGACTTCTTACCTCTTCTCCCATGCAGCCAGCGTGGGTGAGGGGCCAAAAATGACTTCTAACCAGACGGGGCCTCTAGTAATTTGGGGGGCCCTCCGCAGCTTTGCAGGGCCCTAAGCGGCTTGCATAGTGAGCCTATAGGGCGGATCAGCCCTGAGTATAGAAGAACAGAGACTGAGAGGCTGACAGGAGCCTTAATGAGCAGCGGTATCCCCTGTGTATGAAACATGATCTATGGATGGAGAAGATAGTGTGTTTTTATCCCTTTTATTTGACTAGACAAAGAGACCTTTTTCCTTTTCCAGTGTGGTTACACTAATGCAACCTCCACACATTGCATCTAGTGTCCAGTCTTTATTTCTCCTCAAACACTGTTCACTTCTCAGGCCTCGTACACACGGCCGAGGAACTCGACGTGCCAAACACATCGAGTTCCTCGGCCAGTTCAGCCCTGAAGCCGCCGAGGAGCTCGGCGGGACGAGAGCTCCCATAGAACAATGAGGAAATAGAGAACATGTTCTCTATTTCCTCGCCGAGGTCCTCGTCGGCTTCCTCGGCCGAAAGTGTACACACGGCCGGGTTTCTTGGCAGAATTCAGCCAGAAACTCGGTCGGAAGCTGAATTCTGCTGAGGAAACTGGTCGTGTGTACAGGGCCTGAGTCTCAACCAACTCCACAGATTCCTTGCTAGCAAAATCAGAAGACAACTTGTTTGCTTGCTCTGAAACCTTTATTGAAGACTTCTTATCTGCAAATTATAACATTATAACATTTTTGTTACAATATTTTTTATTAAGAAGAATAAGATAGAATATACAGTATAAGTAAATATATATATAGATATGGTGTATAAAATAACATCAATGAATATACAATTAAATATATTGGGAATAGTGAACAACAACAAAAAAATAAATAAATAATGAAATAATAAAAAGAAGGAGAAAGGGAGGAAAAAGGGAAGGAATAAAGAAGTGTAGAAGAAAGGGTGAAATGAGATATGCTGGGTGTTGTATGGATGATGAATGTAACCTTATAATTTTAGAAAGAAAGCAAAGAATTATCAATAGTAAGTGTGTTGGAAAGTCAAGTCATGGAGACCAGATTTGTAAAAAGTTAGAATGGTTATCAAGTAGGATAGATGTTACATTTTCATGAACCATGGTGCCCATAATTCTTTGCTTCACTTCTCTAACATTCAGAGATTAAGTTCTCCAGGCTTTAGAAATAGTTTGTCTTGTGGCCAAAGAAATAAAAGAGATCAATTTTCTCTTTGGTTTTCTAAAACACATATTTTTTGTTTTTTGTAGTAAGGCTTCCCATGGGTCTAGATTTATGGGTTTGTTAAACATTTTGTTAATCATATCATAAATCTGTGTCCATAGTTTCTGGAAAAAGAGGCATTCCCACCAGATGTGTAACAAAGTTCCTCTAGAATTACACCCTCTAAAGCAAAAAGGGGAGATTAATGGGGAAATATGCAACAGTTTTGTTGGAGTCATATACCAGTGAAGAACTATTTTATATGCATTCACTTGGGCTAGTGCATTAACTGAACATTTAGCTACATTGGTCCAGATTTTACTCCATTCAGTGATATCTAAAGAATCTCCCAAATCAATTTCCCAAGAGTGTAGGCAGGTTTACTAATACAGAGGAGAAGAGATTTTGGCTGATCGACTAAACATGTAAATAGCGCCACATTCCTAAATACGTAGAAACGTATAAAGGAGGATTTTTCGTGGGCCTTTTAAGGTGAAAAAAAATACAAAAATATATAGACAAATATAAATTTAATAGATTAAAAAATTCATTAAAGATGAAGACATAAGAATACATTCAATAAATTTATCTTGATATACAAACAAATGGTTCAAACTGATTTAGTCTCTACATGTTTTTCATGTATTTCACAGGCTCCTTCAGGAGAAGTTTAATATCAGGCACTATGTATAAGATAAAAAAAGGGAAAAAAGCAGCGCCTTCTAAGCATAGTAAACAATATTTTTTCCTCAGTTTAGGCCGATACGTATTCTACATATTTTTCGTAAAAAAACATTGCAATAAGCGTTTATTGATTGGTTTGCGCAAAAGTTATAGCTTCTACAAAATAGGGGATAGTTTTATGGCATTTTTATTAATATTTATTTTTTACTAGTAATGGCGGCGATCAGCGATTTTTATCGGTACTGCGACCTTATGGCAGACACTTCGGACACTTTTGACACATTTTTGGGACCATTGGCATTTTTATAGCGATCAGTGCTATAAAAATGCATTGATTACTGTAAAAATGTCACTGGCAGGGAAGGGGTTAACTCTAGGGGGCGAGGAAATGGTTAATTATGTTCCCTAGGTCTGTTCTAACTAAAGGGGGGGTGGGACTGACTTGGGGAAATGACAGATCACTGTTCATACTTTGTATAAACAGACGATCAGTCATTTCTCCCCTTGACAGGACCGGGAGCTGTGTGTTTACACACACAGCTCCCGGTTCTCGCTCTGTAACGAGCAATCGCGGGTGCCCCGGTGGTGATCGTGCCCGCTGGGCATGCGCGTCGGCACCAGGGGCGAGCTGAAATGCAAAATTACATAATATTACGTGATTTTGCGCAGCCGACCCAGAGGCAGGGGCAGAGGATATTGTAGCCAAGAGGCTTTTGGGTAACGCTGATGTCACTTTCTGCCCCTTCTCGCAACAAATCAAGGCTTGTACCACACGCCAGCCCCGGGGAAATAAACACACAATATATATCAACCCCAAAAGCATTGCTGGAAAGACTCTGGGCCAGATTCAGGTAGAAGTGCGGCGGCGTAACGTATCGTAGATACGTTACACCGCCGCAAGTTTTCATCGCAAGTGCCTGATTCACAGCGTGTGCCATTTAAATTAGGCGAGCTCCCGCGCCGGACCTACTGCGCATGCTCCCTTTTGAATTACCCGCCGTGCTTTGCGCGAAGTGACGTCATTTTTTCGAACGGCGACGCGCGTAGCGTAATTCCGTATTCTCGGACAGCTTACGCAAACGACGTGAATTTTTAAATTTCAACGCGGGAACGACGGCCATACTTTATACAGCACATACGTGTGCTGTGTAAAGTTAAGGCACCCAAAACGACGACTAACTTTGCTACGGGAAACTAGACTAGCGGCGACGTAGCAAACGCGAAAAACCGTTGTGGATCGCCGTAACTTCTAATTTGCATACCCGACGCTGGTTTATGACGCAAACTCCCCCCCAGCGACGGCCGCGGTACTGCATCCTAAGATCCGACAGTGTAAAACAATTACACCTGTCGGATCTTAGGGATATCTATGCATAACTGATTCTATGAATCAGTCGCATAGATACTCTGAGAGATACGACGGAGTATCTGAGATACTCTGTCGTATCTCCTTTGTGAATCTGGGCTTTTGTGCCAGTCCTTAGGCACTGTACTTTGTGAGTGAAAACCATTTGTTAATTTTTTTACTAAATAAAGCATAATATATTGTGCAATGATGGCTGTTTGCTTTCTATGATACACTGGGATAAACTAATGAGGAGGTGATTACTGGCATACCGGTTGGAAAATATTCAGATTTACTCATTCGTGTGGAGTGGTTAACCCTGAAATAAACCAAAAGTGCTTGTTTATCTTGTTTTTGGTGAGTGTCCATTTCAGAAGGTGGTGGTGTTTTCATGAATTGGTGGATAAAAGTATTTTCCAGTCACAGATGTGGATTTGTGCACAGGGGATGTAGTTTATCATCTCTGAAGAGAAACACTGGGACTATTTTTTCTAAATTATAAGATTATTCTGTCAAATTTATGATTTTTTTACACATAAGGAATATCACTTGTTTATTAATTTTGTTTACTTAATATGCACCTGATGGCCCTTTATTAATTATTGAGGGGTTGTTAAATATTTATTGCTTGAAGAGTATTGGAAAGATATACCGTATTTATCGGTGTATAACACGCACAGGTGTATAACCCGCACCCTAACTTTATAACACGCACAGGTGTATAACCCGCACCCTAACTTTAAGAGGCAAGTTTCAGGAAAAAACTTTCCACAGACCCCTGCGTATAACACGCAGGCCCAGTTTACCCTCTATTTTCAGAGTAAAATAGTGAGTGTTATATGCCAATAAATACAGTAATTATTATTAGGTTGGCACACCTTTTTTTCCTGCGATATGCACTTGTTACTGTCTGTTACTTAATACCATCTGTTATTGTGCTGCTCTTTTCAGCACAGCATGCTGCAGCATCATTTGAAAGGAAAATAAAATAAGTGCAAGAACATTACATTCAGTCCCCTCCCATCCCTATAGATAAATTAAAAGTTAGGCATACACTAGTTTGGCCCAATATTCCTGATTAAAACTGTCCGGCTGCTGGCCAATTTTCTTGATTCTTTCAGTAAAGCTCCAGCTTGTGCTTTTTGTCTCTAGTAAATTTGGAGATAGCCTTACTTTTAAAATTGCCCTGTTTTTAGTCAATTTAACACAGTTGTGACATGTAATTCTTGAACTAATACACTTGCCTGCACAGTGCAATATCATATTTGGTCTTTTAATTCTTAATGGGAGCTTGATAAAAATTTGCCAGTAGCAGGACAGTTTTGTGTCAGTGAGAACAAGGACAGCCAAGGACAGCCACAGTCACAGAACCACTAGTAAATTTGTATCTGCGAGTCAAAGTGAGCTTATTACTGTTATAAAGCATGTGTCCCTGAGAAAGATATTTGAAAAAAAAAACATTTTTTTCAAAATGAAATTAATCAGGATAGAGTGCTGTATGTAAGCCAAGCTAATTGTAAAAAAAAAATAAGCTTAATAAGGACTGCCAGTAAACGCTGTCTCTGATACTGTCAAATCATACTGTTCCACAACATCACATATGGGTTGATTGCATTCCCCAAACATGTTATTTAAAGGATTTGTGTATTTTCAATGTTGCCTGATAAGTGGTATGAAAAGACTGTGTCCCTGATGTATTTTTTTTTTGTATTGGTACCACATGGAAGCACCCAACTTTTCATGTCTTTTGTGACAGAAATTTGTCTATTAGCCTTAAAATTTACTAGACGTTAAAGTGGTATTACCGCTTACAGAACAGAAGATTTGGCTGCTTAATGACCAGGCCATTTATTTGCAATATGGCACTGCATCATTTTAACTGACAATTGTGCGGTCCTGTGACGTTATATCCAAACAAAATGTAGGTATTTTTTTCCCACAAATAGAGATTTTTTTGGGTGGTATTTGATCACCTCTGAGATGTTATTTTTTTGTGCTATAAACAACAAATGACGATTTTGAAAAAACAACAATATTTTTTTACTTTTTTCTATAATAAATATCCCCAAAAATGTTTAAAAAAAACAAATGTCTTCATCATTTTAGGCCGATATATATTCTTCTACATATTTTTGGTAAATAAAATCACAATAAGCATATATTGTAAGTGGTAAATGTCACTAGAAAGGGAAGGGGTTAACACTAGGGGGCGTTCAAGGGGTTAAATGTGTTACCTAGTCAGTGTTTCTAACTCTATGGGGATAGGACTGACTAAGGGAGGAGACATATTTTTGTTCTTACTTATTAGGAACAAACAATTTGTCTCCTCTCCCCTGACAAAACAAATCCCCATTTTAGCTCTCGTTCCCCAATCGCAGGTGGCCCGCCGCAACCACGCCAGCTGGCCACGCGCATCAGGTCCCCGCCATACAGCGGGCGCACGCACATCCGGCTGCTCTTAAAGGGGAATGCTTACCTGTATGACGATTTGAAAGACCCTAAAGCAAAAATGTGTCATATTGCAGCCTAACAATTCTTGGATGTAGGGGTTGCATTTGTTTTCATTTTTTAGGCTTTTTTCCCCTTAATTTTTACCTAGTGACCTGGCCAGTTTTTCAGTTGTTTTCAACTTCCTTTAAGAGATCTATCAGGGAGTGTGTTACCGGCCAGATCACCAGATGAAAATAAAGGAGAAAAAAAAAGGAATACAAATGCAGCCCCTGCATCTAATGATTTGCAAAATGTAAAGTAATTGTTTTTGAGTTTAATATCATTTTAACAACAATAACATTAAAGAAATAACCCATGACAAATTGAACCTGAGCAGATATGTCCATCAGGACAAAGGCATTTATTTGGGGTACAGAGGGCTTGGGAGCCTTGCTATAAGTACTAGGGCTATTACTAACCACCAGCATAAAATAAAACAAAATGTATTTACATTACTTTACCATCCTGTTGACTGTTGTTTTAGGTTAGTGTTGGCATATTAGCCAAATGAAAAGGCGTGGAGGGCAGTCAGATATTTTGTATGAGGAACCTTAAAATACAATTTTACGCCAGGGCCATATTCTTTGCAAACTGAAGTATTTGCAAAAAAATATACGTTACTTGTATCCCAAATGACTTGTCAAATGTAATTGCCCCTTGTCTAAGTATTTATGCATTGAGGCTGTGCTGGGTTCCCTTTGCTGTGGCGCCCTTTGGCATCTGATTGGTTTTCTGCGGTTGCAGTCACATCCATGCCTTCGGGTGAAGTATGTTAATATTATCATATTACAATTCCTTAGAAACACACTTTTTTTTTAAATAGATATTTTCGAGACAATAGCAGAAATACAGATGCATATTCTTAAATTTTCTATGTTCAACCTGGATATACAGTATTTTGTATATTTCCCAGTGGCAAGCCAACATTTTCTGTTGATAAGTTGAGCTTCAAATTAAAACGATTCAGTTTGATTTCTGTATGTTATAAATGTAGGCATTTAGCTCTAGTGAGTAAATTATTCTGGAGATATTTAACAATCTTGCGTGTAATTAATATTTTGATGAAAGTTTGGAGTATATGCTGACAGATATTTATCATAATGGCTTGTCTGCTGTCATAATTCAGGTTTTAAAAATGTTCTTCGTACACAGCTCAGATGATCTAAAATAAGCAATTGTTAATGTTGTGACTTAAACACTGTGTCGGAAAGGCAGTTTTTTTGACTTATGGGCAAATTGCTTTTATAATGCTATCAGCAATCCTTGCAGTAAAGTTGTGCTGGAGAGTAATATCTTTGTTTTAATGCCAAGAAGAAGGATGATATTAAAATAAACTGTTCCAGCAAACCTCTGTAGGTTGTGGAGAGGTCACTTTACCCAGTCAGAGGTTTGGGTACCCTGTAAAGAAGAGCTCTGCTGAGCACTATTAGTATATAAACTGGCATAAATGTAATGTAACCCCTTAACAATTTTAGAAAATAACCCTTTCCTTAGAAAAAGGGGAACCTCTCGAGTCAGATGTAAATGAAAGAATTTGCACAAATTAGGACCTGTGTGTGGGTACACCTCTTCAACATGTCATAGCTGAACAAGTCTGCAGTGACGCCAGACCACTATACTCCATACCAGTGTCCTGATCACCACTGTACCAGTGTCCTGATTGTCACTTCTACTACCAGAGCCCTATACCCCCTGCACTAGTGTCATGATCCACTCTATACCCCATACCAGTGTCCTGATCACCACCATACCCAATACAAGTGTCTCGATCACCACCATACCAGTGTCCTGATCACAGTTATACCTGAGTCTTTATTAACACCACACTAGAGTCATGTTCATCACCATACCCCATACCAGTGTCCTGATCACTGCCATACAAGTGTCCTGATCACTGCCCTGCCAGTGTCCTGACCACCACCACCATGCCAGTGTCCTGATCAATGGGGAAAGAGGGAATAAGCCGCTCCAGGTGCAGGCAATTTAGCAAGACAGGAACAAAAGGATGTTTCTGGACAGCCACACTCTGAACAATGGTAGCCTTTATTGAAATAGGAACAGCACTACAACTGACGTGTTTCACACTGAATCTAGTGCTTAGTATGACTAAGCACTAGATTTTGTGTGAAACGCGTCAGTGGCCCAGGTTTTTGTTTTGTTTGCTGTGACTTGTAGTGCTGTTCCTATTTCAATAAAGGCTACCATTGTTCAGAGAGCGGCTGTCCAGAAACATCCTTTTATTCCCGACCGCCATACCAATGTCCTGATCACTGCCATACCAGAGTCCTGATCACTGCCACACCAGTGATCTGATTACTATCATACTAGTGTTAACAAAGCCAGTGTCCCCAATTGTTTTCACTGTCCTGGTGCTCCATGGCCTTCAAAAATGTAATAGGGAGTCAGAAAATGACATGTAATTTATGCCCTAGAAAGTCTTAAGGTGCTCCTTGAATTTTGTTTCTCTCTATGGGGCTAGGCTGTGAAAAACTGGCATTTCCATACTTGGGAGGAATAGCAAAATGTGTTTTGGGGTGTAATTATTAGTATGCCTATGCTGTGTGTGTGAAAAATAACTTGTTAATATGACAACTTTGTGAAAACAGTTACATTCATAATTTTCCAAGAAAAAAAACCTCACCATGCCTCTTACTATGTATCTTGAACTGTCTTCTTTAAAAAAAAATGTATTTTGGGGGTATTTGTACTGTCCTGGCATTTTAGGGTCTCAAGAAATGAGATGAATGAGGCAGTCATTACTGTACATCAGGATTGATCAATTTTTAAATATACCATAGTTGTAGACGCTATAACTTTAACGCAGACTAAATTATTTTCAATGATTTGGTTTATTTTTTACCAATAGACATGTAGCTGAATACCCCCAAAGGAGCTGCTGGTATGTTTGCACTGGTCTTCCCCATTTTTGCCTGACAGCCAGGCGCAAGGTAAATTCACGCAACTAGGTTCACACACACTTAAGCTCATTGTCTTCAATGACTAGTCTAGGGGTTTTGTTTTTGTTGTTTTATTTTTAGAGAGCTTGGATAGGGAAGGGGGATTTAGTGGAATACTCCAAGAAATAGAAATATTTACAATTGAGAACATATAACTGATCTCTCGGTTAAGCTCTGGTGAAGTCTTTGCTGAAGGCCGATAGTAGACTTCTCCTTTAAAAAGTAGCAGAAAGTAGTTTCAGTAGAGATCAAAGTCCCTTAGTAGTAGTAGTAGCAGGGCAAAGCTGCTCAGGCACCAGCTAGTTACAGCAGATTGTTTGACAGTCCAAAAGTAGAAGAACTGAGTAAAGTCTTATGCAGTAGCAAATAGTAGGACAACCTCTGTAGAATACTAGCCAGTGTTCCCTTTGTTCAGACCCTCAGTGGACTATATAACACACCAGAAGGGGTAAAAATCACAAGTCAATAGATCATTTAGGTTGTCTGTAGTACTTACAAAATGTCCAGGGACAGCTAGTAGCCGCCTTCCAACTTTGAAGTGACACTCTATACCAGTGATAGCAGACCAGATCTTAAATAGACAGCCCCTGCAGCCAGCTTCATATACCTAGCTATTCCTCTGTGGAGCACAGTAATCAAAAACTATTCTATACTAATTATGGACCTACCTTGGAGGGCACTACATTCCATTATAGTTGTGGGTAGTATTCGAATACCTGAGTTGTAGCAGAACAGAGAACTTGTCATACCAAGTGTCTCCTCCACTGGTAAGCACTACATATAATTTCAGACACTCATGGCAATTCACTTAGCTATAAGATTTTTCAAAATTACAGATATTTTCAGCTCTCATTGGATTTTTTTGCTGTTAACAGTTGCTATGGAAAATAGCAATAAGTATAGCCTAGTAAACGTACACCTACTATCCTTTTCACTAATGGTTTCCAAGAAAAAAAGAGACAAATGAAAATTGCATATGTAGCCATGGGCGTCCGCTCATAGGGTTAAGGGGGGGCGAGTGACCCCCCCTGGAATCCACAAGGGTCTGCCATGCTTGCATCTGTAGCTGTGCTGAGTGCTGACTCTCTCTGTTTGTGTGAGTCGGCTCCACAGTGTCACGGAGCTTACAGAGCTCTTCACTGACACCTCTGGCCGTTTCCTGTATGTGCACCCTCATGTTTGCTTTGCTGCCTGTAATGTATTTTCAAATGGACATGTGGAAACAGGACTTGGGAGAAGGAAGACCACCGTGACCTTACAAGTGGGGGCTGTGAGTACAAGTGAAGGGAGGAGGCTGTTTGTGTACAGGGGGGGACTGACATATATACAGAGGAGGGGGGCAGCTGAGTGCATACAGGTATGATCAGTGAAGGAGGGGGGGGGTGCCAGATATAGGAAAGATCATATCATATGTCCTGTATACAGCTATATACACCCATCTTTCTTCCTGTATTCCTCCATCATCAATGAATGCAGATATACATCTGTCCTGTATATAGAGCAATATATACCCACCTTCCTTTCTCTATATACCAATACCATCCACCCCTTCTATATACATATACTGTACACCCTCTGTACAGTGAGGCTGCATATCATGGGCACATGCCTGCGCTTTATAGGATAATGACTAAGCCCATCCCCTCCCCGACATTGTCAAAGAAGCGGTGCATAGGTGATCACAAAATTATGCCCCCCCCTGGAAAAATTTCAGTGGACGCCCATGTATGTAGCACTACCTCTAGAGGAGCCACTGAATTGTTTTGTGATTTATCTGCACACCTCGCTCACCCAACACTCACCCAACACTTACTGGCAAACCTTGAGGTATTTCAAAGAATTTATAAGACCAAGCATAGTCTAAAAGAAGAGAAAATTAGCAAGTGTACTTATACAAACACTCATTACCATTACCATATGGTTAAATACCAGCAGTATTCTTACTAAAGCAGGATATACATGTATTGAAATTTTGCCAATTTGTCAGGAACTGGCCAAATTTCAATGTACATGTATTCCATTATTTTAAACAGCTTCTGTTGAAAGGTCCTGCTGAAATCCAGTATTCGATCTGTCGCTTCAGCCAATAGTTGCAGCACTGAATTTTTTTGGAGCATTAATTACATAATTTTTCTGAGCATTTTTCTGCATTTCCGAGCATTAATTACATACGATTGTTCAATCAGATCAAAGTGCAAAGTGAACTAATGTATTGAGATCAGTGAGATTTCTTGTTAATGAAATTATCCACTGAAAGTATCATTATGGTTACTAAGGGTTACACCTTAGATAAAAAATAAATAAATACTATAACCTCATTTTTAGGTATTTTAACAAATTAATGCATAATGAGCTCAAAGGTTAGGATTTAAAGAGTATATTTTTATTCACAAATAAACATTCAGAGTTTTCTCTTTTTAATGATGCAATCAATTTGCAGGTGTTTTACATAATTACTTGTGTCTTAAATAACACAATGCAGTCAATCAGGATCTTCTAATATTCTGCAATCTTCAAGGAACCTCTTTTTGCCAGAGGCTTTTGCTGTTTTTAAGCTCTTAATAGCATCTCCAACATGATCCCTAGTGTGATTAGTTCAATACCTGTTTGCCTGAAGAATTTTGAAAACTTTTATCTCTTTGAAGAATTTTCACCACTGTCAGATGAGTAGATACTTATTAGCTGAAGAAATACACTACATTTCACATTACCGAGGGGGCATTCCATCAATCTTTTCTGAAAGGAAAGGAAACATATTTTCCATTTTAATGTTGTCAAATATTGGAAACAAATAAAAAGTTTTAAAGTCGAGAATCATATATTTCAATCAAACTTTTTCTCTTATAACAAGATAATTGAATTGTGTCAGAAGAAAAATCTACAGTAGGTATTGCTAATTATTGACACACATATTAAAAAAGGCCAACATTAAAGGACACATCATTATTTTGTTAAATGTATTTCCTAGTTCTGATTAGTAAAAACAGTTAGGGGTTGTTCACACGAACCTGCATGCGTTAAATTCTCTGTATGCATTATGTAGGGGCAGGGTAGTGTGTTGTAACTATAGATCCAACTGTTTCATTTTTTTATTTTATTTTTTGCAACATTAACAAAAAAAATCATTAAAGTTTATGTAAATGCAAACATTTGTGATGTATGGTGTGAACAGGCTATGTGCACAATGCAGACCAAAGGCACTCAACATACCTGCTGTGAACGAGTCCTTAGAAGCTACAGTTTCTTTCTTCTCAATTTAACAATAAAGAAATCCTTGATGTACATTGCAGAGTAAGCCGGCTTGAAAAAATGCACAGTAAATCACACTTTTTTTAGGATTTGAGATTTCTATTGGCCTAAAGTAGATGTAGGAACAATTACTAAGACCTCATTTAAGCTTATATTTTTAATTCAGTTCCAAAGTAATTTTCAATATTTTTTATCTGCAGCATTCATTAAAATAATGCCCAGTGGTTCTGCTATAATAGTCCTTGGCCAGACATCTCCTGTATTAGGGTGATACTATTCTCCAGAATGGCCTCCCACTTTGTCACCCCTTTTACAAGCTTTTTTAATGGATCCATACTGTATAGTCTATTTTTTTCATCCTCAAGAAATCCATCTTGAGAAATGCAATGTAGCCATTACTGGAGTTATTGGGCCTTCCCACAACAAATGTTGGTACAGGCTGCAGATTCATTAACCTGTTTAAACAGGTACATGAATTTGCACCACCATGTACATAGGCTCACTGAGACTACAGTCACACCTATCCCTTGTAATTTACAGCCGGCAGTGGGCAGATTCATAACCAATAGACAGTTTGCTACTGGTTATAACATCTGTCTACTGCCTGATTTCAATAAGGAGAGAGTGCACCTAATGGGCAACTAGCATCTCAGCTTCTCCATCAGGCTCCGCCTACTGTCAGCGTCACTGGTTGCTAAAAAGCTCCTGGCTGTGACGTTAAAAGCATCCTTAACAACCAATGACAGATGGGGAGGGAAGAGTGGAGATAAACATGATGCCTGCTACACATTGTATAAAAATGGGCAGTCTGCCTGTCCCTGTATGCCAACTTACATTTGGCCTTAACTACCTCCAATTTTGTTATCTACAAACTGGAGGTATTTTTTTTTATTTGGTATTAGTGCCACTCTGTAAAATTTACAATATTAAAAACTACCTGAATCTGCTGCACATTTCAATAAAGCTTCTGAAACTGGTAACAAGCTATTTTGAATCTGGCATTAGGAAAGGAAAAGTGAAGCAAACAATTTCTTGAAATACTCTGATTATGTTTACTGTAATGGCATTAATAGAGGTTTACTGGCATTTGTGGAAAAATGCTTCTTCTGACAGTGTTAGATAGAGTGGAACCAGGTCACAATATATATGCTACATGAACTCATTAAAAACAATGAGTGGAGGGTTTACTGTAGTAAGATCAGAGAAAGATGGGTCGCTATAGGTAACATAGTTTCACATAATAATTGTAAATAGCTGTACTGTATTAAACAAATCAATAAGCAGTAACTTCTATTTTCAAAACTACACTAAAAAAATCTAAAGAAACAATTGCAGTAGCACAGTTTTGAAGGGTTACTGTATAGCAGTTAATATCGTACTCACATTTAAAAAAAAATGTTATATATTTAATATTATAATTCGTTCTCGGGAAATTTATAACTGGTCATTTGACTTTAAGTTAGATTTAGGTCCCTTAAATAGCTAGGATTTAAATTAACACCAAGATTACCCCTAATATAATCCATCACTGAACAATATCTGTTCTCCAGTTTTAATAAATAAACCAAATTTCTAATATGATTCAATTCTTTATATTAGCTTGCTGGGCTACAGATGTCTCTTCTCCCACTGCAGGTGTTATGTTACAGTCATAGAGCTGGCATAAAAAAGGTTATTTTCCATAGGATACATAATAGTTTACTCTTTAAATGGAAAGGTCATTTGCAACTATCTAAACAATAGCCTCTTAGATGTGCAAAACTGCAAATCCATTTGATTAAAAATATATACTTATAAAAAGACGCATTTCCCCCTCCTTTCAGAAGATAGATAAATGTGTTATCCACAGGGGCTTTATGACCAGAGTTGGTCTGACTGTCATTCCATGGGTAGTTCTTGTCAGTCCAACTAAACTCTGTCATCCTTCAACCCAGTTTAAATTAACAGGTAATTTGTAGATGTCACTTCAGGTTAGGCCACTCATTTTGTTTCTACTCTACCAATGCAAAACATTGGACTAATTTTTCTTGTCTTCTCTTAATAGGATTTTCATTTATAAATAGATTTATGTTCTGAAAATAAATTACTGTAACTGATGCACAGGAATGGGAGCAGAATGGACTTTCATGGAATTTTAAGTGTCTCTGCATCATTGAGATTAATAGGAACACTTCAAAGTCTAAATTCTAGTTAAAAAAAAAACAAGAGCGTTGAGTTAATATTTAATTGAAATAACAGATCTGGTTGAAAACATAATTTTTAATATCTGAATTAATTTGCAAAACAAAACCATTAATTTACAAATGATCACATTTACAATGTTAAAATTTAACAATGTACTATTACAAGAAAGTTTTGCAATCAATGCTGACGTAAAAATTAATTCTGCCAAATTTCATTAGGCTATCAAAAGTTATGGATACGTATTGACGCAATAAGTCATGTTTTATGCTGGAGGAAGTAAAGAAAAATTGTTTAGAGTTTTGAAAAACTGTTATAGAATTTAAAAAAGATCTAAACTACTTTGGAAATTATGTAATTTGTACCATGGTATAGATCCTCTGGATTACTGATGGACATTATCACAATCTGACATTTAAATTATTTTTTCTAACTTTCTGGAAAGGAAAAGAAGCAAAATCTCCCCAGTGGTACACAGTCAGCAAAAATAATGTGACTGTTTTTTTTACCCTTCCCTACTCTATCCCTACTCTATCAAAAGCTAAAAAAGTTTAGGTTATACATACATTTCTATACATAAGCCTTAAACTTCATACAGGCACATAGGGCCAGATTCACAGAGCAGATACGACGGCGTATATCCTGATACACCATTGTATTTGCTGTCGTATCTATGCAGCTGATTCATAGAATTATTTCTGCATAGATACCCCTAAGATCCGACAGGTGTAATTGACTTACACCATCGGATCTTAAGAGGCAATACTTCGGCCGCCGCTAAGGGGAATTTGCGTCGTATTCCAGCGTCGGGTATGCAAATTAGCAGTTACGGCGATCCACAAAGATTTTTCCCGTCGTTACGTCGGCGCAAGTCTAAGTTTACTGTCGCAAAGTTAGGACTGCTATTAACATGGTGTAAAATTACTCCACCATGTTAAAGTATGCCCGTCGTTCCTGCGTCGCTTTTGAATTATTATTTTTTCCGGCGTAAGTACGTTGCGCACGTCGCGATTCACAAACACATCGCGCCGCCGTAATTTCGCGCAAAGCACGTCGCGAAAATTGCAAACGGAGCATGCGCAGTACGTCCGGCGCGGGAGCCCCATTTGAATTGGGCGGGCTTGCGCCGGACATGTTTACGATACACCGCCGCAAGTTTCCAGGTAAGTGCTTTGTGGATCGGGCACTTAGACTGAAAACTTGCGACGGTGTAACGTAAACGGCTTACGTTACACCTCCGCAATTCTATGTGAATCTGGCCCATAGTCCACCTGCTCGTGGCTTCATTTTTTTTTATCCAAGTTTGGGTAACAGATGAGCTCAATATTAACTGAAAAGGCTGTGCTTAGTGTTCTTAATAAATACCTCAATAATTCTTCACAGCTGCACTCAAAACACCAAAATACAAATAATGATATCACAATATTGTTGTGCTGTGCCTTTAAAGTAAAAAAAAAAAATCAAACACAATGATGATAATGCCTACAGCTTAAGTGATACATATATTGTGTGTAATTAAAAAAAGAACAAAAAAAAATAAAAAATAAAAAATAAAAAAATTAATAAAAAAGTTAATCAGAATCTCCTGGTGAGTTCCACCAACTCTACCACACATACCCTCTTACCAACTGCAAAGACCCCGAATTGTAGGTCTTAGTGCGTTCACATCCATATAGGTTCTGTTGTCACAAGTTGTCTTTAGCTTGGGAACCGCAGGCCACAACAGAAGGGGACTGTGGTAGCAAGGTGTCAAGGACCTGGGAACAGCAGGGCACACCAAAAGGGACTCTGTACAAACACATCTCTTTGATCACTCATGTTTGTCTGGCAAGAGAAATAAAACACATCCCATAGTGCAGGAATATGCAATTAGCGGACCTCCAGCTGTTGCAGAACTACAAGTCACATGAGAGCAAGACTCTGACAGCCACAAGCATGACACCCAGATGCAGAGGCATTATGGGACTTGTAGTTTTGCAACAGCTGGAGGTCCGCTAATTGCATATCCCTGCCATAGTGTATAACTGTAGACTTTAATGATCCATGTAATGTATAGCTTTTCACATTGAAAAGTATGTATTAGGCATAACACAATATCCACCACCACCACCTAGTCCAGCAGACACAATGATGTCAGCACAGGCTCTGTCTTAATGCATTTAGTCTAATGGGATGTTTTTAATGAGTCAGACTAGCGGCAGTGGTGGATATCATGCACTCAAAAAGTAAAACAAAGTGATATACTGTACATTACTTAAGATACAATGAATAAGTAGGTAGACCTATGTATGGGTAGGGTTTCTGGAGCCAAACAGTCAATATGTAAAAAGGGTGTAACCGGAGCTCAAGCGAAGAGCTCAAGTAAAAAACGAGGCTCCATATACAAATACTCCATATACTCACAGCAGTATATACAAAGTCAAAATTGTATTCAACTATTCAATTAGTTATCAAAAAGCAGATCAAAACCTTCACTATACCATCAATAAATGTATTGCATAGTGGTGGATATCATTCTATGCTCACATAGTTAGTCAGGTTGAAAAAAGACACAAGTCCATCCAGTTCAACCACAAAAAATAAAAAAAACAAAATAAAAAACACAGTAAAATCCTATACACCCAACTCCATACCCACAATTGATCCAGAGGAAGGCAAAAAACCCCAGCAGAGCATGATCCAATTTGCTACAGCAGGGGAAAAAATTCCTTCCTGATCCCCCGAGAGGCAATCGGATTTACCCTGGATCAACTTTACCTACAAATCTTAGTACTGTTATATTCTGTACATTTAGGAAAGAATCCAGGCCTTTCTTAAAGCAATCTACTGAGCTAGTCTCTCCAACCTAATGATCTAGGAAAAACATCTGCTTACATATTGATAATGCTGAAGAAATATTTTCAAACACACCCACTACAGACTCGTGCTGTCTTATGTACACAGAGAGCCTATGCTAATCAAACATCCAGTACTATGAAGCTCCTTACAGTTATCACAGAAGTTTTTACCAGATTGTTTATAATTCTTCTTCCCCCAGGCACCCATTTTGTTTACAGTCATATTCTGCAAATGCTCATGTGTACAATGTGTATTGAATGCTGGAACCTAAAGTTATTCTTTTTTGTCTGGATGGAGGCAGGGGTTGATTTACTAAAGGCAAATATGCAGTTTGCAAGGGAATTTGACCCAGAGCTTTGTGAATGCGGTGAAGTTTCCCTTTTGCAAAGAAAACTCAATCATATGCACATCAAATCAAAACAGTATTTATACATAAATTGTAAATAGTACATAATTTGTACTTAAGTTGTACTTGGATGATGGAAGTCATCAAAGCCCTCATTCACTAAGCTATGGGGCAGTGGCGGCCCATCTATAGAGGGAGCAAGGGCACTGCCTCCCCTATCTATGCATCCAGCCCCCTGATCTACATATGGGAGCACCGGACTATGGATTCCAATGTGGGGTGGGTGTGTTTTTTAACCACTTAAGCACCCATTCACGATGATATATGTCGGCAGAATGGCACGGCTGGGCACAATCACGTACCTGTACATGTCTCTTTAAGCCCAGCTGTGGGGTCGCGAGCGCGCCGCCGCCGGCACGCTTGCGTCCCGGTCCGAAGCTCCGTGACCACGCCCCCGGGACCCGCGGACCCTATTGTCGCTGGTGTCCTGCGATCGGTCACCGGAGCTGAAGAACGGGGAGAGGTGTGTGTAAACACACCTTCTCCGTTCTTCATTGTT
The DNA here is from genome assembly GCF_905171775.1 of Rana temporaria. Lineage (NCBI taxonomy): Eukaryota > Metazoa > Chordata > Amphibia > Anura > Ranidae > Rana > Rana temporaria. The sequence continues at coordinate 144,976,673 of NC_053495.1, forward strand.
GCAGTCTGGCCCCGTACACACGTCCGAGGAACTCGAAGGGGCAAAACTCATCGTTTTGCTCGCCGAGTTCTGTGTGAAGCCGACGAGGATCTCGGCGAGCCAACTTTCCTCATTGAACAACGAGGAAATAGAGAACATGTTCTCTATTTGGCTCGACGAGGAACTCGTCGGCTTCCTCGGCCGAAAGTGTACACACGGCCGGGTTTCTCGGCAGAATTCAGCTCCGATCGAGTTTCTGGCTGAATTCTGCCGAGAAACTCGGTCGTGTGTACGGGGCCTCAGTGATCGTCTGTTCCCTGATAGGGATCGCTGATGTCACACGTCCAGCCCCACCCCCTACAGTTAGAAACACATATGAGGTCACACTTAACCCCTACAGTGCCCCCTAGTAACTGCAATTGTCATTTTCACAGTAAACAGTGCATTTGTATAGCACTATTTGCTGTGAAAATTCCAATGGTCCTAAAAATGTGTCAAAATTGTCCGATGTGTCCGCCATAATGTCGCAGTCACAAATAATTCACTGATCGCCGCCATTTGTAGAAAAAAAAATTATAAATAAAAATGCAATAAAACTATCCCCTATTTTGCGCAAACCAATCGATAAACGCTTATTGCGATTTTTTTTACCAAAAATAGGTAGAAGAATACGTATCGGCCTAAACTGAGGAAAAAAACGTTTTTTTATATATTTTTGGGGATATTTATTAAAGCTAAAAATTAAAAAATATTAAGTGACGCAGTGCCAAATCGCAAAAAGGGGCAAGGTCCTTACCTGCATAATGGTCCGGGTCTTAAGTGGTTAAGCACATGATTAGAGCCAGAGGCTCTAATAGGCTTCAAAAAAAGGGTGGGCTCGGAGCGCAGAGCATTGCACTTTGAGTCCATCCAGTTGTGTGACCATAGCGAATACATTTTTGCTATTTTCACACTAAAGTTCCTCCTTACCAATCAGGAGGCAGGTCATAAGACCTGTTTCTTAAATGGTCAAAGCGTAAGGCAATCCTATTGGATGCCTAGTGCTTAGGTGTAAAAGAGAGGAGACACAAGGTGGAGGAAGCCGCTGCCTGCACCCCGTCACCCCGCCACCCGCAAGAACCATGCTGGAGGACACCACAGCCCGCCACATAGATCAGGTAAGTGCCGGACCGCCATTGTCACGTGGTAGCTCTGTGCTGAAATAGCCACCCAAAGCAGTCTCACCTCATCTGGTTTAAATGGGCCCTAAGGAAATGTTCCTCATAGAAGTGGCGGCTGGTGGATTTTTCTTTTGGCAAAACTAACACACCCCCTCCACCCCCGTGGCTGGTGGCGCGTAAGGTGCAGTACTTTTTTCCAACGCAGTGCAGTGTGAAGCAAACAATCACTTTGTACTGCACTGCCAGCGAGTGAACTATATGAGATGTCTGTGTGACATCTCAAAGTTTTTTTAAAAAACAAAAAAGGGAACAGTGCAATGTGCTGAAATTAGTGCATGGGCACTGTGATATGCTGGCAAGAGCACACCACATGGCAGCCGCAGCATTGTAACTATGGCTGGTGTGAACTTGCTTTTACAAAGTGCAACTTCCCTTGCAAAGTGAACAGCCTATTTGTATTTAGTAATTAAACCCAATGAGTTTAAAAATTACAGATTGGTCTGAGCGACTTCTTTATTAAAGTACAGTTCTTGGGAAACAGCTTCTCTTACAGAGTGAGGTAGGTGCCTCAATTGCTGACACACTGGTTTCACATCTGATCACATATAAAATTTTGTGTACAAAGTTATTTGTACAGACCAGTGGGGTGTCAATAAGTGGTAAAAGTTTTGACACTGGTAGCTTAGAGGCGCCTGGAGCTGCTCTGGTAAGAGCATCTATTAATTGTAAATGTAGTGCAGCAAAAAGATCGCTGCCTAAAAGTGGTGCCTTAGAATTAAGCATGCACGGTAGTTGATTGCATCTTTACAGTTACTGGCAGGCAACCAAGCCCAGGAATAGAGAATATATAATCGTACAGTAATACCTTGGTTTACGAGTAACGTGGTATACAAGCGTTTTGAAAGACAAGCAACATTTTTTTTAAAGTTTTGCACTGATATATGAGCACTGTCTTGATATACGAGCAGTAGTTTTACTGTAAAAACAAAAGAATTACACTCACAAAGTTAAGGAGTCTAGTGATCATCCATGTAAAGCCGCTGTGTATATGTAGAGTAAAGCTGTCGGAGACACCCAGAGACACTCCCAGCTGGGTGGAGCGGGCATAATGTGCATTTGGAGCACCCAGAAGTGATGTCAAGAGTTCCAGAGTATCTCCGAGTTCTCCAGGAACATTAACATTGTGAGTGTGATTTTTATTTTATTTTTTCATTGAAACTTTTTGTGTTTGTTTTTTTCAACACAAAGGGTACAGTACAGTATTCCTACTACAGTACTGTACAGTATTATTATGAGCTTTTGCTCATATTTTTATCATTTTTATATGAACAACAAATGAATGAATGAATGAATGAAAAATTTATATAGCGCGGCACATGCGAACTGAATCGCCTCTGGGCGCTTGTTGATTAAGTCTCATGCCTTTCAAAAAAGCAGGGTTTTGATCTGCCTTCTGAAAGACAGGTGGTTTTGCTCCAACCGAATGCTGGTTGGTAAGGCATTCCAAAGCCTGGGGCCCTGGAAAGCAAACCTTCTTTCTCCTTTGGACTTGTATTTGGTTATAGGAACCTTGACCAGATTTTGGTCGGTGGAACGCAAAATGCGACTGCAATTGTGCAGTTTGATCTTGTCGCATAGATATCTAGGAGCCTTCCCATGGATGCACTTATGTGTCAGGCAGAGTGCTTTGAATGCAATTCTGTCTTTCACTGGCAGCCAGTGAAGGGTTCTCAGTGAAGGTGAGATTGATTCCCAAGATTTTTTCCCAGTCACCAGTCTAGCGGCCGTATTCTGTACGACTTGGAGACGAGCGATTTGGTACTTGGGTAGCCCGAGGTAAAGGGCATTTGCATAGTCCAGTCTGGAATTCACGATTGTTCCCACCACGACTGCTACGTCTTCTTTAGGAATAAATGGAATCAGTCTGCGTAATAGGCGCATCAAATGGTGCGCCCCGCTGACTACGGACCCTATTTGTGCGTCCATTGTCATGAAGGTGTCAAACGTGACTCCCAGACTCTTGACTTTGGAGCTAGGTGCGATGATTTGTCCCAGAATGGGAGATGGTGTCCAGTTTGTTGTCGGTGGTTTCTTCCGACTGGCATTGAAGATAAAGAGTTCTGTTTTAGCATTATTGAGTTTGAGATAACTCTTAGTCATCCAGTTTTCTATTGAAGAGAGACATTTCTCTAATCTGAGATGATGATCCTTTTTGTGGCAGATGCGAAAATACAACTGCGTGTCGTCTGCATAAGAGTGATAAAGTAGTTCATGGCTACTGATAATATCAAAGAGAGGACGAAGATAGATATTAAACAGCACTGGAGACAAGGGGGATCCTTGGGGGACCCCACATGGCACCGCGCGTTTTTCAGATGTGAAGGATCCCAGTTTCACTGTTTGTGATCGGTTTCCAAGAAACGAGGAGAACCATGGTAAGGCATCTTCTGAGACTCCGGCGACTTCTGTTAGTCGTCTCAGTAGCAATTTGTGGTCTACTGTGTCAAAAGCAGCGCTTAGGTCCAGCAGAACCAGGAGACACGATTCTCCTTCGTCTGCGGCCTCAAGCGCATCGTCCCATATTTTCAGTAAGGCCGTTTCTGTCCCGTGTCCGGGACGGAACCCGGATTGAAATGGATCGAGTAGGTTGTGGGTGTCCAGATGCTGTTGCAGCTGATTTACCACCACTTTCTCCATTATCTTGGACAGAGCATTTAGAGCTGTTATGGGACGGCGATGAGTTGGGTCCATAGGATCCCAATTAGGTTTTTTCAAGATCGGCAGGATTGTGCCCTCTTTCAGCAGGGAAGGCACTATGCCTTCCTTAAATGACTGATTTATAAGCTGCGTGATCGGAGGCGCCAGGATGTCGGCACATTCCTTCAGTAGCTTGGTGGGAATGATGTCATTCGGTGCTGTGCTGTTGCGCAGCAGGCCAATAAATTTTTTTGTTGTATCGATGGAGATGGGTTCCAAAGTGAACTTAGTTGATTGTAGAGGCGTTCGGTCGTTGTTTTGATTGAAGACGGGGCTGAGTGGAGAATTGTTTTGCCGAATACTTACCCGAATTTTCTCGATTTTGTCGATGAAGAAATCCGATAGTTCATTGCAGAACTCTTGGGTGTCTGAAGTGGGGACTTCTAGACATCCCGGATTCATGGTCTGGGTGACCATCCTGAAGAGTTCGCGAGGGCGATTCATTGCGCTGTTAATCACCCTGGAGAAGTGAAGTTTTTTGGCTTTGAAAATTTCCTTGTGGTAGCGCGTAGTTACTGCTTTGTAGATGTTGAGGCGGTCTTCTGAAGGACTTCTTTTCCAGGAGGCTTCCGCTCTCCTGCGCTCTTGCTTCAATAGCGACAGTTGGTTATTGAACCAGCTGGACTTTTTTTCCCGGCTGCGGAGTTTGCGCTTTGGTGCTGCTAAGTCGGCTGACTGTAGCAGAGCTGCATTAATGGCATCCAAAGTATCTGAGGCTGCTAATTGAGGAGGAATAGCCCCAATTCGGTTTCCCAGGGTAGATCTGAAGAGTTCCGAGTGGAGCTTCCTCTGAGATCTAGCCCAGTGTATTGTCACCGGCTTGGGTACTTTCCTGACTAATGGAGTTCTGGGGATTATGAAGCTGATTGCATGGTGGTCTGTCCATGGCAAAGGTTCAATACCCAGAATGTTTATTTTCAGATTTTGTCTGAAAATTAGGTCGAGTGTGTGACCTGAAACATGCGTTGGTCCGTGTATAAGTTGTTGAAGTCCAAATCCTTCCAGGTGGTTGATGCAGGCATCCGCGATGGGATCCTGTGAGGAGTTAGCCCACAAATTAAAATCCCCGAGCAGCAAAAGGTGCTTACCGCTAAGGCTAAGGGTGTAGGTGGAAATGAACTCCGTTAATGCTGATATCAACTGCGATTTTGGCCCAGGGGGCCTATAGCAGAGGAGAATATGAACAGTCTCCTGAGAGTGAGCTTGAAGTTGAAGCGTAAGGGTTTCCATAAAAGGTAGAGGATTTTGGAGGACCGGTTTAATGATTGCAATATGCGACTTATGAATCACCGCCAGTCCTCCTCCCCTTTGCCCTATTCTATTTTCCGTTAAGATGCGATAGTTTGCTGGCACCAGTTCTCCGAGAATGGTGTTGCAATCGTCCGACAGCCAACTTTCCGTAATAAAGAGGCAGTCTAGATCGTATTGTAGTAAGAAATCATGGATTTCTGATCGGTGTTTAACTGCTGATCTAGTGTTAAGCAAAGCACATGATATGTGCTTGAGCTGTGTTGAATGATTGAAATATTTGATGATCGATCGATGATCGAACCTCAAAAGTTGATCTGATTTTAAAGCTATTGTGGTGGCGGCAGGCAATGTAGTAGCGAATTGTCTCAGACCCCAAATGGTTTCTGGAGAGTAACGCCACTTAACCATTGCTGCCAGTCACCAAGGGCTAGGGTGCGGGCGTAGGGTGAGAGAGGATTCGAGAATCCTAGCTCAAGGGGATTGGGATTTGGTTTTTGGTCCAGAGGAAGGCAAAAAAAACCCTGGGCAAGCTGGCCAATGTGCTGCGGCAGGGAAAAAAAATTCCTTCCTGATCCCTGACGGCGATCGGCACAAAACCCTGGATCAAAAAACTAACGGCTTGTGGAGGGGAAAAAAAGGGGGGGGGATGCTGGGTGTCACTGCTGCTGGGGTGTACCAAAATAATGGCTGCCAGGCAAAGCACAGGACCCGGGCTGGGGGGGGGCTGTCAGCGTGGTAAAAAAGCTATTTACCGATAAAGTTGCTGAACAGGGGGCCTCTGGGGATGTGGGGGTGAATAGCCAAAGCAAACTGTGCTTAGGAATTAAGGGTAAGGTAAAAACGGGCGGTGCGCCGGTAGGCCGCGGCTGAAGCCGCGGACTTTCCTAAGGTGCGGCGGCCGCGAGATGAAGCAGGCTGGCGCGGGGGTGAAAAAACACCCAAAAACGCCGGAAATACACCCAGGGGGGGTGATTTGGGACCACCAGAAAGCGGGTGGCCGTGCGGGCGATAGATGCCGGCGAAAAGTAGTCTAGAAAGCCGCAGTGTGGGGTCTGTGTGACGGCTGCCCTGATAAGGACGGCCGTCAGTGGATCCCCAGGATGTCAGGCCCTGAGAGGCAGGGTCTTACCTGCGGAGGAGAGGAGTCCTTGTGGAGAGCGAGATGCTGATTCCAGGTTCCAGGGAGCTTGTTTCATGGAGCATCTAGCCTAGCAGCTGCCTGGTCTCTGACTGCCAGGTCTGGGTGGAAGCAGGCTCGTATGCGGAAGGTCCGAAGCGCCCTACTCCACCGCTGACACTGACTGACTGATCTGACTGACTGACTGACTGACTGACTGAGGGGGGATGGGAGACCGCCTGGTTGTGGAACAAATTTGCTGAGTTTCCATTATTTCTTATGGGAAGATTTGCTTTGATATAAGAGTTCTTTGGATTAAAAGCATGCTTCTGGAACGAATTATGCTCGCAAACTAAGATATTACCGTAACCGGTTTTAAAGTAGGTATAGCAATTGGTTTGATTGCAAAGTACCTCTAGTAGATTTTCGCAGTGTGGAGACAGCAGATACTGCATCAAGCATCAGGATAATGAAGAAGTCTATCATTTAAAGACTGAACTTATGTGAGACTTGCACTCACGAACTATTAATAAGTATTAAAAAATATCCCTTATTATAAAAAATTAGAAACAAAGACAAAAGCAAATAAATTAAAGGAACACTTTTGAATCAGAACTCCTGGGATATTGATCTGGTCAGTTAAGTAGCAGAGGGGGAGGGGTGTATACAGATGGGGTTGTTAATCAGTTTCAGCTTATTTGCTGTTAAGGGCTCTTTCACACGGAGTGGACCGTTTCTGGGTCCGCTCCGTGTGTCCGCCAAAGCTCAGCGGGGATCCCCGCTGAGCTGTCGGCGGATAGGGCGGTCCCCGCACACAGTGCAAGGACCGCCCTATCTCTGCTCCGCTGTCCCCTATGGGGGATCGGATGCAGACGGACCGTCTGTCCGTCTGCATCCGATCAGTTCCGCCGAACGGAAGAAAAATAGGGTTTCTTCCGTTTGGAAAAGCGGATCCCGACGGACGCGGACGCTAGCGGATGCTCCATCCGCTAACGGACGCGATCCCATAGGGATTCATTACAAGTCCGTTAACAGACTTGTAATGAGCGGACGAACGGTCCGCTAGTGTGAAAGAGCCCTTATGAAAATTAACAACAGGTGCACTAGATGGGCAACAATGAGACGACCTCCAAAACAGCAATGTTTTTTCTGACGGTTTTTCACTAGTTTTGCATTTGGCTAGGGTCAGTGTCACTACTGGTAGCACAATGCGATACTTGGACCCTATAAAGGTTGCACAGGCTGTCCAACTCCTTTAGGATGGCACATCAATAAGTGTCATTGCCAGAAAGTTTGCGGTGTCTCCCAGCACAGTCTCAAGTGCATGGAGGAGATTCCAGGAGACAGGCAGTTACTCTAAGGCCTCGTACACACAATAGGATAGCCAGAGTACAACGGTCTGAAGGACCGTTTTCATTGGTCAAAACCGATCTTGTGTGGACCCCATAGGTTATTTAACCTTTGGTTAAAAAAATAGGAACTTGCTTTAAAATTTAACCGATGGACGCCTAACCGATAGGTCAAAACCAATTGTTAGTATGCAAAAGCATCAGTTTAAAACCCGCGCATGCTCAGAATCAAGTCGACGTATGCTTGGAAGCATTGAACTTCGTTTTTTTCAGCACATCGTTGTGTTTTACGTCACCGCGTTCTGACATGATCGGTTATTTAAGGCGTGACGGACCATCAGTCAGCTTCATAGGTTAACCTAAGACAACGGCCCTTTAGACCGTTGTCCTCTGGCTATCCTATCATGTGTACGAGGGCTGAGAGAGCTGGACAGAGCTGTAGAAGGTCCTTAACCCATTAGCAGGACCGGTATCTGCTCATTTGTGCAAGAAGGAACAGGATGAGCACTGCCAGAGCCCTACAAAATTACCTCCAGCAGGCCACTGGTGTGAAAGTCTCTGACCAAACAATCAGAAACAGACTTCATGGGGGTGGCCTGAGGGCCCGACATCCTCTAGTGTGCTCTGTGCTCACTCCCGGACACTGTAGAGCTCAATTGACATTTTTTATTGAACACCAGAATTGGCAGGTCCACCACTAGTGCCCCATGCTTTTCACAGATGAGTGCAGGTTCACCCTGAGCATATGTGACAGACGCGAAAGGGTCTGGAGAAGCCTCTGAGAACTTTATGCTGCCTGTAACATCGTTCGGCATGACCAGTTTGGTGGTGGGTCAGTGATGGTCTGGGGAGGCATATACATGGAGGGACGCACAGACCTCTACAGGCTACACAATGGCACCCTGACTGCCATTAGGTATTGGGATGAAATCCTTGGACCCATTGTCAGACTCTACGCTGGTGCAGTGGGTCCTGGGTTCCACCTGGTGCACGACAATGCCCGGCCTCATGTGGCGAGAGCATGCAGCCAGTTCCTGGAGGATGAAGAAATTGATACCATTGAATGGCCCCCATGCTCACCTTACCTAAATCCAAAAGAACACCTCTGGGACATTATGTTTTGGTCCATCCAATGCCGACAGGTTGCACCTCAGTCTTTTCAGGAGCTCAGTGATGCTCTGGTCCAGATCTGGGAGGAAATACCCCAGGACACCATCCGTCGTCTCATTAGGAGCATGCCCTGATGTTGTGAGGCATGCATACAAGCACTTGGGGGCCATACAAACTAATAAGGACCATTTTGAGTTGTTGCAATACATTTTCAGCAAAATAGACTAGCTTGCTGCATAATTTTTTCACTTTACGGGGTGTCTTTGAATTTAGCCCTCTGTAGGTAGATCATTTTTATTTCCATCAAATGATGTGCCATCCTTTCATTCCTAACACATTACCCAGTCCATATCAGTATAGATATCCAGCATGGGATTTTTGCCTGTTGAGATCTGATATGTTTTCAAAGTGTTCCTTTAATATTTTTGAGCAGTGTATATCTATGTTTAACCACTTAAGACCCGGACCATTTGGCTGGTCAAAGACCAGGCCACTTTTTGCGATTCAGCACTGCGTCGCTTTAACTGACAATTGCGCGGTTGTGCGACGTGGCTCCCAAACAAAATTGATGTCCTTTTTTTCCCACTAATAGAGCTTTCTTTTGGTGGTATTTGATCACCTTTGCGGTTTTTATTTTGTGACAATCTTGAAAAAAAGCAATATTTTGTAATTTTTGCTATAATAAATATTTCCATTTTTTTTTAAAGCAATTTTTTTCTCAGTTTAGGTCGATATGTATTCTTCTACATATTTTTGGTAAAAAAAATCGCAATAAGCATATATTGATTGCTTTGCGCAAAAGTTATAGCATCTACAAAATAGGGGATAGTTTTATGGCATTTTTATTACTATTTTTTTACTAGTAATGGCGGCGATATGCGATTTTTATCATGACTCGACTTTATGGTGGACACATCGGACACTTTTGACATATTTTTGGGACCATTGTCATGTTTACAGCGACAATGACACTGGCAGTGAAGGGGTTAACCACTAGGTGGCTCTGATGGGGTTAAGTGTGTCCTAGGGAGGGATTCCAAATGTTAGTGGGAGGAGCTACCAGTAACACATCACTGTTCCCGATCACGGGGAACAGTAGATCAGTGACATGTCACTAGGCAGAACAGGGGAATGCCTTGTTTACAAAGGGATCCCCCTGTTCTGCCTTTGCCGACTGCAGTCGTAGGCCGCCTGGGAGCATCGAGTTCCCGGGACCCGCGAGTGCACTCACAAGGCACCTCCTGTGGCACGAGTGCGCCGGCTGGGCGGCAAATTTAAAGGGACGTACATGTACGCCCACTTGCCTGCCCATGCCATTGTGTAGACGTATATGTGCGAGCGGTGGACACTATGGGCTAGATTCACGTAGATCGGCGCATCTTTAGAGCGGCAAAGCGCATCTCATATGCGCTACGCCGACGTAACATAGAGAGGCAAAAACAGTATTCACAAAGCACTTGCTCCCTTTGTTGCGCCGGCGTAACGTAAATTGGCCGGCGTAAGCCCGCCTAATTCAAAGTAGGAAGGTAGTGAGCGTGATCTATTTAAATGAAGCGTGACCCCATGTAAATGAAGGGCCGAACAAACGGCGCATTCTCAGAATCGCGTCGCATATACTCCCTAAGATACGACGGCTCAATGGCTACAACGTGAACGTAACCTATGCCCAGCCCCATTCACGTGCTACTTACGTAAACGACGAAAAATACGATGGCTGTTCCGTCGTCCATACCTTTGCATGGCTTGCGCCTCCTATATGGTGGAATAACCTTACGTAAACGGCGTAGATTACAGCGACGGGCGCAAGTACGTTTGTGAATCAGCGTATCTCGGTCATTTGCATATTCAACACGTAAATCAATGGAAGTGCCCCTTGCGGCCAGCGTAAATATGCGCCCAGGCTCCGACGGCGTAGGAAACTTATGTTGGTCGGATGAAGCCATAATTCAGGCGTATCTAGCTTTAAGAATCAGGCGCATAGATACGACGTCGCATTCGCGCACTTACACGGCGTATATAAAGATACGTCGGCGTAAGTGCTTTAAGAATCCAGGCCTATGTGGTTAAAAAATACAGAACACACCGAGCTGACCTCTAAAGTGCTTAGCTCTAATCAATTTTCTTCCTGGATTACTGTCTATATATAAATATATATGTCCTATGGGCCACCAGCAGTATTCATAATGATAAACTTTTCCACGATGATTATCACATCACATCTATAATTGATCTGTTATCATATGCTTGACTATACATAATACAGTATTATCTCTTCACAAGTTAAACGAAATGCTAGTGGATTGTATGATAACATATAATAACAAATTCATTTATATCATTACTTTTACAGCTGAAATTGAGGTAAGTCTATGCACTATATATTTGACTCTTGGTACTACTTTGTGCTGCAGTAGAAATATTGCAAGTAAAATTGTATGTAAGATAACAGTATATATTGACACAATAGGGCAATTGCATTTACTCATTGTTAAAGTATTAGAAGATATACAATGTCATCTAAATCATAAAAGTATCATATGCTAGAAGATTTTTATATAACAGGCAAACAGTTTCACAAGAGAATCTAAAATATCCCACAATAATGAGTTTGTTCTGTCACCTAATACCTTTGAGCAACATGCTACTTTCCAACTGGCAGCTGATGAGTTAGAACTTGATGGATGTTTCAAACATATAAATGGAAGTTAATAGATTCCAACTGCTAATTATTGCAGTTAGGGAGGACTGTCTGATATCATATGTGAAAATCAAGCCCTGTGAGATTTGGGTTACATGACAAAATGCCAAAAGGACGAGAAGAAAAAGTAAAGTGTTTTTCTTTTTTGCTAGAAAAGCTTTACATATGTGGCATGCCAAGTGTTTTAAATTCCAAATAAATTTCTGTGTATTATTTATCTTGTTGACTGTTTGTTAACATTAATAATAATATTATTAAAAAAAAATATTAGTTACAATTATTTTTTTAGTAATTCTTCAACTGCCATATATAGTTATCAGTTGTTTCTGTATTTGCCGGTGTCTTGTCAAGCTGGTTCCTCCATCGGATAGGTTCCTGCCTCGACTGCGCAGGCGTGGCCAGGAGCGGGGCATGCGCAGTAGGAGACCACGGAAATCTCCGAGCCTCAACAGCTGAATGTACGCTTAGACGAGCTCACTCCTGATGCCTGATGCCTGCTTATACAGTACACGCCGCTCTACGAGCACGTCTGTAGCTGATGAACAGCTGTTCCTGCTCGGAGTTTTCGGTCGGCTCGGATTGCGCCTGCGCACTCCGGAGGGAACCATATTGATAGGTGAAACCAGCTCGGCAGAACACCGGGACAGGTAGAGGATTAATTAACTGCCCCCTTGAATTCTCCCTATTCTTCTGTATTTATACATAAAACACAATGGAAAATTCAGTTTTATAATCATGTGTCTGTTACTGGAGAAACAAAGGGCCAGATTCACATAGAGATACGACGGTGTATCTCCTGATACACCGTCGTATCTCTGAGTTTCCTCGGTCGTATCTATGCGACTGATTCATAGAATCAGTTACGCATAGATATGCCTAAGATCCGACAGGTGTAACTGTGTTACACCGTCGGATCTTAGGCTGCAATTCCAGGCCGGCCGCTAGGTGGCGTTTCGGTTTATTTACGTGACAAATATGCAAATGAGGAGATACACTGATTCAGAAACGAACGACCGGCCGGCGCTTTTCTTTTACGTCGTTTGCGTTCGGCTTATTCCGGCGAATAGTTACCTTGGGTCTATGAGGCGCAGCCAATGTTAAGTATGGCCGTCGTTCACGCGTCTCGATTTAAAAATGTTACGCCGTTTGCGTAACTCGTCCGTGAATGGGGCTGGATGGCATTTACGCTCATGTCGAAACCAATGGCATCCTTGCGACGTCATTTAGCGCAATGCATGCTGGGTAAATTTGCAGACGGTGCATGCGCTATTCGATCGCGCAGGAACGCGCCTGATTTGAATAGTACACTCCCCCTAGCCACGGAATTTGAATTCCGCAGGGGGATTTACGATACGCCGCCACAAGTTTTGAGGTAAGTGTTTTGTGAATTACCCACTTGCCTCAAAAACTTGCGGCGGCGGATCTTAAATCACATAGGTTACGCGGATCTAAAGTGAATCTGGCCCAAAGATTTCATTGAGGAAAAAAAGGACATTTGAACCCAAATACTCTATGCCAGTATGACTTGCTGTACAATCTGCATCATACAATGTTCTATAAAATGCTGGCCATACATTACACTTTATACAGTCCAAAACTGAGATGTAAGCTGTACTTTTAGTAATTAAAAAATACATGAGAAAAAAAACAAAAACAATGGGGGTTATTTACTAAAGGCAAATCCACGTTGCACTACAAGTTCAAACTACAAGTGCAAAGTGCACTTGAAATTGCACTGAAAGTGCACATGGAAGTGCAGTCGCTGTAGATCCGAGGGGGACATGCAAGGACGATAAAAAAACAGCATTTTAGCTTGCACATGATTGGATAATAAAATCAGCAGAGCTTTCTCTCATTTCAGATCTACCCCTCAGATGTACAGCGACTGCACTTCCAAGTGCAATTTTAAATTCACTTTGCACTTGTAGTTTGCACTTGTAGTGCAAAGTGGATTTGCCTTTCGTAAATAACCCCCAAGGATCTAGTGAAATTCTTAATCCAAAATCACCAAAGTCATCATTCATTTGGTAATTTATGGTGGATTTAATGTATAAAATTCTCAAATCTAAAGGATCTGCTTAAGCTATACATGTAAGCACATTCTTGGACAACCACACACTGGCATATCGTACAAAAATGGATGACTGATCAGTAAATCAAATTAAGAGTTCTGCCCCTTTTTGCTGATACAGCATGGATTGGTAATATTTTCCCTATTCATTCAGATATATGGAGCCTCAAAGCACCTTTAGACCTCATTCATACACACGGACATTTAAAAAAACGGGCTGTAAAGCTAGTAACAACGCCTGGAAAAAGCGGTGTTAAAAACTAATTTTTATTTGTGTTTTGATTTGGTGTCAATGCGCGTTAAACTTTGTTTGTAAGCGTTATTGCTAAGGCGTGTTTTAAAAAAAAAAAATTCTCTGCTTTTCCAATCCCAAATTACCCACAATGCCAAAGAAAAGTATAAAATAACGTGCGATATCACATACTAAACATTTTTACAGCTTAAAAACGCTGACGCTAAAAAACATCAGTATAGCGTTAATTCACGTCCATGTGTATGAGGCCTTAGGCAAACATGCAGAAAAAATAAATAATAGACAGCACTCCAAGCAGCTAATGCGATGGACCACTTGGTCTTTTTCCTGCCATCACTTTTTAAAAATCGCTTGCCTCTTCAACTCTGGATGTTGACAAAAGGGAGTCAAACCATGCTTCACAAACTCAGCAGGAAAGCATGAAGCTCCACACCGATGATGACAGATCATCGGCAACTTTTTTAACCATTTGCCGACCGGTCCACACCGGTATATGGTGGCAAAGTGGTTTGTATGGGTATGTCTGTACCTTTAAGGGCGATAGCAGGCAGGTGCACGCCGCCGGAGACTGCAGTAAAAGAAAATATAATATTAATAAAAATGCCATAAAATGCCATAAATCTTTCCCATAGTTTGTAGACGCTATAACTTTTGCGCAAACCATTTAATATACTCTCATTGCGATTTTTTTTACTAAAAATATGTAGAAGAATATATATTGGCCTAAACTGAGGAAGAAATTTGTTTTTTAAAAACATTTTTGGGGATATTTATTATAGCAAAAATAAAAAAAATTATATTTTTTTCAATATTGTGGCTCTTTTTTTTGTTTATAGTGCAAAAAAAAAAAAAAAACGCAGAGGTAATCAAATACCACCAAAATAAAGCTCTATTCGTGGGGGAAAAAAGGATGGCAATTTTGTTTGGGTGCAAAACTTGAAGAGAAAGTATGGAGAGCCGCACACCAAAAAAAAACTTGAAAAGGTAGCCTTTAATGGTAAAAATGGAAAAAAAGCACTACAAAGCACTGCAAGCAGTGGGGGTGTATAGCTGACGCGTTTCACACTAAAGTTCAGTGCTTAGTCATAGCTAACAGTGCTATGACTAAGCACTGAACTCTAGTGTGAAACACATCAGGTATATATACCCCACTGCTTGCTGTGCTTTGTAGTGCTTTTTTCCTTTTTTACCATTAAAGGCTACCTTTTCAAGTTTTTTTTTGGTGTGCGGTTGTCCATACTTTCTCTTCAAGTTTTGCTTTGTGCATTGCCAGAACCCACTGTTTCTGAGAGGACACTGATTGCACAGTGCACTCACCTGAAGCGGCAGTTTCTCCCTTCCCATTTGTTTGGGTGCAGTTGTCAGTTAAAGCAACGCAGGGCTGTATCGCAAAAAATGGCCTGGTCATTAAGCAGCCAAATCTTCCGGTCTGTAAGTGGTTAAAGACAGACAAAGCACACTGCAGTCTGACCGGGAACTGCCTCTCTCTACTGTGTACACTGTGATTAAGCCTGTATTGAGTGTTACGTCAGAGAGGTTGTGTGTGTGTGTGTGGGGGGGACCTAGGTCTGGGCAGCAGTGTGGTTTGTCCAACTTTAATAAAGTTGGATGTGATCTGTCATCATGTCATCATCGGTGTGTGACTTCCTGCTTCCCTCAAAGCAACTGTTGTCTGCTCTGCTATGTTGCCTCTTTAGCTAACCCATATTGTATAGGTAATCCTCTGCTACAAAGTAAATGTTTATTTGTAAAGCAGACCTAGAGCTGTTGCAAAACTACAGGTCCTATCATGCCCCTGACTCTGGGTGTCATGCATGTGGCTGTCAGTCTTGCTATGTCCCATGGGACTTGTAGTTCAGATGAAGGTTTTCTAGTTGCATATCGTTGCAGTATAACAAGGACAGACATAAGACATTGTTTAAAAATGTATAAGCTTACAAAAAAAAAAACTATTGAAATAAGATTGACCCAAAGTCCTTACAGATTTATTGACGCTCAATGGCTAACCTTGTTTCCTACGTCGCTGATTTAAATGCAAAATGCTAAATATTCACATTTGATTGGAGTGTTCCTTTATTATAGCCTTTAACAATCCTTAAGGGATCAACCCACCTAAAACTGGCATTTCATTTAGAGATGGATGCTGGTGGATTGAACTATTTATTGGAATTGTATACAGTATCTCTGGCAACTCCAGTAACCATATAGTCTCACTATGGTTCCAAGCCCTTCTCAAAATGAAATTATGAGTTGTTCAGAGGACTAAAACTGCAAGGATTCTTTTATATAAGAATGAGCTTCACTTTACACCCTAATGGGCCAGTAAGCAGGTCTAGGCATTTCTTTGAAAAAATAGGCTGCTAATCAGATATAGGTCTGTGGGAACAACTGTCTATGAATGACAACATCTTTCACCCATAGAGAAGAATAGAGCTCACCATTTAAATAGCAAAGCTGATATAGCTGTTGAAAACAATCCCTAAAAGGAGTGAGCCTCAGTTTGTACACTTTGCAAACCATTTTGTATTTTTTGAGCAGTTACTTGGAATTTGTATTACCAGTTATCAGCCCCAGTTATAAAGTGTGGACAGCTGTCTATGATTGACAACACTTTTCATCCACGGAGAGGAATGGAGCCCACCATTCAAACAGCAAAGCCAAGCTAACTGCTTTGAGCAATCCCTAAAAAGGATGACCCTCGTTTTGCACACTTAGCCCACCATTCTGTACTTTCTGAGCATTTACTTGGACTTTATGGCACCAGTTAACAGCCCTGAGCATTCTTACAAATAAATAGTGCTGCTGGTCAAGTATAGGTACAGCATGGACATTTGTCTATGACTGACATCTTTCATCCACAGAGAGGAATGGTGCCCACCATTCATACAGCAAAGTGGATCTAGCTGCTGTGAACAATCCCTAAATGGGAATTGCTATGTATTTGTCTTAATTTCTTTTCAATTTATTTATTATCACTGTTCTGTTGGATGTACAAACAACAGAAGAGAGTAGGTAGAAGCTTTTTTTATTGTATTTGATTTGCTATTATTATCTTTGTGTGATGCTGTTCTTCAGCTGTAGGAACTCTGCATTTAACCTTTATAGAGTTGCCAGAGAAGAGCCCAGGAACGGACCACAAAGTGCTGCATTAGTACGGAGATTAACCACGACTTCCACAGCATAAATATTTTTGAAAGAGCGAAATGAAATCACAGCATCGTTCCCTACAGTTAATGTTGCTTTATTTCTGTTACTTCAGCACTCTTTAGGAGAATGTGTATACAGTATTTCAGTCTGTCCTAAAGCCACATTATCTATTAACTTGTATTTACTGTTCATGTTTAACTGCTACAGATTTTTTTCTCCCTGTAAAGTTAATATATAAGCACTGTTCCAGCACTTTCACCTATTCCTCGCACATATCACTCCTATTTAAAGCAATCAAGCTGCCTATAATATTGCAAAATGAGTTAAATATTTGATTAAACTTTGCTTCATCCAGAGGTATATGCTGCACCATAATATTTCAGTGTTAGTTTAACGGGAAATGTACATAGTTACTCATCAGCATACAGTAATAAACTAAAATAAACTAAATTTTTAACTTTTTTTTTATTTATTATCATCCAAGTTCATACATGGCTGGTACTACACTGCTCAAAAAAATTAAAGGAACACTTTTGAATCAGAACACCTGGGATATTGATCTGGTCAGTTAAGTAGAATAGGGGGAGGGGCATACACAGAGGGGGTTGTTACTCAGTTTCAGCTGCTTTGCTGTTAATTGAAATTAACAACTAGATGGGCAACAATGAGACGGCCTCCAAAACAGGAGTGCTTTTTCAGGTGGAGGTGTCTGACATTTTTTTCCCCTACTCATCTTTTCTGACTGTTTTTCACTTGTATTGCATTTGGCTAGGGTCAGTGTCATTACTGGTAGCACAAGGCGATACTTGGACCCTATAAAGTTTGCACAAGCAGTCCAACTCCTCCAGGATTGCACATCACTACGTGTCATTGCCAGAAGGTTTGCCGTGTCTCCCAGCACAGTCTCAAGAGCATGGAGGAGATTCCAGGAGACAGGCAGTTACTCTAAGATAACTGGAAAGAGCCGAAGAAGGTCCGCAACCCATCAGCAGAACCGGTATCTGCTCCTTTGTGCAAGGAGGAACAGGATGAGCACTGTCAGAGCCCTACAAAATGACCTCCAGCAGGCCACTGGTGTGAATGTCTCTGACCAAACAATCAGAAACAGACTTCATGGGGGTGGCCTGAGGGCCTGATGTCCTCTAATGTGCTCTGTTCTCACTGCCGGACACTGTGGAGCTTAATTGGCATTTTCCATTGAACACCAGAATTGGCAGGTCCGCCACTGGTGCCCCATGCTTTTCACAGATGAGAGCAGGTTCACCCTGAGCATACGTGACAGACATGAAAGGGTCTGGAGAAGCCACGGAGAACTTTATGCTGCCTGTAACATCGTTCAGAATGACCGGTTTGGTGGTGGGTCAGTGATGGTCTGGGGAGGCATATCCATGGAGGAATGCACAGACCTCTACAGGCTACACAATGGCACCCTGACTGCCATTAGGTATCGGGATGAAATCCTTGGACCCACTGTCAGACTCTATGCTGGTGCAGTGGATCCTGGGTTCCTCCTGGTGCATGACAATGCCCGGCCTCATGTGGTGAGAGCATGCAGCCAGTTCCTGGAGGATGAAGAAATTGATACCATTGAATGGCCCCCATGCTCACCTGACCTAAATCCAAAAGAACACCTCTGGGACAATATGTTTCTGTCCATCCAATGCCGCCAGGTTGCACCTCAGTCTGTTCAGGAGCTCAGTGATGCTCTGTTTATTTCAATTTGTTTTTATTCAATTTTTTAAAACACAGATATGATTTACATTTCATTATCGGTAAGCATACAAAAAAAAGAGTTTCACATTTTAAAATAGATTCAACATTTCATATACATAAAAAACAACAGTAAACGACTACACATAAAACAACAATATGGGTCAAACCTGTATCCTCCTGATCTTTTATTCTTTTCTCCGCCTTTGCCCTTTCCCCCCCATCCCCCCATCCCAAGGAATCGCGTAAAAGGAAAAGGGAGAGAAAAAAAAAGTGATGCTCTGGTCCAGATCGGGAAGGAAATACCCCAGGACACCATTCGTCGTCTCATTAGGAGCATGCCCTGATGTTGTGAGGCATGCATACAAGCACTTGGGGGCCATACAAACTACTGAGGACCATTTTGAGTTGCTGCAATGAAATTTGAGCAAAATGGACTAGCTTGCTGCATAATTTTTTCACTTTGATTTTCGGGGTGTCTTTGAATTCAGCCCTCTATAGGTGGATAATTTTCATTACCATCAAATGATGTGCCATCCTTTCATTCCTAACACATTACCCAGTCCATATCAGTATAGATATCCCATTGATTTTTGCCTGTTAAGATCTGATATGTTTTCAAAATGTTCCTTTAATTTTTTTGAGCAGTGTATTTAGTAACTAGCTAATATAAACCTAGACAAGATAAAAACCCACTGACAAACTCATAGGCGACTTTTTCTTTCCTGAATTATACCCACAGATTTCTGCAGTCAAACTGTGCCATCAAAATCCATGCAGTGAGAGAAAAATATAAGAATATAAGCCAGTAAGACTAGATTATAAGGCCCACGAGCCAAAGTGTTAAATTATGACTAAACCAATCACCAAAACCTCATACTGTATATGCTTTAAAGAAGAATTCTGGGAGTGGATATTTTTACATAGTTACATTGGTCCAGCCTGTTTTATCTTCTGGTTTCTGTCCCTAAATATGCTCCTCTGTCACTGTAAAAGGAGCCTCAAACCCCCCAAAATACATTCAGCAATCCCAGTGACAGTATAAACTTGAAGCTTATTAGGAATTATAGTACAGCTGCTGGCTCTGTGGGTGATGACCTTTTCTAATTGGTCTGGACTTATTACTTATGCTTTTCCCTCATTGCAGCATTATTGTGGTAGACTCAATTAAATGTTTTGTCTCTCAGTTGCTTATTATAAACCAAGATTATGAAAATCATAACAGTGTACCCTAGAAAAAAATATACATTTGAAATTCTTTGCCCTGATATGTTAAGTTAAATAGCTTTAACATTTGTTTCAACAGTATGATTATTTTTCTACTAAGCACTTATAGGAACAAAAAAAATAAGGCACAGCGTAAGTTGATAGACAGTCATAGTTATCAAAATTATAGCTTACATCTTTTGCAGGGACACACAGTCAAATCTGACAAGATATGAAATTCCAATGTGAGCAGAGAATTTATAGCAATAAACAAGCATTGAAATGCTTTCTTTTGACACAGAGGCGATGGTGTACATCCACATGTACTGTATGTGAGACCCATTTATGGATAGGCCGAACTTCAGGAAAAAGATATCAAGTATACAAATGAAACGTTAAAAAGTTATTATGAAGATGCCCAAAGCTCAGGCTTTATTGGCAGGGGCTTATCTTAACCTTAAATGACCTATACTGCATCATCCTACCCCCTCAACCCACTTTGTGCATTCTAGGGTATGTTGATTTTGATATGTTGGACTCTAATTTACCTCTAGCGGTTATAGGATCTCCTTTCATTGCACAAAAGCCAATTGCTGCACGATGGGTATCCACCATTCTGCCATCTGTAGATGCATTGAAATCCATATACTGTTTGAGAAACATACGTACCTCCTTTACAGTGCTCTACGCAAGCTTGGTGTGATTTTGTCCAGTTAGATAGATGTGATGTGTCCCATTATTTAATTTCTACTCAGAATGCTACTTTCACTGTTACTTGTGTTACTGTTAAGTACTGTTTAAAAAGTAAATAAATCTCACAAAAAACAATAACTGTTCTCTTTTAGATCATTTGTAAAAAAAAAAAAAAAAGCTTTAATTAAGTTGACCTATAGGAATGTGATGCTGAACGTTTCTCTGGGGAGCTAACCTTAAGAACTGCATGGACTGAATAAACTGTAATGTACCTTCTTTACAGGATATTTTGTTTTGCACAGGGTCAAGCTTACATGGCAGGAGTCTGTCAGCATGCCTGGATGCTCAAAACATGCCTTGGTTGATTGATGGTCATAGCTCTTCAATAGTGAGGTTTCAGTAATGGGACAAATGAGGAAAAGTTTTAAACTTCCCTGTTGTAACTGACTGTCTGTTTATTAGACCTCTACTATTTGTTAGGAATTGTACTGGACTTATTTCTATTGGTACGGTGTGATTCATGTATTACTCTGCTGGGGCTTATATTGTTGTTTTGCAAACTGCTTTACTAGGACTTATGGTACTTCTTAGGCCTCGTACACACGATAGGTTAACCAGAGGACAACGGTCTGATGGACCCATAGGTTATTTAACCATCGGTTAAAAAAAGCCAACTTGCTTTGAATTGCCGTTAAAAAAAAAGAGCTTGCGGTTAAAAATCCATGCATGCTCAGAATCAAGTCGACGCATGCTTGGAAGCATTGAACTTCGTTTTTTTTCAGCACGTCTTGTGTTTTACATCACCACTTTCTGACACGATCGTTTTTTTAACCGATGGTGTTTAGGCGCGATGGACCATCAGTCAGCTTCATCGGTTAACCGATGAAAATGGTCCATCGGTCCGTTCTCATTGGATGGACTGATCGTGTGTACGAGGCTTTAGTGTGCTACTTTGGCTTGTTTTTTTCACTATTGCTTATTTGGGACTTTAATTTCTTCACTTTTATGCTTCACTG
This sequence comes from Rana temporaria, assembly GCF_905171775.1. Lineage (NCBI taxonomy): Eukaryota > Metazoa > Chordata > Amphibia > Anura > Ranidae > Rana > Rana temporaria. The sequence goes on from NC_053495.1 coordinate 144,998,190, forward strand.
GGACCTGTGGTTCCTCTCATGTGCTTTACTTAGCTGGAACTGTACATCATGTCACAAACTACGGTGAACAAGAGGGAACCACAACTGCGGTTAGGGAAAAAATTTCAATGCACTTCTCTATGTAATGGGATTTTCAGTACTGGACCCCAGGCGTCACTCTAATCAGAGAAAAAGAGTTTGGAGGTTCACTACATCATATCTCTCACATATAGGTATGCATTGAGCTACTAAGGGAGCAGGTATTACAACATACCTTCAACCCCTAGCCTTGAAAAGGTACTGTCTCAACCTACGGTGAACGAGAGTGAAGCACAACTGCGCTTAGGGAAAAGATTTCAATGCACTTCTCTATGTAATGTGATTTTCAGTACTGGACCCCAGGCGTCACTCTAATCAGAGAAAATGAGTTTGGGGGTTCACTACATCACATCTCTCACATATAGGAATGCATTGAGCTACTAAGGGAGAAGATAATACAACATAACTTCAACCCCTAGCGTTAAAAAGGTATAGCGAACACTATACTATAAAGAACAAATGTCAAGCACAAAGCATATGAAAATACTGTATGCAGATAGCTTATACTTGAGAGAGGCAACTGTAGCTTAAATGGTTTAAGAGTGTATGTCCCTTTAAGATATTCCACAACTGTTACATGAAGGCACAATAAGTAATCCCAAGCAGCACGGTAGTATAAACTAGAGCCAAATTCAAATACAGTATTTAGTAAAGCTATATGTGAACCGGGTAATTCTAGAGCAATAATGTAACGTAGTAAAGGTACGTATCTGTTTGCAGAGGATGAGAGTTCTTCAGTAAGCAGAGTATTGTAGCAGCAATGGTATTCTGTCATGGAGGGTCTCCTGGTGGAGGATATCTTAGGGTGTCCCCAGCAACTGCAGTAAGGTTGGCAGCGTGGATGCAGGTAGTGGCTACTTAGAAGGATTAAGTTGTAACTTAGAGGTGGCATGGATCCGGGCTGCGCTGATATTCAGTTGAAGGGATACTGTCAGTAGTTTGTTTGTAGTGTGGTCCGGCTACGGCCCACAAAAATAGAACAGCGTGTAGTAAACACGCTGTTCTGTTTATAGGAGAGAGGCATGTGTGCCGAATAGAGCGTTGATTACGCTCGGCACTTCCGCCTTCCACGCTTGAACACACGCGGCGCCGGGCGCTGCCGTCAGTGCGCGGTAGCCGTATGCGTTCCAGCGTGGAACGCAATACGGCAACGAAAGCGCCATTTACACATCAACAACTGCACCTAGTTAGTCTACCTATGCTGGAGCTTTACCATTAATGAGAGTAGCGCCTTTGATCCATTGCCAGACTTTAGAGTAGATGTTAGATGTTCCAGGTCTTTCTGTTAAAGGGGTTGTAAAGGTACAATTTTTTTTCCCTAAATAGCTTCCCTTACCTTAGTGCAGTCCTCCTTCACTTACCTCATCCTTCGATTTTGCTTTTAAATGTCCTTTTGTTTCTGAGAAATCCTCACTTCCTGTTCTTCTGTCTGTAACTCCACACAGTAATGCAAGGCTTTCTCTCTGGTGTGGAGTGTCGTGCTCGCCCCCTCCCTTGGACTACAGGAGAGTCAGGATGCTCTCTACATTGCAGATAGAGAAAGGAGCTGTGTGTTAGTGGGCGTCCTGACTCTCCAGTAGTCCAAGGGAGGGAGCACAACACTCCACACCAGGAAGAAAGCCTAGCATTACTGTGTGGAGTTACAGAAGAACAGGAAGTGAGGATTTCTCAGAAGAAATAAGGACATTTAAAAGCAAAATCGAAGGATGAGGTAAGTGAAGAAGAACTGCACTAAGGTAAAGGAAGCTATTTAGGGAAAACAAATTGTACCTTTACAACCCCTTTAAAGCAGATGAATATGCCTGTGAAATGAGCCAAAGACACGCTCTCACCCTAGGGCTGGAGCTCTCAACTATCCTAAGGACAATTGGTCTGGTATTCTATGAAGAATTTATTTGGCAACACTATGGGGTGTCTGTGGAAAAGCTCATGATAATTGTGTAAAATGACTTGTAATTAACTCTAGTAGGGGGTTAACACAAATGCTTAATACTCCGGCATTTTTTAAATACAACAAGGCTGTTTTATTGAGAATTTTGTGACAATAAAAATAAGCTTTTACACAAACATTCAGGTATATGCTGTATGTAGTATGATTATGAGTAGCACCTGAGACATTCCTTTGTTTTTGTTTCTATTTTGGTGCTTATAGAGACTTTAAAATAGGAAATGTGGGCTGTTCATGATGTTGTACTACCTGGGCTTCACTCTTCTTACTTGTGCCTTGTTAACTAATCACTGGCATCAGATAGCAAAGTTGCATTCCCAAAAGCATATAATGTGACCTTTATATGATAGATTATACGATAAAAAGGATTACCTTATCAAACCTCAGAACTCTGTTCTTATTTGCTAGCATCATGTTTTACTTGATCAAATATGCTATAGACTTCTTTGTGCTCATAACAATGACCAACACAAATTGGGCTTAATGTCAATAATATTTTCAGAAGGGAAGCATGATTATGTAGTAAGAAACGTGATAGACCTCTTCATACAACAGTATGAGCACTAAAATACCTGTTAAGCCGTTAATAAAAGCGTGGAGATTTTTTAAGCTTGAATTTTAAAGCAACTATACATGAACAAATATGTGATAATGAAGGGAAAATAAGACAAAGGTTGGCATATATTTTTAACCAGTTGTTAAGAATTAGAGATCACCCACCAAGACCATGAATAAGTGGCAATCAGGACCCCACCGATTACATGAATCCTACTTATTTCATCAAGGTGGGTTTTGATTACCACTGATTTATGTGCTGTGCAATATATGGGGAAAGTGCAACTGAGAGGGGTTTAATGAAGACTGCAGTCAGCAAGGCATTTCTTAAATTGCTGCTCAATGAAAATTTGAGGTATATGAAAAACTATAATGTTAACATTTTTAAATGAAAACAAAATGTTTAAAAAGGTTATATTAAGGCTTCAGATATTTGCAGTAATCTTAGGAAAAACATGCAATGTGCAAACTAATAAAGTGGTCTTAACCAATTGCTTGTGCTTTATAAAAATAAAAGGAAACAATGAAAAGCAAAGTCCACAGACATTAAAGCAAGAAAGAGTACACATGCAACTGTTTATTTCATGCTTGATACAAGATTCTGTATCCTTATTTGCACCTTTGCGAGACCTAACCTTCACAGGAAACAAGAGATAAACGTTGGTTAGCCCTTACAAGAAACACTCATTAAAATGGGATATTTTTATTTAATTTGAGTGTTAAATTATATGAATAACCAAAACTTACATTTTTAGTCTTGGATAGAAAAGGGAAGGATTAGAACACTTAAAAATGTTATTACTGTCCGGGTCCGTAGATTCAGAATTTGGATTTCAACTACAAAACTGTTCAGTTGTCACAGGAATAAAGGGTACATTTTCCAATGTGGAATTTATCCCTGTCTAAGAGATTTGATCTCACTTCCGCATTTCAAAGACAGGAAATTAAATGAAATCTGGCCAACAGTGTTCACAGACCACACAAAAAAAAAACTCTCAGGGGTTTTAGCTATCCACTGCTCTTTTTAACATAACACATTGGCCCGGATTCACGTAGATTGGCGCATATTTCTGCCGGCGTAGCGCATCTCATATGCGCTACGCCGACGTAACACAGAGAGGCAAGCAAAGTATTCACAAAGCACTTGCTCCCAACGTTGCGCCGGCGTAAGATAAATTCGTTGGCGTAAGCCCGCCTAATTCAAAGTAGGTGGAAGGGTTAAATTTAAATTTAAATTTGAAGCGTGATCCCATGCAAATGATGGTCCGAACGAACGGCGCATGTGCGTGCATGCTCAGAATCATGTTGAATATACTCCCTAAGATACGACGGCTCAATGCCTACGACATGAACGGAACATACGCCCAGCCCCATTCACGTACTACTATGTAAACGACGTAAAATACGACGGCTATTTCCTGGTCCATACCTTAACATGACTTACACCTGCTTTATGTGGCTTAACTATACGCCGGACGTAAGCCTTACGCAAACCGCGTATATTATGCGCCGGGCGCAAGTACGTTTGTGAATCGCCGTATCTCCCTCATTTGCGTATTTGCAATGAGGCGGCCAGCGTAAATATGTGCCCAAGATACGCCAGCGTAGGAAAGTTACGTCGGTCGGAGGAAGCTATTTTCAGGCGTATAAAGTTCTATGGGCATGGCGCATAGATACGACAGCGCACATTGACACTTTCGTGGCGTATCTGTAGATACATCGGCGTAAGTGCTACGTGAATCCGGGCCATTAGTATTTAAATGTCTAATTTTATATGACTCTAAAGAACCTTCTTTTTTAGACACATGGGCCCAGATTCTCATAGATCGGCGTAAAACTGGGCGGGCGTAACGTATGTGATTTACGTTAGGCAGCCGCAAGTTTTTCAGGCAAGTGCTTTATTCACAAAGCACTTGCATGTAAAGTTGTGGCGGCGTAACGTAAATCACCCGGCGAAATTCAAATTCGGCGGGTAGGGGGCGTGTAAATTTGGGGTGGAGTTCCCCTTAAAATCCACAACAGACCTGAAGGGTCTGGTATGGATATTTGGGGGGAACCCCACGTCATTTTTTTTTTAAATTGACGGCGGGGTTCCCCTTAATATCCATATCAGACCTGAAGGGCCTGTTAATGGAATTTGGGGGACCCCCACGCTTTTATTTATTTTTTTATGAATGAATCATCTCTGAATTGCCAGAGCCGACAATTCATTAGAGCCTCACAGCCGGTTTTAAATGCCTTTTTTTCTTTCAGAAATGACACTTTGTGCAGGGACAGTTCTATGTACGGGAAACATGCGCTTTTTCACATGCTGACTTTACACCCCCCCCTAGGTACGAAATTTAAAGTAATATTACACTTTTATTGTTTCACTTTTAGCATTAATAAATTCACTGCTCCTGAAAAAACGGCCGTTTTTAAAAGTTTTTTTTGCATTGATACATGTTTCCTGGGACAGGACTCAGGTCCCCAAACACTTTTTATTACAATGACTTGCATATTAGCCTTTAAAATTAACACTTTAGATTTCTCCCATAGACTTTAACAGGGTGTTCTGCGGCTTTTCGAATTTGCCGCGAACACCCCTAATTGTTCATTGTTCGGCGAACAGGCAATGTTCGAGTTGAACGTGAGTTCGACTCAAACTCGAAGCTCATCCCTACTTACAGCCAACATAAAATTTCTTTGAAAATGAAACTGTATTATTTCAAAAGCTTTGTTCAATTTAGTTTTGCATGTAGCTTTGAAGTTTGCCTTTTCTTTTAAAAGTTTTCATATCATTATCACTTTAATATGAAAAATTATAATCATTCACTAGCAAAGTTTTTGATATGCATTAATATAAAAAGAAATATGTTACAGTGTCATAAATTAAACAGAGGTCATCACTATATCCTTTTAATACTCTAGATTATTTTATATTAAACAGATACACTGTAGGCTAAAATCAGCCATCCTATTCTTTTTGGAAATACACTAAAAATTTTAGTTATCCTGAGCACTTTTTTTGCTTTGTTAGAAGAATAAAATTTCTTGGTGTGCATTTAATTTTACCATTTTAAAAGCATGTGTTTTATTGCATGTTTTAAAGTAAACCTGACATGGTCCAAAATGATTCCAGGATAGCAACGTGCTAAAATGCCGGCACCTTGAGGTGTCTCTAAGTACCTATGTTAGCCTTTTAATGGATCCCTGTAATTCTATGGCTGCTAGGCTCAAGTTGTTAACAGGGCCCCAATTTCGGTCCAGAATACATAGTTATATAGCTAGTAAGGATGAATAAAGACACCAGTCCATTCAGTTTAACCTGTATGGGTGTGACTGTGTGTGAGTTTATGTCAATAATAAATCCAATATCCCTGAAATGTTACCAACCTCTATATCATTTATAAATTAAACAGAATTGGTCCCAGGACAGATCCCTGGGGGACCCCACTTACCACTTCAGACCATTCTGAGTGCTCGCTATTTATTACTACCCTTTGAGTGTGCCCCTGTACCCAGTTACATACCCTAATCCAGGTACATACCCTATGGTCCATGCAGACAGACCTCATTTTGTAAAGTAAATGTTTATGGGGAACTGTATTGAATGCTTTTGCAAAATCCATATAAACGACATCCACAGGTCTTCCTTTATCTAGATGGCAGCTCACTTCCCCATAGAATCTAAACAGATTGGTCTGGAAAGAACAAGCCTTTATAAATCCATGCTGATTACTACCAATGATACTATTTATATCAACTGATTCTTGGATATAGTCCCTTATTATCCACTTCAATAATTTAGATGGACTGGCCTGTAGTTACTATGGGCCAGATCCACATACATTTGCATCGGCGCAGCGTATCAGAGATACACTATGCCGCCGTACCTTACCTGGCGTATATTCGAATCCTCAGCGAGTTCGCACCTTAAGTTACGGCGGCGTAGTGTATTTCTGGCGGCGGATTTGAAATTGGGCGGGTTGGGGGCAGGTTTCATTTAAATTAAGCGCGTCCCCGCGCCAAATGAACTGCGCATGCGTCGTCCAGGAAAAAAAATTCAAATTTCGATGCGGGAACGACGGCCATACTTAACATGGCAATTCTATGTATACGCCAAAAAATACCAGCTTTAACTATACGCCGGAAAAAGCCGACTACAGACGACATTAGAAAATGCGACGGCCGCGCGTACGTTCATGGATCATCGCAAATCGCTAATTTGCATACCCGACGCGGAAAACGCCACCCAGCGGACGCCGAAGTATTGCATCTTAGATCCTAAGGTGTACGAAGACGTACACCTGTCGGATCTAACCCAGAAGGCGTCGTATCTTGTTTTGAGGATTCAAAACAACGATACGACGCGGGAAATTTGAAAGTACGCCGGCGTACTGGCTCTGTGGATCTGGCCCTTTCTATCTATCTATCTAGCTATCTAGCTATAGTATATATATATATATATATATCGGCCCTTTTTTAAATATTGGTACCGTTTTGGCTTTTCTCCAATCAGCTAGTACCAATCCTGTTAGTAAACTGTCCATAAAAATTAGGAACACCAGTCTGGCTATAATCTGAGTTCTTTAAGGACTCTCGGGTGTAAGCTGGTCCTGGGGATTTATTTGTGTTAGGTTTTTAAAGTCAATTTCTGACACTGGCTTCTGTTAGCCGCAGGGGTACATTCTGTGATGTGTTATTAACAATGCAGTCTTGGTTACTATACTGTATCCCTTCTTTTCCTTTGTGAAAACAGGACAAAAATGCTTTTAGTACAGATGCAGGTTTAACCTTCACTCCTGTATATTTATTGGCCGTTGGATTGCGCTGGTCAGTACCTTTTTTTAATATGTTCTTAAAGCATCCCTTTTCCTGTCATGTCAATGGTTTAAGCTTCTATTGCCTAATGACATGTTAATTTGAATGATAGGGGTGGGTCTTATCATCATATGGTGGTAGGATTTGAATCCAACCACTAAAAATGTTAAAATATTAGCCACTTCCTGTCCATCATATAGCAGTTGTATGTATACATGATCCGACACTTCCAGGTAGGGGGGCGCAATGCGAAAGCCCACACAGCGAAAGCCCATGGCGGGTGCTGGGTACTCAATGTCCAACTTCACCCACCGATCATTGTTCAGAGAGACAGAACTGCGATCTGCCTATGTAAACAAGGCAAATTGCCATTCTGACGGAGGGAAAGGGATGGAGTTTGTGTTCCAGCAAAGCAGGAAATACATTCCATCTCTTCCCCTAGTAAAAACACCTCACACAGTATAGTAAAACACTGGCTAGGCACACAGTTAACCCCTTTAAACACCTCTGATGTTAACCCCTTCCCAGCCAGTGTCATTAGTACATTGACAGTGCGTATTTTTAGCACTATTCACTGTATTAGTGTCACTGGTTCCCAAAAAGTGTCAGTTAGTGTCATAATGTCTACCACAATATCGCAGTCCTGCTATAAGTCTCTAATCGGCATCATTACCAGTAAACAAAAAAAACAATCAATATATGCTTATTGGGATACCAAAAATATGTAATACATATTGGCCTAAATTTATGAAAAAGTTTGTATTTTTTCCCCTTTTTTATTGAATATATTTTATAGCAGAAAGTAAATAATATTTTTTTTCACAAGGAGCTCACTAGGTATTGGGGTAAAAAAAAAAAGGATATTTAGGCCCCCTAAATTTTTTTAAATATATAGAGGTCACAGTAGTGAGTTATAAGATATGGGGAAACGAGCACAAGGCACTTTAAACAACACAATATAGGTGGGGGGTGGGGGGTATCCACGGGAGGTGAGAGGGAGAAGAGAGGGCCCAGGTAGAAGACAGATGAAATCCAGTAGGATGCAGGATAGAACCATAGTGTTGTTATTGTTGTTACTTGTTGTTTTTTATGTTAATGTAATTTGTGTGTATTTTAAATGTGACTCTTTCTGTAAGCTATATTTGGGTATGAAAAAATAAAATAAATTATTAATGAGAAAAAAAAAGAAAGTAAATAATAATGCTTTTTTTTTTATTGTCAGTCTTTTCTTGTTTATAACGCAAAAATAAAAAACACAGAGGTAATCAAATACCACCAAAAGAAAGTTCTATTTGTGGGAAGAAAATTATAAAAATGTTGTTTGGGTACAGCATTGCATATTTGCTCAGTTACCAGTTAAAATAGCACAAAGCCGAATAGCAAAAAATGGTCTGGTCATGATGGGGGTAAAATCTTCCAGAGATCAAGAGGTTAAAGAGTTAAGTTATGCATTTTTCACCAGACAGATAGATAGTTATGCATTTTTCCCTGCAGCATTTTCTCCCATTTTGCATCCAGCTGCCTAGTGGCAGCTGCCCTACATGCAGGCCTTCACAACCAGGCAGTCATAGTCACACCCTTTCTAACACTGACAGTAGTAGACATCACTTCTGAGTAGGGATGAGGTCCAGGTTTGCATCTACCGAGGGCTTGCAGTACGTTTCCAGGATTCATGAAGTCATGAAGTCACCTCCAGCAAAAAGGAACAATTTATAATGCAGTGCAGATCATTTACCCTGGTCATCTAAGTCACAACAGCCAAATAGAAGGAATGCATAACATAGCCTCCTTTATATATAAAGGTGGGCTCACAGCAGCCATATTGTCAGTGTGTGTTGGAACTGTTATGGAAAGCTAATAATACTATGTTTTTTCTCACTTTTTTAACTTTACATTATTTTTGTCATTGGTACTTGTCGTCCATGGTAGCACACAATTTCCAATGCCATTTGTTGGACAATTCCTTGCTTATTGGCTCAATTGCCAGGATTGAATAGCAAGATTCCCCCCTCTCCCACAGACTTGGCTGTAAAGTTAGTGGACTTTGAGCACAAGTTTTAGGACTGCAAACCAAACCCAGTCAGATTTGCTCATCCCTACTGAGAAATGTGTGTGCCACCCTACTCCATTCACAGGCTGCCACTGGATGGAAGACTAGAAGGGATGAAGAGGTCAGGTGAGAGCTGATTTAAAGTGGAAGTAAACCCTTCTATTTTATAGTTTAAAAAAACAGTTAACATTCCCGGCATGCCGGAAATGCTAGCTGTCACATTGGTTGTGCTCTCAACCAAACTGTCAAACCAGCCAATGACCGGTGTCATAATGGATCAGATGTGCAGCATTATGGCAGTTTCAGATTAAACAGAGGCCAAGATGGCAGCTTCCTTGGCTGAAAACAATAGTAGGGTTTACTTCCACTTTAAAAAACATAAAACAATATTTTAGCGCTGAACTCAGGGATATTCTTCCATCTCACGTCTTAAAAAAGATGCCAATCGGGTGTGCAGCCCTCCTCTGACCGGGAAATCCTTAGAACTACTGCAAAAAACACAATTTGAGCATTACCATAGTTCATTTTTATTTAATCCTCATAGACAAATGGATACTCACATGCAAGTAAAAACATTAAGCAACACAGATCTGCTCCAGCTGGAATGCAATACAGTTCGTCCTGGGAACAAATTGTTGGATACCTGACATGTTTTGGGAGGGTATTGCCCCCCTTCCTCAGAGCTCAGTTTGCTGATTTTAGGGATATTTCCAGATAAGTTGAGGGGGGGAAATATAGCAGCACTGTATGCAAAGAGCAGGAAGGAAAAAATACCAATTTTTATTGGCTCAAGGAATTGAGTTTCAACATACAGTACGTGCATCAAACACACACAGATGCTCAGATACACAAACATAGCAGTAATAAAAAGAAAACAATGGATCTGTAATAGGATTTGCTATTAAAATTATATATAGAAAGACAACACTGCTTAGAAAATCCTACTTTTCTGAAAGGTAAATCTAAAGAGACCACCTAATATTGTTTGCCTGTCATAAAAATATATATTCCAATAATGTACTATGTGGCCCACTTATGAATCGATATAAGATGTATGAAATTTAGGGAGCTTAGCTGACCTTTCTATGAACCACCTGCTAGTGTTTATGAAATCTGAGTTAACACATGATTCTCAAAGTGAACTAATAATCTTTGAAATGCTGACAAAAAGGAATCTACTGTGAACTATGGGCTGGAAATAAACAGCCTGCCGTCTGTCTAAGACAGTATAATTGAACTACGCAGACAGAAATATATAACCATCTAAGAGACGGACCAGTATGTAATTAACAAATTTTTACTTTAAGTGCAATGTATTTGCAATATAACTATCATCTCTATAACAAAACAGTGTATAATTACATCTCTTATAAATAGATGAGGATATTCAAATGAATAAAAGAAACATGTATTTTATCCAGACAGATCATGCTTTAAAAAATAAAACCCCACTTAAAGGGGTTGTACACCCTCCTGTTTCTTCACCTCAATGCATCCTATGCAATAAGGTGAAAAAACTTCTGGCAATCACCGGCCCCTGAGCCCTCTGTTTTACTCACCTGAGCCAAGGTTTTGTATTTGCCTGTGTCCCCATTGAGGTGTCAAACCATCAATCCCTACCCAAATGTAACAGACAGGTATCTCCTTCAAAAGACAGATATATAATCATGTGCTGAAATCTAAATAGGGAGGCTGGGGAAACATATTCACTGCATTGTGCATTATCAATGAGTCTGTATTATGACAGTCTAGGCATTCACGCAGCATAAAAATCAATATGATACAATTTTGGTTGAACTATAGTAGCCTACAACACAAAAACAAGCCCTGCCCTTTCTCCCCATTATTACTCTTACTTCTAGTCCATCCAAGTCCCAGTGGGCATCCTTATCTGCGCCTGCTGCCCATGATGCCCAGTACTTTCTAGTTAAGGATACAGCAATGAACAGACAGCCATAAGAGTAGAGATGTGAAATAAATGGCTGGTTCACAGAGGATTGCCAACTTCTTACAGGTTAATTTACCAAAGCTGGAGAATGCAACTCTGCACAGAAACCAATAGGCTTCTAGTTTTTTTTTTATCAAATACTAATTGAATAATCTGAAGTTAGAAGCTGGTTGGCTACCATACACAGCTGTACCAGATTTTGCACACTCCCATTTTAGTAAATCAACCTCAGTCAGTCTTACCCCACCAGAAAGCAAGTATGTCCTTATTCTTTATCTTTACCATCAGTAAATAATTGGGTAGGAAAGAAATACACATGCAATCATTTGCTATCTGCCAATTAAATGCTTAGCTATCAAAGTTGCTGGTAGTGCAGTCACTACTGTACCAATCAGTCTATTCTATAACCTTCAAAAATCTTATGCAGTAGGTGGGGGGCATGCGTGGTGCGAAGCTGGATGGAAGTCGTAGTCAGAGCTCTGTGGGCAGCGGTGACTTCCAGCAACTCCCCAGGGCAAATGAGCCTTTTTCGAATTGACTTAATTTCACTATGCACCCCAGTGGGTAGGTTTAGTGCATTCCGACACTGAAGAGACAGAGGAGAAAACACGATCAGAGATCCCTAACGACATATCTCATTGGGTGCGGGAACAAGCAAAAATGGCTGAAGATGGCGCCCAGACAGTTATGGCTCCCTTGTGTCATCCAGACACCGCAGCTTCACCTGCACACTCAGCAGACAATGAGTACACTTTGCAACTTACCAAAGTGGACCTGGATGACAGCCTGGCCACTATGTATGGGAAAATGGCCAACAAATTCCAAACGGAATTGAATAAGTCCATTGCGATGCTTTCTCAAGAGCTTGCAGCACTGGAAAAAATAGAACAGACAGATGAAGAGCTGCATCTGGCCTACTCTGACCTCAGGAAAGATCATAAGTTGCTATCAGAGACAGTGGGGCAGCTTCAGGCTCCTTTTGAAGACCTGGACAATAGGAACAGGCAAAATAACATTCGCATTTGCATCGTCCCAGAATCAACCACTGACCTGCCTGCTGCTGCCAAGAACATTTTCCAGTCACTGCTCCCTGATACCCCACTTGCATCATTCATCTGCGACAGGATCCATAGGTCCCTGCAACTAAAACCCACTCCTGAGAAACTTCCAAGAGATGTTGTCCGGTGTCTTAAGGACTTTCTGGTAAAGGAAGATATCCTTCATGCCTCCCGCACTAATTAACACATCCAGTTGGATGGTTTGCCTATTCAACTATATCCAGACATCTCCCCAGCTACCTTAGAGAAGCGTTGCAAGATGAAGGAGGTGACATCGGTCTTTCAGGATGCTAGGTTCTGTTATCGGTGGGGCTTTACCCTTAAAGCTACAAGTCCCACACAACGGCACAACATACACTGTCTTTAATATCCATGAAGGGAAGAAGCTGCTGGTGAAATTGGGCCTATTGGAGGCAGACGCAGTCCCAAGATTGCCCTTCACCCCTAGTCCATCTGCAATCTGGGCTACTTCTTCACCAAGATGGGATTGAGGGCAGACAACACCAGGATGCCAGAGGCGTGGCGACCTAGATGCATCTTTTCAGCAATTTAATTGGCATATATAATGAAAGGGTTTCTTTCCTGGTTAATATAAGTTTTGATCCGGTTCCAAATGGAATTTGGTGCACGGTCATGCACATACAATCTAAGGGGGGGTTTCCTTCCCCGTATAATATGGAAGCCCAAAAACGCCAGCTTGATGGTCCCCCTACTCTTTTTTTCCAATCTCACCCGGAGGTTGAGGTGTTCGGACTAAGTATTGTGTTTGACCATCCTAGGTATACCTTGACCTAGGAGCTGATTACTTTCTGGTTTACCTGAATGTGCAGAGATTCAGCATATCACACCAGAACCCAGCTTCCCGGATCATGCGAGGAGCCTGTGGGACACCGTAGAACTGCCAGGACTACAAACTTATGGCTCTACACTTAGAGATGCGCCTCCCCCTTGTTTCTTTTATATATTTTGCAGAGTTTCTGAACACACTCTGAGGATGGCTGTCTCTTTTTAAATCACCCCCTTACCGTGGTTCAACTTTGTTTTTACTTAAAGACTGACTAATCAAATGTACATTATTCAGAAAGGAGAGAAATTTTGATGCATCCTCACATGTAGTGAGCATGTGGATGCATGATCATAGTACGTGTGCCGCGTCCTAAATATATTCAAAATGGAAAAAATGACCTAGGGGCAAGTCATGGACTTTGAGGGCACTGTAAACTGGTAAAGATAGTAGTCACCACAAACAGGGGGACATTTTTGCTAAAAAAATATATTTATTACACAAGGTATTATTAAACACTTTAAGAAAATCTCCATATGATTGAATTTGCACAAAAACAAAATTACACAGCATTACAGTATTCAGTGAGAACCATCAGGAATTGATAATTAAACATAATTACATAAAAAGAATTTACACTGGTTATTGAGATATACTGTTGATAAAGACAAACAAAGAACCTCCAACCACTTATAGATTGTAAAAGTTCCTGAGCAAGGACCGAAGACTGCATAGACTGAAGGTCTAAACGATGACAAAGGAATCGCTGTGGCCTGACATGTTTCGCGCTGAGATATGGCGCTTCTTCAAAGGGCTTTTTGTTATAAATGTGCTACAATAATGGAGAAAAAACATGAGTATATAAATACATTTCACATGCATATATCATATAGTGAACCGAGATAAAAATATACATTATTAACAACTAATGGCAGTGCCTCCTCGAGCGCCAGATACCCAATTTACCTTTAATTGACTCCTGGAGAGCTCACAATGTTGGCGCCCGGAAGTATACATTGTACTTACCAGTCGACGACAGTTACTCCTATCTGGACTATATTTTCTGCTTGCCGATTCTCCTAGCCAATTCTTCAAATTCATATAGACATATTTGCCCCTGGTCAGACCATCAGATAGTGGCATTTCACACTTCTTATGTCGGCCTTGCCCCAGAAATTAGGATTAAGGCCTGAACTGATCAGGTAGATTCTGTGATTATTCATGTTGGATGAGGAGTGTCCGCCCAAGCCAGCCAGCATTCACCCCTTGCCCCATGCACATGAAGAAATACCATATACCCCATTCATACCCTACCCTATACCCTATCCGGATGAAGAGATGACTACAGCTTTTACATGGAAATATTTGTTGTTCATCTATGTTGTTCAAATGCCATGGGAGATGCTGAGATAAGTAAAGGTGGACTCTTGCTGGAAAATTTTCCTGGGAATGACAGCTTGAGGGTTAGCCAAATGATGCACGCCCAAAGTCTACAAAATTCCAGTGAGCATCACAAGAGAAAAATCCAGATGCCAGCTCGAAAAACCAAGTCTAGCCCAATGCATCAGTTCCAGTCTGCCTGTAGACATCGAGCTCTATTCTTACAAAGAGGCAGGGTTTTGGGGTGGAGGATCTCTGTAAAATATGGATGAACACAGAATCTAACCAAAAGTTTTGAAAAAAGTTTATGAGAATGAGAATTATAATGTGGACATCTCCTTTTCCTTCCCTTTTGTGAATTTAATGGACAATCATAAGCCATACAAAATACTTTTTTGTGCTTTTCTTTGGGACTATTTTTTATTTGGACTAAAGGCTGTCATGCCCCTCCCACTTGCTTTTAAAGACTGTAACACCCCTTCCCCCTTTGTATTTCATGGACAATTACTATGCAACTGAGATTATGTGTTTATTGTTCTCTATTTTTACATGCTTAGAATAATTATACATTTATGGGAAAGTAGTCCAGGTGAATGTCGGGGGCTTCAGGGTTTGTGATTGTCATGTTCGTGACAAAAGAGAGGATTGAAATGATCATGTAAAAAAAACCCTTGTGTTTTGTAATCTAATATACGAACTACGCCTTTAAAGTTATCCATTTGCTGATTAACCACTTAAGCCCCGGACCATATTGCTGGTCAATGACTGGGCCACTTTTTGCGATTCAGCACTGCGTCGCTTTAACTGACAATTGCGCGGTCGTGGCTCCCAAACAAAATTGGCGTCCTTTTTTCCCCACAAATAGAGCTTTCTTTTGGTGGTATTTGATCACCTCTGCGGTTTTTAGTTTTTGCGCTATAAACAAAAATAGAGCGACAATTTTGAAAAAATATATATTTTTTACTTTTTGCTATAATAAATATCCCCCAAAAATATATAAAAAAAAATGTTTTCTCAGTTTAGGCCGATACGTATTCTTCTACATATTTTTCGTAAAAAAAATCGCAATAAGCGTTTATTGATTGGTTTGAGAAAAAGTTATAGCGTTTACAAAATAGGGGATAGTTTTATGGCATTTTTATTAATATTTTTTTTTTACTAGAAATGGCAGTGATCAGCGATTTTTATCGGTACTGCGACCTTATGGCGGACACTTCGGACACTTTTGACACATTTTTGGGACCATTGGCATTTTTATAGCGAACAGTTCTCTAAAAATGCATCGATTACTATAAACATGCCACTGGCAGGGAAGAAGTTAACACTAGGGGGCGAGGAAGGGGTTAAGTATGTTTCCTGGGTGTGTTTTAACTGAAGGGGGGGTGGATTGACTTGGGGAAATGACTGATCGCTGTTCATACATTGTATGAACAGACGATCAGGCATTTCTCCCCCTGACAGGACCAGCTCCCGGTTCTCGCTCTATTGGCTTAACGGCGAGATGATGTAGATCTACGTGATCTCGCCCAGCAGAGCCGACCTGCCACCGTATAACTGCGGCGGCTGGTCGGCAAGCAGTTAAGTAAATATATGTTATTTTGCAGTATCTTGTCTTGTGATAAAACTGTGTGCACATAGGCAGGTAGTTTGGTTGGCTGTGTTCAGCTGATTCCTGGAATTGTTATCTTTTCTTCCTCATGTTGTCTATTTTAACTTGTAAGGCTTTAAGTCATATGATACTTTGCACAATAGGATTAGCTTGTGTAAGCAGAAGGACACGTATGCCTTCTTATAATCACACCTTTCTTTATTTTTATAACTGAATAAAAGCTTAAGACACAAGCTACAATATTTCAGACATCTTACAAATGCACAACCTGCCTCATGTGTATCGTTCATTCGGTGTCTCCAGATATCAGAGGGCCCTGTTGGTGGACCTATAAGAAGGGTGGTGGTCCAGATTACCTACTATTTCCTTTCAACCATGATCAGATGGCTTGCACCTGAGAGTCCTTGAGGAACTCAGTCAAGTAATTGCCAGACCATTGTTGCTTATTTTTAAGAACAGTCTGCTGACTGGTATGGTACCAGAAGATTGAAAAAAAGCCAATTTAGCACAGATATATATCCCTGGGAATTAAAGACCAGTTAGCCTAACATCAAAAGTTTGCAAGCTCTTTGTCAAGAAGGGCAAGCCAGCAACCAAGATGGCAGAAGAACACCTGTGTGGTGTCGTCAACTCTTGTCACCAGATGTGCTATTTAAAGGGGACTGACGCCTAGGCTCCTTGCTGTTCGGTCTACAGCGTTTCCTGAGTCCCCCTGAGATCTGTTAGTTCTGCATACCTGTTCCTGTAGAGTTTGGTGGGTAGGGATAAATGGGGAGTACTTGGATTGGTCCGGTGTGGAAAGTGGGGTCCCCCAGGGTTCTGTTCTGGGACCAATTCTAATTAATTTATTAATAAATGACCTGGAGGATGGGGTAAGTAGCTCAATCTCAGTATTTGCAAACAATACTAAGCTAAGCAGGGCAATAATTTCTCTGCAGGATTTGGAAACCTTCCCCCAGTAAACCTCTGGGGGAATCTAGGATGGAAAAACGACCTGGGGGTCCTAGTAGATGACAGGCTCAGCAATGGCATGCAATGCCAAGCTGCTGTAAGCAAAGCCAGCAGAAATTTAGCATGCATTAAAAAGGGGATTAACTCCAGAGATAAAACAATAATTCTCCCATTCTACAAGACTTTGGTCCAGCCGCACCTGGAGTATGCCATCCAGTTCTGGGCACCAATCCTCAGGAAGGATGTGCTGGAACTAGAGAGAGTCCAAAGAAGGGAAACAAAGCTAATTAAGGAACTGCAGGATCTCAGCTAAGGGGAAAGACTGCAAGCATTGAACGTATTCTCCATGTAGATGAGATGCTTGAGAGGGGATATGATTTCAATGTACAAATGGTGACCCCATAATAGGGATAAAACTCTTCTGCGAAAAAGAATTTAAAAAGACACACAGACATTCACTAAAATCAGAAGAGAAGCAGTTTAACCTTAAACTCTGTAAAGGGTTCTTTACTGTAAGAGTGGTAAGGATGTGGAATTATCTTCCACAGGCAGTGGTTTCGGCAGGGAGCATAGGTAATTAAAAAAAAAAACTATTAGATAGGCACCTGAGCGACCATAACATACAGGGATATACAATGTAATACTGACATAAAAACACACACACACAGATTGGTCTTGATGTGTGTGTCTTTTTTCAACCTCACCATCTATGTAACTATATAAGACTAACCATCTGTAGTTATGGACCTTTGAGTGTTGCAATGGACTGAGCAGAATTCTTGAGAGGGTGCTCCCCCTTAAAAGCCTTTTTGTATTCCCAGGAACTAACATATGCTAGCATACAATTCTTGAACCTTGGCCTTGGAACTGTGTCCTTCCTAGGCAGCGGGCCTTGGAAGCAAAGGATATCCTTTCCTGGCAGGAGCCCAGGAGGCAAAGACCACGGTTCCTTACACGACATCACACGTACATCATCTCCAGCCAAAGCCTGGAAGGAGAGGACCCTTTTGGAAAGTTTTTACAAATATTTATCCCCTTCCCCAACTCAACTTTTTTTTTTTTTTATAATTATTTATTTTTTTAATTTTCTGTATATTGCTTAACATCACTTACATATAAAACCAACTTCCATCAAAGACAATGAACATTACATTTATAAATACAAACACGACAAATACATAAAAAAAAAAAACCACGACAAAAAAAAAAAAGGAAAAAAAAAGGGGGGGGGGAATGGAGTAAATCAATTAATATACCCCAACTCAACTTACTGGCATAAACCTCTTAGTGATTGGCCAGGGTAAAACAAATATTTATAACCCACAACATTGTATCTTCTCACTCTATTCACTGGAGAACACTTCCCAGTGGCAGGCAGAAGCAAGCAATGTCCTTGGCTTAAGGAAAGCCCACCAAACCCAGATAGAAAACACAAACAATAGGTACTGCAAGAAGTTTCCTTATGAACTATGGACCAGAAGAAAAAAGGATTGTGACTTTTCCTATATTGTGGAATAAAGATCTCGCGCCAAACTATAAATATAAAACTAAAACAAAAAATATATAGAATAGCTGCTCCCCAAACAATTCAAATAAGAATAAATTCAAATAAGAATAGACATGTGAAGGAAAAAATTGGTGGGTAGGGGGCGCTGAAAATAATACAAAAATCCAATAGGAAGTGGCAATAAAACGTCTGTGCAAACAATGCAAAAAAATTGTAAAAAAATGTGTGGAACCGTGAACTATCAATAAATAAAGTTCCTAATAGGGATCGCAATACTTGCCATATGTGTGCCAAACAGCAAATAAATAAAGTGCATGTGCAATTTATATAAACAAGAGAAATTAGTGCATAAAACTTGTATAAAAAAATCACAGAAAACCTGAGCATATGTGAACTATGCAGTGAATAAATTAAATTATGTGTGCACTGAGTGCCAGAAAAGGAAAAAATTGCGTAAAAAACAAAAAAACAAAAGAATGTTTTTAAATGTGAAAGTTTCGCAAACTGTAAACCAGTGAGAAATCACAAAGAAAAGTCCATAATCATAAGATGTAAATGTCCATAAATTCCTTAATCTTTACTACTTGTGTGGTAAGTTGCAGAGGAGCAGGAATTACACCTTCACCAATCCTATCACACAAACGTGCATAAAGGATGGACCCTTACCGCATGTAGTTGACCTTTTTAACTAAAAAAAGATCAAATAAAGCTTTGCTGTCACCCTGGACAGATTGTGGATGGTCTGAGGTTCCTATGGGTCAGCTTAGTAGGACATCATGAAAAAAATATAAAGCAGAGAGATGCCGCCATAGCATATTATCATTTATTAAAATTATTAAAACAAAGCAAGTGACGAGTGGAGGCTTACTTTAAAAGTGCCCACATCCCGGCACTGAGGCTTTGGGCTTGAATCAGAAAGTACGATCCTGAGGACCTGTTCCGTAGAGAGTGATGTCCGCGCTGGGGTGTTCTACGGCGTGCGTTCCACCTCGCAGGAGCCGAGAGCCAGCTGGACAGGAAGCTGTGCGTAATCTGCGTGTCGCCTCGACGTACGTTTCAGTAATCCGTCATCAGGAAGCGCGCAGAGTCACGCACAAGACCAGATTTAAATAGGTCTGTCAATCAGCGATGGATAGTGACGTGCCGTTGAAAGCCTCAGTCTCGGTTACTAGGCAACCAAAAAAACACAATACAAGATGCACTAGCAAGCCGCATTCAAACGACTAATGAGATATAAGGACTAGATGGTCCATAAATACAACTTGTACTGACTTTTAAATATAACTTTGAGTATAATTGATAACTACAAGTAACATAGCAGTAAAAACTATCAGTAAAAATTATATAATAAGCAACAGGCATAGAAGACAGATTAAATTAATAGGTAATCTAATACTTGTCGCGGAAAATATCATTAAAACTAAACCAAAGAGATAATCCATAATACATACATAAAATTATATTAAAATTATACACAAAAATAATTTTATTCAAATTACATAAAATATATATATAAAAAGTTTCTTTGCAAAAAATGCAAGAAATGCAACAAAATGCAAAAAATGCAAAAAAATGCAAAAAAACTCAAAAAATAAGGGGAAAGGGAGGGGCTAAGGAAAATCGTGTTCCCTAGTGAGGACTCCTGATTGATCATTCGTTGTTCAAAAAACAGTTAAGATCAAGTTCGATATTGAGACCCAGTGGTCGCATGGTCCTCAGACGGTGCAGCCACTGGGTCTCGTTTTGGGACACTGCTCGAGTAAGATGTGTACCCCTCCAATGGCTACTAATCCTATCTATACCATAAAATGTCATTTTACTGGGGTCTCTATTATGGAATAAGTCGAAGTGTTTTGATACACTATGGTTAGGATAGCCTTTAACGATATTGGCTGCATGCTCATTTATCCTTATTTTGAGCTCTCTGGTGGTTCTGCCCACATATTGGAAAGTGCACGGGCACTCCAAAACGTATGTTACGTACCTAGAATGGCATGTAATAAAGGGTTTTATAGTGTACTCTAGCTTGGTCACACTAGAGCTAAATTTGGTGACCTTACAACCTTTCCTATTGGTTGTCTTGCAGGATCTACAACGAGTGCAGTAATGAAACCCTGTGGTGTCCAAGAAAGTAAGAGGTCTTTCCGGAGGGTCAAGGACGTTGCCTGCTATTTGGTTTCTAAGGCCTGGGGCTTTACGATAAATAAAATTAGGTTTAGAAGGTAACAATTTAGACAAATCATTGTCTTTCAGAAGGATGGGCCAAAATTGTTTGAATATTTTTTCCACATGTTTATATTGTCTGTGAAAACCGGACAAGAAAGAGATTTCTCCCTGATAGGGGGGTTTGGGTTTGGATTCAAGCAGCATGTTTCTATCCATATCTCTGACCTCTTTTTTAGTGTCCAACAGTATGGTTTGTGAATAGCCTTTGGCAACAAACCTATTGGTTAGAATATCTGCCTGTTGCTCGAAATCAACAATGTCATCACAGTTGCGACGGATCCGCATGAATTGCCCCTTAGGGACCGCTCCGAACCATTTAGGGTGGTGGCAACTGGTGATTGGGACATAGCCATTCCTGTCAGTGGACTTAAAAAAGGTTCTGGTACAGATTTTATTATTTTTCTTCGTTAAAGTCAAATCTAGATAGTTAGCAGTGACCAAACTGAATGCAGCTGTGAAACTCAGACCATACTGGTTGGTGTTCATTTGTGATATGAAAACTACCAATGATTGTTCAGACCCCTCCCATAGCATAAAAATGTCATCTATGTAACGTTTGTAATATGTTAACGATTTGTCAGGTTCTCTAAATATAGTCTCCTCCTCCCATTTATCCAGAACTAAATTTGCAACACTAGGGGCATAGCGAGCCCCCATCGCAACCCCACTAATTTGTTTGTAAAACTGGTTTTGTGCCCAAAAATAGTTATTACTCATTGCCAAAAGGAGGCCCTGTAAAAAAAAAATATTTAAACAATTTTGGCCCATCCTTCTGAAAGACAATGATTTGTCTAAATTGTTACCTTCTAAACCTAATTTTATTTATCGTAAAGCCCCAGGCCTTAGAAACCAAATAGCAGGCAACGTCCCTGACCCTCCGGAAAGACCTCTTACTTTCTTGGACACCACAGGGTTTCATTACTGCACTCATTGTAGATCCTGCAAGACAACCAATAGGAAAGGTCGTAAGGTCACCAAATTTAGCTCTAGTGTGACCAAGCTAGAGTACACTATAAAACCCTTTATTACATGCCATTCTAGGTACGTAACATACGTTTTGGAGTGCCCGTACACTTTCCAATATGTGGGCAGAACCACCAGAGAGCTCAAAATAAGGATAAATGAGCATGTAGCCAATATCGTTAAAGGCTACCCTAACCATAGTGTATCAAAACACTTCGACTTATTCCATAATAGAGACCCCAGTAAAATGACATTTTATGGTATAGATAGGATTAGTAGCCATTGGAGGGGTACACATCTTACTCGAGCAGTGTCCCAAAACGAGACCCAGTGGCTGCACCGTCTGAGGACCATGCGACCACTGGGTCTCAATATCGAACTTGATCTTAACTGTTTTTTGAACAACGAATGATCAATCAGGAGTCCTCATTAGGGAACACGATTTTCCTTAGCCCCTCCCTTTCCCCTTATTTTTTGAGTTTTTTTGCATTTTTTTGCATTTTTTGCATTTTGTTGCATTTCTTGCATTTTTTGCAAAGAAACTTTTATATATATATATTTTATGTAATTTGAATAAAATTATTTTTGTGTATAATTTTAATATAATTTTATGTATGTATTATGGATTATCTCTTTGGTTTAGTTTTAATGATATTTTCCGCGACAAGTATTAGATTACCTATTAATTTTATATCTGTCTTCTATGCCTGTTGCTTATTATATAATTTTTACTGATAGTTTTTACTGCTATGTTACTTGTAGTTATCAATTATACTCAAAGTTATATTTAAAAGTCAGTACAAGTTGTATTTATGGACCATCTAGTCCTTATATCTCATTGGTCGTTTGAATGCGGCTTGCTAGTGCATCTTGTATTGTGTTTTTTTGGTTGCCTAGTAACCGAGACTGAGGCTTTCAACGGCACGTCACTATCCATCACTGATTGACAGACCTATTTAAATCTGGTCTTGTGCGTGACTCTGCGCGCTTCCTGATGACGGATTACTGAAACGTACGTCGAGGCGACACGCAGATTACGCACAGCTTCCTGTCCAGCTGGCTCTCGGCTCCTGCGAGGTGGAACTCACGCCGTAGAACACCCCAGCGCGGACATCACTCTCTACGGAACAGGTCCTCAGGATCGTACTTTCTCATTCAAGCCCAAAGCCTCAGTGCCGGGATGTGGGCACTTTTAAAGTAAGCCTCCACTCGTCACTTGCTTTGTTTTAATAATTTTAATAAATGATAATATGCTATGGCGGCATCTCTCTGCTTTATATTTTTTTCATGATGTCCTACTAAGCTGACCCATAGGAACCTCAGACCATCCACAATCTGTCCAGGGTGACAGCAAAGCTTTATTTGATCTTTTTTTAGTTAAAAAGGTCAACTACATGCGGTAAGGGGCCATCCTTTATGCACGTTTGGGTGATAGGATTGGTGAAGGTGTAATTCCTGCTCCTCTGCAACTTACCACACAAGTAGTAAAGATTAAGGAATTTATGGACATTTACATCTTATGATTATGGACTTTTCTTTGTGATTTCTCACTGGTTTACAGTTTGCGAAACTTTCACATTTAAAAACATTCTTTTGTTTTTTTGTTTTTTACGCAATTTTTCCTATATTGTGACAGCAGATTTCTGGCAAGAAAATTGAACATTTTTAAATAAAGACTATGGGGCAGATCCAGGTAGCGTGGCGCATTGTTCCGTCCAGCGTAGCGTATCTATGATACACTACGTCACCGTAACTTACATCGTATTTTCCTTATCCTGAAAGAATTTGCGCCGTAAGTTATGGCGGCATAGTGTAACTTTGGCGGCGTAAGGGCGCGCAATTCAAATGGATGTGATGGGGGCGTGTTTTATGTTAATACGTCTTGACCCAACGTAAATTACGTTTTTTTTTAACGCCGCATGCGCCGTCCGTGGGGGTATCCCAGTGCGCATGCTCAAAATTAACCCGCAACAAGCCAATGCTTACGATGTGAACGTCATTCTACGCAAAGCCCTATTCGCGAACGACTTATGCAAACAACATAAAAAATTAAAAATTCGATGCGGGAACGACGGCCATACTTAACATAGTTTACGCCTCATATAGCAGGGGTAACTATACCCCAAAAAAAGTATTACGGAAACGACGTAAAAAAAAAATCCGCCGGACGTACATTCGTGGATCGCTGTATCTAGCTAATTTGCATACTCGACGCGGAAATAGACGGAAACGCCACCTAACGGCCAGTGTAAATATGCACCTTAGATCCGACGGCATACTAAGACGTACGCCAGTCGGATCTAGCACAGCTTCAGGCGTATCTTGTTTTGTGGATACAAAACAAAGATACGCTGGAGCAAACTAGAAGTTACGCGGCATATCAATAGATACGCCAGCGTAACTTCTTTGTGGATCTGGCCCTATTGGTTTTCTAAAGTCAGGTGGTGTGGGAACAGAAAATGTGTTTTGTTTTATTGCACTTAGAAAAGCTTCAAATTTAGTTAGATTGATGTTGCAGGATGCTGAGGGCCAACAAGCTTGCATTGACATAAAGAAAAAAAATGTCTACAATTTGCAGCTTAGTATTAAGGGTTGCACCACACACGTCTTTTGACCATAATGATGATTATGATGATAATTATTACAAAGATTTGTGTTAATTGGAAAACAGGGTTCTTGTGACATAAGACTAATGCCCCGTACACACCATCACTTTATGTGATGAAAAAAAATGACGTTTTTAAAAACGTCACTTTAATTGACCGTGTGTGGGGGAAAACTTCATTTTATGTCTTCTAAAAAACGACCAAAAAAAATTGAAGCATGCTTCAATTTTATGTGTCGTTTTTCAAAACGTCAACTTTTACTTCACAGAAATTGACCGTGTGTAGTAAAAAACTTTGTTTAAAACGAAGTTTTTTCACCCGCGCATGCCCAGAAGCTACTTATGAAGCAAGCTTCAATGGAAAAAGTGGTGAGAACGTAACCTCGCTTTGCTAGAACATTGTGAGAAAAACGATGGTGTGTAGGCAACTTCGTCTTTGAAAATTGAAGTTTCTCAAACGTAATTTTTTACTTCACAGAAAATGACGTTTTTTTTCATCACATAAAGTGATGGTGTGTACGGGGCATAAGAATTGGTGGTGAGCGTGGAAAGCCTCATGCTTCTTTGCTTGCACATGAAAAGTGTATTATTAGAGAAAGAAATGGCTCCTGGGCAACCACATTTTAAGACCCTCCTTCCAACTGCAGCATGGAGGAACCTTTGATGAGTCCAGAGAAGGGAGCAAGATATCATGAAGATACACTTAGGCCATTTAAGTTACCCTTTATAGTATTCCCATGAACTCCTTCCCCAGCTGCTGCTTATGTAGGGAGGTGATGGGAGGGGCAGAGGAGTTGGGCGAGTGCAAACAGTAAGTAGACACTTTTCAATGATAAGAGGGCTATGATGTGCAAGGAAGGAGTAGGCTATGACAAGACATTGACCCTTCTTAGAATGTCAAATCTCTAGAACGTTCAAAGGCACGTGACATGTCAATAAAAATTGTTTATGGAAAGGAAAACACAAGTAAGCATTTAAAATACTTCTGTGTGCTTTTACCTGCAATGTTTTTAAGTTGGTGATAGGGTATCTTTATAGACATAATAAAGCCAATAAATATCCTCTGTTATTAAAAGCAAGGGGGAATCTGAACTTGAGTCTAGAATATAAATTCAAAAATAAAAGAAAAAGTAGAGAAAGTTTTACTGTGTGACTATAATTCAAAGAAAGGCTGTACTCTTAACTGTGATAAGGGCTGAAATCTCGCACAATTTTTGGATTTGTGCTAGGGATAAAACACGAGAAGTAAACTTATTGCTGGGACTCTTTGAGGGCTTTTAGAGAAATAGGCAGAAAGCTTCTGTGCTGGAATAGAAGTCTGCTAACAGTTTGTGCAGAAAATATAGTTTTTAGCAAACACAGCAAGAAAATACTTTTGTTGGAAAAAAAATAACAAAAGTGGAGTAAGGTTGGCACATATATTGATGTGAGTTAAATGAAAGTGCAGGAAGATGGAGAAGATTGTATGATACCTTTTATTAGAGCAACATATAATTGAAATTACATTTGAACACTTGGAGGGAATTGCAAGCTTTCAGAACTACTTAGGTCTCTTCTTCAAGTGTGATGACATAAATAGTTTTGAAATCTTGTATGTGTGTGTGTGTTTTTTTAAAGCTGAGCTAGTAAAGAGTACACTTTCTACCGTGTTTGTTTTTAAAGTAAAATACTTAAAAAGCAGAGGTATCAAAAGAGGTGAAGGGAATAATCATACATAACAAACGAAAATGTAAACAATTGTTTTTGTGTAAATTATATTCTTTTGTTTAGGATAGAAATTTGATGATTTATTTTTTATTTTTTATTTTTTTGCCATCTGTGTCCCATTGGAGAGAAAAAGGAAACCTTCTCTCAGGGACAATTTAGAGCTGTGAGTTGTAGTAATGCACAATCAGCATCCTGACTTTTATTAAGAATCGTAACCTGACCACCAACTACAGTAGTGCAACACACGTGCTGATGTCTTAAAAAGGGTCATGTTGATTCGATTTTTTTCATTTATTGAAGTGGTTGTAAAGACAGAACTTTTTTTTTTTAATCTTGATGCATTACATGCATTAAGATAAAAGCCTTCTGTGTGCAGCAGACACCTTACCCCCTAATACTTACCCAAGCCACATCTCGATCCAGCGATGTTGCACGAGAGACTTGGCTGCCCGGGACTCTCCCTCTTCATTGGCTGAGACAGCAGCAAAGCACCATTGGCTCCTGTTACTGTCAATCAAAGTCAGTAAGCCAATGAGGAGAAAGAGGGGTCAAGGCTGAGGCATGGCTCCGTGTCTGAATGGACATAAGGAGCCGTGGCTCGGGTGCCCCACAGCAATCTGCTTGCTGTGGGGGCACTTAACAGGAAGGAGGGGCCAGGAGCACCGAAGAGGGACCCGTGAAGAGGAGGATCTGGGCTTCTTTGTGCAAATCCACTGCACAGAGCAGGTAAGTATGACATGTTTGTTATTTTTAACAAAAAATAAATCAGGACTTAAGTATCACTTTAAGGTTTTCTGCCAGCACATTCAAAATGTAATTGATATACATTTGTAAAGTTTTTTTTTTTGAAGGATCACTTAAGGGGATTTTAGGATCCTAGCAATACCTCTGGTTACATCTTGTTAATGGGTGGCTATTGGGTAAGTTTGATAAATTAATAGGTCCCGAATATTATTTAAGCACAGAAATTCCTTGTTCCGAGCCCCTCCTTCCCACTGCCACTCAAACCCCAAGTGCTTGGGGCAAAACGGGTTACAGACTGAATGCAGTAAAGGAGTCTGCAGAACACCATAGAAATCTCTATGACTCAGCACTACTAGGTGACACTACTATGTAATAGATGGGTGGTCCTGGAGTGGGGACTGTTAAAATCATGCATGTGGATTTTCTGAACAAATAAACATGGATACTAATGATCTTTTTGATGTGTGGCGCCTTTTTTTTATTTTTTTGCTCAGAATTATTTTTCAAAGGCTAAGTTCACCTTTTGGAGCATGCTATATGTTCCACCCATTTGTAAGGTGGAACATGTAACATCCTCTGTCACAAATTAAAAACAGTGCGGCTATTGGGAATTTTTTATCTCTTGCCCATGCTCTGGCAATTATAAATATTGAGCTGGAGGTCTATCCCCTGACGTACAGAACTGTAGTAGCACAAGTGTAGTTCACTGCCAGACATACTATTACTAGAGGTTGGAAATCCCCAGTGGCTCCTAATTTATCTATTGTGATTAATCGATTGAACACCCAATATCAATATGAAAGGATGCTGGCCTATGAGGAATTCAGAGTTGATACATTTTTTAACTATTGGAAAGCTTGGTTACCACACCCAAATACCTCAGTGCCTCCAAGATAGGGTAATAACCTATTGATGGCTTGAATACTTAGATTTTTGGCTCTAGTGAAGCTGATATCTGTACTCATAGCTCAGAGATATAGTTGACCTGTTATTTTTCCAGGTCTTTATCTTTCTTCACCAATGCATGGCTGGTCCACAGCCTGATCCCATATGGGGTGGAAGGCATTGTTTGTTTTCTGTGAAATGCAGGTTTTACTTTTTTTATGAAATAAGGAGAAGGGGTGGTGGCGCTGCTTAAAGTGCTGGTGTGTTAGTGCAATCCAATCAAGCCTAGGTGAAGTTTCCTGGAGCAATAGAACACACTACCCTGTGTGTTAGGTATGTGTTGTATAAATGTTAGGTGACCTCTGGTGGGATGCTCATATAAAGGTAAGAGCTACCCTATATACCGTCAGAAGTAAACCCTTATAATAATTGGCCAGGAATAGTAATGATGATATGATCCCTGTGCTGCAATTAATTGGTAGCGACTTCCCCTAGGGGGAGGACTATAGTGATGCAATCCCTCCTGGTGCTTACCAAATTAAATATTAAAAGTGTTGCTCATAAGGTCCAAAACGTGAGGAAAATTAGTCTATGCTACAAATAAATATGATGACGTGTGCAAATTGCAGCACAGGGATCATATCATCATTACTATTCCTGGCCAATTATTATAAGGGTTTACTTCTGACGGTATATAGGGTAGCTCTTATCTTTATATGAGCATCCCACCAGAGGTCACCCGACATTTATACAACACATCCCACACCCCTAACACACAGGGTAGTGTGTTCTATTGCTCCAGGAAACTTCACCTAGGCTTGATTGGATTGCACTAACACACCAGCACTTTAAGCAGCATCACCACCCCTTCTCCTTATTTCATTTATAACCTAAACTCCTTGCAGGGTTTGTCAGGGGGCAGCAGCTAACACACCTCAACCTTAGCGCGGATTATACTGCTTTTTATTTACTTTTTTTATACTCGTTTGTACCTGAAATGTACAATTACCTATGTAAAGTGATCTTATTTGCTTATTTGTATCTTTTGTTATGCCATGTAAAATTTTGCTGCTCGTCACTCATTTGCCGCAGCTGACGGCTTGTAGTTCTGAATTAACCTTCAAGGGTGCCGATGAGCACTTTTGTAGTTCAATCACAATTATTATTAATATTTTTTCTGAAAAATATAAATTTTCCTTTAATTTTTGAACAATGTATTTTTGTATGTATTTTGTCAGAGTGTCATCTGAAAAACATATCATCAATAAAATGTTTGCATCCGACAAAGTTTACTTTAAAAGGGATATTTTGGTGGAAAACTCATCTAAACTCCTCAGTTAGCAAAACTCAACGGGCCAGATTCACGTAGATCAGCGGATCTATAGATCCGCTCGTTCTACGTGAATTAAGATCCGCTCCCGCAAGTTTAGGAGGCAAGTGGCTAATTCACAAACCACTTACCTCCAAACTTGCGACGGCGGATCCTAAATCCCCCAGCGGAATTCAAATTCCGCGGCTAGGGGAGTGTCATATTTAAATCAGGCGCGCTCCCGCGCCGATTTAAATACTCATGCGTCGTCCGGGGAATTTCCCGGCGTGCATTGCTCCCACTGACGTCAATAGGACGTCAGTGGTTGCGACGTGATCTAGACTTGCGACGCGCGTGTTCGTGAATCGGCGTACGCAAACGACGTAGGAAATTTCAAAATCGACGCGGGAACGACGGCCATACTTAACAATACTTACCCCTGCTTTTAGCAGGGGTAAGTATACGACGGGTACCGCGCTACGGAAACGACGTAAGAACACCGCGTCGGGTCCGCGTACGGTCGTGAATTTCGCGTATCTCGCTGATTTACATATTATTCAGTGTAAATCAGCGGGAACGCCCCCGGCGCCATTTTTAATTCAAAAAAAAGATCCGACAGTGTAACACAGTGTGACACTGTCGGATCTCAGCCCTATCTATGCGTATCTGATTCTATGAATCAGGCGCATAGATAGGACCAGAAAAAATCCGAGATACGATGGTGTATCTGAGATACACCGTCGTATCTGCTTCGTGAATCTGGGCCAACATCTCAGTTGGAAGATTGACAGTACATGTGTGCCTTACCTTCAGTCTTGCACATTTTTACAAGTTCCTTTCCTGTACTGAAATAGCTTACTCTGATTTCCCTGAACACAAAGAACTTTTCATGGTGTGCATTAGAAACTGCAGCAATTCCTGGCTGGAGAACATCCAGAGAGAATTCAGAATCATCTAGCTATTTTCTCTCCAGTCTAACTGTTTCTAACCATTCATGTTCATGCATTGGATTTTTGTTCTTGTAATCATGGAATCTCAAAATGCGAATGTTTAAAAGCAGTCTGTGAAAATCCCACTCATTTAGGCTGACATGCGCCCATTATGGCATTTTGATATTTGCATAACTCCTCTCAAGGGCCATCCCATTGCTTACATCTTGGCTCTTGAGAGGAGTACTGAGGCAGGATGCTATAATGTTTCCAGGAAGCCATGTATGAATTGCATAAGGAAGCACAGAGATACATTGATGATGGCAGAAAAGTTTTACTTAACATATTTATTAGCATGTCAACCACTTGCCTACTGGGCGCTTTGACTCCCTTCCTGTCCAGGCCAATTTTTAGCTTTCAGCACTGTCACACTTTGAATGATAATTGCACGATCATGCAACACTGTACCCATATGACATTTTTATCATTTTTTTTCACACAAATATAGTTTTTTTTGGTGGTATTTAATCACCAGTGGGTTTTTTATTTTTTGCTAAACAAAATATAAATTCATAGTTTGTTATACAATTTTGTAGACAGATAATTTTTCTCCTTCAACAGTCTGCTGATGAGGCTGTACTGATGGGCACTGATGAGGCAGCACTGATGAAGTAGCACTGGTGGGCACTGATAGGTAGCACTGATGGGTTCTGATAGGTGGCACTAAAGGGCACTGATAGGTGGCACTGATCGGCACTGAAAGGAGGTACTGGTGGGCACTGGTATGCAGTACTGATAGGTGGCACTGATGAGGAGGCACTGATTGGCAGCACTGATGGGCACTGATTGGCAGCACTGGTGGGCACTGGTGGGACTGCATTGATAATCAGGACACTGATTATCAGTGCTCTACAAACTATAGGATAGATTTATGGCATTTTTATTATTATTTTTTTTACTAGTAATGGCGGTGATCAGCAATTTTTTGCAGTACTGTGATATTGCGGTGGACAGCTCGGACACTTTTGACACATTTTTGGGGCCACTGACTTTTATACAGTGCTATAAAAATGCACTAATTACTATATAAATGTCACTGGCAGGGAATGGGTTAAAACTAGGGGCGATCAATCGGTTAAATGTGTTCTTTCATTTGGATTTCTAACTGTGGGGGGTGGAACTGACTAGAGGAGGAGACATATCATTGTTCCTAGCTAGTAGGAACACACAATCTGTCTCTCCTCTCCTTACACACACGGCCATGTTCTGGCTCTCGTGCCCACGACTGCACATTGTGACTGCCATCCATGCGAATCGGCTCCCCTGCTGTGCTATATGCATTTAAAGGGCCGACATACAGCTACAACGGTTCACCGGATTGTGTCGACCTGCCACCATATAATGACGGCGGCTGGTCGGCAAGTGTTTAACACAAGCCAGTTATCTCCTCTCTTCTTCTTATGACAGTGTGAGGAAAGAAAAGCGGAAAACCGGCTTGTGTTTACATCAGTGGTCAGCTGTCATTGGACACAGCTAATCACGTGGTAAAGAGCCACTGTGATTGGCCCTTTATCCCGATCTTTGATCAACTGAGTCCAAAGGTCATCACACAATGTGCGATTACAGTCAGCAAGATCACGGGAGGACATCCATGGCAAAGTAAGTCCACGCTGTAGCAGACTTTCAGCTATAGCACAGGCAGAAAGCGGTTAATGAGGAAGTTGAAGGAGGAACCAGGGAAGGCAAAATAGAAGCATATTATACTTCAGTATCTGAGTATCAGCAAGGTGTGTGTGTGTGTGTGTAGGGGGGGGGGGGGGGGGGACTGGGGGCATTTAAATGTGATTTTTATAAATGTATCACAGTTCAGGTTTAAGGCTAAATTCACTGGCCGTAAAGGTTGTTATGGATACAAAAGTTCCTGCATAAATGATACAGCACTTGCTTTTAGATCCATTTTTAATGCATGAAATTATCCTGCTGTTGTTTTCAATACCATAATGCATATGCAAGTCATCAGATGAAGATTATAGTTTTGTGTAATGGATCTGAACACAATGCTTGTTTAAGCAACAAAAAGGAACATCAGAGAACGCATCTAAGTGCAGTAAAAAAAAATCATATTTTTTTATATAATTAACGGTGGGCAAGGAGTAAAGTACAAAAAGAAGAAAAAGTGCGCTTATCAAGTAAACATATACATAGCCGCAAACTCAAATGTTTATACAAACAAAAGTGAACAATAGAAAAAAGGTGGAGTTGCGCTAACGAATATAATAATGGTGTGTATCCCGTAATCAAGGGAATAAATCAAAAAAATATCCAGTGATAAAAAAGAAAAATTTTTTTTTCTCAATGATGAAAACTAAAAAGTCTTAACAAAAAATGTGATAACTGTGATCAAAAAATCATAAGTCATTCGTGTAGGTAAACAAGAACATAGGTGATTTGTTCAAAGATGGTGGAAAAATCTAGAAAGAAATCAAACGGTGAACATGGATCCCAAATATCTGGTATTGATGACCCTTACCAGAAAGATTGATCCTTAAGGATCAGGCCAAGCAAGCAGCCACACACCTGGACTGCACAGGGGATCGGAGTCTTTAGGATCCTCACAATAGGTTCTCCAGCAGAGTTTCCCAAAAAATAAATAAACAAAAAATAGTGTGATACTGTATGGAACACTTAATGGTAAATATCACCCAGTGACTGGCAGACCAACAGTGAAACAAAAAGACCACCACCACAGTACACACTGCTCCTTACCAGAGCCCTAGGGATGGCTAGCGCAAATAGTACAAGAGATGTGTGCAGCAGGATAGGGAATGGTCTGATCGATCCTCAAACGAATGTTCAGATGGTGTATACACATGTGGAAGAGAACTCACAATAGTGTGACATCATTTAAGGATTTAATAGGTAATAGGTAATGCACTTACAGCATAGTTGTGATAAAACAGCATAAAACAATTCCGGCCGGTAATGGAACTAATTCCTCTCTCGCGGTGACGTCAGCACGCCTCCTCCCAGAAAGGAGTAAAGTACCTGTCATATGAACTTATCCACTGGAGGCTGTCATTCGGACCACAACAGCAGAGGTAATCCAGTCCAGAAGCTATGTGCTTCCAATGGCCAGGAAATACTCAGTGAGCCATGCGAGTCAGTCAGGCAGCTGGAGGAAAGTCCTGTGTAATGTTAGCCACTGGTGGGTGTGGAGGAGGTATGGCTACATGTTTCAAGGCCACGCCACCACTTTCTAAGTGGTAAAGGAATGGCTGGACCATTTTAGAGGAGTTATTGTTTGACAGCTTGTAAATGTCCTCATTGAAATCAATGCAGCTGCATTCAGATCTGTAAATAAAAAATGCTTGTTTTTTTTGTATGGCCGTGTGAATGTAGCCTACGTGTAAGCTGATGATTAAATACACTTTGAAATGCATATTTGTGAACTATCTTACCTGAAAACCTGTATTCCTTTCAATAAAGTGTTTCTGCTTGACCCTCTATACAGAGCTTTGTCTCATACTTGGGGGGGGGGGGGAATTATTTGTATAATTTTTTTGTTCGGCTGATTGGAGTGTTCGGTAGCTACCTTTGTATTCGGGAATGGAAAGTCCTAAACAACTTTAACCCCTTTTATACTCAGGGTGTCGTTACAGAGATGGAGTTCCGTATTTTGATACTCCAGGTGCAGTGAATATGTGGTTGGATAAGAGGTGGTAATGTGGTGGGGGGTGGTAATTCGATGGGAATGGGAGTGTTTCCATTATTGTTTGAATGAGGTGGTGGTGTTTTTTTTTCTGGGGGGGGGGGTGTTACACATTCTCACGTTACCCCCTCTCTTTCTAGACTATATTTGGTACTGACGTGACTTCAGAGTTGGCCACTATGGGTCCCCTGAATGTGTGGACATGAATTGTGTAGTTTGTGCCTCCCTGTCTGGGGAGGGTATTCAGCTAGTTGTGGATGTTCCTAGGTGTAGGTTGGATTGGGAGAGGTAGGTGGGAGGGTTGTTAGGAAGTGTGGTAGTGTTTTGGGGGGAATTTGTTTGTTTTTTGGGTGGGGGGGGTTGCCCCTCTCTCTCGCTTTTCCTTTCTCGCCTTTCTCTCCGAGAAATGGTAAACTATTCTATGGAGGGTACTATAACAATTAGCAACCCAATGGGTTTATTCTGTGTTCATAGGACATCGATATTGATGACAAGTAAAATTAAGGTGATGTCCTGGAATGTGAGAGGTTTGGGGGATAAGAAAAAAAGACAAGCGGTATTGGAATCAATAGAATTTCACAAACCAGCAATAGTATGTTTGCATGACACACATTTGGGGAGCAAAGATAGTATATTTAAATTCAAAACAGTGCAGCGCATATTATTATAATGTTCATAGTCATGAATGTCATAAAAAGAAAAGTCCTTAAGATGATCTATATGTTTGAAATTTCCCAGCCGACAATACACTAGTCTCCTTGTACAAAATGAGCCCGCCACCAACAGATACACAGATAGTGCTTTGCTCACCTCCAATTAATGACCTATGTTCTCACAGATAGGTTATAAAACACAGTTTACCCACTAATATGGAGTGATGCAAATGAAGGTGAATACCGGCCAGGTCCACATGTATCAGAAGTAATAGGTCATCACGGAAACCATGAAAAGAATAAAAAAGTCCTCACTGAGTATTAAAACACGCACTTTAATGATAAAAATTGCACTTACAAAATCCACGTCTTGTATAAAGCATGAATAGAGCCACCTAGCAGCTTGTATTACATACGAAGGATCCGATGGCAGCGGGTGACGTTCCGCTGACTTCACTCGCTGTCACCGGATCCTTTGTATATGTCATACGAGCTGCTAGGCTCGTGTAGATCATCTTAATTACTTTGCTTTTATGATATTCATGATTATAGACATGTAGCAGGGTCATACTATCAAGGGACGATAGCATGCATAAATCCCCCGGGAGTTCCAGTCAAGTTGTAGATATGTGTTTACTTTTTCATGAGGCAATGGATTGTGGGATTTGATGGATTGTGAGAAACGGACTCCAGTGACATTAGTAGGAATAGACTACAGTACCCACAATGCATCGGCTTCCCAGAGAACATTGCACCCTGCACAGCTTTATGGGGGAGGTTACTTAAAGACAGAGAGGAGCTGAACTCGCTCTCTAATAACATTACTGCATATTTTACATGTGTTATTGCGATCTCAGCTCAGAAGGGGACTTGCAATATATTTGAATCTATCTGGTGTGCCAGGGAGGGTTCAAGCTTATTAAAAAGGGTGGATAGATCAGAGAGTAGGCCCAATATCAACCCAGCGGCTCCTTCGGGGGTAGCGCTACAGACATTTTAATAAAATGTTTTGAACTATATATGTTTTTTGGGCTTCAGAATTTCCCTGGTGTTCAGCTGCATATCTCTTATTTTTTTCTAGTTTCTTTTATTATTGAGGTTTGTGCTAATTGATCTTTTATATATTTTTATGTGAAGATAGTATATTGTTTGGTACATCTAGATATAAGTGTCAATATCACGCTACATATTCTATATACTCATAAAGAGTAAGCATTTTGATTTCTAGTTCCCTCTGTTTTTCATGCAAGCAGTGTATTAAAGGATCACTAAAGGAATTTTTTTTTTTAGCTAAATAGCTTCCTTTACCTTACTGCAGTACTGGTTTCATGTCCTTATTGTTCGTTTTTGCTTTGAAGTTGCTATAATTCTGCTGTGATCTCCACACTTCCTGGTTGCCTGTTTCCTTATAACCACAGTACTGGGAGCTTTTCACTGTGGTCTAAGCTGTCATTACTGTGTGTCTAAAACTTAACAGAACCAATCAGATTCATTTTAAAAACAAAACACTGCCCTGGATGTGTTTGTTTTTGTTCTGTGTGTCTCTCTAGTTCACAGGAACATGAAACCAGTTTAAAAGTGAAACTAACCTGCAGGCTCATTATATGATTGATTTTTATCTATTTGTAATCATTTTTAAAAGGAATCAGTTAACTTTTATGTCTCTATACCCTGTAAACAGTAATTTCAGCAATTTTTTTTCCTTTAGTGACCCTTTAATGACCATGATGGTTACTATTTAATGCTTTTATGTACTTTGAATGACAACATTTTCTTTTTCGGGAACATCAATATTCCTCCTCCTTATAAAGATGATTTACTAAAGAAAGTGTTTAAAAAAATGGCACAATGGTCGGACCTCCCAATCTTAATAATAGGGGATTTCAATAATGTACTAAACAAGGAGTAAAATAGACAGAGTACCATAAAGATTAAGGGGAGAAGAAATATAACTAGATTGGCTAGTCAGATACAGGAAATGGGATTGGTAGATGTGTGTAGATTTAGACATCCATTACATAGAGAATGCTCATGTTGTTCAAATACCTATGGGTCACTATCAAGAATTTACCTGGCCTTGTAGAACGGTAGTTTTCTCTGTTCAATTTAGTACGAGCCAAGATAACTCTCTGATCATTTTCCTCTGATTTTGTCACTGGAGATGGGGGAGCAACTGTCTCACCCACCAATGGAAAGTTAATCCTCTGTGGCTGTCTTTGATGCCAGGGGAGAACCAGATTTAACTATTGTTGTCAAGATTCTTAAGAGATTCTTTAGAGATAATAAGAACTCAACCTCTTTGGCAGTAGTTTGTGACACTATGAAGCATACTTAATAAGCTTGATAATTAAAGAAAGTTCTAAAATTAAGAGATTGACAAGACTATGAGAGGAAGAAGTAATGCAGAGTTAATCAAGTGAAACAGGAGTTTATATTAGACCTTATGGAAGATAGGCGTTTAGCCTGGCAGGAAGCTCAGAAGATATATAGAAATTTACCCTTATCAAAAGCGGAGAATAGTAGATTTCTTCAGAGTCAAAAGCATTATGAAATGGGGGAGCAGGTAGGCCATATGTTAGCTATGATAGCACGTAATCAAGATGGCCCATCAGGCATAGGTTCTATGCTATAAATGGAGTGGTGGTATATGATTCAAGTAGTATTCAAAATACATTTGTGGATTTTATACCTTGATTTATGAATCCAGGACTTCAAATGTAATGATTCAAAGTAAATCATTTTTAGATAAACTAGATATACCTAAACTGAAAATGAAAGAAAGAGAACCCTTGGATAATCCCATAACCCTGGCAGAGCGGAAAGAAGCAGTGGTGCAAAGTCAAAATAATAAGGCCCAAGGAATGGATAGATTGCCTGCTGAGATATATTAAAAATATGGCCAGATTCTACTTCCAGAACTTCTTGAAGTATTAAGGCATTTAATACACAGGAGCTTCCCAAATCAATGAGGTAAACTATAATAATAGTAATTTTAAAACCAGGCAAAGATCCATTAAAACCAGAATTCTACTGCCATATTTCCCTCCTTAGCTCAGGCGTTAGGATCTTAGCTAGGATACTTGCAAATTGGTTATCTAGATATATTAATACTCTGATTCATGGGTTTATCCCCACAAGAGCAGTGTCAACAAATATTTGCTGACTTTTTTTTAAATATGTAGTTACCTTTGGTTAATGCAGGTACTAGTGCCATATTGTCCTTAGATGCCCAGAAGGCTTTTGGTATTTGGTATAGGCCTGGGATTCTTATCTTGGCTGAAACTGCTGTATAAAGATCCTAAGGCAAGGTTGAGAATTGATAATACTATGTCTCCATTTTTTCATTATCTAGAGGGACCAGACAAGGGTACCCTCTATCCCCATTACTGTTTGCTCTGGATAAAGAACTTTTGGCTATTGCCATAAGGCAGTCAGAAGGGATAATTGGGTTTTGCTACTCAGGAAGGTAAGAAAAAAGTTTATGACAGGTAAACTTTTTGATAAAGTAGGGCAAGAAATGAAAAAAAAATAAAATACTAATATTACGGCTTATACATGTTATACCCCAATATGGAATAATGCAAATTGTGAGGAATTGCAGAAACTGGAAGGGTTTGAGTTATGGCAAAAACATGGGATAAGATATCTGGAGCAGCTGTTTCAGAATGATAGTTTAAAATCCTTTACTCAAATAATGGATGAATATGGAATTCCAAGGCAGTTTTTTTCAATATCTTAAACTCAGGCATGCTGTACAGGCTCAGGCCCGTTCCTTTGAATTTAACGTAATCACTCTATAATAATATCATTATTAGATGTTAAAAGGGCATAAGCAAGGTCTTATATCTCGACTATATCGGGTACTATATAATAATTTTCTAGCGTCTGTAGATATTCCCTCAAGGGCCCAGTGGGAACGAGACTTGGGAATGTTATCAGATGTCCATTGACCAATGGTTCTGTCTACGGTCCCTAATGTATCACTGTCCACTACACAAAAATGACACAATTATTAATTTTACATAGGTCGTATTATACTCCTGAGAAACTATTTAAATGGAAATGTAGAGGTTCCCCCGATGCACATGTTATGGAGATGTCCCAGACTCCACCAATATTGTCAGGGTATAATCAATACTAATAATAGTATGTTCAGAATAAAATTGCCATTAGAACCTGGTATCTGTTAGGTAAAATAATAGAGGAATCTAGTATCCCGGACAGTGCTTATATTACCAGTTATTAACCCAAAAGAGGATCTCGGTATATCCAACAACAGTAGAGGAATGGAGAATGCAAATAAAGAAAACATTGCTAAAAGATAAATATATTTTTCTACAGTGAGGTTGCCAAGGGAAATTTGAGACTATATGGAGAAATGGATGGATGTTCTAGGCCCCAAGTTGGAAAGAGCCATATAGGATTAAGGGATAAAGAAAGAGAGATAGGACTGAGTATGGGAGAGAGGGGAAGGGTTGCTTTTGGGGAGGGTTTTCTTTTGTAGGTGTTGCGTTTTTGGTTTATTCAATGTTATGTGGACAGTATGTATGTATTGCACGTTGAATTTTTTGTATATTGTATTACAGGGGAAAAAAAATCAATAAATATTTACTGGGTAAAAAAAAAAAAAAGATAATTTACAGGAGATTGTAAGAGTTCATTGCAAAGACAGATTGAGGTGTTATTTCAAAATATGTTGTATGTTTAAGTTTTTTAAATAAATAGACAACAGGAT
This sequence comes from Rana temporaria, assembly GCF_905171775.1. Lineage (NCBI taxonomy): Eukaryota > Metazoa > Chordata > Amphibia > Anura > Ranidae > Rana > Rana temporaria. Next base: position 145,037,326 of record NC_053495.1, read on the forward strand.
TAAATTAGGTATTTTATATCTGCCTACACCTCCACTAAGTATATATTGAATTTAACGTGTTACCCAGGATTTGTCTTTAATTTATTCCCATATCTCTTGATCTTTACTTGTTACGTTAAAATGTAATTAAAAAATCATTAATCATAATTTGCAGCTTAAAATAGCTGCTTTGAAAAACATGAATATAGAGTGAATACTGTAAATTTAAGAACAGATTAACTCTGAAAATGGATTTCTCAAATTTGTTGATAAAACAAATTTCCTTCTTTGTCTTGGCTGCAATGAAAGAGGAGCCAATTGCGTAGCAGATTGAAATGAACTGTATAGAGCTAATTAGTTCTTTGATTGGCCAGACTTACAAGACTTCTTTGCTGACTTTTGTGATACACTCTGGTGTGGCAGATGGCACAATGCTTTGCTTAAAATGAACAGTTGCATTTACGCCATTGGAACAGCTTCAGCATCTCATCTTGATTCATAAACTACCCACAAGCATATTAATAAATGATTTAATTAATAAATCATTTTCATAAATATCAAACCCTTCCCTCTTCCATCTGTTATGGAAAAGAAATATACAACACACTCATTTGTATTAGCATTTTGCATGTTGTTCTTGTGGAAAAATTCATTTTTTTTTATAAACTTTAAACATAAACATTTGTTGAAATACGGTACTATCTAGCTAATTAAATAATTGTATTATTATTATCATCGTCATCATTATTAATTTTTTTACTTTTAAATCTTAACTAGATCTGATTTTTAACAAATAATTAACAAAGTTAAAGGAGATTTCTCTTGTCAACACTCAGCTCAGTAACATTGAGGCCACACATTCCCTTATATAAAAAAAAATGCAAGTGCCTTGTCCTACTGTCTTTAATATTGCTTTGCATATTGAATAAAACTTACAGAAAATAAATGATAGTGTAACTTGTCATTTAGGTCCAGGTAACTTGTCATTTGTCATTTAGGTCCCTAACAGCACAAATGATTAAATAGCCATGCTGAAAAAATAGATTTTACCAAAAGATGGTGCTCCAAGCGAGCTCTCTTATTTTATCTCTGGTTACACCCTTGAACTGTCAAAAGCACATTTATGATCACAACTTTAATTGAAATGATATTAAATTAACATAATTTAATCTCAATTTAAAAGTTTTCAAGATTGCCTGAAGATCGATCTATATACACTTGAACAACTTGATCATTATAAAACACAAATTCTAAAGAATACAGAATACAACTTTTGGTATTATAGCCTTACTGTAGTTGATTTCTTCTCAGTATTAATAATATCTTTTGAATAGGCTGCTCAATCATATAGGTCTCTGTTGTCATTCCAAGATTTCTCATAAAAAAAACAAAAAAACACTGTTCACTATGTTATGTCTCATCCAGAATCATAATAAAGCAGAAGCAATATAGACAACTCACTTGTGTGTAATTGCATTTTGCTATAGTTACATGAGCTTTATAATACTGTATATTACTCATAATTTGATGTACTGGTATGTCCACCATGTTTGAAAGCTATACAGTGTGGTCTGGAATATACTTTAAAACATTTTTTTTATTATAAACCTCATGTTTGCAACTGTGCCATTGTATTGTATTTCTGGTATAGAAAATTATAGAATATTATGGATACCAATTTCTATCAATGTATTTGGCAAATTAGAATGTGATGTAATTATGACTACGTTTTTAATATGAAGTTTTAAGCTCATTGTTGAAAAGAAAAAAATCTTGTACATGTTTATTGTGATGCTATAGTTGTCTGGAACAGTATCAGATTAGCCATTTTGATTACCAATTGCTTTGGGGTGATTAATAGTAATGCACAAAGTATCTTCAGTGAGGGAATATTTTAAGATATTCCAATGTTTCCCTTAAAGTCGTTTTCTGATGTGACCCCCTACATTTAACATGCTTGCTCTTCCAAAAATGTGTTGCTGTGTATAGAGAATTCTAAATTAGCCATTACAGGGGGTCTTTCAGCAGTTTATTGCAATTATTCTTCCTTTTAGAAACTGTTACTGCTGAGAGAAGATAATAGCCATCATGAAATGTATTGCCTTCAATGAGTCAGATGACTTATAGACTTTGTAAGAACTAGCAGTAAAGCACAGTCACAGAACTGTAAAGCAGAACATTTAGCCAGTATATGTAACAGCAAAAACAAGTACGGTTGAGTAGAGAAAAGATACAGACCACATCCTGTAAGGTTTACTCTTAAACATATTCAGCCATACAAATATATCACTAATCCTTCATATATTAAAAATGAAAGGTTCAGTCTTTTCAAAGGTGTAGCCTTGTGGTTACATTTCAGATACTTCTAACAGTGAGAACTCCTGACTACAATTCTCATCTCTGTTCCTGTCCACTGGGTTGTTTTGGGTGTTTTTTTTTCAACTTTGCATGTTCCAGCATCTCCTGTAGCAATCATCAGTATGACATGTTATTAATATGGAGAATACAACTCCCTCATAATGGTCATAGAATTTGTGCAGACCAAGGACCTCAGATGCACAGTACCAAAAGATAAAAACAAATTATGGGTTTAACTCTCCAGTATCTAGGTTTTGAATTAGAAATGTTTTGGGTGAACTGATCCTTTATTGGAGCATTGTATAATGAAAGTGGTCATATACCCGGTCCCAATAGCAGATGTAGTCATTATAAAATAGATTTTACATCTCATATATTTCAAGGCCAGGTTAAATTAGAACTCAAGGTATTTTTTTTGTACAGAGTGGAGAGGGATTAGAACACCTGTTTATTGATGTCTGAGCCCCCATTAAGGATATTTACCCTCTTTATTTGCCTTGTTTACTGTTATCATCAAAAATGAAAGTAAAATAAAAACCCAAATTTGTGGTTGTCCTCAAAACAGTCATAGAGGGGAAATATTTGAATGGGGACACTAGTTCTGGGCACCTGGTGGCCCAAGTGGATTACCTAAATTTGCAGGAATTTCCTCTTACTTTCTGTTTTGGCTGTGGGACAGGATGTGATAATAAATCTCCCCAATGGGACACAGATGGAAACAAAATAATGACAGGGGCTATACAGTGTAACCTTCCTTTACTCTATCCAAAATGAGAAAACATTTTGCTTACAGTTCTGCTTAAACATCAACCACCCACACACGTCAACTTTGCTCACTTATGTGTTATAATTTCAGAAAAAAATAAGAAAACAGCTTAGTCTGGTTAATACATATACCTATGTGTAAGAAATTTGATAAAGGCCATGTATCATGTACCTGGTAATGACTGGAATGTTGTGGAAGCCTCTCATGCACCTCCTGCCCAACATTCCTGAAGGTGGAGACAAAGAGTGTGAGAGCACAGAGTCAGAGTAGCATGAGTAGCTGGCTGGCAGTCTGATTTTCAGATGAATGAAGCTGGGAGTTGCTGTCCTGATGATAGGATGCTGAAGCAGCTTGGCACCAGAGCAGGAGATGGTAGTAGAGCCGTTATGCAGACAAAAAGCAGCGACAGCCGGGCAATGAGGGACTGAGTCAGCAGACAGAGCAAGTCCAGGAAGCAGACCAAGGTCGGTAACAGCCAGGCAGTGCAGTACAGAATCAGCAGGCAAAGGCAAGTCAAGTAAACAGGCCAAGGTCAGAATGATTAGGTGAACAAGGTTAAGGCAGAAGCAAAGGCGAAGTCCAGGGGAAAGCTGGGTCATACACAGGTAAGCAGGTTCAGTAGATAAGGCCTCAGAAATACAGGTACAAGCTGAAGACCATTCAGCAACTGTTGATATCGATGGATCAATTTAAATAGGCCACTGAGTGCCAAGTCCATACTCAAATTGATATGCGCTCATGCACGTATACATGTGCACGCACAAGCTCGACAACATGAAATAGTATGTCTAAAATTCCCTCTTCACTTAGAAGTATGAGCATATGTGCAATACACACGTGCACGAATATAAGCATAAGCCCTCACTGGCTGTCTGATGCTGGGAATCTGGTTTACCTTACACCATGCCTAAAGAGAATTTGTAGCATAAACCATAGGACAGTGATGGCGAACCTTGGCACTCCAGATGTTTTGGAACTACATTTCCCATGATGCTCATGCACTCTGCGGTGTAGTGGAGCATCATGGGAAATGTAGTTCCAAAACATCTGGGGTGCCAAGGTTCGCCATCACTGCCATAGGATATCAGAGCAATTTCACTCAGTGTCAAGAATATGCTATGCTTGGTGGAGATTTTTTTCATCACATTGGAACCTCTTCTATTTTTCACTGTTTGAGAACAAGTCATCTCTTGAAATGGGGAGTTATCGGCATTTTGCCCAAAATGTACTAAGTGTTGATCTTCCAAAAGTAAGCTTGTTTGGGACTGAACCATTGGTGTTTTCTTAGGTATTGCCCAACTCATGTAAAGCATAATCAAAGAAGTGACACACATTCCTTCCTACAATAGTCTTGAGTGCTTTTCTTTTTGAAAAAGAGAATATTGTCTAAGTGGCTCTAGGTGAGTCAGCACAGGAGACACTAGTAAATGGCACTGTCATGCTGTGCTTCACATAAAAGAGCATTTTTGGTTAGAAAAGCATAAGTAGTTGTCATTTGCTCCTGTGTTGACAAGTTGAGGTGAGAGGGAAGTCATGCAACATCTTCAGATTATTTTCTCCGGTGCAGAGAAGCTGCGTTTGTCTTTCACCCCTTATTGTTACTGTGAGTACAGTTAACAGCTATTCAGCTTGTGCTTCTTCTTCCTATAATTATTAAACTAACATAGAATGTGTCCACCTGACATCTTGACATCTGCCTAACCCCTTAAGTAAGCACCCTTTGAGTAAGGATGTCTGCATTTACTCGGTACTTGTAAATTCCACGCAATCAGCATCTATCTCATAGGGAGTAGTGACATAATGTAAGAAACTGTGACTGGAAAAGAAGACAGTGTAATTAGCCCATATTATTGAGCAAAATGTGTGTTTAACAAGTGAAAGACTTGGTACCATGGCAGTAAAAACATTAAATAACTATGTATGGGTGACAAGTAAAGATATGGACACTTTAAAGAGCAATATGACCTAATTAAGAGCTCAGGACAACATTATATTGGCCCTAAATTCTGTAAATTTGCTACCTCAGCTGTCAATATTCACTGTAGGCACGAATCAGGGTTTAACAGTAGGGTTTCAATTAATATTGTCTGAGTTAAGAGGAATTAGTTGCACAATAATTAAAGTAATCAAATTAATAATTACAGGATGTAAAGCCCTGGTATCCTACAGATTACAGAAATAGAACAAGGTACCAAGATAATATAAATTGAAGATACATCATCAGTGCCTGCTTAATAGGCAAAGCAGGAAGACATTGAACCCAGATGTAGGGAGCTTGGACCTCACATTACTGGCATATCCTAGAGGTAAGATTTTAATAATGTGCAATTATGCTATGAATACTGTTACATTATGGAAAATGCATGTCACCCACTACCATGGTTCAGAACTCCATGTATGGTTCAGCTTTATATTCTTTAATTGGACTAGATGGAGAGAAGGGACAATGACATAATCTCCACCTTGTTCAATCAGAGTTCCTTGTATTCACTGGAAAAGATACAAGGCATTCTGATAACTGTCAGACAGTGTACAGGCTTTACTCATAGACCCTGGAGGGATATCCTGTTTGCGGACTCTGTACATAACACAGAATAGTCCAGCAGCCAGTCCCAGAGGGCTCCAGGAGGAATCAACCCTGGAGAAACCTGTCTGTCCAGGCTTCAGCCTATTTACCCCTTTTTCCCTCTCCAGCTACTGGGAATGCATCCCCAGGGATTGGTCAGGGGGTAGTAAATATTCACACTAGGGATCTGAATTTCCCAACCCAAGCTCTTCAAGTTTCTCAACAAAGCCATGGGGGAAACAATCGATCCCACAGCCTGTGAAGCCTCTACACTATGGCAAACAATCCAGGAACAAGGGCAGAAGTACTTATGTTTCTCAACCATTGAATAACTCAGTAACTAGTAGTAGTATGCAGGCTGGTGCATGACCGTAATGACAACAGTAACCCAAATAGCAAGCAATTGTGCTGCAAGATGGAAAATGACTTGCTAAGCTAATGCTAGACTTGCCAGGCTTCACAAGTTTGTTGCACAATTGCAGTAAGTCCGTATTGCGTGACTTAAGATCAAATTTCTATGCAAACATTCTGTGACATTGTCAGTGAAAATTAACAGACTTCCAATTCAACACTGCCACAAATGTGTGGCAAGTTATCTTTGCCATCTGGGAAATAGAACTGGTATTACTATCATAAGTGACAAAATCAGGCTCCGAGACTAGATACTTGTCCTAATTTTTGTTTATTTTTTTATCTCCATACATGTCCTTAAAACAACATCTAAACAAAAGTGAATTGGAAACAGAAATATGCAAGTGGACCTTACTTCATTTATTTAAGTTAGGGGTATACATGATAAGTAATATGTAAGAGTAACCCTTACAAGCATTCATTAGTTCTTACAAAAATCACAGTACTCCAACTGACAATGTCTTCAATTGGTTTTCTTTCCAGAAGGATGGGTCCATGGGTCCATCTTTGTTCAGGCATCAGTTGAATCAGCATTTGTAGATAATAAACTGAGATGCTGTCTCAGGGATAATGCAGTCAATTAAAACCTGATGCCTCTGCAACTCTTGGCTGTGTTCACAAATATCTGAAACAGATGAGCCCCCTGTTGCTGCCTTTAACCCTGTAAATGGTTACAAAGTTATAATGATGCAGCTTGGTATCCAGCAGCTGGTGGGTGACATCTTCTCAACTCAGGAAAGGGACTTGACAGCAGCTCAACTCAAAGTTTAAAAGGTATAGCTTGTTTAAGAGAAAAAAAACAAAACACACAGTTGTTGTGTATTAGAACATGTCAGGAATGTATTCATGCACTTGCTATTGAAGGCCCACTTTAATTATTTATTTAAGTGGACTTCTTTAAAATTGGCATCTCTACAAATGTGCCACATTTTGTACTCCATCTAAAAATATATTCTTTATTTCTATAGTGTAATAATGATTCTTGGAAGGAAACAGCATCTTTTACATAATACATTGCAGATGCCATCTGCAGGTAAATTATAACTTCATTTTTAGAATTTAAACTGCCATAACGCAATGAATAAATCAGCTATATTTAAATATGAACTCAAATAGGATAAGGGTTTAATTGGATTGCATTAGAATTTGATTTTCAATGAAAAAAAAAAAATTCAGATTTAATATGTATGCTTATTTTCTTCTGATACTGTGTGACACAGTATGCCGTCTTTATGTATTTAGCCACTATTTAAAATCACATTTTGTGTAAACTTTTTTAAGAAGATGACAAGAATAAATCAGTTTCTCCCCCGTGACATTTTTAAAAACTTGAATTATGGTTTATGTAAACAAGTTCAGATTCAATTGAAAAAGATTGATCTGCAGAGCCTTGCTATCTCAAGTTTAGCACTTTTTCATTGCTGTATAATTACTGTTGGAGGAAGAAATTCAGGAGGGTAAAGTTATTGGTCATGGAATTTTCAGTGGCATGTCAAAACCTAAGACACAACAAAAAATTAATCAAACAGTGTTATGAATCAGGGAGATGTATTTAGGTGCATTTATGTATCATTTTCTCTATTTCTCCCAATCATTCAGAAGGCACTTTATATATGAAATGCAAATATGTATTTTTTTTTTTTTATCCTAAAATCCAGGAAGGATACCAACAGAAAAAAAGAAATATCTGCTGTCACCAGAAAGGAATTGAAGGAGAGGAAAATCATGTCTTGAGGTATATTTTATACATTTGCAACATGCTGGAATTTTATTTGAAGTTTGTCGTTTTACTACTTTTTAAGCACTGGAAAGTATTGGCAGCTATATTCTTCACATATGTGTTGGAGTGTTTCCATTCATTATGGTGCTTATGGACAGTTTTTAATAGACAACCCATTAACAAGTCCTACCTCTGATCATACGCATTGCCTTCTAAAGAGTATAGCAGGTTTGCCAGGGCACATGTGATGCCATTGCGGGAAGTAATGGAATATCATTTTTATACTGTTCCCTTTCATGGCATTCTTTTGTATATGAGCCTGGATCCTATTTTCTTCTATGTAATTTTAATGGGGCTGTACATCTTGCATCTAGAAAAGATCCACCAGTGCCCGTAATGACATAGCAGCAGCTGTTGCACACATTCAGATTCTTTCAAGGACTGGGAAAAGCAGAAGCCTTGTCATGGCCCTGCATAGATTTTTCAAGCCACAGCAGACAAACCTGGCTAATGGCGCAAGGACAAAAGGTAGGCAGAATGGCAGGTTTCCCAGGGCCAAAAGTAATAGTACCTGGACCTCTCTCTGACCCCCTTTATATATATGTATGTGTGTGTGTAAATGGTTGAAATGATCACATGTCTAGAGCACCGCCCACCACAGGCCACTTCTCCCCCCACACCCCACATGCCAGAACACACTTAACCCCTTACTATCCTCACTACTGTGGGCCACTTATCCTATCTGCACTGGTGTCCATTGCAGGTAAAGGGATGGGTAGGTGGGATAACTGGGGGTACCTGTAGTGTGTAGATGTAACGATGTCCAACTTCCAGCGTTCCCCTGCTGCCATCTGCAAAACCTTCCTCACTGCAAATGGCAGCAGGGGAATGCTGGAAGTTGGACATTGCTGAGAGTGGTTTTAAAAGTGAAGTGTCCAGTTCTGAATACCTTGATGGTGGTACAAGTCTTGGAGCCAACCATGGGTTGCAAGAAAGAAAATCTCCAAATTCCCTCGCTCTAATCCCTCCCGCAGAGCATGGATATCTGCCTTCTCAGGCCTTGTCGGACCAGTTTCCGCGGACATGTCCGACCGTGTGTAGGGCCTACCGGACAGTTTTCCGGCCTAGCGGACAGGTTTCTAGCGGACAAAAGTTTCTTAGCATGCTAAGAAACTTGTCCGCTGGAAGCCTGTCCGTCGGACATGTCCGATGGTCAGTACGACTCATCGGACATGTCCGCTGGCCCGAAATCCCATGCATGCGTCAAAGTGATTCGACGCATGCGTGGAAGCATTGAACTTCCGGTTCGCGCAACGTCGCCGCCACGTCACCGTGTATTCTGTCCGCGGGGAATTTGGTCTGATGGTGTGTACACACATCAGACCAAATTCAGCCAGCAGACATGTCCGATGAAAACGGTCCGCGGACCATTTTCATCAAACATGTCTGGTCGTGTTTACGAGGCCTTAGAGTACAGACCATCCCCACACAGTTAGCAAGCACTCCCTGGAAACACATTTAACCCTTTGATTGCCCCTTATTTTAACCCCTTCCCTGCCAGTGTTATTAGTACAGTGACAGTGCTTATTTTTAGCACTGATCACTGTATTAGTGTCACTGGTCCCCAAAAAAGTGTCACTTAGTGTTTGATTTGTTTGCCTCAATGTTGTAGTCCCGCTATAAGTCGCTGATCAATGCCATTACTAGTTAAAAAAAATCCATAAGTCTATCCAATAGTTTGTAGACGCTATAACTTTTGTATAAACCAATCAATATACGTTTATTTAATTTTTTTTCCAAAAACATGTAGCAGAATATGTATTTGCCTAAACTTATGGAGAGATTTGATTTCCTTGCATTTTTTTATTGGATATGTTTTATAGCACAAGTAAAAATATATATATATATTTTAAAATTGTTGTTCTTTTTTTGTTCATAGTTAAAAAAAAAAAAACGCAGAGAGGATCAAATACAACCAAAGGAACTCTCTATAGGTAGGAAAAAAAAGGACAGAAATGTTTGCACGACAATTGTCAGTTAAAGTAATACAGTGCCGTGTCACAAAAAATGTCCAGGTCATGAATAGGGGTAAACCTTTTTGAAGGGCAAGTGGTTTATTACGCTAAAACTATGTGCAGTTACCCTTGTTTTTCCTCCTGGATAAATGCAAATAATTGCAATGGCACACAAAAAGCAATAGTTGTATGTGTGTCGTGTTCAGAATGTAGTGTTTCTCTGTGTTCCAGAGCTGTGCAATATGATGCATGTGAGCCCTTATTCTTTAATCTCACTCACAAATCTCTGTAGTGACGAAGTCCCATAGGATGCAACATGCACGGGAGGAGGAGCCGCGTTGCGTGACATCATCTGAGCCGAGTGGAGCCGAACGGATGGATCGAACACTCAGCATTTATCATATACATTGGAGTTTTATGCACATATTATGCGTGACACAAGAGGAGGATCTTGTATGTTTTATTCAAATAAAGTGTGTGTTATTTCTATCATACGGAGAACATTTAGACTTTTTATCTTTCATAAGCATCTGGTTATACCTGTGCTCATTGGAGTGTCTGGGACCTGGACGACATCTGCTATACCCTATCCCCGGGCAGAGGGAATCGGTGTGTTTGACCTTCCTGTTAGCTCAGGGGTCTATCCTTTGAGGTGAGCGAGCAATCTGTGTATTGGCGGAGGGCTCATTCACGCAGAGGAAAATTTTCCCTGTTATTTTTATTCAAGGGATTCTCCTTCTCATCTGAGGATTTTTTTGCTTGGGCTTTGGACTATCTTATCTTTTATCTTTGAAGCTTATTGTTCTATTGTTTATTTTCGCTACACTATTTATATGTCTATATTGATGTGTGGGGCTATGTGAAATTACCAGCTTGCAGATCATTTGCTGTTATCAAGTATTTAGGTTGCGCTGACTGTCTTTTTTATACATTATGAAGTTGGCACAGATCAAAAGATCTTTTCTGAACTTCTGTTATTTCCTGGAACAGGGAGTTTCTCTCAGGCATACATTTGTGATTGAGGATAAAGTGGAACCAAATTTGGCAGGTAAATCAGCTTTACAGTGGGACTGATTTCTAGTTAGGCCAAGCTGGACATCCTACACAGGCCCGGATTCACGTAGGAGATGCGATGGCGTATCTCCAGATACGCCGTCGTATCTCTGAGTCTGAGGCGTCGCATCTTGGCACCTGATTCAAAGAATCAGATACGCCAGAATTAGTATAAGATACGACCAGCGTAAGTCTCCTACGCCGTCGTATCTTAACTGCATATTTACGCTGGCCGCTAGGGGCGCGTACGCTGATTTACACCTAGAAATATGTAAATCAGCTAGATACGCCAATTCACGAACGTACGCCCGGCCGTCGCATTACAGATACGCCATTTACGTTAGGCTTTTTCCGGCGTAAAGTTACCCCTGCTATATGAGGCGTACCAATGTTAAGTATGGACGTCGGGCCAGCGTAAAATTTTTCGTCGATTACGTCATTTGCGTAAGTTGTTTGCGAATAGGGCTGGGCGTCATTTACGTTAACATCAAAAGCATTGGCTTCTTGCGGGTTAATTTGGAGCATGCGCACTGGGATACTTTCACGGACGGTCATTTATGTGGGGTCACAATAAATTTACATAACACATGCCCACATCTTCCACATTTGAATTAGGCCGGGCTTACTCCAAACATGGCAAGTCGAGTTAATGAAAATAGCTAAATTTTGGTCTCATCTGACCACAGCACTTTCTTCCAATCCTTCTCTGAATCATTTAGATGTTTATTGGCATGACTGTACATTTTCCTTCTTAAAGAGGGGGACCTTGCGGGAGCTGCAGGATTTCAATCCATGGTGGCGTATTGTGCTAACAATGGTTTGTTTGATGACTGTGGTCCCAACTGCCTAGCTGATCACTCGCTTTTCTCATAATCATCCTTACCCCATGAGGAAAAATCTTGCTTGGAGCTCCAGACCAAGCGTGATTGATGGTTATCTTGCATTTGTTCCATTTGCGAAAAATCGCTTCAGCAGTTGTCTCCTTCTCACGAACATTCTTACTGATGGTCTTGTAGCCCATTCTAGCCTTGTGCAGATCTATAATCTTGACCTTGATGTCCTTTGACAGCTCTTTAGTCTTGCCCATGATGGTGGGTTTGAATGGAAGAAAAAGATTCTGTAGACAGGTGTCTTTTATACACATAGCGAGTTGTCGTTAGGAGCACCTTCTTAAAATGACAATCGGTGTACCACATGAGCACATACTGTAACCAGTCTGTGGGAGCCAGAAGTATTGTTGGTTGGTAAGGGATTAAATACTTATTATACTGAACTGTAACTCAATTTATAACATGTGTATCATGTGTTTTTCTGGATTTTTGGTTGATATTCTGTCTCTATCATTTGAAATACACCTATGATAAAAATTATAGACTCTTCATTTTAATGTAAGTGAGCAAACTTACAAAATCTGTAGGGGATCAAATAATAATTTTACCCACTGTATGCAGGTTGCCCAAACAAAGCCACGTGTCTCTGTATTTAAGGTCTATTCAGTCTAATGCCGCGTACACACGATCGGACATTGCGACAACAAAACCGCTGATTTTGGCTCAAACTTGTCTTGCATACACACAAATGTTGTTGGAAATTCTGAACGTCAAGAACACAGTGCAATACAACACGTGCGATTCTGAGCATGCGTGGAATTTTGTGCGTCGGAATTGTGTGCACACGATCGGAATTTCTGACAACAAAGCTTGTTGTTCGAAAATTTGAGAACCAGCTCTCCAATTTTTGTTGTCGGAAATTCTGACAGCAAATGTCCGATGGAGCCTACACATGGTTGGAATTTCTGACAACAAGCTCCCATCGAACATTTGCTGTCGGAAATTCCGATCGTGTGTACGCGGCATAAAAATGTGTTGTCCTCTCATTTTGCTAGCTACATTTTTTGCTATATATTTCTTTTCGGATAAATGTCCTATCTCTTTTAATTTTAAGGCCTTTTTAAAAGTTTCAAAATTCTCTTAGATGGCTATAAACTAGCAATGTTGAGCCATCTGAAAAGTAAAAGTTGTTAGTATGTTCTTAGTCCATCCATGTTTGAAAGAAAATAAGCCCTATAGCAAAACATCAGCTTATCCATTTGCAGACAGAGCACAAGGGTACTGTCAGAAAAGTAACAATGAAAAAGATCCACTGTCAAGCTTGGTGATAACTTTGGTTTCTGCATGTTTGCCCATGTAGCCAGATGCCACTATTATTGGCTCAAGAAAGAAGAGGGTTGAAGGGCTTTATAGATTACTTTTCAACCTTGTACAAACAAGTGGGAACCTTTGTATACTGCGGTCCTAACGCTATCTTTTGGAGCACATATAGCAGTGAATAGATTAAGGGCAGGTTTGCCTTGGGGGGGAGTCCACCCTTAAAGCGGAGGTTCCACGGCAAATCTTTTTTTTTTATGGTTGCATTCAATGTATTTTTAAATCACCAATTAGTACTCACGTGTTTGGGGACTTCAAACCTCCCCTGTCTGAGAGCTGACTGTGCAGGTGCTGTGTAGAGCTGACTCGCAGCTCTACATGTTCGGCTACTTTCAGAAACTTTGTTGAGGTTCGTGCGCAGTACAGGTGGTCCTTACCCACCGGGGGGGGGACTTTTTCGGAAGGACATGACACATCTGGGCGAACTCCCAGATTACATTGCGCCTCAGAATAGAAATGCCTACTCCCGTGGGAGTGAGTACCCGGAAGTCAAAATTGCCATAATACGGTATGTACAACAGTATGTGTACTCATATATAGATGTTATTTTTGGTGAACCTCCGCTTTAAAGACACAAGGACGCACAGAACACACAGCGCATCCCCACGTCAAATTCAACCATCTGTACAAACAAGTAGCAACTACCCCAATCTATAACTAGCCTCTGTAGGAAGGTACACATGGAAGGGCACCACACATCACAAATAAACAAAGATTTCCCAGCCCACTTACCAGCTAGCCTGCAAAACAACCAAATTGTCCCTGTATAACAATTCATGTTAAAAAAAAGAGGGTTTAGTTTGCACACATTTGCAAAAATATGTGTAAGTCGCAGTGCCTACATCAAGGATCCTCTGTATACTGCGGTCCTAACTCCATAGTTATACGAGTCTCCAAGTTAGAGCACAGTGGATAGAATAAAGGCAGGTTTGCCTGGAGGGAACCCACCCCTCCTTAAAGGCACAGGGATGAATGGGACACCTAGCAGAAGCCTAGTGGCAACTGAAGACATCCAGTGCCTCCCTGCAAATTCAATCAACTGTACAAACAAGTGGCAAACACTCCAATCTTTAACTAGCCTTTGATGTAAGGTTCACATAGAAAGGGCAACGCACATCACAAACAAAGATTTCCCAGCACACTTACCAGCTAGCCTGAAAAAACACAATTCATGTTAAAAACAGAGGGTTTACAAATATACTGTTTGTTTAAAGGAGCTGTAAACCTACTTGTTTTTTCACCTTAATGCAGCCTATGCATTAAGGTGAAAAACAATCTTGCAGTGTCCGGCCCCCCAGCCCCCCCCCCCCCGTTTTACTTACCGGAGCCCCGAATTTCCGTGAGAGCGATCCGCGCGTTGCTTTCTCCACGGGTTCTTGGCTCTTCATTGAACAGATAGATAGCAGCGCAGCCATTGGCTCCCGCTGCTGTCAATCAAATCCAATGATGCGGGGGACAGGGCCGAGTTATACACTCGGCGTCTATGAATGCCGAGTGTATTACACAGGAGCGAGCACTCAGGATTCTATCCAATGTGGGGAGGGAGGACCCGAGAGAGCCACTGTGGGACCCCAGAACAGCTGGATTGGGGCCACAAACTGCACAGTGGAGGTATGTGTAAGGCCCCGTACACACGGTCGGACAAAACCGATGAGAATGGACCGAGGTTCAGTTTCATCGGTCCAAACCAACCGTGTGTATAGCCCATCGGTCTGTTTTCCTTCGGTCCAAAATTTTAAAACATGCTTCAAAACCGAACCGATGGACTGCTGCCCGATCGGTCCAAACCGATAGTTAGTACAGAAAGCATCGGTTCAAAACCCGCGCATGCTCAGAATCAAGTCGACGCATGCTTGGAAGCATTGAACTTCGTTTTATTCAGCACGTCGTGTGTTTGACGTCACCGCGTTCTGACCCAATCGGTTTTTGGAACGATGGTGTGTACGCACATCAGACCATCAGGCCACTTCAGCGGTGAACCGATGAAAACAGTCCGTCGGACCAGTCTCATCGGTTTGGTCCGACCGCGTGTACAAGGCCTTACATGTTTGTTATTTTTTTTTTAAACTGAACCTTAAATATCACTTTAAGCAGTGGCATGTGGTGCCTATGTCAATGCAACTGTATACTGCGGTCCTAAATCTATCGTTTTGAGAGTCTCTAAGTTGGAGCATATAAAGCAGTGGATAAATTAATGGCTGATTTGCTTGGAGGGAGCCCACCCCTCCTTAAAGGCACAGGGACACACATGACATCCATCAAGAGCACAATGGTAGCTGAAGGCATCTAGTGCATTCACGCATCAAATTCAATTAACTGTACCAACAAGAGGCAACCACTCCAATCTATAACTAGCTTTTGCAGTAATGATTAACACTACTGAAAAATATATGAAAAAAAATAATGTACCATCGTCCTATCAGGTCAAGCAAAAAAGAGCAGAGATTTTGAGGCAACTTTGGACTTTCATGGTATGGTAAAGACTCACGTAAACAATGTATACAAAAATATAAGATGTATTAACCGCTTCAATACAGGGCATTTTCACTGCCTTCCTGCCCAGACCAAGGTTTCCAAACAAAATTTATGACCTTTTTTCCCCACAAATAGAGATTTATTTTGGTGGTATTTGATCACCTCTGCATTTTTTCTATTTTGCACTATAAACAAAAGAAGAGCGACAATTTTGAAAAAAAAAACACAATATTTTTTTAACTTTTTGATTTAATAAATATCACAATTAAAAAAAAAAATATTTCCTCAGTTTAGGCCGATATGTATACTTCTACATATTTTTGGTAAAAAAAAAACGTATATTGATTGGTTTGAGCAAAAGTTAAAGGCCCAGATTCACGTAGAGCGGCGTATATTTGTGCGGGCATAGCGCATCTCATATGCGCTACGCCGACGTAACATAGAGAGGCAAGAACAGTATTCACAAAGCACTCGCTCCCAGACTTGCGCTGGCATAACGTAAATTGGCCGGCTTAAGCCCGCCTAATTCAAAGTAGGTTGAAGGTGGGTGTGATACATGTAAATGAACCGTGACCCCATGCAAATAAATGTTCAGAACGAACGGCGCATGCGCGCACATGCTCAGAATCACATCGCATATACTCCCTAAGATACGACGGCTCAGTGCCTTTGACGTGAACGTAACCTACGCCCAGCCCCATTCACGTACGACTTACGTAAACGACGTACAATACGACGGCTGTTCCCTGGTCCATACCCTAACATGACTTACACCTGCTTTGTGTGGAATAACTTTACGCCGGACGTACGCCTTACGTAAACGGCGTAGATTACTGCGACGGGCGTAAGTACGTTTGTGAATCGGCGTATATTGCTCATTTACATATTCGACGCGTAAATCAATGGAAGCGCCCCTTGCGGCCAGCGTAAATATGTGCCCAAGATATGACGGCGTAGGAGACTTACGTCGGTCGGATGGAGCCAAAATTCAGGCGCAGAGATACGACGATGCATCCATGCACTTACGACCGCGTATCAGAAGATACGTCGGCATAAGTGCTTTCTGAATCCGGGCCATAGCGTCTACAAAATAGGGGATATATTTATTTCATTTTTTTTACTAGTAATGGCAGCGATCTGCGATTTTTATTGTGACCGTGACATTGCGATGGACATATCGGACACTTTTGATACATTTTTGGAACCATTTACATTTATACAGCAATTAGTGCAAATAAATTCTTTCCAAATCAGACAATGTCATTGTCTGGATTTGTTTCCACATTTTGTCTCTCATAGTTGAGGTATACCTATGATGACAATTACAGGCCTCTCTCATCTTTTTAAGTGGGAGAACTTGCACAATTGGTGACTGACTAAATACTTGTTTGCCCCACTGTATAAAAAGGTGATAAATCTGTGTAAAGAGAGCACAAGAGATATAATGATATATATAGTGCTACAGTATATATTGCTATACTGTGCTATAGAGAACTATCAAGGGCATAGATTAGGAAGATAGGGGCTCCAAACCTCCTCAGAGTGCCTGTGGTGCAGCACAACAGCTAGTGCTGACAGCCACACCAGGCACCCAAAGCTGGAGCCACTCCTGCAGCTTGTCAGTTCAGAATGAGGGTGGCTGCCCCTCTCCAGCTCCTGTCAAATGACTCAACTGAGGGAGGACTTCCCATACTCCTGAACTACGGCAGAGCTGTACTAGGGGGAGAGTTGTACTAGGGGTGGAAAGATGTATTAAGGGGGAGAGCTGTACTGAGGGGGCAGAGAGGTACTGAGATGGGGAAAGCTGTAATGGGAAGGGGGGAAGAGCTGTATTGGGAAGGGGGGGAGAGGTGGGTGCTGTACTGAGGGGGGAGAGAGTTATAATGAAGGGGAGTTGTACTGGAGGGGGGAGCGGAAATTGGGGGAGCTGTACTGAAGGGAGAGCTTTGCAATGGGAAGAAACCTGAACTAATAGGAGGAAGGAAATCTGTACTGGGTAGAATTTTGGCTTGGGGAGGGAGGTCATTTTTTGTTGTACTCTCTTTACTGACCTGTGCATTACACTATACTGACCCATGCATTTTTTTATGAGAAAAACAAAAGTGAGACTTTAAATGAGGCTACTGATTTGTGGGGGTTTCTCTTTTTTATTTTTATTTTTTTCCCTTTTCTTTTTCTCTTTTTTCCTTTTTCTTTATCATCTCTTATCTGTTTTACTCTCTTCGTACATTTTTCCTTTCACATTCACTTGTCCATCTGCACCATGGTATTGGGCTGTAGCTACTTCCCACAATACAGAGAATTTAATGTGCACCCAATATATATATATATATATATATATATATATATATTTATATATGAAGCCCACTCACACCACTACCTGGATTTCTATCTTTCATTTTCTTGGGGATTATGTTTTGTGCACCCAGTCCCTCTCCTGCGGGCCCCTTACACAGCTCCCAGTACAGACAATTTGGACAGCCTCTGATTCCTCATCCCCCATTTTGCAGACTTATCATGATGTAAGTACTCAGAGGGATGAGTAACTCTCTCTCTCTTTTCTCTTGTACACATTCTCCCCGTTAAGCAGTATAACGTTTGGTCATACTGGTCTACTAATGTTTTTTTTTTGTTTTTTAGAGTTGCATGCACCTGCCCCTGAAGAGTGGTACTATCCACGAAACACATCAGTATTTTAGGATGCATTCTCATGTCTACTGGTAGGAACCTATTTAGACAGGGTATCTATAACCAAGTCGAACCCACCCCCAGTTCGGTTCGGACCAGAACATGCAAACAGGCAACACGTTTGAGCGAACATGTGAACCCTATTAAAGTCTACAGGACATGAACATGAAAAATCAAAAGTGCTCATTTTAAAGGCTTATATGCCCAGGTGCTGCCCCAGGGGACATGTAGCAATGCACATTTTTTTTAAAACAGTTTTTTCAGCAGCAGTGATTTTAATAATGCTTAAAGTGAAACAATAAAAATTAAATATTCTTTTAAATATTGTGCCTGGGGGTCAGTCTGCCTGTAAAGTGGCATATCTGTGTGATGTGTAGAACAGTGTCATAGCAAAATGAAATTTCTAAAGGAAAGAAAATTATTTAAACTTGCTCACGGCTGGAATGTATTGCCGGCTCCCGGCAATATAGATTAAAAATCAAAGAAAATATTGGCGTGGGCTCCTCCCCCCAGTCCATACCAGGTTCTTCAGGTCTGGTATGGATTTTAAAGGGAATTCCACACCAAAATAAAAAAAAACAGCGTGGGATCCCCTACAAAATCCATACCAGGCTCTTTGGGTCCGGCATAGATTTTAAGGGGAACTCCATGCCAAAATAAAAAAAAAAATGATGTGGGCCCCCCAAGTTCCATACCAGACCTTTATCTGAGCAAGCAGCCTGGCATCCCAGGAAAGGGGGGGAGAGCAAGCCCCCCAAACCATACCAGGTCGCTTGCCCTCAACATGGGGAGGGTGCTTTGAGGTTCCCCATGGTTCTTTTTGACAGTTGTTTTATTAATTACATAAAAGGAACAAACTGAAAATCAAGCTTCACCCCACATTAACTTCAATGAGGTTCAGAGAAAGTTTGGATTTTTCCCTAAAAAAAACAACGAATTTTCCTCAAGATTAACTAAAATTTTCACTCTGAGTTCATTTCCATTTTAATTCTAAGGTGGCAAGAATAACTTACGTAGAAGCCTTCTGAAAAGTTCCAAGTTGAACTACATAAAACATATCCAACTGGCCAGGGAACACCTTGAAATCATTCAGTAAAATGCTATATTTTCACTCTTCAGGAAAGAGAAACTTTTACTGGTTCCAGGAAAACAACTTATAGAATACTTATAATTTATAGATTTGTTCTTCTAATCACACCTCTTTTGTCAGCCATTTATTACTTATGGAGACAAATCTGTCCATTGTACCATACAAAGGCATGTGTATGTTACATTACAATATAATAATATATGTTTTTTTAATATATACCAAGTAGCCAATATGCTATGCCCTGGGGAAACTTTCATCAGCATTGCAGCTCGATTAAGCATGCATATTAAGATAAAGTGATTTTCTAGAGATGACACAGAGTGCTTGTGGCTGAAAAAATGAATATGACATGTTCCATAGCAATGTACAGCAAGATCTACCAATATCCCACATGCATCTATTACTTTCCAGGTCAAGATATACCCCTGAAACAACTCATTATGGTTCCTTAGGGGGTGCTGAAAAAGGCATCCATAAATTAAGCCTAGGAAAATGGTATTTGAGAAATTCCATTAACAAACACACATAAAACAAAATAAAATAATCTCATGCATTTAATTACAAGCCCCACCTGATCATTTAAATTTGTTTGCCTAAAAATAAGAACGCGGGCATTAGAAAAACCTTCACTTATCTAGATTTTACCATTTACTTTCTACCAATTCTTCCTCTCTCACTTCTGCGCTGTAATTAACTCACCTTTCATAAGTTATAATGCAGATAAATCTTTGGCAAATAGATGCAAAGGCATCGTAAAAATCAGGCTAAAGTTGTAATTTGTTTTCTGCCAGCGCACAAACTTTTTTTTCCACTTCCTAATAATTTGTGTGCCTTGCTGACTGTAATGTTTGTTATTAGGATGTGTCCACATTTGAACCCAATTTTTTAAGATCCATGCATAATTTTCATTTCATTGCCATCTTAAACAACACATCCTATTTTTACGGTTCACTTTAAATTTTCAGTGATATTTAACTAGCAATAGCTGAAGCGATCAGCTTGATGTGTCAAACAAGTAGAAAAAAAAATCATCTATATTTTCTTAATTCCAGAGAATATTACGGTTAATGAAGACAACGTTTGTGATGATCTAAAACATGTATACACATAGGTATTGCCACATTTATCAGACACAAGAGCTAATTAGCTCATATACAGCTAGATGTCTTTCAGCCTCTGCATTCCAATTCCCAATATTAACACATAGGTGGTCAAGTTGACCACAGAAAAGTCTGCATGAGTATGAATGCATTAAATAATTTAATGGAGGAAGAGTTTATTAAACTGCCACATTCTAATCAGCATGCGGACCTGCATTCATTAATCTTCCACTGGTCCGTGGTGTGTCTCCGCAGCCAACACAGATAGCGTTAATGTTAATAGGAGCTTGTAACAAACAGGGACAGTTAATCATGGAAAATGTACTATTAACCACATGATCATGCATACCACAATCTGATTACAATAATGCTTAACCCCTTGGCTACTATTGCCTTCTAATGGAATTCCTAGGGAATTCGTAAAAAAATGAATATATAGCATTTTAATCACTGTTCAATTTATCATAATAACAGTAACTACTTACATTTTCATTTCGAGTATGTTAGTGATTTAAAATTCTGACATATTGTGTTATATTTATTTTTATCCCTAACTTAAGGATGCTGATAATTTGGAAGCATATAGAATATATTTTATTATTTTGGTGCACAGCTTGTGCTTTTAAACCCAATATATTTATGTGTCAGCTTGTGTGTAGGTGTGCATATATGTAGACTTACATGCTTGCATACACTTCCCATATTGTTAAGCTGTGCTTGCAGTGACTGGAAAAGATAATAATCATAATTATTAGGGATGTGCTTATATTATTGTAAAGACACATAAGAACATGCATAGGATCACGGTAATAGCAAGTCAATCACTGCTGTGTTGATACTGCTAGTGTAATAATACAATTTGCACTGTTTATGGGTTATGTATGTTTATTAATATTTTACAACTGAATGATCAAATCATCGTTCACTAATAAATGCAGGAAAAAGACCCTTTACTAAAACGTACAATATTTACTTTTTGGGGAAATATTATAATGTGCACAGATGTATGAGATACCTGTACATAATGGGATGAATGAAAATAACTGAAGCAGTTGCATCGACAACAAAATGTAAAGAAATATCCAAAGAGTCCCAGGCTGTGACTAGCATCTCCTTCTCTTTCTACTGCAATCAATTTTTCCTGACAGACTTCATGACACCCTACGTATGGGTTAACCCGCCTCCTCTCCAATGCTATAGGACCCCATTATCATAAGTTTGAGCTCACAGCCAGGGACTGCGTTCTTTTTTTGTCCTCCTCGTTGGACCTACAGTGTAGGCACTTACGATATTCACATGACGTCCAATCTGGATGAATAAGCCCTGAGCGAGCTGGAATCGAGCATACCAATCAAGTGGTGTAAAAAGCCGAGGGGCCAGTCATGGGCAGGTGAGTAGCTTCAGGCAAGAATGTCCCAGTGGTGGGGGCAGCCTGCGTATGTCCAGGAGGGGATGTCCAGCATGGTGCAGCTGGCTGGCAAGATCTGGAGTCTTCAGCAAATTCCCTTCATGGTAGCAGTTTATGTTTTATTTGTGTTATGGTGTCCTCCTTTTACCCCTTTTTTTCTTCCCCTTTGGGCCTCTCATGATACATGGTGTGCTTCTGCTTTCCAGGACGCCACATCTCTTCAGGGTCGTGGCCACGACGAGCTTCTGTGCAACCAAGGGTGAAACCGAGGCTTTGATTGCGCATGTGCAGCTCGATGGAGGACCCAGGGGCCACGCAGGCTCATGATGGCTGGTCACTGCGCTCAAGAGCGAGGGAGACATGGCAGGGACATCACCAGGGTGGGGAGTTTAAAAAGGCTTTCAGCCCCTGTCTCTGTGGGATTTCCTGCGAGCAGTGTGCGCCAGCATCCCCAAGCCCTGGACATCCGGCATTCGGTAGGCACCAGCCCAGGACTGTGATTCACGGTTGAAGGATGGGCTCCAGAGGAGAATTGATCAAGACCTCAAGAGAATCTATGGATTAGCCGGTATGGCCTGCAAGCCTGCCTTGGCCCTCGTGGCCATGTCCAAGGCTATGGATGGAAGCCTGGACAGGAGCATCTCAGAAGAACTGGCCAGGGGCTCGGCCGTCCAAAAATTGAAGCTGGCAACTGCTTCCCTGGGGGAGGCTTCCATCGATCTCATCCACCTGTTGGCCAGGACTATGATATCCTCGGTCACGGCTAAGCAGGACTTATGGTTGCGCCCTTGGCTTGCTGACCCGGCATCCAAACAAGCCTCGTGTAGGATCCCCTTTGAGGGGCCCTCGTTTTTTCGGAAACAGGTTGGATAGTGCCATAGCCTGGGCCACAGATGGGAAGTCAAGTTTCTTACTCCAGGATAAGTGCCTGTTCGGCCAGAAGAGGCTCCAGCAGAGAAGACACAGCACGGAGCGTTCAAGGGAAGCACGCTCCTACAGGCCGGGGCGAGACTTCAGAAGAAACTGGAGTCAGGCGTCCAGTGGACCCAAACCTTCTAAATCATTTTGAGATTGGGCCTGTCTAGATGGGCATATTTACTTCTCTTTTGGCACATCTGGGCAGCCTCAATCTCAGAATACTGGACCATTAAGACACTCCTCAGGTCACAGATGGTCCTTCACCAGTACTCCTCCCCTCAGGTTTAGCCCTACTCTGCTACCACGGTTAGAAGAAAAAAAGCATGTGTTGCTGTCCTATGTGGACTCACTGATGGCGCAGGGAGCTGCGGTGCCTGTCCCGAAAGGTGAAGAGTTTCAGGGGGTGTATTCCCCTCTTTTCCTGGTGTTAAAGAAAAATGGCTCACAGCACCCCGTGATAGACTTAACCTATTTGAACAAGTTTATAAAGTACGAGAGGTTCAAAATGGAGAACCTGTCTACAATTCAGCAAGCTGTGCAGCAGGGCAACTGGCTAGTCTTGATAGATCTAAAAGATGCCTACTTCCACGTTCCAAGAGTTTTGCAAATACCTCTGCTTTGTGTGTTGGCGGGAAAATTTGCAGTTCACCTGCCTCCCTTTTGGACTCTCAACCTCACCTCGAATCTTATCAAAAGTTCTTATGGTTGGGGTAGCCCTCCTCAGAACAAGAGGAATTTGGCTATAACATTATCTCAATGTTCTTCTGTTGCTAGATGGAAAAAAGGAAGGAACCTAAATAGTAAGCGGTAATCAGTATTAAAAATGTTTATTAAAGCAGCAACAGCATAAAACAGCCAAATGGCTTCTCACAAAGTGGTGATAATGAAAGGCAAGGTGAAAGGTCCGTTGGATGGTAAACGCTGGGGGATGAGGTCGTAATCCAATTTCTGCAGGGACATTTATCTTCCAGAGCCTGATTGCTTATTTATATTGACTATACTGTCAGCCCTGCTTACTATATTGGACTTTATTAGACTATGCCAGAATAATCCTTTGCGCCATCTATCCTTTTTCCTGTTCTTCTGTTGCTATCCCAAGACAAGAGGCAGCTGCTGATCCACAAAGCTCAAGGTCTTACTGCACTGCTCAAGTTTGGTTGGTTACTAAACTTAGAAAAAAGCCATTTGAAACCAGTATAGCGCCCAGTTTGACACTGTCAAAAGTACCATCTCTCTGCCAGTGGAAAAGATCCAGGTCATATGAGAAAGGGTGTCACAGGCCTTAACTTCCTCAGGTCTGAGGGCTTCACAGTGTCAAAATCATTGGCATAATATCCTCTACGACCCCTATTGTCAAATGGTCTCTTTAGAGGTCACGCCCTTTCCAGACAGGGTTTCTCCAGCAATAGGACTCAGGGGACAGCAACAAACTCATTTGCATAACAAGAGTTATGAGGAACAGCTGCTTCTGGTGGTTAAAATGCAGGAACCTGCTCACATGCCACTCCATGGGTCACGGTCATGACCGACGCCAGCATTGCCAGATGGGGAGCTCATTGCAGGTCAAAGCTGGCACAAGGCAGGTGAGATGCCCATCTCCACAACCCAAGCTTGAATGTCCTGATATAGGCAGCCTGGTGCACCCTTCAGGTCTTCAGTCATCTCCTGAAAGGGGAGTCATCTTTATTGAGCATGGACAACACCACAGCTGTCTCCTATCTGTAGAGACAAGGGGGGATCTGAGCTCTACATTGCTCCAAGAAGTTGAGACTATCATGTCATGGGCCTAGAAGAATCTGGTCAATATCTCAGTTTTCGTCCCCGGTGCTCAGAATGTCCAGGTGGATTTCCTGTCCCGTGTGCAACTAGACAACAACGAATGGTCTCTTCACACAGAGACATTCAGGTGGATCCTGTCCCTGGGGGTCGATCCCGAAGTGGACCTGTTCGCATTCCCCTGCAACTTCAAGATCAAAAAGTATTACACCTGGGGCTATTGCAGCCAGGCCTTTGGAGTAGATGCCCTGACGGATCGGTGGAGTTTTAACAGGGCATATGCATTTCCCCCATTCACGGTTATCCTCAGATTTCAGCAGAGACTCAGAGTAGAGGCCGTTGAGATGGTGGTAGTAGCTCCTTACTGGATGAACAGGCTGTGGTTTCCCCTTCTGACCCAGCTCAGCTTTTGGGACCCAGTACCCCTTTCCCTCAGGCCCGGACCTTCTATCCCAGGGGGCAGTCCTGCATCCTTGCTCAGCACTGCTGAGACTGATGGTCTGGTTCTTGAGAGGGATAGGCTGGAAGCCCCATGGCTGTGCGTCAGGCATCATCTCCACTCTCATGAGTTCAAGAAGGGCAAGCACGAACAAAGTCTACAGAAGAATATGGGCCAAGTTTGTAGAATTTGTATCCTCTGCGGGAAGATCATACAGAGATGGGAATACAAGACATCCTGGAATTCTTACAATGGGGTCTACATCTGACCCTGTCAGTCAGTTCCCTCAGGGTCCAAGTCTCAGTCCTTTCAGCCTTCTCCGGAGTGTCATTGGCCATTCACCCTCTGGTCCAGCAGTTCTTTAGAGGGGCAGCAATACTTAGGCCCCAAAGGATGCTGAGATTCCCCAAGTGGGACCTTCCTCTTGTTCGTACCTCACTCCTAGGATTCAATACCAAGGGAAACGACTTGACTCCTATTAAATATCTCTCTGCAAGCCATCACAATGGCCAGGAGTGTCTCAGAGATCGGGGAGAGAACCATTCTGGACTTTCTTTCCGGACCAGGTGGTGCTCATACCCATGCTCTATTCAAATCCTAAAGTCCCGTTGGTCTTAAATGAAAATCAAGAGATTGTCCTGCCCGCATTCAGAGCTCCAGGTGCCGTGGAGGCACACCCGATGGATGTAGGGAAAACACTGAGGGAATACCTGCAAGCTACCTCCTCCTTAAGATGCTCGGATCACCTATTTGTCCTACACCCCTGGGAGTAACCACGGGAAAAGTGCTTCGACCAGGATGACTGTGGCCTGGATTGTCCAAACCATCCAGCAGGCCTATAGGTCTAAGGGCTTGGCCCCTCCAGAGGTGGTGACAGCACATTCAACCAGGGGCATGGCGACTTCCTGGGCGGCGGCCCAACACGTGGCTTCAGATGTCATCTGCAGGGCGGCCTCGTGGGCCTCCATCAATACTTTCTCTCTTTTAATTATTATTCTTTATTTCTTAACATAAGAAACAGAAAAAACATAGTACAATGTTTCGTACCAAAACCTTTTTTTTTTTTATACAGTACACTCACTGGAGCCCCCGTGAGTTCACTGTCTCCCTTTTTACTTATTCCTCATGAGAAATATTTATATTTAATTATTTCTCCATGCAATCTCAACTCTTCTGTTACTTTTAATCCTACTATAAATACAAGTACAGACCCCCCCCCCCCAAGAAAAAAAATGGCTTTTCTCCCGTGCCCCAAGAAGGAAAGGGCCACCTGTCCAGGCTCCTCTATTTCCTCCCATTGGAAGTCTCATTCCCCTCCCCCATCTCCAAGTAACCTCTTCCCCTCTTCTGACTGTACTGTACTGACTGTACTGTTGTCCAGATGAAGCTACACGATCTCGTTTGACACAATACGGCAATACGTGCCTGACACATGGGAGAAAGGACTGCATCAATCCACCCACCACCCTGTAGGAGTGTATCAAGACAGCATATACCTCGGTGCACGGGGCACATCCCACTTTGGAAGTAGAGGATGAGTCTGCGCAGCATAACCCTATGACACATGGAGGTGGTAAGGTGGAATGCATTTCCTATTGTCGGACAGCTGTTTGAGTGTTTGTGTACTGTGCTGTGCATCGCTATGAGGATTTTCAATAGACATCCAAGTCTAACAGGCAATTGGACTAACCTGAAGGGTATCTGCTGTTAGTAGCGACACTCAATAGCAGGCAGCACACAGTAGACCAACTAAGTTACAACACTCACTCCTGTACAGGAGAACTGCTGGTTATCCAGTGACTCACTGCTCAATAGATGCCAGGCTTTGGAACATTTGGAATTATCCATATACAGAGGGAAACTTTATCATTGAATAGCATCTCTGTACATAATTGTCCAATTACTGTGACTATCTGCAGCATTTACGAATAAGGACTGCCACGAGTTTGTTGCTCCTGTCACACCTGTACAGTGTCACACTTATTAGTAATTGGTCATCAGCATCCAAGCTTCATCATTGCATAGCCGTCATTCCTAACTATACCCCGCAGGGACGCACTTGTTGGTTGTTCCCTATACTCTTATCATTGTCATTATTTAATTAGGATACTGTACACAGTGTTTTTCCATTTGGGATCCCAACAAGTGCGGACATCTAGGCGTCCGGACTGCTTTTGTTTATTTTGTTTTATGTCTTCATGTGTTGTTTGTCTGGACTTATACAATAAACTTTGTTTATTGGTGCAATACTTGCCGGCATTTAGAAGCTAGTTTTTGTGATTTGCTATTTGTAGCATTATGCTGTAATTTTATCTACCTAAGGTTTTCCATATAAAAAATTCAATATATTTTCTATAAATACCCTGATTATTGTCCGTTACTGCCTATGGTAGCCCCTTATATCCCCGGGGTCTCTCTGCTTCTTTGAGTTTCCCTGAGCGATACAATCCACTTTTTTGCATGTACAAAAACTTCCCAGGGGGACCAAGTTTCAATAACTTGTTCCTTTCTATCTAATGTCATGGAAAGAAGATTTGCCATTATTCACACCCTTCCAGCACATGGTGATACCGCTTTTTGCTGTGTTCACCAGGTGGCATAGTACTGAGTTCTTATATTTCTTAAGTGGCACTTGTGAGCACTGTATTAAGAAAAAGGCAGGGTCATCCTAGATTTGATATTCAGTGAATTTTTTAGTAATCCTGTGTACTTCCTGTCAATACTGTCAGATTTTTGGGCATGACCAAAAGATGTGGAGTAGAGTCCCTTGTTCCTCACAGTCTCTCCAACAGCGGTCTGAGACATCTGGGAAGAATTTATTAAGGACTGAGGGAGTGAAGTACCAAGGTGTTAATAACTTATAATTAGATTCCTGTATTTTCGTACACCTAGATGATTTTAAAACAGGTGTATAATATTTTGATGTTGGACTGGTGTAAAAATTTGGTCAAGGTCTCTCTCCCATTTATTTAGGCCAGGTATTGTAAAATCCTCTGGATTATCTGTCGATAACAGTGCATGCATCCTAGAGATAATGTGGGGAAGGGGCTCCCCTTCCTTACAAAATGTCTTAAATGTTGTACACGACCATCTATAGCCCTCTGTGGGTCCCAGTGTTTCCAAAAAGTGACGCACCTATCGCGCCTGCCAGAAAGGTATTTCAAACTGTTGTGCCAATGAGTCTATAGTTGGCCAATTATCACAGGTCAGGATATGTGAGGCTTGAAAACAGCCCTTCTCCCTAAGTTTCCCAAAGACTTGTGGCTCTAGTCCAGGGGAAAGTCCGGGTTTTCCAATATGGGAAACAAAGGTGAGTGTTTAGTTGAGAATCTAGGGTTCTGGAAAACTTTAAAGCCTATTCGTAGTGTGGGGTCCTTTTGTGGGGTGTGTTTTTAGCAAGGCTGGTTAGGCTGTGTGTCAGGAAAGGTTCCATCCGCTGGTAATATCTTTCATTTGGCATGCAGTACTGAGGTCCACCAGCAGGTGTCTCCTGGCAGTTTGGAACTGTCAGGGGAACTTCTCCCTGCTGGTGCTATGTCATTGTTAGAGAACTGTCACCTTTCGTCCTTGGCGCTCTCTGGCGCATGCGCACGCACACGGGCGTCCTGGGATACTTGGGCGCACCAATACGCATGCGCATGCACACACGGGTGCGCCAATGCGCACACGTGCACGCACCGGATGCAGTGCGCGCGCCGGACGCAGTGCGCGCGCAGGTACACGCCCCTAGCCCAATTGGCGCCATACGGCCTATTTAAGGAAGTACTTGACCCCAGACCCTTGCTGACTGGTCTTCAGCTAGTACCCTGAAACTCTGAATCCTGCTATCTTCTTGTTGATCTTCTGTTGCTGAACCCTGCTGGCCCTGACCCTGTTCCTGGACTCTCCTTGTATTCTGACTATCGGTTTATGATCCTGGCTATCCACTTGACGCTGCTCCTGCCTGCTGTTTAGGTACCTCACTGCCCATCTACCTGTTGACCCGGCTTCCTGTTGACCCCGCATCTGGTTCCTGTGTTGCATCCTGGCAACCCCCGAGTGTCTGCGACTTTCCTGCTGCAAGCCTTCCAGAAACTGCATCTCATCGAATGTCCAGTGTCGCTTCGGCTGTCGGACTCTTCACCTGCAGGCACTCGTGTTCCTCCTGACCCTTGGTGTCCTCTGTTTCATCTCCAGTGGTGCCAGGGCGGGGGATACAAGAGAGGCCGACCTCGTCATCTCAGTCTCCCATCAGGTACGTGACAGTCATCTTTGGGCCGCAGTACTGGCATACACATAAATACCTGGCAAGCCCTCACACGCTTGCCCTGGTATTGGCTTTGTGCCCTGACATTCAGCCTGTTTACCCCGAACCTGAACCCTGTATCCTGAACCTGTTGTATCGGTTCCTGTATCCCTGGATCCTTGCCCTGCAGCCTGATTCCTTCCATCTCATCCCTGTTTGTTTATCCCTGGCCCCCCCCATCTGCTGATCTCCTTTTTATGATCCAGGCCTGGCTTGACTACGATTCTGGAACTCCCTTTTGCTATATATTCTGGTTGGTTTGCTTTCACTGTTTTGGTTGTTTGGTTTGTTCACTCTGTATTGGTTGTGTTTTCATATTTATTTACCTTAATAAACTTACTTTCTTTCACCTATTTATGTTTGGGTTTCCTCTGTTGCAGTCCACACAGTTCTGGTCTTATCTGATACATGACAGAATAACAAGACCATCACTGACCAGAAGTGGCTGCACAGGGAAACCATTTTGATTCAGTTTGTTTGCAAACATGAATGCCGATGAGGTTATTTATTTTTCTCTGCTGGCATCTGAAAGTGGTGATTATTGCCGCCAGGCTTTAAAAGAATGGTCTAGTGACCAGTTGTTTGCAGCTATCCGTTTGGCTCACTCCCTGGTCGATCAGGGTTATATACTGTTTGGGGAGATGCAGCCTTTGATCAAGATCTGTACTGAGCTGGCCCTGCCCTGTATTCCAGAGGGCCATGATGATTTCTCTCCTCATTTTAATGTGAATCAGGTTGTTTCCCTAGTATGACACGGACACTGGCACTTCAGGCTGGGACACTGGCTTTTTGAAGATGATCCTGCCAATTTTTGTGAGCATTACTCGGCCTGTTCCCCACAGGTGATTGCTGGGTGCATTGAGTCTGCTCCGTCTTTTGTTAGACAGGGAGATTTAAAACTACAGTTTGTATAACCTATACTCTCGGCATGGTCTGACATGGTACAATCAGCCCCATCCAAACAAACCACCTCTGCCATCAGACACAGACCTACCCAAATGTATGTTTCCCCATCACCCATGTCAACCTCAGTTGCAGCCCAGTATACGCTGCTCCCAACCAAATACTCATATCCAGTCTCTGCTCACTGTCCCTATCCTGTATTCTACCCACCTGTCTCTTCTCAGCTGCCTACAAACCCACAAGAACCTTCCCCAGCTACTGTTACCTCTTCTCTGTCATATCCCAATGCTCATTTCCAGTCTGCTTGCACCCCTTACCTACAGAGCTTTAGTGGCTAAGCCAAAAAATAAACAAACGTTTTTTCCAACTAAAATAATCCTGCCATTAACCCAACCTGCCTCCACACCAAACAACCTGCTCCAGTCTGCTTGCATGCCAGCTGAACCTGATAACCCACCTGATTCTGCCAAACCTCTGCCTGCTCTCCAGCTTGAAGTTCATGTGCCCCAGTCTGATGTTCCTGTTGTGCCAGTGCCTGTTGCCCAGTCTGATGTACCAGTGCCTGCTAACCAGTCTGCTGTCCAGTCTGATGCTTCAGTGCCTGCTGTCCAGTCTGACGCCCCAGTATGCCAGGCTGAAGTTCCTGTATGCCAGCCTGAAGTTTATGTATGCCAGCCTGAAGTCCCGATGCCAGTGTCCAAGCCTGAAGTCCTGATGCCAGTGTCCCAGCCTGAAGTGCCAGTGTCCCAGCCTGAAGTGCCAGTGTCAGTGTCCCAGCCTGAAGTGTCAGAGCCAGTGTTCCAGCCTGATGTGCCAGAGCCAGTGTTCCAGCCTGAAGAGTCAGAGCCAGTGTTCCAGTCTGCTGTCTCGGTGCCTGCCTTTCAGTCTGCTGTCTTGGGGCCTGCCTTCCAGTCTGATGTCTCGGTGCCTGCCTTCCAGTCTAATGTCTCGGTGCCTGCCTTCCAGACTGATGTCTCGGTGCCCGCCTTCCAGCCTGATGTCTCTGTGCCCGTCACCCAGTCTTCTATTCCGGTGACCGTCACCCAGTCTACTAAACTGGTGCCATTCACCCGGCCTGTTAGGCCAGTGCCCATCATCCTTGCTGGATCAGTGCCTGGTGTCCAGCTTGCTGAACCGGGGGCCCGTTACCCAGGCCACTGGGCCATTACTCTGCATGCTGAGCCGGTACCTGTTATCCAGCCAACTAGATGTCCCGAAGCCTTCTGCCCGGCCAGATGTCCTGGAGCCTGCTGCCCAGCTCGATGTCCCTGAGCCTGCTGCCCATCTGGATGACCCGGAGCCTGCTGCCCAGCTCGACGACCCGGAGCCTGCTGCCCAGCTCGATGACCCGGAGCCTGCTGCCCAGCTTGATGACCCAGAGCCTGCTGCCCATCTTGATGACCCGGAGCCTGCTGCTCAAACCGATGACTCTGCTGTCTGCCCTGATGTGCCCGCTGTCTGCCCTGATGTGCCCACTGTCTGCACTGATGTGCCCGCTGTCTGCCCTGATGTGCCCACTGTCTGCACTGATGTGCCTGTTGCCCAGTTCGATGTGCTGGCTACTCAGCTTGAAGTTCCTGTGCCTGCTACCCAGCTTGACATACTTATTGCCCAGCCTGATGTGTCTGTACCCACTGCTCAGCTCGAGCTACACTTTGCTTGGCTTAAAGCCATGGACCTTCCTCAGTCATGTCCAACCTGATGTGACTTTGTCTGCTGCCCAGCTTGACGCCATGGACTTTCCCCAGAAATGGCTAGTTGGAGTGTCCGGAGGTCGCTCCTTCGAGGGGGGTACTGTCAGGAAGGTTCCATCCACTGGTAATATCTATCCACCAGTGGATGGATCCTGGCAGTGTGAAGCAGACAGCATCTCCTGCGGTCAGGTGTCACCTAAGCCTAATTACAGGCATACACATAAATATCCAGCAAGCCCTCACATGCTTGCCCTGGTATTGTCCTCGTGCCCTGACCTGCAGCCTGTTTACCCGTGAATTTGAAGCTGAACCTGAACCCTGAACCCTGTATCCTGAACCTGTTGTGCATGTTCCTGTATTTATGGATCCTTGCCCTACAGCCTGATTCCTTCCATCTTGTCCCTGTCTGTTTACCCATAGCCCCTTATCTGCTGATCTCCTTGTTTATGATCCTGGCCTTGCTTGACTACGATTCTGGAACTCCCTTTGCTATATATGCTGGTTGGTTTGCTATCACTGTTTTGGTTGTTTGGTTTGTTCACTATGTATTCGTGGTGTTTCACATTTACCTTAAAGCGGAGGTTCACCCAAAAGTGAACCTCCGCTTTTTGGGAACCCTCCCCGCTCCGGTGTCACATTTGACACCTTTCAGGGGGAGGGGGGTGCAGATAAAACATGTAGAAAACAGGTATTTGCACCACTTCCTGGTATAGACTCCCGCCCCTCTGCGTCCCGTCCCCCCCGTTGTGTTCTGGGAAACATACAGCTCCCAGAACACAGTGGGGACCAGTTAAAACGGCGCAGCGCGACTCGCACATGCGCAGTAGGGAACCGTGCAGTGAAGCCGCAGCGATTCACTTCCCGATTCCCTCAGCGAGGATGGCGGCGGGGGAAGTCGAGAGCCGAACAACCGTTCGGCTTTGGCTGCCGACATCGCAGGCGACCTGGACAGGTAAGTGGGCATTTTTTAAAAGTCAGCAGCTGCTGTATTTGTAGCTGCTGGCTTTAAAAAAAAAAATTCAGGTGAACCTCCGCTTTAATAAACGTACTTACTTTCACCTATTTATGTTTGGGTTTTCTCTGTTGCAGTCCACACAGTTCTGGTCTTATAATGGTGTTAAACAGTATCATGAATCAGATAACGACATCCCGAGTATGAAAGGGGTTAAAGCCGTTTAGGACATTCTATCCCCCACCCATTCATAAAGCTCCCCATCTATTCCCCTTTCCTGAGTATCTGCCTTAGCCCTATACTTGTGTAAGGTCGGGTCCTCCCGGGTTTTCCTCCCGAATGCATCTGGGGTATCCCAGCCTAGGGGAGCCTGATCTAAGGTACATTTCGAGGGCGATAGCCTTACCTGGGTCTCAGCAGCAGGCGGGCCGGTTCCAGCAGCACAGGTCTGGGCAGGGTATTCACTGGGTTGGCTTCAGCAGAAACGAGGGGGGCCAAATCATTCCCCAGTAGTACATCCACTGGCAAATCCTTCATCACCCCCACATTCACGTGTCCCGAACCAACCCCCCCAATCCAGGTGAACATGGGCAACGGGTAGCTGGAAAATAGTGCCTCCCACTACCCTTATGGCTACAAAGTCTCCGGTGTGTTTGCTCTCCAGGATGAGGTTCTTTTGTAGTAGGGTCATGGCAGCGCCAGTATAACGTAGGCTATTGGCTACCTTTACATTAACCCGGACAGTCTGCCTGTGTTGCTGCCTGTTGTCCCGGTTAGCTGCTTGTACTGGATCAGCCTTGTGCAGCATACCCCAATGTTCATCCTGCTCACGCGGTGGGCCGCAGGCATGGATGGTCAGAGGTTCCCCCTGCTGGCTTTCTCTAAGACTGGGACTGCCTGGCTGGATGCAATGGACAGTCTGGCTTTTTGTGCCCTCGCTGTTTACACCCGAAACACCTGATGAGTTGTGAGTAGCCCTGGGAGTTGAATCTGGGCTGCTGAAAATAGGTGGCCGCTGGAGGTGGAGCTGTAGGGCAGTACGACTGTGGTTGGTAGACGGCAGCTGGAGGGGGTGCCGCTGATCGATAATCCACCTGAGCTGTTGTCTTGACCAGAGGGTTATCCAGTTTCTGGGTGTCTGTGTATTCGCCTGGCAGGTGAGCTGCTTCAGGCAAGGTGAAAGGTTTTCGTTCTGGACCCAATCTCTGACTTCCGGGGACAGCTTGTCAAAGACGTGCTCCAGCAGGAACAGCTGCAGCACCTCTTCCCCGGATACTGCTTGGCATCCAGCGACCCAGTGGGATGCCGTGCAGTGTAGGTGGCATTTCCACTCTGTATATGAGTCTCCAGTCTGCTTGCGAGTCTCTCAGAACCTCCGGTGTGACAGCATACTTGGCCAAAAGTGCTTCTTTTACCAGACCATAGTTCATTATATCCTCGTCTGGGATGGCCCTGAACGCTTCACTGGCCCGGCCGGACAATTTCCCAGACAAAATGTTAATCCATTCCTCTGTGGGCACCCGGAGTAGGGCACATTGCCATTAAAAATCGGCAAGGTACCCATTAATCTCCCCTTCTGTTTCGATAAAAACTTTAAAAGCAGCAAAATGTTCCTTTCTCCTTTCAGTTGGTACAGCTGTGACTTCTGCTGCTGCAGCACCTCTTTGCCTCCACAGCCGCTATTACTCAGTCTATGATCTCTTCTGTAGGGTTAGGACCATAATGTGCCAGTCTTATGTTAACAGCCCAATCAAAACTTGCCTCTTCGGGTGTCCTGTCTGTTACGCTGGGCCTTTCGGTTGTGTTGGGTCATTCGGCTCTATCCATTTAGACTAGTTCTGCTATAATGTTCCTCTTCTTACGGTTGTTGGCCGGTCGGCCCCATTTCTCCGGTAAGTCCTTGAGGGTGGAGCGCTTTAGCCATTTATACTGTGTTTCCATTGGCCTGTGTCCTCTTGTGGCTGTCTCATCCTGCTGCTTGCCACCAGTTGTAACGACACCCAGAGTATGAAAGGGGTTAAAGTCGTTTAGGACATTACATTCCCAAACACAAAGGCAGCTACCAAACACTCCAAGCAGCCGAACAAGAAACCCATACGAATAATTCCCCCCCCCCCCCCAAGTATGAGACAAGGCTCTGTATTGAGGGTCAAGCAGGAATCAGACTCTTTATTGAGAGGAATACAGGCTCTTTATATACACTTGAGAATACTGCAGTCACCACATGAACAATGTCCCGGAAACCACCCACAACATTACACAATGGTTACATAACGAGCCCCCAATACACATTATTCTGAGTGTCAATACATCCCTTAGCAGTCAACAGGTGAGTTTTATTAGCACACTTAATAACAGTTGAATGGAATGCTGCCTCGGACAAGATTAACACAATTTACTTATCCAGACAAAAGCAACGTCGCTAAGCAATAGACAGTCGGTCTCTTACATTGAACTTCCTGGAAGCCCATAATAGGAGTTATACTTCGTGATCATAGACTTCACAGTGTACAGGGGAAAAAATTGTCATATTTCTTTAGAAATATTGTTAATGAATATTACTGTACCATTTGAAGTAATCCAATCATATTCTCAGTGTTCATTATTTTCTTGGTCACCCAGCGCACAAAAGTGACTCCCGTCACAACCATACAGCTCTATCTAATGGGATAGGGCTCACTTGTTGTTCAACAGTCGTCCAGAGTTTGTATTCTCCATGTCTACACCAGTCAGTTATTCTACCAAGTTGGGCTGCCTGGTAATATATGTATGGATCTGGTGCCGCTACTCCTCCTGCCTTCTTTGGCAGTGTCAGCAGTACTCTGCTGATCCCTGGGCACTTGCTAGCCCAGATAAATTTGGTAAACATGGCATAAATTTGACTGAAGTAAGCCATGGGAATGGCAATAGGTAAGGACTGGAAAAGGTACAAAAACTTTGGAACTATTTTCATCTTTATGATGTTAACATCAAAAAAATAAGTTGCGCTAAATAAACGAGTGACAACAAGATTAATAAAACTTGATTAGTGACAGAAGACTACATTCAATACTATATTGAGTCCATATGGAGTTCAGCAAACTAATAGAAAAAGAAACAAAAGAGTCCAAATGAATAAATAGAGGTCCAGAGTTCATCCACCTTCACCAAATAGCATAGGGGGAAGAGAATATGTGCAGGAGTCCCAATTGAAAAAGATGGTTTTAATCTTATGAGTAGATACCTTTACCAGATACAGTGGACCCTTAAAGAGCAAGGTCATATGCACAGACAGAATCAGCCCTCTGACAAGTGGATCTCGGTGTCCGTGCTGTGATTCAATCTCTGTGGTCCTCAATGGGGAATAAGAGAAGCTGGAACTTCAATCTGGGGAAATTACTACTGGGTGGCAGGCCGTGAGTGAAAAGAGGGACAAGGACTTCCAATAGTGTAGTATATTAAAAAGCCTTTAATGCTTAAAAAAGAAGTAAGTGGGATCAGCCGCATATACATAAAAAATAGTTGTTAAGCATTTAACACCCATGTACCGGAATCACGTGGGGCATAAAAACGTAATGGCGTCAGCACGTCGTGCCACTGTGTAAT
Source organism: Rana temporaria (assembly GCF_905171775.1). Classification (NCBI taxonomy): domain Eukaryota; kingdom Metazoa; phylum Chordata; class Amphibia; order Anura; family Ranidae; genus Rana; species Rana temporaria. The sequence goes on from NC_053495.1 coordinate 145,073,714, forward strand.
GTCCCCCAATACTATACATAGTTCTGTTTGTTTGATGTTCATATAGGGTGTGATATGTATGATCTTATATAATTGTCACAGGATTAGTAGCATCTTTCACTTATAATCTAGGAGGCCTCCATACCAGTGTGACGTGTAATTCTCATCTGTGGGAGGTAAAGCATACATTCCACTTGGGGATACAGTATATGCATGTACCCCAAACACATAGAGGATGTGAATAGCACAACTGATGACATTACTCGCTCAAAAAAGAGTATTAGCTTATTTTGGGTGACACTGTAAGTGTTGCAATTTTGCGGCAATTGCAACGCAATTTATCGCCTGCCAATCGCGGCAAAATGGCACCTCGATTGGGGTGCCATTACCAATTAATGGCAATTGAATGGCATCCCACTTTTGCCCCGATTCTGACGTTGTGTTTTTAATGCTGAGTGTGCATGATGCCTTATGCCGTGTACACGCGACCGTTTTTCGCGATGTGAAATTTTTTTTATGTCATTAAAAACGATCGTGTGTGGACTCCAGAGCATTTTTAGCAACGTTAAAAATGGCCATGAACATGCTCTAAATTTTCGAAAATAACGCGCATTCTCAGAAGTAAGTTATGAGACGGGAGCGCTCGTTCTGGTAAAACTAGCGTTTGTAATGAAGATAGCACATTCATCACGCTGTAACAGACTAAAAAGCGCGAATCGTCTCTCACCAAACTTTTGCTAACACAAAATCAGCAAAAGCAGCCCCAAGGGTGGCACCATCCAAATGGAACTTCCCCTTTATAGTGCCATCGTACGTGTTGTACGTCACCGCTCTTTGCTAGAGCATTTTTTTTTACGACTGTGTGTAGGCAAGGCAGGCTTAACAATAATCGGGTTGAAAAAAAAATTGTTCTTTCTAGATCAATAAAAATGGTCATGTGTACGAGGCATTAGAGTAGAGATGAGCAGAACACCCCCATTCGGTTCGCACCAGAACTCGCGAACATGCAAAAGATTTGTGCGAACACGCAAACACTGTTAAAGTCTATGGGAAACGAACATGAAAAAATCAAAAGTGCTAATTTTAAAGGCTTATATGCATGTTATTCACATAAAAAGTGTTTGGGGGCCTGGGTCCTGCCCCAGGGGACATGTATTAATGCAAGTTTTTTTTTTTAAAGTGAAGTTTTTTTTAGGAGCAGTGATTTTAATAATGCTTAACCACTTGCCGCCCGCCAATGACATATTGACATCAGCAAAGTGGTTGTAGAATCCTGACTGGACGTCATATGATGTCCTCAGGCGCATCGCGGCGATCGTTGTTGCAGGGTGTCAGTCTGACACCCCGCAACACCGATCTCGGTAAAGAGTCTCTCACGGAGGCTCTTTACCACGTGATCAGCCGTGTCCAACCACGGCTGATCACGATGTAAACAGGAAGAGCCGTTGATGGCTCTTCCTCACTCGCGTCTGACAGACTCAAATAGAGGAGAGCCGATCGGCGGCTCTCCTGACAGGGGGGTTCGCGCTGATTGTTTATCAGCGCAGCCCTTCCTCGGATCGCCACACTGGACCACCAGGGAAGCCCACCTGGGCAAACAAAAAAAAAAGTAAAAAAAAAGCATTAAAAAATAAAAAAGATGCCAATCAGTGCCCACAAATGGGCACTGACTGGCAACATGTGTAAATCAGTGCCGCCCCACAGTGTCCATCAGTACCACCCACAGTGTCCATCAGTGCCACCGCACAGTGTCCATCAGTGCCACCCCACAGTGCCCATCCATGCCCAGTGCCCACCTATCAGTGCCCATCTGTGCCACCCATAAGTATCCATCAGTGCCACCCATAAGTGCCGCCCATGAGTGCCCATCTGTGCCGCCCATGAGTGCCCATCAGTGCCGCCCATGAGTGCCCATCAGTGCCGCCCATAAGTGCCCATCAGTGCCGCCTATGTGTGCCCATCAGTGCCGCCTATGTGTGCCCATCAGTGCCGCCTATGTGTGCCCATCAGTGTTGCCTATGTGTGCCCATCAGTGCCGCATACCAGCGCTGCCAATCAGTGCCACCTCATCTGTGCCCGTCAGTACTACCTCATCGATGTCCATCAGTGCCATCTCATCAGTGCCGCCATATCAGTGCCCGTAATTGAAAGAGAAAACTTACTTATTTACAAAAAAATTAACAGAAAAAATAAAAACGTATTTTTTTTTCAAAATGTTCAGTCTTTTTTTAGTTGTTGCGCAAAAAAAAATCGCAGAGGTGATCAAATACCACCAAAAGAAAGCTCTATTTGTGGGGAAAAAAGGACGCCAATTTTGTTTGGGTACAGTGTAGCATGACTGCGCAATTGCCATTCAAAGTGCGACAGTGCTGAAAGCTGAAAATTGGCTTGGGCGGGAAGGTGCGTAAGTGCCTGGTATGGAAGTGGTTAAAGTGAAACAATATAAATGAAATATTCCTTTAAATATCATGCCTGGAGGGTGTTCTTAGTCTACCTGTAAAGTAGCACCTCTTTACCATGTTTAGAACAGCACCACAGAAAAATTACATTGCTAAATGAAAATCATTTAAAACTTCTCACGGCTGTAATATATTGTCCGGATTGGGTTGCCCCCAGTCCATTACCAGGTCTTTTGGGTCTGGTATGAATATAAGGGTGAACCCCACACCAAAAAAATGTGTGAGGTCCCCCTAAAATCAGGGCTGGTATGGATATTAATAGGAACCCTGTGACAAAATTGGACTTGTCCCAAACCTCTCCTGTCCTCCCCATGTTAAGGGCATGTGGCCTGGTATGGTTGAGGAGGGGGGGCACTCTCTCATCCCCCCTTTTCCTGTGGTGTGCCGGGTTGCATGCTTGGATAAGGGTTTGATATGGATTTTAGGGGGACCCCCACAACATTTTTTTCAAATCTAGGGTGGGAGTAGGTAGGTGTCAGTCTATTGGCATAAGCACTGATATTGGAAGAGGATGGGAAGCACTTGGACTAGGTAGGGGGAGGTAACTCCTATATAGAGTTAGTATTATCCAAGGGGTGGTGGAGGATCACCAGCCGGTGGGTACCGAGATTTCCAAGGAACACCCAAGCAACAGTGTTGTGTACTCGAGGAATAAGTGGAGGCACAGTGGGCCGTCTCCAGGTCTATGACAGCCACTACATAAGCAGTATTAGTCATATAGGCCCAGATTCAAAGACATCGGCGCATATTTATGCCGCCGTAGCGTATTTCATATACGCTACGCCGACGTAGCGCAGAGAAGCAAGCACCGAATTCACAATGCACTTGCCACCAAATCTGCACTGGGTTTCTTAGGCGTAAGTCGTCGTAAGTGGAAGTGGGCGTGAGCCATGCAAATGAAGCGTGACCCCATGCAAATGATGGGCTGAGTCTCAGCCAGATACGAATAACAAACGGCGCATGCGCCGTCCCGTGGACGCATCCCAGTGCACATACTCAGAATCACGTCAGAACGAATGCCTAAGATACGACGGATCACTGCCTACGGAGTGAACGTAACCTACGCCCAGCCATATTCACGTACAACGTAAACAACGTAAAATACGACGGCTTGAGTTCCCTTGTCCATACCTTTGCATGGGTTGCGCCTCATATATGGGGAATAACTTTATGCCGGACGTAGGACTTACGCAAACCTCGTATATTATGTACCGGGTGCAAGTACGTTCGTGAATCGACGTATCTCCCTCATTTTCATATTTGAATAGGAAATCAATGGGAGCGCCAGATGCATCCAGCGTAAATATGCGCCCACGATACGCCGGCGTAGGCAAGTTATGTCGGTCGGATGAAGCCTATTTTTAGGCGTATCTCAGTTTGTGGGCACGGCGCATGGATATGACGGCGCATATTTACACTTACGCTGCGTATTTTGAGATACGTTGGCGTAAGTGCTTTGTGAATCCGGGCCATAGTGTGAAGTAAACAAGTCTCAAGAGCAAGTAAGACATAGTAGAAAGAAAATAAACTATTACATTTAAAAACTAGGTAATGCTATGTTAAGGTATGGTTTGAGAATCCTACAAGAGGGGTGAAGGTGTTATTCGAAATAGGGGTTGCCACTTGACGTGGTAGGGCTCTTCATCATTAGGTATACAGAAAGCGTTGGTATGCACGGCTCATTGGAGGAGGTCAAAGCAAAGCTAGGCATTATGGGGAGTAATAGGAAACGGTGTCCCCATTGAATGGTGCTGTAGAACCAGGTGTCTCTGGATGCTCTGAGCAGGGGATCAAATATCATGATCCTAATGCCGCGTACACACGATAATTTTTCGCCATTAAAAAAACGTTGTTTTTAAAAAAAGGTGATTTAAAATGATCGTGTGTGGGCTTCACATAATTTTTCGGGTTCTGAAAAATGACAATTTTTTTTTTCGAACATGCTGCATTTTTTAACAACGTTTTAAACAATGTCGTTTTTTGTGTTGTAAAAAATGATCGTGTGTGGGCTAAAACGACGTTAAAAACCCGCGCATTCTCAGAAGCAAGTTATGAGATGGGAGCGCTCGTTCTGGTAAAACTACTGTTCATAATGGAGTAAGCACATCACGCTGTAACAGACAGAAAAGCGAGATTCGTCTTTTACTAACACAGAATCAGCTAAAGCAGCCCCAAGGGTGGCGTCATCCGCATGGTACTTCCCCTTTATAGTGCCGTCATACGTGTTGTACGTCACCACGCTTTGCTAGAGCATTTTTTAAAAACGATGGTGTGTAGGCAACGTCGTTTTAATGATGAAGTTGGAAGAACTTTGTTTTTTCTACATTCCGAAAAATGATCGTGTGTACGCGGCATAAGGCCCAGTAGTAAGCGGAAAGGTATTAAACCCCATCCTAACAGGCAGTAAAAAAGCCAGGTGGTGAAACTGGGTAAGTATGACCTGCAGCGGGAGAATGCCCAACTATAACCGGATTATGTCAATTAAATTTTGCAGAACCACTGGGTTCACTATGTTTGTGAGGTGGTGGTAAGAATGTGAAGCAACATATCACCCAGTTATGAAAATTTAGTCCTTTGGGTCCTCTGGAGCTGGGGAGACGAAGGGACTCCTCTTGTGGACGCTGGAGTGAGCTTGGTGAGCTGGTGTATCTAGCAGCTTTTTGGGGGAGCAAGATGATGCCCGGTATTGGAGCCCTCTTTGGTGGCATCAGGTGTTGACAGGCGGAGATCTTGGAGAGTAGCGATGAGATATTCTGCTGGATTTTCATGTATAGGGGGATCCCTTGTATGTAAAGTGAATGGTGAAGGGGAAACTCCAGTATGAGATGTGGTGTTGCTCAAGGATTTGCAGATGAGGCTTCATTGCTTTTCTTTTGGCAAGAGTCTGCCGGGAGATGTCCTTTAGACTTGGCAGCGATGACCCTGGAATATCAGGGGGTCCTTGTTGCGGCTGCTGACATAAGTTGTTCCTTGGTGCGGAAGTAGTGCAGTTTCATAATGATGTCCCTGGGGGGGAGCGGGGCATCGTCTTTGTGGGGGGCTAGTAATCTATGAACTCTGTCCATCTCTAAATGAGGCTTATTCCTGAAAGAATGCAGTAATCTTGGGATGAAGGTCCTCTGTCACCTCTATCACCTCAGTTATTCCCCTGATGCGGAGATTAGATCTTCTGGCACTATTTTCAAAACCCTCCAGGTGGGCTTGGAGGGAAGAGTTTTCTTCCCTGAGGGTCTCCATTTCTTCTTTGTGGTTGGTGGATATAACATGTAGATCATTTACCCTCTCCACAAAGATAGAGGTGCGGTGGTCCACCTTGCGGATCTCCCACGTGAGCTTGTCTGTTATGGTATCTGAGGTATTCTGCTAGGCTTTCTGAACTATCCGCTAAAATTGGCTGAGCAGGTCAGAGCTGTGTGGGGTGTTCTGCAGAGCAATAGGGGTCATCCTGAATTCAGAGTCTGATTTACCGGGTTGTGTAGCTGACAGGATCTGTGACTGTGTCAGTGTGTGTGGAAGAGGAGTGTGGGAAGACGGCGGCGCCACGTACAATATGTAGGTTTGTGACCTGGACAGGAGAGGGCCCATCGGGGTTGGGATGACTGGAGGCTCTGGATCAGGACCCACGGTAGGGGGACTCACAGCAGAGAGAGAGAGAGCGGAAGAGATGGCTGGACTTTCCGAGTTGAAAGTTATCTGCACTGAAATAGACAATGGGGTAGGTTCATAAAGAAGTTACGCTGGCGTATCTATTGATACACTGCATAACTTCTGGGTTGCTCCGGCGTATCTTTTTTCTGTATTCAGAAAAAAAAGATACGCCGGAATTTGGCTAAGATCCGACTGGCGTAAGTCTCTTACGCCGTCGTATCTTAGTAGCATATTTACGCTGGCCGCTAGGTGGCGCTTCCGTCGATTTACGCGAGGAATATGTAAATTAGGTAGATACACTGATTCAGAAACGTACGTCCGCCCGGCGCATTTTTTTACGTCGTTTACGTTAGGCTTTTTCCGGCGTAAAGTTACCCCTGCTATATGAGGCGTATCCCATGTTAAGTATGGACGTCGTTCCCGCGTCGAATTTTGAAAATGTTACGTAGTTTGCGTAAGTCGTCCGTGAATGGGGCTGTTGCGTAATTTACGTTCACGACTAAAGCATTGGCTTTTTGCGGGTTAATTTGGAGCATGCGCACTGGGTTACTTTCACGGACGGCGCATGCGCCGTAAGTCAAAAACGTCATTTACGTGGGGTCATGTTTTTTTTACATAAAACACGCCCACCTCTTTACCAATTTGAATTAGGCGCGCTTACGCCGGCAGATTTACGCTACGCCGCCGTAACTTAGGACGCAGGTTCTTGGTGAATACAGAACCTGCCTCACTAAGTTACGGCGGCGTAGCGTATCTGAGATACGCTACGCCCGCAGAAAATTAAGCCAATCTACCTGAATCTACCCCTATATTGATAGACTGGATTGTGAGTTTGGAGAAACTTGAATTTATGTCAGTTTTGAAGAAACATAACAAGAAAAAATGAAAAAAATTATACATCAAGGTGTAAAAAACATTAAAATAGATTCAATCCCCACCACTACAATCTCAAATAAGCATTAATATGTAAATGTTATTTAAAAAGTAATCTTCTATCAGTAAGCTATTACTTTTTATTCAAAGAATAACTGATGATCCTGCCAAAATTTTATTTTTTCAGGACATCCTGTAATGGGGTTACAAATTTCTCTCAACTGTGCTTCTGCATTTTCACCCTGTTACATGCACCCCCTTATAAAGACTACCCACAGCTATGCCAACAAACATTACGCATTCAAGCTCTACCATTGGTACTATCAGGCAGCTGTCCCTAAGCAATCATGTGCAGCCAACCAAGTGCATAGTAAGTAGGCTGCTCCAAAGAAACACAACCACTGGGGAAGCGTGAGTTAAATTTTGAGAAGCAAATGACAGAGAAGTGTCAAAATAATGAATCCGCATAATGATCTGGTAGGATTCAAACAGTTTCTTTTTAAAATCAATAGCCTACTGACTTATATATTCATGTCTAAATCATACTAAGTCATTTTAATAATTTATTCCTTAAGGGCTACTCTGTTTTTTGTTCCCCCAAAGATACAAAGATACTCTTTACAAATAGGAAAAACAGGATTAATATTCACCAATAGAAGCACTGTGAAAATATGAAATAGACTTAAATGGGAACTGGCTTCAACATACTTTGTAGATTGCGTCAAAACGTGTAATGTATAAAAAACATGTAAAAAAAAAAAATCTGCAAATGTTTATAAGAAATACATTGTAAAATGTGGACTCATGAAGTTTTCCAATAGCCTGGGTATCAGAACTATTTTGTGTTGTGTGTCAAAGCTAATTGGACCAAGTAAAGGGATTGTCGCCCTTTTCTTGAGTAGATATGGGTTAAAGCCCAATTTAACTTTCCATTTTCACGCCCCCTATGTATCTACTACAATAGCAACCATGAATTTGCTTTCTTTTTGGGAGCAGGCTAAGGACTATATTGTAGAAACAATCCATCAGCTATACAGTCAGTTACAGAGTTTTGTTGTCTTTAGAAAGCAGCCACAACCTCAGTAGCAAAGGCTATTTCCTGCTTACATAATGTAGTGAAGGACCCTTGCTTTTTGCATAAAACCAGTGATCTCTCTCCAAAAGGTCTCAAATATCCCCCAGTTTTGCAATTGCACGTTTCCTGCTGATTGGAGAGTTTTAACTCTGAATCATCATGGGTGTATTGTAGCTGTCCCCAATCCGCAAAATGAGATGGACGGAGGAATACACCCCTATAGGGTATTGCAATGTGACAGCAGCACTCACGTGAAATATAAAAAACAGAAAAAAGGCGTCTCTAAGTGCAGTATACAAAACTATTAAAACATCCCCAAAAGGGGGAAAAAAAAAACACTTACAAGATTGATGGTGAAAAGAAATGCATCATGAGTGTGGAAAGTGATCCAGCATAAAAGTGGTTCCAAAAGGGTCAACACACAGCTCTGGAGGCACAATTGGAGCAGCCACGCTGTCAGAATCGGCGTGGAGTGCGAAACTGGAAGTGATGTCAACAGGAAGGGACCAGCAACCAGAGTGGACCGCAAACTGGAAGTGAGGTCATCAGAATGGGACACATTTCGAAACTCCTGATTGGTTCCTTCATTAAAGAAGAGGGCACCAATCAGTAGTTTTGAAATGTGTCCCATTCTGATGACCTCACTTCCGGTCTGTGGTCCATGCTGGTTGTTGGTCCCTTCCTGTTGACATCACTTCCAGTTTAGCACTCCACACCGATTATGACAGTGGGGCTGCTCCAATTGTGCCTCCAGAGCGGTTTCTTCACCCTTCTGATCCTCTTGGGACTCTGCAGGTGCCAGAAGCTACGGAAGGGTTGGTTTCACCTCCAGAGTCTTGTAAAAAGTGATCATGTAATTTTAGAGCCACCTGGATCACTTTTTCCTCAAAGCTCATTGTGAGGCTCAAAATAACCATACCAAGTTCTCAGCTGCAACAGCAACAATGAGCTTGTTTTAACCTCTTGAAATTCAGAACATTTATAAAGTACCTTGGTATCCAGGGTCTCACCCTTTGAAAATAATTGTTAACAATATAATTAAAAATATCAAATATGACAAAATCTAAGCATATGATTAGGCGAAAGCAGTAAAATAATGTTTTTTGCCAACAAGTCAGAAATTAAAGGATATATTTAGCCATCCATGCTGTGCAGCTGGAAAATGTTGCCATATACTTCTGAAGCTGCCAAACACAACATGATGCACCTAGCTAGAGTCACATCCTGTAGAAGATAACAAGTATTCATGCACTGATTTAAGCGCATACATACACAAACTCTTGGCAAACAAACTAAAGTGTTAAAGATAAGATAAGAGCTTTTTTTGGATTTATAGGTTAGGTTATAGTTAGGTTTATTTAATTTAGTGTTCCTTCTACCTGTGTTTTTTTCCCTTTCTGTTCCCTCTTTTCATGTTTGACAATCATTTATGTACTATTGCTTTTTTTCCCCCTCTGACTTATTTTCTCTTTCTGTTAAAAAATGTAGTTAATGAGGTCAATGATGCGCCATTCTTTGGCACAAGAACTGATCCTGAATAGTTAGAAAGGGTTTTTGTAACTTTCAATAGCCGTTAAAGTTCATTGCATCCTTAAAGCTGATATCCAGGTTTAATTTCACTTTAAATAGTTTGTTTGAGCCAAGCTGGCCCCCTTCACCATTATGTGTGGCGCCCACCGGGTATGCTGTATAAAACTGTATGTAGACCTTCCAGTCTTAAAACTGGAACAAAGTTGCACTCAGCCATTCATAGGCAGCTTTGTATTCTAGCAATGAACACAAAGCTTCCTCTGAACGGTTGAGTCAGGGGGAAGAGCTAATGATGACACAATCTCCATCTCTGCCAATCACAGAAAGCTTTGTGTTCATTGATAGAATACAAAGCTGCTCAGCCTGACATCATTTTGTTCCAGGTGAGTAGTGTATCATTTTATACAAGTTGTAAATTAATATCAAAATGAAACAGTTCAAAAACTACTAGATATTATAGAAAGGATGAGAGTGCCAGAAATATAATGTGAGTCTATTAAGTCTTTATTGCACATGACAAGAGGTCAGAGAAGAAAGCCAATGTTGTTCAGGGACCCAGAACTCCCTGGCAGTAACTGAAGAGAATACTGGACAACAAATGCAATATAAAAAATAGAGGTCATAATGACCTTGGGGGTTAAGAGTATGCATGCATCATACATAGTAGGGGGAGTACAACTGGGGGAATCCATAGGGGAAAAGGATCTGGGGGTTGTGGTAGATCATAAGCTTAACCACTTGCCGACCAGCCACTGTTATTATATGGCGGCAGGTCGGCATGTTTCCGTAAATCGCCGTACATCGCACGTCAGCTCCTTTAAGAGGCAGAGCAGGTGCGCAGGAACCCGATGCACGTGGCCGGCGGCCGCAATGAGTGCCAGCCACCCACGATTGCAGACACAAGAGTCAGAATGGGGATGTGTTTGCAAACACACAGATCCCTGTTCTGACAGGGGAGTAGAGACAAATATGCTGTTCCTAGTGATTAGGAACAACGATCTGTCTCCTCATCCAGTCAGTCCCATCCCCCCACAGTTAGAAACAAATTTAACCCCTTTATCACCCTTTAGTGTTAACCACTTTCCTGCCAGTGACATTTACACAGTAACCAGTCCATTTTTATAGCCCTATGCCTATTTGTTTCTACTTTTGGGTCCAGAGCTCTACCCACACACCAATTTTCAAAAAAATACTGGATGGAAATGCAGTTGGAAGGCAAATGGACCCCACAAATTTAATAAACTGTATTTGTTCAACAAATCTTTTTCTTATTTTTGGAAATATTGTGTACATGTAAGCAATAATAAAATACAAAAGTGGTACACAAATTTCACTTTAAGCAGGACTAGTAAATGTCAAGGAAGTTGTAATAATGCAGCACTCCAATGGATTAGAGACAAGCAGGTGTGCTCAATTTGTGGTCCATAGAACCTGAATTATTGGAAAGCCCAGGTGGACTGCAGTCAGAAAGTGCAAACCACTGTCATCAGGTTAGCATACACTGGTACAATCCAATGAGAGCACCAAACAAGGTCTAGGAATCCAAGGTGATTTAATGATAAAATTGATTCATAGCAGAGTTGCAAAATAAGTACAAATACAAAAGTCATAAATCTTAGAACAAAAAGTCAAAAATATAAAAAATGATAATACAAATAAAAAATATAATAAATATAAAAACCAAAAGGGTAAATACCTATTTGTATCTAATATCAGTTTTTAGTACACAGACTCAAAATAATAAAATCTTTAATACTTTGAGTCTGCTATATTTGATTTAAGATATTATAATTTTACTCTCTTTTAAAATAAATACATGGGCCCAGATTCACAGCCGAGATACGACGGAGTATCTCAGATACTCCGTCGTATCTCTCAGAGTATCTATGCGACTGATTCATAGAATCAATTACGCATAGATAGCCCTTAGATCCGACAGGTGTAATTGTTTTACACTGTCGGATCTTAGGATGCAATACCGCGGCCGCCGCTGGGGGGAGTTTGCGTCGTAAACCAGCGTCGGGTATGCAAATTAGTAGTTACGGCGTTCCACAATGGTTTTTCGCGTTCGCTACGTCGCTGCTAGTCTAGTTTCCCGTCGCAAAGTTAGTTGTCGTTTTTGGTGCCCTAACTTTACACAGCACACGTATGTGCTGTATAAAGTATGGCCGTCGTTCCCGCGTCGAAATTTGAAAAATTTTCCTTCTTGCGTAAGACGTCCGGGAATACGGAAGTACGCTACGCACGTCGCCGTTCGAAAAAATGACGTCACTTCGCGCAAAGCACGGCGGGAAATTCAAAAGAGAGCATGCACAGTAGGTCCGGCGCAGGAGCGCGCCTAATTTAAATGACACACACCCCTTTGAATTACGCCGGCGGAAGTTTTTTCGCAAGTGCTTTGTGAATCAGGCACTTGCGATGAAAACTTGCGGCGGTGTACCGTATCTACGATATGTTACGCCGCCGCGATTCTATGTGAATCTGGGCCATAGTACCCCTCCTTATTCTCAAAAAAAAACAAAAAAAGGAAAAAATGTTTTCTTTTTTTTGTGAAACATAACATTTAAGTTAGTCACATTGTCCAGTAAAGCATATCCTTATTTATCATTATGAACAATGGCCATTAATTGTCCAAAACACCCACTGACACATTCATTTCTGTCACTCACTGTGAATGATAGCCTGTAGTCCCTGCTGTGGCATGTAAAAAAAGGGCCTAGTTCTCCAGGTGTTGTCATGAATTATGTTACCTGGTCAGACCTGTCCCTATGTTTACATTAATTGGCTTGTCCCGGGAATTGTCATTCGTGGGTCAGCGGCTTTTTTATTTTTTGGCAAATCAGTAGGTATCATTCAATGGGCCACTGGGCCTGAATTGTGGGGAAGAGGTCCTTGTTCTCACCGACATGGTGATCCTTTTTCCCCTTGGCAAGGTACCCTCCCCACGTGTGGCCTAATTTGGTTCTGTAGAGGGCTGCATGCTCTTTCCCCCAATGTCCTAGCTTGCCAGGCTGCATGCTTAGATAAGCATCTGGTATGGATTTGGGCAGGGGGGTTAAGCTTGTGCTCCCAAAGTGCAGGATCCCAGGGACAGACACATAGTGGATTTTTAGGGCAGAGCAGAAACAGTATTATGGTGCAATCACAGCAAGAAGGCACTGTGGTTCCCCAAATGTATCAAAGTTTTTTTGGTCTATCTACTCACCACATTGGTGGTCCACAATGTGAACTAAAGGTTCAGCTTTGTAGCTGTAAAATAATGATGAACCCAGGATTGGAAATGTTTGCACTCAATTTTCCTACTTGTGCTCCCTTTCAGGTTTTTCACTTAATGGGTTTATAAGCATGTCAGTGTCATAGTCTGGAGTCAGGCTCAGAGGCCAGTAGCAACAGCAGCAGAGCAGCTATTTACACAGGTCACCCTGGCTAATGACACAGGTTCATCTGAGGTACGGGGTCTAAGCACTAACCGTTATTCACCAGAACTCCTGATGGTGGAGATGGGCTTTTCTGTGTGTTAGTGCCAGGTCGTGGTCCTCAGGATACCCCTACCAGGAGGTGAGCAATCCTGAGTCTGGTAGCAGATAGGGATCAAGCAGAAGCATAGTCGAGAAACAAGCCAAAAGTCAGTAACAAATAGTTGCAGGTTAGGATTCAGTAGAAGCGCAGTCGAAGAGCGAGCCAAGTGTCGGTAACGAATGGTAGCGAAGATATGCTTGGCAGCAGGAGAGACAGGAGCAAGATATTGGCTGGTGAAGACACAATATTCTGGCAACCAGGAAGTGCAGAGACATGGCTTAAATCAGGAAGTTCATGGGAGGAGCAAAGGGTTCAAGGAAAACAAGATTCAAGACAAGATCATTCAAGGAATAGCCTAAGGAACTGTCCAAGGAGCTGTCCAGCATTCCAGGTGGCTCAGCAAACAGAGTTACTGCAATACACACCAGAGGTCCCAGGTTCAAGCCCAGGTCCTAACAGTCAGCTTCCAACAGTCCCTTGTACTACAGCTTAATTTGTATGTGAAAGTAAAATTGGTAGTCATAACATAATGTTTTTCTCCAAATACTGTATAAACAAGTTTGGATGGAATAAAAAAGTATGAAAACTCACATTCATTGTTTAACTCGGAAGAAGGGAGAGGGAAATTCAAACATGAATGATTATTGGGTTAGGGTGGTTGTGACATTTGTGGCACTGTGGCAATGCAATAGTTAATGGTGATTAAAATGAAGTAGCAGTGAACAGGTCCTGGGAACAAGATAAAGGTGTTAAAGAGGTGACATAAAATAAGCAAATAGGGATGCTACAAAATAGGTTAGCTGTAGACCTGGAGCTGATGTTCTACACTCTAAACGCTTTCCAAGTGAATTATATATTCATTGCAATTTGCAACTTATATTGGCTGAGGTCAAACTATAGTTGTTTAGGCAAAAATTTGGAAATATTTTTATTCAGCTACCGGGATCTTGTCCTCTCCAACATCAGTTCAGTTTCTGTTCAAAACCCAGAGGACATCAAAATATTACCAGATGCTGTTGATTTTGTAGACCACAGTAGCAAGTCCTCTTGAAAGCCAAGAATTCTCTGTGGTGTGCTGCAGCCATGATGATACGGAATGAACAAAGGACAAACAAGCTTCTTCTTGAAGCTAACGTCCTCTGCATGTTGGACTCTCCCCCTTCAGCAGCATAGATCTTTCTCTTTCTTCCCTCAGTCTTTACACTATGGAGTCTTTAAAAATCGTATTACTGACAGTTTGGGGGTTTTGCAGTAAAGCAAAAGTCCAGAGGAAAACTTCTCACAGTAGTTTAAGCAGCAAGTACCACAGCACACTACACTGATCACACATCCTTAGGGATGGAGCTGCAGATGAGTTTGTAAAAAAATTAATCTACATACATAACAAAATATTGTAATTGTAGAAACCAATATATATATATATATATATATATATATATATATATATATATATATATATATATATATATATATATATATATAGTATGTACAGTACAGACCAAAAGTTTGGACACACCGTCTCATTCAAAGAGTTTTCTTTATTTTCATGACTATGAAAATTGTAGATTCACACTGAAGGCATCAAAACTATGAATTAACACATGTAGAATTATACATAACAAAAAAGTGTGAAACAACTGAACATATATTTCATATTCTAGGTTCTTCAAAGTAGCCACCTTTTGCAGCAGACACATCTCTAGAACTGTTAAGAGGAGACTGTGTGAATCAGGCCTTCATGGTAGAATATCTGCTAGGAAACCACTGCTAAAGAAAGGCAACAAGCAGAAGAGACTTGTTTGGGCTAAAGAACACAAGGAATGGACATTAGACCAGTGGAAATCTGTGCTTTGGTCTGATGAGTCCAAACTTGAGATCTTTGGTTCCAACCCCCGTGTCTTTGTGCGACGCAGAAAAGGTGAACGGATGGACTCTACATGCCTGGTTTCCACCATGAAGCATGGAGGAGGAGGTGTGGGGGTGCTTTGCTGGTGACACTGTTGGGGATTTATTCAAAATTGAAGGCATACTGAACCAGCATGGCTACCACAGCATCTTGCAGCGGCATGCTATTCCATCCGGTTTGCGTTTAGTTGAACCATCATTTATTTTTCAACAGGACAATGACCCCAAACACACCTCCAGGCTGTGTAAACAATCTCGCAGTGCATTGATGGCTGCTGATTGGCCAAAAGCATGCACCTGACTTGCATGCTTTGGCCAATCACAGCGCGCTATGCTGTGAGTGCCATGATTAGCCAAAGGCAGGGTGCAGAGTCCATGCCCCACACTATGTAAGGCTGCTAATATGTTCCATATTGCCTGTGGGCATGTGAAGCCCACAAAAAGGAGAGAGATGGGGTGCTGCGCCAGGTGACTACCTCTTGAAGCTCATCAAGAGAATGCCAAGAGTGTGCAATGCAGTAATCAAAGCAAAAGGTGGCTACTTTGAAGAACCTAGAATATTAAATATATTTTCAGTTGTTTCACACTTTTTGGTTATGTATGATTCCACATGTGTTAATTCATAGTTTTGATGCCTTCGGTGTGAATCTACAATTTTCATAGTCATGAAAATAAAGAAAACTCTTTGAATGAGAAGGTGTGTCCAAACTTTTGGTCTGTACTGTAAGTATGTGGTAATTGTTCACAATAAGCTGATCATAGCTAAATGTACTTCCTATACTAATAGATCATGTCTCAGTAACTAAGACCTGACTCAGAATGATTGGCTTTCCAAATGGAAGGACAAACAATAGACCTAATTAATAAGTTTGAAGTCATCTCATGTGTTACACCAATGCCTGTGACTGGGATATTATGTTCAGGCCCCAGGTGGCAGCAATAGCACTAATTAAAGACTTAAAATATCAAGGTTATTATATTTAAAAAACCATGGTGTTATATAATTATATGCAGTATAAAATCTTTATAAGGGCTATCAATTAAAAAATATAATCGAATACATCATTATTCATATTTCTATTATTTTCATTTTAACCTCTTTCTATATTTATTTGCCAAACTTAATGGGTACTGTATGTGTAAAAATATAATAAACATAGCCAATAAATTAGTGAATAGAGATGCACATTATATAAAATGTATCATGTTCTAGAACTAAATCTTAAACTTACAGTAAAGACGAAATATGTCTAGACCCAACTTCTTAAAGTATATTTATCAAATTGCCTGAAATAAAATTGCTGTCTAGATTTCCCATAGCAACCAATCATATTCAAACCTACACTGAAAAATAAAAAGGGAAGAAAGAATAGAACGAATCTAAAAGTTTTTCAAGGCAGATCAAGTGTCTTTATCACACAAGATGTTTTTACTCTGCAAAGCCCATGGAGAAAATTGAACTATGCAAGCATCTAGCATTTTTGGAACTCCAGTTTAAAGGATGTTGCCACGTCAAAGAGAATTGTTACCAGGACCATATAGATGCAAACAATCTCCTAAATATTGCTATGGCCAAAAGGTAGGAAATATTTCTACACTGGATAAATCAGTTATAAAACATCAAACAAGAACACTATCATCAAGAATAGGGAAGAGCCCAATGTTCGAGTCGAACTTAAGTTCGACTTGAACATCAGGTGTTTGCCCGTTCACCGAATACCGAACATTATGGGGCGTTATTTGAGCACCCGCCCGGGGAGACCGTCAATGCACTGTGAGATTGCAGTGCATTGATGGCTGCTGATTGGCCAAAAGCATGCACCTGACTTGCATGCTTTGGCCAATCACAGCGCGCTCTGCTGTGAGTGCCATGATTAGCCAAAGGCAGGGTGCAGAGTCCATGCCCCACACTATGTAAGGCTGCTAATATGTTCCATATTGCCTGTGGGCATGTGAAGCCCACAAGCAAGCGCAGAACGACGTGCCTGTCCATACACAGTTTTGACTCCTGGGAGATGCATACTAGCACATTAGGATGTTCATTTTCAGGGAGAAGCTGTTTTTTCCCCCGCAATTTACTACCGCTTTAGGCTGTCTGTGGATTCTGCCAAGTCAGTAAGTGGCCATACTGACCACGCATACTGAATATCATTGCATATAACAATATTTTAAAAATAACAGAGAGAAGAGAGATTTTTAACCACTTGCTTACCGGGCACATATACCCCCCTCCTGCCCAGGTGAAATTTCAGCTTCCGGCACTGCGTCGCTTTAACTGACAATTGCGCTGTCGTGCGACATGGCTCCCAAACAAAATTGGCGTCCTTTTTTCCCCACAAATAGAGCTTTCTTTTGGTGGTATTTGATCGCCTGTGCGGTTTTTATTTTTTGCGCTATAAACAAAAAAGAGCGACAATTTTGAAAAAAAATACAATATTTTTTACTTGTTGCTATAATAAATATCCCAGTTTTTAAAAAAAAAACAATTTTTTTTCTCAGTTTAGGGCGATACGTATTCTTCTACATATTTTTGGTAAAAAAAAAAAAAAATCGCAATAAGCGACTGGTTTGCGCAAAAGTTATAGCGCCTACAATATAGGGGACAGAATTATTATTTTTTTATTTTATTTTTTTTACTAGAAATGGCGGTCAATCTGCGATTTTTATTGTGACGGCGACGTTATGGCGGACACATCGGACACTTTTGAAACATTTTTGGCGCCATTCACATTTATACTGCGATCAGTGCTATAAATATGCACTAATTACTGTATAAATGTGACTGGCAGGGAAGGGGTTAACACTAGGGGGTGAGGAAGGGGTTAAATGTGTATACTGCTTAGTGTTCTAACTGTGGGGGAGGGGGGGTGACTGGGGGGGGTGACCGATCTATGTCCCTATGTACAAGAGACACAGATCGGTCTCCTCTCCAGAGACAGCACCGCTGTCTCTGTGTGAGCCGGCAATGAGAAATGATCTCATATGTTTACATATGAGATCATCTCTCATTGGCCGCACAGATCGCATCGCAAACAGCCACTCTGATTGGCCGTTCGCGGCGATCTGTGATTGGCTGTGTCCAAGTGACACGGCCAACACAGACTTTCCCCGCAGCGCGCTCTGGAGCGCGCGCGGGGAACGCCCAAAGGGGCGGCCGTCAATTGACGGCCTGTTGGATATTCAGATCCGCGCTGAAGCCGTCATTCGGCTATAGCGCGGGTCTGTAGTGGTTAAAGTCTTCTACACTTTCTGCACTGCATCTGTTGTGAAGTTTTACCTGTGCCTTAGTAAGTTTGTGTCTGCACTCTGATCACACACTGCATTACAGACTTACATTAAATTACACTGTTCCTGAAGCAACTCACGATCAGATTACAATCTGCTGTATTACTCTTGATGTGTCTGATCTTACTTATTAGAAGCAAATATTTCTACAGTTTGAAAAGCTGTGCATGCATTGGAGTTGTCTGTGTACTGTAAAGCTACAGTACACTGCCCACATTTGAATCAACATGATTCAGCAAGGGTCTGTGTATCAATCTGAGATAAACCCTTGAATCTGAGATATATCGGGACACTTTGGCCACTGAATTGGATTTGTTGGCCTCCGACCAGGCAGAGAAAGCTCTGCGATGGACTAAGCATAAATTTTATTCTTGTGCGAATAAACCGGGTGCAATGCTTGCTAAAAAACTCAATGCCACTTCTCGTGGCCATAAACCTATTCGCCTTCGTTCCGCCAACGGAGACCTCACTTCGGATCCGAACAAAGTCTCTGCGGCTTTAGCCGACTTTTTAGCCTCGCTTTATAGCCAACCTTCCCCCTTCCCTAGTGATCTTGCAGACGATTTCTTCCGTGATCTTCATCTTCCTCCTCTTTCTTCTGCGGCCTGTGCGTCTCTTAACGCTGACATTACCGAGTTTGAGGTGGCTCAGGCCATTAAAGGCATCCGTGTGTCGAAGGCCCCGGGTCCGGATGGCTTTACCGGACTATATTATCGCAAGTTCTCCTCTCTCTTGCTTCCCCACCTGGCGGCCTATTTTAATTGTATGAAACAAGGTGCGCTGCCGTCCCCTGATTCATTGCGCGCCCACATCTCTATGATTCCTAAGACCATCGAGGAGGCCCATGAACCCCAGGCATTTTGCCCGATTTCGTTACTAAACGAGGATGTGAAACTACTGGGGAAAATTCTGTGCTCTCGTATTAACAAATATCTGCGCTCCTTGGTTCATAAGGATCAGGTTGGCTTCGTGCCTGGCCGCCAGGCAGGGGACAATGTCCGGAAAGTTGTACACCCAATTACCCTGTTACAGCAGCGCAAAATTCCTGGCTTTCTTCTTTCACTTGATATCTATAAAGCTTTTGATTCCCTTTCGTGGGATTATTTGTGTTATGTATTGCATTGCTGGGGTTTCGGAGACTCGATATTGTCTTGGTTGACGGCCCTTTATTCGTCCCCTTCTGCCTCGGTTCGTTATGCCGGGTGCCTCTCGCCCTCCTTCCCCATTTTTAGGGGAACGAGGCAGGGATGCCCTTTATCCCCAGTCCTTTTTGTTCTTGCTCTCGAGCCGCTAGCTATTGCCCTTAGAACAGACCCTAACATCACGGGCATCCCCTATGCAGGAGATGAATATAAACTTAGTATGTTTGCGGACGATGCCCTCTTGACCCTCACCAATCCTATCACCACCCTGCCGAATCTCCAGGCACTTCTAGCCCGCTTCGCTACTATCTCAGGTCTTCGAATAAATCCACATAAATCGACTGCTTTGAATATTACCCTTCCGAGTCCCCAAGTTTTGCATCTCCAATCCTTTTTTCCCTATCGTTGGGCTGATTCCTCGCTAGATTATTTGGGTATCAAGCTGACTTCCTCCTATATTTCCCTTTTCTCTGCTAATTATTACCCACTTTTGCGTACTGTCACAGCTCTTATGACATCTTGGCGGTTCCCCACTCTATCTTGGATTGGACGTATTCACGCGGTCAAGATGACTATTCTCCCAAAGATTCTTTCTTTTTTTCGGACTCTCCCAGTTTGGGTCCCCGCTTTTTATTTACGGTCACTCCAGAACAGATTGCTCTCTTTTATCTGGGCATATAAGCGCCCTAGGGTTTCTCGTTCTACCCTATATGCTCATAGATTGCAGGGCGGGCTGGGCGTTCCAGACGTTGCAAAGTATTATCGGGCGGCTCAAATTTCCCAACTTACCATGCTCCATGCAACGTCCGATGTTCCCCTTTGGGTCCTGCTGGAGGTGCCCAATTGTGCACCGGTTCCTATTTCGGCTTTGTTATGGCTACCCCCTAAACTGCGTCCTCCTTCTGTTAGCCCGCTTATGCTTCACAGTCTGAAATTATGGGATTCGATTCGGCACTCGGGCAAACTTATGTCTCCATTCCTGCCTCTACTTCCCCTCCTGAATAATCCCATGTTCCCGCCTGGCTCAGAACAACCCCATGTTTTTTTCTCGGTGGCCTGCTCATGGGTTCTCATTGGTTCACCACTTTCTTCGCACCCGAGCCTTTCCCCTGTGGTCATCGATTCACGAGACCCATGATGCTCCGTCTACCGAATTTTTCCGCTATATTCAGTTGCGACACTGGATAACCTCCCTTCGGCGCCTAGGCTCCTTCCTGTATCAAATCACTGCCTTTGAACGTATCTGTCAGCGTTGCCCGGGTGCTCGCGGCACCATTTCTACGATTTATTCTTTACTTGCTTCCAGTAGCTCTTCTACTACCCTTTCTTATGTGCTTAAATGGGAGCGTGATCTATCCCCTATTGATCTTGCAGACTGGAGTAAGGCCTGGTCCAGCATAGCTAAATGCTCCTTCAACACTGCCACTTTGGAGGCAGCCTATAAGGTCCTTCTACGTTGGTACTGGGTCCCAGCTCGCATTGCCAAGTCGAACCCTGCGTGTACTGACGGGTGCTTTCGGGGTTGTGGTCAACGAGGGGATGAGCTGCACATATGGTGGTCCTGTCCCCGCTTAGTTAGTTTCTGGTCAAGGGTCTTTGGCCTATTATCCTCCCTATTCCATGTCCCCTTCCGTAAGGACGCTAGATATGCATTACTCCATTGCCCAATTCCAGGCCTCTTCTCTCACCAACAGAAGTTAGCTACATACTTATTTATCACTGCCAAGTGGTCAATAGCGAGGGCCTGGAAAAAACCTTCTGTTCCATTCCCAGAGGTCAAGAATACCCTGACGACTCTTATGATCCATGAAAAGATGTCTAGCGTCCTCCATGACTCTCATGCTAAATTTCTCAAGGTATGGGCCCCGTGGTGGTCCTATACATTCCCTAGTTTACACCTGTCTAGTCTGGGGCTCTAAATTTAATTTGTCCTTTTTTCCAGCCTGAGGCTTCTTTCTTTCTCTCTGTGTTTCCGAGCTTTAGCTCGCTGTTCTGCCTTTTTCTTCCTTTCTTTCTTCCTCTATTGTGCAAGGGTTTTTTTTTTTTTTTATCTTTACTTTTTCTTTTTTTTTTTTTTTTTTTTTTTTTTTTATTTTATTTATTTTTTTTCCCTTTCTCCCCCGTTCTGCGGATAACTCCGCTCCCTCCCCCTTTTATCTGCTTTGGCCCCTGGGCCTCTTGGCTCAGGCATATCGCACTGCCCCCCGCCCCGGCTGGGGTGACGGTGGTAATTCGTGAATAGTTCCTTTAATAGTATGTTTTCTACTATGTGCTTTATGTATACCTGTGTTTTCGTATCCCCTGCATGGGAATTTGTCGATTTGTCTAAAATACTTTAATAAAAAATATTGTACCAGAATCTGAGATATATCCTTTGTGATTAAACAGTGAGCCACCATCACCAACATAAGATGAAGCTGGTTTGCAACAAATAGAGACATCTGCTAGACTGAAATGCACAGTAAGGCCTTTCTTGAAGCTGAAAGAGAATATGAAACAAACAAGGCCGAAGCAAATCACTCTGCTACCCTAAAAATCCACAATGAATCTGTCACTAGGTTCCTGCACTTCGAAAGCACAAGTGAAAATAAAGTAACCCCCCCTCTGCGGACTGACCTTTCTCTTAGCTGTAGAATTTTCCTTCTACAGTTTCTGGATGGTGGGCAGCATTTTTATTTTTAAATATAAGCCACTATACAGTATATCCATTGATTGTGCTATGTCAAGTCCAATGTGAGTTCTGCTAGTCAATTTGACTTCTTATGCCAGTCAAAACACAAGGTTTGCCATATGACAGACTGGAGTCAATGCAACTCTCCTACAACAAATGTTTGTTGGGAGCTTGCTGTCGCAAATTCCGACCTTGTGTAGGCCCCACCGGACATTTTCTGCCGGAATTTCCGACAACAAAAATTTGAGAGCTGGTTCTCAAATTATCCGACAACAAAATACGTTTTCATAAATTCCGAGCGTGTGTAGACAATACCGACGCACAAAATTCCACGCATGCTCTGAAGTACGAGACGGAAACGCTTGGTCTGATAAAACCAGCACTCATAATGGAGATCGCACATTTGTCACACTGTAACAGACTGAAAAGCACAAGGCTGAAAAGCGTGAATCGTCTCCCACCAAACTTCCACTAACATGACTGGTATTAAACTTCCCTTTAATAGTGCCGTTGTACGTGTTGTACGTGACCACGTTCTTTGCGATCGGAATTTCCAACAACATTTGTGCGACCATGTGTATGCATGACATGTTTGAGCAAACATCCTCTGGAAAAAAATCCATGGTTTTGTCAGAATGTCCGATCATCTGTATGCGGCATTAGACTGCTTGTGGAAAATGGTTAACTGACAAAATAAATAAAACAAAGAGTGCACAGACCCTAGTGCAGTTAACCTTTTTTAAAAGCAAGCACAAAAGTAAAAACTTAATTTGTTGTACTCACAAAGGGGGAACTTGTGAAGAGCTTTTCTGTCTGTGCGGTCTTTGCTTTTGTGTGGTGGGTGCTGTAGCGATTACCAGTTGGGTACATGCCTGACAAAGGGGTCCTGCGCGGCTCCAAAACGTTGCACCGTAGGTGTGCACAGCCTATTGCATTAGGGTGTGCACCTCAAAGCTCAAATACATATGTGTGTGTGCATGTGTATATTTACTGATGGTGTCGGTAGAGTAGTGGGCAGTGTCAGTAGAGCAGTTGTTGGTATCAGTAGGGTAGAGATTGGTGTCAGTAGAGCAGTGGGTGGTGTCAGTAGAGCAGTTGGTGGTATCAGTAGGGCAGAGATTGGTGTCAGTAGAGCAGTGGGAGGTGTAAGTAGGGAAGTGTGTTTTGTCAGTAGGGAAGTGGGTGGTGTCAGTAGGGCAGAAATTGGTGTTAGTAGAGCAGTGGGTGGTGTCAGTAGGGCAGAAATTGGTGTTAGTAGAGCAGTGGGAGGTGTCAGTTGGGCAGGGATTGGTGTCAGTAGGGCAATGGATTGTGACAATAGGGTAGAGATTGGTGTCAGTTGAGCAGTGGGTGGTGTCAGTAGGACAGGGATTGGTGTCAGTAGAGCAGTGGGTGGTGTCAGTAGGACAGGGATTGATGTCTGTAGAGCAGTGTCAGAAGAGCAGAGATTGGTGTCAGTAGAGCAGTGGGTGGTGTCAGTTGGGCAGAGATTGGTATCTTTAGAGCAGTGGATGGTGTCAGTAGTTTTTATTTGTATTGTTTTATTTTTTTATTATTTCTTACAATTACATTTTTTTTAGAAGCCCCGTTACAGGGTTTTGGTGAAATATCAGAAGTTTAAATAGGGGGGATCTGTGCCACACAGGGTGATTAGGGTGTGCCCAGGCATACCTGGCACACCCTGTGCGCACGCCTATGCGTTGCAAATATTTTTGTGATGTGATCTTTCTAAATAAAATAAACCTTTGGACGGAGGTGTTGATCCATGGTGTGCTGGCAAATATGTTCACTTGTTATACATTATCTCTTCAGAAAGTGCAACAAAAATACTTATTGATACTGCCAGAAATTCAGTACTGATCTGTGCTCCATTAAAATTATATCTCAAAAGTTATCAAAAAGTGTGTTAGGATCATAGACCACCTTTCCTTTATGTTTTGGATAAGAGTACGGAAAATGCGGTCTGTGGTCCTTACACTATAGACCATAACGCTGCTCCTCTATAGATACAGTATAGTAAGTGAGCACTGTTGCTCTAGAACAAGAAGTGTGTTATTGGCAGGACCACATGGTGAAAATAAAGGAACAAAAGCTAAAAAAAAAAGAGTCAATCGCTACATTCAGGAACGTTAAGCTGCAATATATTATTTTTTTTGGTCTTGGGTTTAGATGTATTTTAACTTTGTTTAAATATGTCTAAACTCAAGAACAATTCTAAACTTTTCTAGTAAAGCTAAAACTGTTGATGTAAGTTAAGGCACTATGCTCATTTTAAAGCTTCCTGTACTGTCTTACTGACTAAGACTGGATATTTAATTGCATTTTAATGTGTCAAGTGACTACCAAGAAATGATATCCACTATACGTATAGATGACAATTTCTTACATTTGACTTTTACATTAATTTTAAGCCAATAATAACAATAAATTAGTTTTTTTTTCTATAGAATTTCATTTGCAGGTGTGCATTCACATTACAAACCAAACGCCTGCAGAGCCTGAACAGCCCTAGCCAGCAGTGAAAACATTATGCAGGATATTTCAGTCATTGCGCGTTATCTTCATTGTGATACTGCTGTATACAATTACACATCTTCAATGGCGTTTTTGTCTTTAATACAAACACAGACAATAATTTTGGCAGCAGAATAAGTAGATTTGATTCCATGTGTGCCCTCTTTTTTTGTAATTTGTGCCAGTTGTCTCCGGGATAGCTCTCTATTTTATTATCAAAGAGTGACAACAAAGAGCTCACCAGGTGTACCTCCTAATCCCCTGATGGCCTAAATCCTCAACGTTCTTTTTAGAATGTGTATAAATATTGTTTTTGTTAATCATAAAGTTTAACTGTTTAATGATGAGCTAAATTGATTGACTGTCCTAACTCCAGAAGGTATATCCTTCCTGGAAATAAAATACATTATTTCAAATAATACTGAACTTAAAGGATCACTAAAGGATTTTTTTTTTTTTTTTTGCTGAAATGACTGTTTACAGGGTATAGAGACACAATAGTTAACTGATTCCTTTTAAAAAACGATTAAAAATAGATAAAAAGCAATCATATAATGTACCTCCTAGATGCAAAAACGAAACTGAAACTAGTTTAGTCTTTGCATGTTATTTCATGCCTCTGTGCTGGACAGTGCCATAGAGAGTCATGGCTAGGAAAACGAAACTAAAGTCTCCCATGACTTTTTTCATACGGAGCCAGACAACCAGGAAGTGTCTACAACAGAGGAGTATTACAGCAACATCAGAGCAAAAACGAGCAATGAGGACATGAAACCAGGACTGCAGTAAGGTAAAGGAAGCTATTTAGCTAAAAAAAAAAAATTCCTTTAGTGACCCTTTAACCACTAACCCCCCGGACCATATTGCTGCCCAAAGACCAGAGGACCTTTTGCGATTCGTGACTGCGCCGCTTTAACTGACAATTGCGCGGTCGTGCGACGTGGCTCCCAAACAAAATTGGCGTCCTTTTTTCCCCACAAATAGAGCTTTCTTTTGGTGGTATTTGATCACCTCTGCAGTTTTTATTTTTTGCGCTATAAACAAAAATAGAGCGACAATTTAGAAAAAAATGAATATTTTTTACTTTTTGCTATAAGAAATATCCCCCAAAAATATATAAAAAAACATTTTTTTTCCTCAGTTTAGGATGATACGTATTCTTCTACATATTTTTCGTAAAAAAAAATCGCAATAAGCGTTTATTGATTGGTTTGCGCAAAAGTTATAGCGTTTACAAAATAGGGGGTATTTTTATGGCATTTTTATTAATATATTTTTTTTACTAGTAATGGCGGCGATCAGCGATTTTTTTCCGGTACTGCGACATTATGGCAGACACTTCGGACACTTTTGACACATTTTTGGAACCATTGGCATTTTTATAGCGATCAGTGCTATAAAAATGCATTGGATTACTATAAAAATGCCACTGGCCGTGAAGGGGTTAACACTAGGGGGCGGGGAAGGGGTTAAGTATGTCCCTGGGTGTGTTCTTACTGTGGGGGGGGGGGGTGGCCTCAATAGGGGAAACAGTGATCCTCTGTTCATACATTGTATGAACAGAAGATCAGCATTTCCCCCCCTGGCAGGACCGGGAGCTGTGTGTTTACACACACAGCTCCCGGTCCCCGCTCTGTAACGAGCAATCGCGGGTGCCCGGCGGCGATCGAGCCTGCCGGGCACACGCACGGGAGTCGGGGGCGAGCGGGGGGCGCACGCGCGCCCCTAGTGGTGGCTTAAAGAGAGGACGTTATACTACGTGCTCTCGCCCAGGAGAGCCGACCTGCCGCCGTAGAATGACGGTGCGCGGTCGGCTAGTAGTTAATGCTGAACTCTGGGATAAGCAGATACTGTGGGTTATTTACTAAAGGCAAATCCCCTTTGCTCTACAAGTGCAAACTACAAGTGCAAAGTGCACTTGAAAGTGCACTGAAAGTACATTTGGAAGTGCAGTCGCTGTAGATGCGACATGCAAGCAAAATAAAAAACAGCATTTTAGCTTGCACGTGATTGGATAATAAAATCAGCAGAGCTTCCCCTCATTTCAGATCTATCCCTCAGATTTACAGCCACTGCACTTCCAAGTGCACTTTCAGTGCAATTTCAAGTGCACTTTGTACTTGTAGTTTGCACTTGCAGTGCAAAGTGGATTTGCCTTTAGTAAATAACCCCAATTGTGTATATACAAGAGGCATGTGTATTCATACTTGAATCTTGGTGTGCTTGGTCATGCCATCATGCAGTCAAGTTATGCCGTCACAAATGTGGGTTGAAAATGTGTATAATTTAGTTAGCCAGCAGCTAGCCCAGGCTGGGAATAGGTTAATTGTTTTTAGCTTACTTCCCAGGATTTTGGTCTTAGCCAGCTCAACTGTGCTATATAAAGGGGGATAGCTAGGGTCCAGAGAGCGAGTACAGTGAGTGCAGGAGTTACAGCTTCATCTGTGCAGATGTGGTGCATCTGAAGAAGCCAGGAATTGCAGAGGTCATCCAAGCCACAGACAATGCTATTATGGACGCTCACATCTTGGAGATTTGCCTGAGTCACTACAGCACAGGTGTCAAACACAAGGCCTGTGGGCCGAATCCGGCCATCCAGGCCATTTCATGTGGCCCTCGCCCTCCTCTGGTTCTCCTCAAGACCCTTACTTTCTGCTTTTTAGCAATGCATCCAGCTTCTTCCCAGCAGCAGCTTAAGAAAAGGGGGTGCACTGTGATGTAAGGGAGAGTGGGGGACTCAACTTCTGATGGTGAGTTGGCTCTTAACATCTAATGTAAGGGGAGGGGATGCGCTGGACATCTAATCTTACACATACAACCGGCCCTTTTGAGGGCAATCATAATGCTGATGCAGCCTTCAATGAAATTGAGATTGACACCCCCTGCACTACAGTGTTCTAGTTATGATTAGGGAAAGGGCATTATTTATTTTAAACTGTTATGTCATATCTCTCCAGGAAATGTATTCAAAGGGGTGCATGATGGTCCTGGAGTATGAAAAGAACTTGGGTCTGTAAATGCACCCTGTGGTATGAAGTAACACAGCTACAAAAGTTTTTTTTTTTTAAACTCTGTATTGTTGTGTTTTTCTATAAAACTCAGTATACACTGTATGTATATCTTAAAAAAAATGAAAAGTGTGAGGGCTTAACGGGCATTGTTAAATAAAACCTGAGCCTGACCCCTGTACACAGCACACATGTGCCACAGTCCTTTTACCCACAAAGTATGCTTTAATCCCTAACAGACATGTAAAAACCTCAGCACACTATTTAAAAACAAAAAACAAAACCATTCCATTACATATGCTTTTCTGAACACCGCCTACTTTAACACAGACCTTTTGGAGCAAAATACTAATGCCACGTACAGACGATCGGACATTCCGACAACAAAACCGTGGATTTTTCTCCAATGGATGTTGGCTCAAACTTGGCTCATATGACAGCGTCCCAGAACGAGAGCTGCACTGCCCCGCCATCATTTGACGGTGGGTGGGCGGCAACTGGGTAACCTCCCTGGTGGTATGATTATTTCAGATTTTAGGTGCTGAAAGCAGTACCATTATTTTCAAGGAAATTTGGCATGTTATACTGTAGGCTTGTAATTATTAGG
The DNA here is from genome assembly GCF_905171775.1 of Rana temporaria. NCBI lineage: Eukaryota > Metazoa > Chordata > Amphibia > Anura > Ranidae > Rana > Rana temporaria. Next base: position 145,101,929 of record NC_053495.1, read on the forward strand.
AATAACTCACTTAATTCTGACCAAACAAGAGTCTAGTAGGCATCCCAGGTATGACATTTTTTTAAAAACAAAATTATAAATTATAATATAATAAATATTTATAAATAATTATAACAAATAATAATATAATTATAATAAAAATTATTCAATAATGTAATCAAATCAAAATCACTGAAATTTGCTCAGTTGCAGAATTGTCGCTGTCATTACTTTTAGTTTCTAACCACTTAACCCCCAGACCATATTGCTGGTCAAAGACCAGAGTACTTTTTGCGATTCGGCACTGCGTCGCTTTAACTGACAATTGCGCGGTCGTGCGACGTGGCTCCCAAACAAAATTGGCGTCCTTTTTTTCCCACAAATAGAGCTTTCTTTTGGTGGTATTTGATCACCTCTTCGGTTTTAAGTTTTTGCGCTATAAACAAAAATAGAGCTACAATTTTGAAAAAAATGAATATTTTTTACTTTATGCTGTAATAAATATCCCCCAAAATATATAAAAAAACTATTTTTTTCCTCAGTTTAGGCCGATACGTATTCTTCTACATATTTTTTGTAAAAAAAATCGCAATAAGCGTTTATTGATTGGTTTGCGCAAAAGTTATAGCGTTTACAAAATAGGGGGTATTTTTATTAATATTTTTTTTTACTAGTAATAGCGGCGATCAGCGTTTTTTTTTTTCGGTACTGCAACATTATGGCGGACACATCGGACACTTTTGACACATTTTTAGGACCATTGGCATTTTTATAGCTATCAGTGCTATAAAAATGCATTGGATTACTATAAAAATGCCCCTGGCAGTGAAGGGGTTAACACTAGGGGGCGGGGAAGGGGTTAAGTATGTCCCTGGGTGTGTTCTTACTGTGAGGGGGGGTGGCCTCACTAGGGGAAATCACTGATCTTCTGTTTCTGTTTGTATGAACAAAGGATCAGCATTTCCCCCCCCTGACAGGACCAGGAGCTGTGTGTTTACACACACAGCTCCCGGTCCCCGCTCTGTAACGAGCGATCGCATGTGCCCGGCGGCGATCACGCCTGCCGGGCATGCGCACGGGAGCCGGGGGCGAGCAGGGGGCACACGCGCGCCCCTAGTTGCCTGCGAGAGAGCCGACGTAGAGCTACGGGCTCTCACGCAGGAGAGCCAACCTGCCGCCATAGAATGACGGCGGCAGGTCGTCAAGTAGTTAATGATGAATTTCCCCAAAAATCACTATCGCTCAATTCTGCAAATGATTATATTTTATTATCGCTGTTTTCTAGCTGCTCATTTTTTACATAAAGGGACACTTTTGGTTGCTATGGATAATCTACAGTTTGCAGGCAGAAAGAACAGTTTTTATTATACAAAAGAACATGTAGGACACTGGGCAGACCACTAGGGACAAACAAGGGGTTTGTGTATTTTTTACATACAGTACTGTAATCTATAATATTACAGTATACTGCATGTAATGTGTTTGTTTACTTTTTTAAATTTGGCGCCGTTCTCCGCCCCGTGCATCGTAATGTCGCAGGGAACGGAGATCGGCAGCACACAGGCACTGTCAATCGAGCGAGGAGGACACTGCTCACTCACACAGCGCGGCAGCGTCGCAGGATCCAGCTACAAGGTAAGTAAACACTGCCTGTGAATGCTGCAAGGCGAGCCCGAGTCTGACTCGGGCTTACCGATCGCAGAACAAAAATGTAACCCCGAGTCAGACTCGGGAATACCGCCCAGAGGGTTAAAGATGATGCACAAGAAAGCCTGCAAACAGTTTGCTGAAGACAAGCAGACTAAAGACATGGGGCCAGATTCACGTACTTGCGCTGCGGCGTAATGTATGTCATTTACGTTACACCGCCGCAAGTTTTAAGCGTAAGTGCCTGATTCACAAAGCACTTGCCTGTAAACTTGCGGCGGCGCAATGTAAATCCGTCCGGCGCAAGCCCGCCTAATTCAAATGGGGCGTGTACCATTTAAATTAGGTGCGTTCCCGCGACGAACGTTCTGCGCATGCTCCATTAGGGAATTTCCCGCCGTGCTTTGCGCGAAATTACGGCGCCCCTGACGTGTTTTTTGAACGGCGACGTGCGTTACGTCCTTTTGTATTCCCGGACATCTTATGCAAAAAAAAAAAAATTATTTGACGCGGGAACGACGGCCATACTTTAACATGGGCTGTCTAATATTACACCAGCTAAATAGCAATCGCAACTTTACGACGGGAAAAACCGACTAGCGACGACGTAAGAGAATGCGACGAACGTGTGTACCTTCGTAGATCGCCGTAAACAGCAAATTTGCATACCCGACGCGGAAAGCGACGCGAACTCCACCCAGCGGTCGCCGAAGTATTGCATCCTAAGATCCGAAGGCGTACGAAGCCGTACGCCTGTCGGATCTTAGCCAAATGCCGTTGTATCTTTGTTTGTGAATTACAAATAAAGATACGACGCGGCAAATTTGAAAGTACGCCGGAGTATCAGCAGATACTCCGGCGTACTTTTTCTGTGAATCTGGCCCATGGATTGCTGGAACCAGGTTCTGTGGTCTGATGAGACCAAGATAAACGTATTTGGTTCAGATGGTGTCAAGCGTGTGTGGTGGCAACCAGGTGAGGAGGACAAATACAAGTATGTATTGCATACAGTCATGCATGGTGGTGGCAGTGTCATGGTCTGGGGCTGCATATGTGCTGCCGACACTGGGGAGCTACGGTTCATTGAGGGAACCATGAATTCCAACATTTACTGTGATATACTGAAGAAGAGTTTGCTCCCCTCCCTCCGGAGACTGGGCCACAGGGCAGTATTCCAACATGATAACGACCCCAAACACACCTCCAAGATGACCACTGCCTTGCTAAAGAAGCTGAGGGTAAAGATGATGGACTGGCCATGCATGTCTCCAGACCTAAACCCTAGTGAGAATTTGTGGGGCATCCTCAAACGGAAGGTGGAGGAGCGCAAGGTCTCTAACATCCACCAGCTTCATGGTGTCATCATGGAGGAGTGGAAGAGGATGGCATCCTGTGAAGCTTTGGTGAACTCCATGCCCAAGAGGGTTAAGGCAGTGCTGGAAAATAATGGTGGTCACACAAAATACTGACACTTTGCACCCAATTTGGACATTTTCACTTAGGGGTGTACTCACTTTTGTTGCCAGTGGTTTAGACATGAATGACTATGTGTTGAGTTATTTTGAGTGGAGAGCAAATGTACACTGTTATACAAGCTGTACACTCAATACTTCACATTGTAGCAAAGTGTAATTTATTCAGTGTTGTCACATGAAAAGATATAATAAAATATTTACAAAAATGTGAGGGGTGTACTCACTTTAATGAGAGATTATATATATATATATATATATATATATATATATATATATATATATATATATATATATATATATATATATATATATATATATATATATATATATACATATATATATACTGTGTTCTGTCTCTGCTGTACTAAAATCCCCAACAGTGACTGAACTTGGAAATTTGCCAGGGTAACTCAAATAAAATCATAACATCCCACCAATCTCACAGAGGATTTTGGTTTTAATTAATTTATCTCACCCCGGAGGCTTGCGTATGCTGGGTAGGGAAAAGAAAATAGAAATTGTGTGTGCCATGGGTGGTTTTGGGAGTTGTTGAAAATAAAAATAAAGTGGAATAAATAAACATAATAAGCATGATAATAACACTGCCAATCACAGAATTAATGTTCAAAGAGTAATACAATCTGCTGATTTTCTTTTTCATCAGATTATTGTTTCTATATATCATCTTGATACAAGTTGTTTGTGTATGTAGAACTTGACTGTTTAGGCTTCATACAATGTAAATAATTCCTGGTATATTTGAAGCATTTTGAGAATTTAAAGCATTTTTTCTTTTCAAAAAGTTTAATTCTCCACATTCCATGCCAAATTGTAATCCAGTTCACAACATAACCATAGTCATCGGTAAAAGCTACACCTGGCTAACTGTCTTCTATTTGACTAAACCTTTTACCCATGTTTGATCTGTACAAAAAGGAACACATAACTGTAGTACAAAAAGATTCAAGTGTAAAATGATAGATTTTCCATATTAATGAATACAGGTGCTTTTCAGTGCAGAGTCAATATGTCAAGGCAACGCTAGATAAAGTTATTCACACGTACAGAGCAAGCGAAAGAAAAAACGGGAAGCATCTGCGATGAAAAATATATTTAATGAGTAAGTACAGCATACAATTCCTCCTTTCAAAAATGTCAGTTCACATTGAACCTCCATTTTAGATATCGTATAATTACTTTGTCAACATAAGGTAAAGTACTGATGGATGATGCATCAGTTCTTGAAACCTAACTTTCTGTGAGTTACTTAGGATAAAACTAAGTGCTTTTACATTCAAGCCTTGGCGATGATAGTGGTTTTATATTTATCACGCTGTCATTTGAGTTGACTGTACCAGCCTCTTCAGAGCAGAAATAAGGACACTAATGGAGGTGTGTCCTTAGTACTCAGAAGGGTCACACATTCATTCTTCTAACATGTTCACAGCACAAATAGCTTTAAGCCAGAAAACAGCTTTGCCCATTTTAAGCAGTAATCTGTTACTGGCCCCCTTCTAGAGCCTTTATATTTTTATATCTTACTTGTTGATTGTTCACATTGACCTGCGTGACACTGAATATGTAGCTTCCCCTTGGTGTTCACCTTTCATATAATACAATGTTACTTTTTTTTAGCTTTCCCAATAGTAAGTACAATTCTACCTGGACCTTCAAAAGTCCTGCAACTGATTGCAATTCTTTATTTATAAGAAATTCTGTCAAGAATCAATAATAGTCCTGGGTCTCCAGTTCCTTCTTTAATAATACTTTGATATGATTTGTCACAAGCTAGCCTAGAGTATCCACTACATTTTATTACTTAGCTTGCAGCACAAGTCTCATCTTTGAGTCATGAGATCCGCCATGGGAAGACCTTTAAAAAAGCTATATTCTTTACTGTTTGGTTATTACAGAAAGTCTATATTACTCAATAATATCTTTTATAAGGTGTGCTGTCACATCTACACATAGATGTTTAACCCTGATGTAAGTAGAGAACATCCGAGGGCTGGAGGCCATTTTACTGCCATGGACATTGCTTTTCTTGATTGGATGGCAAACGAATCAACAGTAACAAAAAAGTTAAATTCTTTCTACAATCTTTCGCTTTCAGTGATTCTGAATTAAGCCCATAGCAACACAGGTTCAATTTACTGATCACAGTCGGGCTGCAGTGTAAAACCATACCATTCCACAGTATAAAATCGTTCACGGTATTATTAAATGAATAAATACAACTCAGCCATAAAATAGGCAATAAACACTAATGATATAATAATACCACACATGCCATTATCTTTACATCCATAACAGGTATTTAAAAATCACAGAAGTGCTTTGTTTAAGATACAAATCCTATAATAACTAGATATTTATTTTCAGGGCAAATTTAAAGGAGGATTAAAAGAAAAAAATGTTTGAAACTTTTTCTATAGAAAATATATTTTTATAATTTCGTAAATTTATAATCGGCTTAGATTTTTTTTTTATGACGCATCAAGACAGAATGCTGTAATTTAGTTTCAAATTATTTTTTGTACATAGTCAATTAATCTATACTGGAAGTGGTTTAAACTGTTTTAGGTTTTGGTTATCAGATCCCTCTCAAGCCTCTCAGGTGTCAATTTGTAATTTTGAAGATTATACAAAAAATATATTTATTTCATTGTATTTCTAACAACCTGGGAACACCAACAACTATTTGAGGGTTCCCATAAAGTCTCTAGCCTGCAGTTTGCACACTACTATAGAATACATAGGATTTCTATTTACACAGCATTCTACAGAAATGCAGAGTTGTGAAATAGCTCATAAATAGGGGATGAGTGAAATTGAAATTCAGAACATTCTAGCAAAATTCACAAATTCAGATTAAAGAGGACCTGTACTGTGGATGCATTGCCCCATAAAAGGTAAGCAGATGGCAAAGGGCTAATAAGTATTCCCTGTAGGCTTCCTATGACAGATATTTCCACCATTACTGAACTACCCTGCCTTGTTGCACACTGTGTGAAAGCAGCTATCTTGGTAGAAGGGTAAAGCTAGCCATAGATAATGTTTTTTTCCATTAAGCCAGCAGGCAGATTCCTCCATCCACACAAACTAGCTGGATGAAAAAATCCTGGGACATCATTTTCTGACAGCAGGGCCCAGTGGCTGATCACGTTTTTCAGCATGTTCCTTCAACAGAAGGCCATCAAACAATCAATTTTCTGAACTGGCCAAATTTATGGTCAGCTTAAAGGATATGGTTGCCTTTTGGAACATGTTAAACATTTATGGTGGAACATATTTGGGTTTGAACATATAACATGTTTGTGCAGCTCCAGCCTCTATCCCCTCTCCCCCCTCCTATGACAGTGAGTGGGGGATCTCCTCCCCGAGCCCACTGTTACTATTTAAAAATTATGCAGACGTGTAGCCAGTGGCATTGCTAGGGGAGAGCGGGGAGTGCAGGCCGCACCTGGGTGACACCTGCCAGAGGGGTGAAACCTGGCACAACGCTGGATTGAGAGAGGTGCCGTGGCTCTCTCCTCTTCCTCTTTCCCCTGGGCACTCCGGTATCTCTACTGTTGTTTTTGTGTCTTCTTAGCTCCCAGGGAGGGAGGAGAAGAAAGAATTGTGAGACAGAGACATAGGCAGACAGCTCTGGAGTCTCATAGCCCAGTGCTCGGCGCCCACATGTCCTCTGGGAACTGCCACTGCAATCATTTATTTTTGTGACAGGCAGGCAGGGAGAGGTGCTGGCTGCCTTTCACAATTACACACCTCATAGCTGACGAAGCCTGGGCTCCTCCTCCACACTGACAGCACATCCACAACAGGAGCAGGAGCCTAGGAGAAGGGACATCTGTGTGGGCAGAGCCATGCTGATCTGAGGTCTGTAAATGTAGGGAGGGGAGATTTACACTATATAGTCACAAAGGCCAGATATACACGAGGGGGGGGTACATTAGGGGGATTTGCAAAGGGGAGTACATTGGGGCATTACACAGGGGGGTTACATTAATGGGAATAACATAGGAGGGTTTTACATTAGGGGCCTTAAACAGGTTTTATTACATTGGGGCCATTACACAGGGATCATTACACAGGGGGCACTACATTGGGGGGATTAGACGGGGGTACATTGGGGCATTACACAGGGGGGTTACATTGGGGGGATTATACTGGAGGGTATTTTCACGGGGGTACACTGCACAGGTTTTACACTGCAGGGATTTACATGGGGCAGTACAATGGTGCTGGGATTTACACTGGGGGAATTTACATTATGGGAGATTAAACTGGTAGAATTTACATGGGGGAGGGGGAATTACACTGTTACACTGGGAGGATTACACTGGGGGGGTTACACTTGGGATGCTCAGTCTAAAATGCCTGGGTCTATTTTTTGTCCCAGTCCAGGCCTGGGTGACACCATTAAGGAGGAAGTGATATCCAACCGTGATGATGTCACCCCCAATTTGGGGTGCACACCGTGATCGTGTGCTGCCATCCTGAAACTAGCCTGCCCAGCACCCTGCAGGATACTGTGACAGGCTAGACAGGAGAGAGTCCGATGCATTAGCCTGCCCAGTGTATCTGTTCCGCTCCTGCTGTCACTCCACAGCAGCAGGACAGAGCACTGCGACAGGCTAGGGGGAGAGCTGTGCTGATGCGCCAGCCTGCTCAGTGCCCCGGATTGCTTAGTGACTGGGTGGGTCTGACACCATATTTTACTGTACCAGGTGACGCCAACCTTGGTATCGCCATTGCGTGCAGCTGAATCATTCGGTCACAGTTGCGCGGCTTGTAGTTCTTAATGCACTTTTGACATTGTTGATGACTAGCCTCAAAGTTCTTTTTACAAGTGTAGTCTGCAGGCCATTGCACTCCTGATCCACTGATCATGGGTGCAATGCTTGCCAGGCTCCTTAGGGAAAAAATATTAAATGCACATTTATTTTCCTGCAAAAATATGTGCATTTATTATTTTTCCCCTAAAAGGTGGACTTATGCTTTTAAGATGATTGATAATTTGATGACTGCTGGGCATAATCAAGAAGCAGCAGGAGTGATGGAAGAATTATAAGAAGAAAAAGTATACATTTGAAAGCACTGCTTTGACACAATTCACATTTCTACATATTCCCCCTTTACTGTTACATAATACTGCATTATATTTGGAGTTGAGGTATTGATGGTTAGCAAGGCTTCCTTTATATTGATTACATAAATATATATATATATATATATATATATATATATATATATATATATATATATATATATATATATATATATATATATATATATATATATACAGTATGTAGCGGTGCACTGCCGGTAGTTCAAAAAGATCCACGCATCACCCTGCTGGCTGACCTCCATTCATCCATCTTGAGACAATGAACAGTCATTTGCATAGCTTTGCTGCATTTTTTTTTGTGGGACACAACTTGGATAGGATAGGGATGATATGAGATGCCCATAGTACTTAACCTCCCTGGTGGTATGATTCTGTCTGGAATTACGTACCAAAAGCGGTACAATTATTTTGCAAGGAAATTTGGCGTTTTATACTGTAGGCCTGTAATTCTTAGGAATAACTCATTTAAATCTGACCAAACCTGAGTCTAGTAGGCATCCCGGGTATGAATTAAAAAAAAAAAAAAAATTATAAATTATAATATAATAAATAATTATAAATAATTATAACAAATAATAATATAATTATAATAACAATTATTCAATAATTTAATCAACTCAAAATCACTGAAATTTGCTCAGTTGCAGAATTGTCGCTGTCATTACTTTTATTTTTTTATGACGAAATTTTCCCACAAATCGCTATCGCACAATTCTGCAAGTGATTATAATTTATTATCGCTGTTTTCTAGCTGCTCTAAAACCACTTTTGACATAAAGGGACACTTTTGGTTGCTATGGACAATCTACAGTTTGCAGTCAGAAAGAACAGTTTTTATTATATAAAAGAACATGTAGGGCACTGGGCAGACCACTAGGGACAAGGGGTGTGTGTATTTTTTACATACAGTACTGTAATCTATAAGATTGTAATTCTAATGTGTTTGTTTCCTTTTTTTAATTTGGCGCCGTTCTCCACCCCCGTGCGTCGTAACGTCACAGGGAACAGAGATCGGCGGCACACGGGGGCACTGTGACCCGCTCTCTCACACAGCGGGGATGTATCGCAGGATCCAGGGACAAGGTAAGTAACTTTGTCTGTGGATGCTGCGAAAGGTAAGCATGCTCTGCACATCTACCCCGAGCGTGACTTGGGGATACCGATAGTAGCATGAAAAAACCACCCTGAGTCACGCTCGGGGATACCGCTAAGCAGGTTCACATTGGTAGAACTTGAATTGAAAGATATAGTCCTGATAATAAGGTACAGCTACAATTCACAGTCTGTTGCTCTCTGCTTTCCTTCACTGTAGACTATTGTTCTTCCTCTTCTGCACTGACTCCTGCAGAGTATTACTTCTCCGGTGTAAATAATTTACTGCTGAACCGTAAGTTTCCTGTATTACTTGCTTTCACCATGAGAAGTCACTCTAAGTAACTCCCTAACTTGCTGACAGTCACTCAATTGCTGTCACTGAACCAGAGGTGCATCCACACCTCCCCCCGATGGCCCAGTACTTTAGCAGCACATGGTGACTGGTGGACTACTAGGCCCAGATAGTCCAATCTTGCAGATGCCGTGTTCACCAGCCACAGCAATCAGCACTTAGTTTAAAATATTTTCCTGAACTGCTGCGTTCCCCCGGGCACAACAGTCTACACTATTTTTAAAAGCTTCCTTTGGTTTCAGCACTTGCTGTAGTGTACACACTGACCTTCTCCATGCCCCGGTCCATAGAGGGAAACACAGTTCAGCTGCACAGTCCAGCGGTTCCTCTAATCATTTCTCTCCTCTCCTGAATTCCTCCTCTGCGGTGTGTGAGGGAAGAGTCTTCCCCGTGACTCCCCCCTCAGCACATGGCAGGCCCCAGGCTGGGGACCACCACACAGCAACTAGCACTCCATCTTGCTTCTATAACAACTCCTGCCCCGCAGTATGTGACCTCAGCCTATATGGGAGGCCTGCCCCCTGCCAATGCCGAATGGGAATTGGCAGAGCTCCTCACATGAGCTGCCTGTCACTCCAGCACGAGACTCAGCCTCTTTTCCAGAATATACTGACTGAAAGCAGGGGAGGCATCTCTGAGCCTGAGCACAAGTGGTCACACCCACACCTAAACACTCCCAGCCCCAATCAAAACAAGCAGGTCTAGCCTAGAGCACAGGCCTGCCTAAATGTACCTGCATTGATACCTTAACATACAACAACCTCATCTAGCACCTACCAAAAGGTAGTGGGTGCTACATATATATTTAAAAAACATTCCTTTTATAAATGGTATGCACTGGAGTTTAATATAGATGAATTCATTCATAATCAAAAAAACTCTAACTCTATATGGGGACTATTCAAAACATAATAAACACAATGTGAAAATATTATCAATGCTCAAAAAGTATTTACACAAGTAATACAAGTAGAACATGTGAAGCCATATGAATCCATATAGAAATGTATTCACAAAAAATTATGGCTTATTAAAAAATATGTTAATTTTTCAGGTCAATCCCAGAATCAGTACGATCGTACACAAAGTACTCTGATATGGACTTCAATTATGCTATGGCACACAATCCAATTGTATGTATAGATGTACATTATCTCCATAATGCAATTGGGCTGCCAATAGAAATTCTATCAAAACTGTAATGATGTCATCTGTCATCTGCATAGACATGCCCTTCAACTGCCATGAACAATAATATAATCATTTGCTTATTCCCAATGCTTCATTAGGCACCTGTCCATTGTAAAATATTGTCCCCTATTCATTGAGGGATACACCCTGTTGTTTGCATAACACTGCAAAAGTACTCTCTGAAGTTACAACACATCTTAATCTTAATTAACACATCTTAATATGTCACTGAAATGTATATGTCCTGCAAAGGCAATTCATATGTTTGACAAAGGCCAAACATACTGCAAAAAATTATCCTCAAAAATCACCTTAATAAATCTCAGCCAGGTACTCTTCTTAATGATATTCCCAAAGTCTAAAGGTCAATTCACACAGGTGATTAACACACCCTGAAAATTGTAAGTGATTGTAGTTAAAAATAACAAACCTGTTATACTTACCTGCTCTGTGCAGTTGTTTTGCACAGGGCAGCCCTGATCCTCCTCTTCTCGGGTCCCTCTTTGGTGCACCTGGCCTTCTCTCCTGTTGAGTTTCCCCACAGCAAGCAACTTGCTATGGGGGCGTCCCAGCTGAGCCACAGCTCTCTGTGTCCATTCAGATACGGAGCTATGGCATAGCCCTGCCACTTTTTCTCCTCATTGGCTGACTGACTTTGATTGACAGCAGCAGGAGCCAATGACGCCACGCTACTGTCTCAGCCAATGAAGAGGGGAGTCTTGGGCAGCCGAGACATTCCTGCAACATCGATGGATCTAGATGAACCTCAGGTAAGCATTAGGGGGCCTGAGGGGATCTTCTACACACAGAAGGTTTTTTAACTTAATGCATAGAATGCATTAAGATAAAATACCTTCTGCCTTTACAATCACTTTAAGTGGCAAGAATCTGTGACTTATATGTCTAGAATGACAGGTGTGTATAAAAAAAATTGCAGTCCCACAGCCCATACAATGCAATGACAAACTGAAGGTGGTCACTATCTGTGACTGTGTGTACAGTCAGCAGTTATTTGTGGTTAGGCACAGTTGATCGTGGCTGGTTGAACCCTGTCTGTGTCCAACCACAACCACTACATGAAATCACTGGCAGCTCTTCACATACTGAATAAAAATTGGGAAATACTGTGCTACCTAATCTACCACCTAACACCAATCAAAAGAAAAAGAAAAAACAGCAGCAGCTCTAACGTGAGATAACCACATCAAGAATGCAAATATAATATAGAAAAACTGTGCTCAAAATAATACAATATAATACAATAAACAAAAATACAAATTAAAAATGAAAGCCATCCTGTAAATTAGTGATTAGCATCAAACGACACATAATTTTAAATCCTATTCAGGCTACTAGTAGAATACCTAGTGAGTTTGTTCACTCTGGGCTTTCCGACGCCTCATTATTTAACCCACCAGGGGTTCTGGCTCCAGCACTAAAAGTTTTAAAAGATGTAGTACTTAGGGATTTAGACCTAATGCCTATTAAGAAAATTAGATCTGACAAAGAAATAGTGGCTGGTCTTGACTCTTTGTGTGGGAATAAAGAGTTAAGCCTCGTACACACGCACGGTTTTCTCAGCAAAAACCAGCAAGGAAACTGCTGGCAGAGCTTTCTTGCCGAGTAAGCCGTGCGTGTGTACGAGGCTTTGAGGTTTCTCGTCAAGAAAACTGCCCAGAATATAGACAGGAAAAATAGAGAACCTGCTCTCTATTTTCTCGTCGTGAGATTCTCGGCAGTGTTTTCCTGCCTAGAAACCAGAGCGTGTGTATACTTACCTCTCCATGGAAACCCGCGCATGCTCGACATGACTTTGACGCATTCGCAGTAGCTTCCAAGGCATAGGTAGGGTGAAGCAAGATGGCGGCAACGGCATCAAAGGTGACGAGCGCATGCTCGTCGATGACGTCACCGCGTTCGTGCCATTCAAAAAAACGCTGGTGCTTTTGAATGGTGTGTCTATACACTCGGCCGGCAAGAGATTCTTGCCAGGAATCTCTTCAGGAAAAACAACATTTTTTCCTGACGAGAATCTGGGCCGTGTGTACAGGACTTAAGTCATTAGGCCAGCCGACAAAGTAGGGGGGATCATTATTCTTGACAGAAAAGACTACCTGGTCGAGATGCATAGAATCTTGGGAGATCAGGATACCTATACCCATGGGCGTCCGCGCCATAGGGAAAGGGTGGGCGTTTGACCCCCCCCCGGGATCGTAAAAGAGTGTTCACAAGTTCTTTTTTTTTTTTTTGTTTTTTTTTTCCTCACTTCAGACTCTACCTCATAGAGCGTGCATTTTATGCTCATGTTCTGCGTGCCAGCCCATTGCATCTCTATTTTGGTTTCGCATCATTAGTGTTGCTTCTTCTTATGTAATTCTTTCTCTCTCTTTTTTTTTTATTTTTTTTTTATGTATTGTTATTCTAATCCTTCTGCTCCCTTTACTTTAGAAAGAGATAAAGAAAGAAAAAGACAAAAAATATACCATTACAATTTTATCCCCTTATCCTCCCCTCCCCCCCCCTCCCCCCCTATCTCACCTTAAACAATCTCTTGTATCTCTAGTTCTCTCTAACTTTTTCTAGGGTAACTTTTTAAATATCTTCCCTTAACTTTTCCGCGTAACTCCATGATTTCTTAAAGGTTCTCCAGTTGTCCCATTTCGTGCTTTGTAAAATGTTGTTGCCCTCTATTCCCTCTTTCAGTTCTTCCATTTTATAGGTTTCTTCGACCGCATCGATCCATTCCCAGATTGGGGGGCACTCCGTCTCTTGCCACCCCCTTGGGATTAATCTCTTTGCTGCGTTTAATAGGTGCGGTACAAGGGTGTTCCTATAGTTTTTTATATCTTCTTGCCCTCCGTGGAATAAGACAACCCATGGGTCCATCTCGATCTTTTTCTTTGTGATCTCTTCCACACAGGACAGTATTTTTTCCCAGTACCTCTTAACCTTAGGGCATCCCCACCAAAGGTGGGCCATATTTCCTAGTGATCCACATCCCCTCCAGCAATCTCCTGTTTGCCCTTCTTTAAATTTTCTTAATTTATCTGGTGTCATATACCACCCGGTTATGCATTTAAAGCACATCTCCGCAGTGCGGCTGTCTACCGCAGAGGAGTGTGTCAAAGCCAACATTTTCTTTATTGTGACCTTATCTCGCTGTGTCCCAAGTTCCCTTTCCCATTTTTTAATGAATGGAGGTATACTCTGCTCCTCCATCTTTAGTAGAATCCCGTACAGCTTTGAGGTGGTTCCTTTAGAGCTTTCCATGGTACATATTTTTTCCAGTTCTGATAACTGATCTTCTGACCTCAATGGATGTGGGAGTTCTTGGATAAAATGGTTTAGCTGCCGATACCTCCATTCATTAATTTCCATTAAATTCTTTTGGAGTCCTAACTCCTGTAGTGTTCTAATGTGACCTTCATTCATTATATCCCTTAATTGTGCAGTGTCCTTTTTAATCCAATTTCCCCCTACTTGTGTTTTACCTGGTGCAAAATAATCATTATTTTTCAGTGCTATAAGGGGTGAGTTATATACCTTCTCAGTTTTCCTGTAAACAGTGTCCCATATTTTAAGTGCATTTTTTGTTATCTCATGTAAGTTTTTATCTAGTGTCCTAAATTGGGGGGGGGGGGTTCCAAATTATCTTATCCAACCTCACCTGTGATAATTCATTTTCTAATCTTACCCACCTTTTTTCTTTGTTGACTCTGGCCCACTCCACCACTCTTGTTAATACAACTGCGTCATAATATCCCTTAATGTCCGGAACCTGCAAGTCCCCCCCTTTTTTTGGGTTGTTTTAACGTCTGGAGTGATATCCTATGTTTCTTATTTCTCCATATGTAATTCATAATTACTTTTCTAAGGGCAGAGAACAGTGTTCTTGGGAGGGCTATAGGGATCATCTGAAATTTATATAAAATTTTTGGTAAAATAACCATTTTACAGTAATTAGTTCGTCCTATCCATGATATTGCTCTATTTTCCACCCTTTTTGTTTCTGTCTTAATTTCATTTAATAGGGGGATGAAGTTTATCACATAGGTTTTCCTAATTGATTTGGTTAACAATATCCCTAGGTATTTGAGTTCTTTAACCCAAGCAAACTGGTACTTCGCTTTCAGGAGTTGCTCATCTATCTTACTTATGTTTATACTCATAATCTCCGTTTTAGTGATGTTTAATTTAAAGTTTGAAAATTCTCCATAGTCGCTGCATAAGTTTAATAGGTTTGGGATTGATGTTTTAGGTTCCTCTAAATAGAAGAGGACGTCGTCTGCAAAAGCAGCGAGTTTGTGTTCCTCCTCTCCTATTTTGACCCCCTTTATTTTTTGACAGTTACGGATCCTGGCCAGTAGGGGTTCCAATGATAGCACGAACAAGAGTGGCGACAGAGGGCACCCCTGCCTTGTTCCATTTTTCATTAGGAAGGTTTGAGAGAGGCTACCATTTATTTTTATTTTGGCCGTGGGGGACCTATAGAGGGTGGCAATCCAATCCATCATCCTCTGTCCAAACCCCATTCCCTTCAGGGTGAGCAGCATAAGTCCCCAGTCTACCCGGTCGAACGCTTTTTCTGTGTCTATCGACAGGAGAAGGCCTGGGGACCTCATTGCCTTCATTCTCTGAATTATCAGGAGTGTTCTTACTCCGTTATCTCTTCCCTCTCTTCCTTGGATAAACCCCGTCTGTTCCGGGTACACCAGTTTTGTCATTTCTTGTCTAACTCTCCCGGCCAGTACCTTTGCAAACAGTTTTAAATCTGTATTTAGCAGAGATATCGGCCGGTAGCCCGAGCAACTTCCCGTATCTTTGCCCTCCTTCGGAATGATGGTGATAGTTGCCTCTGATGCCTCTTTACTTAGATTATACTCCTTTCCGAGACCATTAAAATACTGACATAGCCTTGGTATGAGTATCTCCTTGCATTTTTTGTAATACATTGCTGTAAAGCCGTCTGGGCCCGGGCTTTTACCTGAGGCTGAGCTTGTTAGTGCTACTTTGATTTCATTTTCCGTAATTGGCCTGTCCATCCCTTCTGCGTCTATTTGACTGATTTTTGATAATCCTGATTCTTCTAAAAATGCTGTGATCTTTTTTTATTTCTCACCTTTTAGCCAATTCTTTTGTTCAACCGAATAGAGTTTTTCGTAGTATATTTGAAATGTTTCTGCGATATCTTTTGTTGTGTGTAAGACCTCTCCTTTCCCATTTTTGATTTTATCTATATGGTTCCTTGATTTCTTTTTTGTACCATCCGAGCCAGATGTTTACTTGTTTTATTTCCCCATTTATATCTTTCTCTTGCTATTGAATTAAATTCCCTTCTTGTTTCCTGATCCATTAGTTCTTTAAGTTTGTTCCGCTTGTCAACTAGATTCAAGTATAAATCTCGTTGCTTTCCCATTATCTTATGTTGTTGTTCTAGGTTGAAGATCTCCTCTATTAGTTTTTCCCTTTTACTTTTCTCTTCTTTTTTCCTTCTTGCTCCTTCAGAGATCAGGACCCCTCTTATCACCGCCTTATGGGCATCCCATAATGTTGCTGCCGAAATTTCATCTGTCTCATTTGTCTTAAAATACTCTTCTAATTCTTTTTTAACCCTCAATAAGCTTTTCTCTTCAATCAGTAGTTCCTCGTTTAGTCTCCAATTTTGATAGGGTCTTTGATTACCTGAAATATTTATGGATATACTAATAGGTGCGTGGTCGGATATCGTCATGGTCTCTATTCTTGTCTCGACCACCATTTCCAACATTCTATGTTCCACAAGAATGTGATTGATTCGAGAATAGCTCCCATGGACCTGGGAATAGAATGTAAAATCTCGTTGGCTCGGGTTAAAGATCCTCCATGTGTCTACTAGTTGGCTTCTATGTAGGCTATCTTTTACTTTTTTTAGTTGTTTCTCTTGGGTTTCAGATGTCTGGTGTGACTTATCAACCATTGGGTCCATACAGAAGTTTAAATCCCCACCCAGTATTATCTTTCCCCTCCCGAAATCTTTTAATTTCCCTAATATTCCCAGAAGGTATTTCATCGGGGAGGTATTTGGCGCATATATATTTACGAGAGTATATTCCGCCTCTTCCAGTTTTCCTCGTAAGAAGAGGAATCTCCCTTCTGGGTCTGCCAATCTGTCTGTCAGGACAAACCGTGTCCCCTTCGCTATTCCAATCGCTACCCCTCTGGCCCTACTAGAGATAGTATCTCCATAATACCATATGGGAAAGTCGGGGGAGTATAACCTTATGTTTGATCCTAGTGTAAGATGGGTTTCTTGTAGGAAGGCAATGTCTGTCCTATACCTCTTCAACTCCTTTAACACCTTATGCCTCTTAGATGGGCTATTGAGGCCTTTTACGTTGTATGATAGACATTTAATTACTGGCATCTTTGGTGTTTTTTATCCTTTTCCTCCCTGCCTTCTTCCCCAGGTCTAGGTCTAACATTTTTCTTTTCTTCAGGTTACGCTTTCTTCTGATTGTTTTGGTGAGATAGGGTATCTTCCCTCCCCCCGCCCCCCTCTCTTTCCTCCCCCCGTCCCCCCTCTCTTCCCTCCCTCCCCTCCCTCTCTCCCCCTCCTCTCCCTTCCCCTCCCTCCCTCCCACCCTCCCAATTTGGCCTATTTAAGACCTCTGAACCATTTTCCATGTCTTGGTTCAGATTTGCTCTAGGTGGGGTCTGAGATTGCCTCTCCCTCTCCCGGGTTATCTACCCGGGACAGGGGGGGGGTACAGGGGCCCCAGGCCAAAAAGAAAATACAAGTATAGCGAGAAACCGGGGGCCTCAAGAGGGGCCCACAAGGTGACTCCAAGAGAAGAGGAATAATAACAAAGAGAAAGAGAGGGAAAAAAGAGGGGGGGGGGGCTTCCATTTTCCACTCCCTCCCCTACCCCCAACCCGGTATGTCAGGGACCTGAATTTCTAATTTCCTACAGAATTCATTCAAGTCCTCTGGGAATCTCAGTGTCGCTGATCTCCCCTCTTTTGTTCCAATTAAGCAGGCAGGGAAACCCCAATTATACTTGATATTCAAATCCAACATCTGTTTTAGGAGTGGTTTTAGCAACCATCTCCTTGCCAAAGTTTCTGGGGCCACATCGGTGAATATCTGCAAATCCATCCCTTCAAACACTATCGGGGGTTGTCCCCTCAACTTCTTCCAGATTGCTTCTTTTTCTTCATAGAATCGGAACCTTATTATGACATCTCTTGATCGCTCAGAGGTCACTCTTTTCGGATTTCCTACTCTATGAACCCTTTCAATCCTAATTGGGTTATCTGCAGTTCTTTCCAGTATTGGATTAAATATCATCTGCGTTATTATCCTGAGGTCCTCACCCCTTTTCTCTGGTATGGACCTTATCCTCAAATTTTGTCTCCGATTTCTGTTTTCCTGATCCTCTAATTTATAGAGAATATGTCTTTGTTGTAATTGAATCTGGTCAATCTGGGCTTTTAATGTATTGGCTTCCTGTACTTGTTTCTCTATTTGTTCCTCTGCTGTTTCTATTCTGGAGAGCATATGGCCAAAATCGGTCCGTAGGTTCTGTATTTCGGCTTTTATTACGTTTTCCAGTCTTAACAGCATCTCTGCCATTTCTCCTTTAGAGGGGGATTGAGTGTCTACGCTTCGATCCTCCATCCTGCTGCTTTCCTGTCCACTCCCTGTAGGTCCTTCCTCTATGGATATTTCCCTGGAAGTATCGCTCTGGGGTTTCTTATTTTCGGTCTTCTTTGCTTTATTCACTTGTTGTTGCTTTGTTGTTCCCTGGATGCCAGGGGCTCGCGGACTTTCCCCTCTGGTCACAAATGGCCTTATTGAGCTTGTTGCTGTTGTATTACTCGGAGTAGTTGGAGGTCCCCCTTTTGTTGATCTACTCGTCATCCTGCTCATGTTAGTCTCCTTCTTTCTAATTCTCTTCCCCAGCTTGACCTCTTATTGGTGCAAAGCTTAGATTAATGAAATAAAGCCAATTTGGGGTGTCAAACTAAGTCGGACCCGAGTTTCTGGAGTATATATTTTTTTTTTTTTTTTTTCTTCCTTCTCCCTTCTCTCCCCTCCTTTCCTCCCCCCACTTTATTTCAGTCGGAGTTGTCAGAATACCACACTCCTGGACCGAATATCCTGGAGATTTCTAATTTTTATTTAATATTGTGTTCTAGCTGCCTTCAGGTCTCCCTCCCCTTTCATTTTTTAACAAGTCCTGTGAGGAGGGGGGGGGGTCTCCAGAGGGAGAACAAGGAAGATCCAGGCCTGATGGCCTGATGGCACCTGGGATTTTCCAAGAGAGGGGGAATTATAATTATCCTCAGTCCGCGGGCTCAAATGGCTCAAATGGCCCTTGAAGGTTCAAGGAAATGGACCCCCTTTAGGATTATTTGCCAAAGCTAACAAAAAACAAAAAAAACAACAACAACAAAAAACAAAAGAAAAAAAGCAACAAATGAGAAGAGGAGACCAGGCTATTTTCCACAGTTTTTGCCTATTCCCAATTAACGGGTAAGTGGTCCCGTTCCATCGGTTACTATGTCCTTGTCCACCCCTTTTTTTTATCCCGGGTCATCCAAGGAGATAGGAAGAGATATGCTATTTTGAATCTACCCTTATATGCCTGATCTATTCTGGGTGTTTCAAAAAGAAGAAGGAAGGGGGGGGGGTATAGGTAGTCCACCCAGCTAATAGCCTAATAGCCTAATTAGCCGGTTACCGATAGTAGCAGCTGACTTCCATGTGATTTAACACTGTTTCGCTGGATATCTTGAAGTTCTCCTCTACTCCAACCATTTTGTCCCCAATACTCATATACTGGATAATATATATCATACCATCTCATACCATTTATATACCTTGCAGAGGACTTTATAGGGGGGGGAGGGGTTGTCTCTTGTTCTCACAGGATTTTTTTTAAATTTGAGTTACCTCTGCTCCTTAGAGTCACCTCTCCACCTCCTCACCCTTTGCCATATTCCAGGTTTTCCACCGGGTCCTTGCCGTACACCAAATCTTCCCTCAGAACCTCAGAATGAAGTGCTTTAAAGTGCTAAGTGCTTTTTGGATTTACTTATATCGATCTAATGTTTTGTCAGTTAATACTTATGTTCAGTTTTTTATCACAGCCAAGAAGTACCATAACACACTTTTGCTTTCCAGATACTTAGGTAACAGCAGAGTAATTCCAGATCTTTTTACTGCATTGATATTATTTTCAGCTCACCTTCTCCTCTCCCACTGGGGGTTTCCCCTACCTTACCTCCGTGCCTCTGTCTTCTGTGCTTATACATGAGGGGGATGCAGGCATCCGGGAGCAGACCTTGGTGGAGGTAGGTGTCCAACTTTTTTGGACCTGGCTGCCTCAATCCTCCCGCTGCATAGTCCGCTCACTGCCTTGGACCTGGCCATCCGTCTCCAATCCTTACCGGCTGTGTGTCAGAGTGGCTACACTGTACATCGTACCCGAGGCAGCGGCAGCCCGTGCAACGCAGTGACCCGCTCCCGCCGATTGCGTCCGTGGCATCCAGCTGATCAGCCTTCTGGTGGGTAGGCAGCGTGCGGGCAGAAGCTGCTGCTGTCTGCCGTCTCCTCTCCTCTCCCTGTCAGCGCGGTCCGTCCGTCCCCATACCCGGCAATCCCGCAGCTCTTCACTCCCCCCACCTACGAGCACGCCACGTCCTCACGTGCACGTGCACGCCATGGATGTGTGTTCACAAGTTCAACAATGACACACCGCCTCTCGCACATCGGTGGGCCAGGGCCGCCGGCACCACCGATTGTCACTGCCATGATCATTCATGTCATTCATGTCTGCAGTCTGTCACTGTGAGTGTATTACAATACATTTACTTATGCTGTTAATATTCTACTTAAATGTAAATGTGTGATTTTTTGGATTAAACTTTTATCTTATCAATACTGCACTATGGAGCCCCTCTTTGTTTTTTATCCACTGCTGGGAGCCTGGTACTGCTATTGAGAGCTGTTGGATTATCGTCAGCCCTGGAAGTGCTGGAGTGCTCAATCCTTCATTGTCTACTGCTGCCATACATGTGGGAGGCTTATGATACAAGCCAGCTGAGGTGAGAGGCTTGTGAGAGCGGGTTCACTTGGAGTGGAGCACCTGAGCACCTGTCACTTTTGCGGTGGAATGCAACTTACATGTTGTTTCACTTTGCACCTTTTGAACTTTACGGACATATTATTTAATTTTGCATGAGATTTGGACTTTGCTACTGAGGATCACTTTCTTTTGGAATTGGTTGCATGAAGATCATATGTTTATTGTTTATTGCTTATTTTGCATTTCCTCAAGAATAATCACGTTTTAGCAACATCTTGATTTTTGATGCACTTTATTATACACAATTTTTTTTTGTCAATTATTGCTAGTGATTGTTATTTATCACTTTATATTTAGTAGTAAGCGCCCCAACACCCCCATTCCTAATATGCTCATCGTGCTGCCGCTGCTGAGCTGTTCCCCTTAGGGGATTACCACTCATGGCTGGCTGACTGAGATGGGACTGTGCAGGACATTAATACATGAGTTACCATGACCAGTGCAGGACATTTACCCCTCAAAAATATTAAAGCTCACCCTTCTATCATTTTACTGCAGCAGTCAAATTTCTGTACCTCATTACATGAACTCTCAATGCATAGTTTATTTTCTTGTTTTTATTATTGTATTTATCTATATTGACTTTAGGATTAATTTCCAGAGATCCTCTGATTATTTCACTAATTTACAGGGAGTCTAGTTTTTAATTTGTATTTTTGTTTTATTATTAGCTCTTCACATACCTCTGTCATTCCAAAACCAAGGAATTCTCAGACTCTTGGTGTTGGAATTCACAGAGTGTGCTAATCATGTGTGTGCAGCGGCGGTGCGTCCATAGAGGCCTATCAGGCGTCCAATCATATCAGAAGAGGACGGGAGAAGACACTGAGGACTCGGAGGGAGTGTGGAGGACAGCACCGTGACCCAAGACAGGTAAGTGCCGGGTGGGGGGCAAACTGGTGGCAATTGATGGGCACACTGGCAGTAATTGATGGGGCACACTGATAGCAATTTATGGGGCACACTGGTAGCAATTGATGGGGCACACTGGCAGTAATTGATGGGCACACTGGTGGCAATTGATGGGGCAAACTGGCAGCAATTAATGGGCACACTCGCGGCAATTGATGGGGCACACTCATGGCAATTGATGGGGCACACTGACAGTAATTGATGGGGCACACTGATAGCAATTTATGGGGCACACTGGTAGCAATTGATGGGGCACACTGGCAGTAATTGATGGGCACACTGGCAGTAATTGATGGGCACACTGGCAGCAATTATTGGGGCACACTGGCAGTAATTAATGGAGCAAACAGGCAGCAATTGATGGGCACACTGGCAACAATTGATGGGCACAGTGGAGGCAATTGATGGGCACAGTGGCGGCAATTGATGGGCACATTGGCAAAAATTGATGGTTACAGTAGCTGTGTTTGATAGCACAGTGGGGGCAATTTATGGGCACAATGACTGTGTTTGATGGGCACAGTGGCTGCATTTGATGGGCACAGTGGCTGCAATTGATTTTTTTTCAGTTTGTTTGCGCACCCCCAACATTTTTGAGCATCAGCTGCCCCTGCATTTGTGAATGGACTGTGTGGACAAAATCACCATCACTTTTACATGCAATTATTTATTTCTACCTCTAGATGTCGTCAATCAGGTTTAACCACATCAATACCAGGCACTTCCTGCCCAAGCCAATTTTCAGCTTTCAGTGCTGTCGCTGTTTAAATGACAATTGTATGGTCATGCTACACTGTCATTTTGTTCCCACAAATAGAGCTTTCCTTTGGTGATATTTGATCACCTCTGTAGTTTTTATTTTTTGCTAAACAAATTAAAAAAGACCGAAAATGTTGAAAAAAATATGTTTTTCTTTTGTTTCTGTTATAAAATTTTGTAAATAAGTACGTTTTTTCCTTCACTGATGGATGACCAGAGGATGCCTTTTTAGGATAAAGCTTATGGACGGGCTCTGCTGATGCCACTGCGTCATTTGATTTGATTTGATTTGATTGTTAGTTTTTTACTTATACAATACATTTTTCTTGTTTAATGGTATCACACTATGTGGACTATTTTCTCTCCTTCTACCGATTTATTATTTGGATGAATTGCTGTTCAGTTTGTGTCACTGCATCTTTGGTTGAACCCTACTGGCAACAATATTGAGATGGTCTTCCACCTCATATGTCTACATTGGAAGCTGTGTATGCTGATATACTTTCCTCCCCTGGGTGTGCTACACCACAAGCTCTGTTGACTCATTGGGCGTATGCCTAGTTGGGTTCAGCATATCCGGTAAGCCTCTCTTTTTTCCACTGGTGGAATACCTACAGACAACTGTTTTATTATTACTCACCTTGGAGAGTCACTTCATCCACTGGAAACACTTTATAGACTATATATAAACTATGCACTAGCACTTTTCGTCATATGTAAATGTGTCACTGTTCACTATATATTTTATTGAATGACAATATTTGATTCATATTGTATATTTGTTGTATGCACCACAGTGACCATCTGCTATCAATACATATTTGAGTAGCAGGTGTTCAGGTTTATCATATTTAGCGCTGCACTTTACCACTTCGTTCCTTCACTGATGGGCACTGATAAGGTGGCACTGATGAGGTGGCACCAATGAGGTGGCACTAATGGGCGCTGATGATGGGCACTAATAGGCAGCACTGATGGGCACTGGTAGGCGGCGCTAATGGGTGGCACTGATATGCAGCACTGATGGACATTGATACGCGGCACTGATGGGTACTTATGGGTGGCACTGATAGGCGGCACTGATGGGCACTGACAGGCACACTGCTGGGCACTGATACCTGGCACTGATGGGAACTGATATGCATCACTGATATATGGCACTGATAGGCATCACTCATGGCACTGACACTGGCAGGCATTGGGGATGGACACTGATTGGCAGCTGCCTGGGCACTGATTGGCATTTCCCTAGGGTAGCATACCTTGTGGGTTAGTGTGGTGGCCATCCCTGGTGGTCCTGGCAGCCTCCTGGTGTTCCTGGGAGGGCATCCAAGGGGGGCTGCGCTGATAAACAATCAGCACAGACCCCCCTGTCAGGAGAGCAGCCGATCGTCTCTCCTCTATTTGCGTCTTTCAGAAGCAAGTGAGGAAAAGCCGATCAACGGCTCTTCCTGTTTACATCGTGATCAGCCGTGATTGGATCCTGCTGACCACATGGTAAAGAGCCTCCGTCAGAGGATCTTTACCGAGATCGGTAAAGCGGTGTGTCAAACTGACACACACCACAGATTGCCGTGATGTGTGCCCTCACGGGCACACGGCGGCTGTTATCCTGCTGGACGCCCAGTCAGGATAACTAAACTACTGCCCGGCTGTCATTCTGCTATAGGCCGGGTGGGAAGTGGTTGATGATGCCAATCATCATTTAGCATGGAAAACTGTGAACATACTGTGTGTGTATGGTGTTACAGACATGCCCCAGCCCTGAGGGGCACAACTTTGGCACCCAGGATCCACAGTGCAATCCCCTTAACAGCGATCCAGTCATCCCCTGGTGACCCATGGAGCTTTTGTATGGGCAAACAAGGATCAGAATATGGGTATGTATGTCTCAGTGAGCCTTACTAATCTGGGAAGACACAAATGTAGAATTATGTGTTGATAGATGCGTCAGTAGGGATAGGAGCAGGGAAAATTCCGGAAGATGTGAATTGAGGGGAGCCCAGGTCCATGGGCAGGGTTTTGCTAGACTGTTGTCAGAGAGTTTCAGTAACCCATATGGATTGCAGGGGGTTTTAGTGGTGTAACATCTGAGCCCTGGGTGAAGTCAGTCCATCAAATCCTCGTTGGATGGTGCAGGATTATCAACACGACCACACTTGTAGAGATTTGGACGTGTGGAACCCGAGTGACTGGTGTTGGCCGCCATTTGTTTTTTGAGGGGAACGAGAGGCTGAACGCCTGCAAGATGAGTCCCTGTGTGGAATATGATCCATGAGACCCATATCCATCATGGCTGACTGTAGCTCCTCTGATGAGTGACATACATATTTGGTTTCAAGGTGGGTGAAATGGATCGAGAATGGAAATCCCCAGTGGTATGCAATTTGGTTACGTTGAAGCACCTGCAGTTGAGGCTTGAGTGGGGATAGGTCCACAAAGATCTGGTAAGTATGGCCTTGGAAGGAGAGGTAGTCCTTTCCTTTGGCTGCTGTGGGTAGCTGTTCATTGGTGCGGTAGTAGTGTAACTTAGCTATAATGTCCATGTGTGGACCATTAGGTTTGCATGGGGCCAGGGTCCTGTGCACCCTATCCATCTCTAGCCTCTCAACGGGGATGGCAGGTTGTAGATCCTGGAAGAGGGCTATCATGGTGGCCTGGACATCGAGAAGGGATTCCCTTAATCCGTAAGTTAGAACGGCGGTCTCTATTTTCTTGGTCCTCCAAACGGGACTGCAGCACCAAATTCTCCTCCTTGAGATTTTCAAGTTCAGCGGTGTAAAGCTGTGTGTGGTTCTCTATTTCATCCATCCTTACTTCCAGTCCTCTGACCCGGCTCTCTAATCTTGTATGTCAGCGATGCGGTCTGATCTCTGCTTTAGTGCTTTCTGTAGCATTCATTTGAATTGTTTAAACATGCTAGACTGAATTACTGACTGAGAGCTGCCATTATCAGAATCAGACGGCACCATCTTGGCAGATGACCAGGACAGAGCGTCCTTAATGCTTCCAGCTTTATACTTGGTTTTGGAGCCCCCTAGGACCATGGCTGTGAGAGTGGAGGGCTCTGTGAGACTGAAGGTGATCGCAGGTATGGTTCGGGGAGCCGCTGCAGCTTGTAGTTCTCCGGTGAGGTTGTTCCTGGAGCGGAGCTATATGCCTGCATGTCAGCTTGGTCAGGCTCTGCACATGCGCCTCCTGCACCACAACTTTCATACTTCAAGAAGGAAACTACCAAATAATAATCAGCATGCAGAAGTATCATTTATTTTTCAACTGAATAAAAAACCTAAGATGCAGAAGGTGTTTGTTAGAGATCTTTCTGAGCATGCCCTGCACCTTCTCTTATGAAAGGAGAGGGATGTTGGTACCTTCCATGCTTTGGCATGTAACATCCCTACAAGCCAGATGAGATCAGGGTGGTCTTCCACATACGTGCTCAATATAAAGGCGTTTCCCTTAACAATTTTCCTTCTCACCAAGCTTAATTTGAACAACAACTTTATAGAAATTTTGCTCTGCTTGAGACAAGAACCAGTTTATGTTATGTCATTCAGCTAATGTTTCATCTTTCAAGAAGACAACAGGTTCTGATGGTATTGCAATAATGACGTCAGTGATGAAGTCATAGACCACTGAATGAAAGTACATGTTTTCGGCAACACCAATTTTCTTTCTGTAGCAATTTATATGCTGAGAAAACAGCTCAAGAAGGTGAACAAGATTTCAGATCTGATACATGTGAATTTGTGCAAAAGATTTTCTACATAGACTACAGGTTTAAATCGCTGCCTATAGAAGAAGAAACAATTGATCTTCTTAAGAGAACTCAGAATATGTTTGCTACTGCCAACCTCAGGCTTTGCAAAATTGTCTCTTACAGTGACAAGGTAATTAAAGCCATTCTTTCTGACAAAAATGCTGTTAGAGTAAAGGAATTTGAGCTAGGAACGGATCTTTCCCTTATGCAACATAGCTTTGGATTGCTTTGTGATGTCAAACAAGACACTTTCATGCTTCAAGTATCAACTTGTGACAAGCCCTTTACAAAACTATGAGTTTTGTCTGCTGTGAACAGTGTTTACAGTCTTCTGGGTTTCATAAGCACCCTTTACAGTTCAAGATAGATAGGTAAACTTCTGGAAAAACATATATTGGGATACCCTGATACCAAGCGAGAAACAACAAAGATGGGAATCATGGAAAGAGTCCCTGAAAGCACTAGAACAACTTCAGATACCACACTCTTATATCTCTGCATTCCTCACAAATGCCACCAGTAGAGAGATCCATGTTTTCTCTGATGCTTCCATTGAAACAATAGCTGCGGTAGCCTACCTCAAAGTAATAGATCTAACCGACAAATTAAGGGCCAGATTCACAAAGGAGATACGACGGAGTATCTCAGATACTCCGTCGTATCTCTCAGAGTATCTATGCGACTGATTCATAGAATCAGTTACGCATAGATAGCCCTAAGATCCGACAGGTGTAATTGTTTTACACTGTCGGATCTTAGGATGCAGTACCGCGGCCGCCACTGGGGGGAGTTTGCGTCGTAAACCAGCGTCGGGTATACAAATTAGCAGTTACGGCGATCCACAAAGGTTTTTCCCGTCGTTACGTCGTCGCAAGTTTTAGATTCCCGTCGCAAAGATAGGGCTGCTATTAACATGGTGTAAAATTACTCCACCATGTTAAAGTATGCCCGTCTTTCCCGGGTCGCTTTTGAATTTTTTTGTTTTCCCGACGTAAGTACGTAACGTCTCAACACGTCGGCGCATCGTAATTTCGCGCAAAGCACGTCGGGAAACTTGCGACCGGTACCCGCCCCATTTGAATTGGGCCGCCTTGCGCCGGACGTGTTTACGATACACCGCCGCAAGTTTCCAGGTAAGTGCTTTGTGGATCGGGCACTTAGACTGAAAACTTGCGGCGGTGTAAGGTAAACGGGTTACGTTACGCTGCGCCGCAGGTACGTGAATCTGGCCCTTAGTGTGGGTTTTGTCCTTGGTAAGGCCCAGCTGACCCCAAAACCAGCATATACTGTACCATTCCAAATTTAAAACTCT
Organism: Rana temporaria; assembly: GCF_905171775.1. NCBI lineage: Eukaryota > Metazoa > Chordata > Amphibia > Anura > Ranidae > Rana > Rana temporaria. The sequence continues at coordinate 145,129,672 of NC_053495.1, forward strand.
GGGCAGCCCTGTTAGCTGTTGAATTTTCTAAGCTTATAAAATGTGAAATAGAAATAGACTAATTTCACTTTTACACAGACAACAAGATAGTGTTGGGATACATACACAACCAAATAAAACAGTTCTATGTGTATGTCAGTAACAGAGTACAGTGCATCAGAAAGCTCTTCAATCCAAGTTATTGGCACGATTAGGTAGATTCAGAAAGAGTTAGGCCGGCTAATCAGTAGATAAGTCGACCTAACTCAGAATCTACGCCGACCTATGTTTAAGCGTATGCTCAAACAGAGATACGCTTAAACATATCTAAGATACGACGGCTTGCGCCATCCTATCTTAGATTGCAATTTTGCGGATGGCCGCTAGGTGGCGCTTCCATTGCGGTCGGTGTAGATTATGTAAATGAGTTTGTACGCCGATTCACGAACGTACGCCGGCCGCCGTTAGAGCTAGGCTCTAGTGGAATAGTAATGTCAAGTATGGCCGCCGCTCCCGCGTCGAAATTTGAATTTTTTACGTCGTTTGTGTAAGTCGTCCGTGAATCGGGATTTACGTAGTTTACGTCCACATCAAAATCAATAGGCCCGTGCAGCATACTTAGCCGCAATGCACACTGGGAAATGTAGTCGCCCGGCGCATGCGCAGTGAAAAAAAACGTCAAAAACGTGAGGTCAAGCCTCATTACCATGAAACACGCCCCCCTCCAAGTTATTTGAATTTGGCGCCCTTACGCCCGCCTGCTTTAGGCTACGCCGCCGTAGATTAGCAGGCAAGTATATTGAGAATCATTACTAGCCTAGCTAATTTACGGCGGCGTAGCCTAAACTACGCCGCCGTAACTTTACACGATTGTACCTGAATCTACCTATATGTGTCTACGGACCTAAACCCTGCTTACCACACTAGTGCAGTTTGTCATGGTCATTACCCCCTGATATTAAGAACAGTGGCAGCTGCTCCATTAGGGGCGCAAGGGCGTGCCCCCACCTAATCTATGCGCCCGGCCCCTAATTTACATACAGGGCGCCAGATGCATGAATTTCAATGTTTTTTTTTAAGCACATGATTAAAGCCTTTGGCTCTAATTGGCTTCACAAAAGGTGGGCTCAGGGCACAGAGCACTGCACCTTATACCCACCCAGTTGTGTGACATTATCAAATACATTCTTCACTAATGTCTTCCTGCTACTCCTCCCAGCCAATCAGGAAGCGTGTCCTGAGACTCGATTGGCCAGGCAGACTTAGAACTCCTAAATATTCGGGTCTCAGGACCCACTTCCTGTTCAGGCCAGGAGGAGAAGCAATGGCTCTGGCTCTTCCCTCGGCAAGCTGGAGCAAGGAGCAGCCTCCTAAGGTAAGGCCAGACTAGTGTACAATTTATCCATGTTGCCTATCAATTAGCAACTAATACTGAGGATCATGAAGAGTGTAATTGATGGCACATCTGACCTCCCACCATTGAGGAGGATTCTTTTCATCCGATTTTTCATGTAGGACAGAAATGGCACAATTTTTAAGTGGTTAAGAAGAGCTTTGAATCAATTCCAGTACTGCAATTCTTGAAAACAAAATACAAATATTGGGCTAGATTCAGGTAGCCCTGCGTAACATTGTGCGTCCGTAACGTATCTCCGATACGTAACCCTGCCGTAAATTAGGGCGCAAGTTCTGTATTCATAAAGAACTTGCGCCCTAAGTTATAGTGGCGTAACATATGTGGGCCGCCGTAAGCCCGCCTAATTCAAATGGGGATGATGTGGGCGTGTTTTATTTAAATTATTGTTGACCCCGCGTATTGTACGTTTTTTACGAATGGCGCATGCGCCGTTCGTGAAAGAATCCCAGTGCGCATGCTCAAAATTCCGCCTCAAATCGTCATTGCTTTTGACGTGAACGTAAATTACGTCTAGCCCTATTCGCAAACGACTTACGCAAACGACGTAAAAAATTAAAAATTTGACGCGGGAACGATGTCCATACTTAACATTGCGTACGCCTCATAGAAGCAGGAGCAACGTTACGCCGGAAAAGCCTTACGCAAACGTCGTAAAAAATGCCGGGCGCACGTACGTTTGTGAATTGGCGTATCTAGGTAATTTGCATATTCTACGCCGAAAACGACGGAAGCGCCACCTAGCTGCCAGCGTAAATATGCACCATAAGATACGACGGCGTAAGAGACTTACGCCAGTCGGATCTTAGCCTAATTTCGGCGTATCTTGCTTTCTGAATACAGAAAGAAGATACGCCGGCGCAGCTTTGAATTTACGCGGCATATCTATAGATACGCCGGCGTAAATTCTTGCTGAATCCGGCCCAATGTGTGTAATTATAATATAGAAGAAGTGTGATTCTTACTAGCCTCACTGTAAATTGAAGCCAGCAGTAGAGAACTTTACATATACTGGACTGGCCAACGGTTCTTTATAAGAATGTATAGCATGGTCAATGTGAAAAAATAAAGAGAACCCTGTGCTATGGGTAACAAAAAAGAGTTGCTCCCCTCAAAGTGCTGGTAGCAAACTTTGTGAGATGTGGGGTGTATATTATAAAGAGGGTGCTTAGAATATTACTCTATAAACTATAATTGAGCACCCTTACATAGTGCTCAATACTTAATATTCATAAGTGAACAATACAGTGCTAGAAAATATTCATCTATAGACAAAATGCATTAAAAAACAGCAAACAGAATAATTAATATTGAATGTATCAAAGTGTCCATAAATCTTTGTGAAGCAACTCTAATCTTTTACACCATAACCGCTGCCAACGACTTTAAAAGACAACACCTGGTGAATAAGGATAAGTTTCCTACTCACCAGACCACCATCACCTCTTTAATTAAAAAGAAAGGTCAAGTGGAGTTTTGTATGGTTAAGGATCTGTAATCTGTGCTGGTATACACCAAAGGGATATCCCTGGGATCTGGAAATTGCTCCACCGCAATGTTGTTCAGAAAAAAAATCAAGAGAAGCAGGGCCATAGCGTAATTCAGTTTTATTAAAATAAATAATAAAAACAACAAGCCAAATGGCCAATTACTTAAAAAAGTGCCTTTCCGCAGCACTAGAGATAATTCCTCTTTGATTGCCAGGTGGGTTGTGAAGCCGCCATCTCTCTCACGCTGTGGTGGATCGATGTGCGTTCCACCGCCTAGTGATGCAGAAACCGTAATGGAGCTGGAAGTACAAACGTGATCGGGATGTGCCTCAACGTAAGTTTCATCATAATCACATCGTCGAGAATCGCATGGCCAATACCTAGGGAAAGTAACAAGTAATTTCACAGAGTTGTTTAACCAGCTTGGCTGAGAATTTGTGCTGTCTTAGTAAAGGATGATTTGCAGTGGTGGAGAGCAGGATTCTCTGGGCTCCAAGCATGCCACTTGGGCACCCTTTCAATGAGTGTTGGTGAGGCCTACTTAGCAAGTGAAGGTGTGATTTCAAACGTTAGGTCTGTTGCCATAAGGCCTACCAAAGATGAGCAGTGAACAAGAGGGGTCGAGCTTGGACACTGCCTGCCATCCCTGAAGAATGTAGGACCCTGGTGCAGAGACAGGCTTATCATACTGCATCAGGAAGTGTTGCCTTCATCCTGAAGTAGGCCTGCCTAACACATCTGGTGTAGTCTTTGCAGTAGGTCACTAGCAGGGGATTTAACCACAATTTGCAGCTAACAGGAGCAACAAACAGTTTACCATTTTTTGCTTTTTAATATTAAATAAATTAAATAAAAAACTCTACTATACTGTATATGTTAAGGTTATTGCTAATTCCAAGATATAAGTCTAGAATTTTCACAGCACGGTTTATTTAGTAAAGCAACCAGGTAAGCATTATAGGGAATAATTTAAACAAATGTAAACACTAGTGGTTTCACACATGTCTACTTACTTTCACATTTTGTATAAGATTTTAGAATGTACTATTTATCCTTACTCAATATAAACACATGGGAAAGGAACGACGCATTTCTGGTTGATAAATAAGTCTGGGATGGAAGTATTTCTTTACAAAATTCAACATGCATTCTTATTTATCTTTCAGTCTCAGAGGTAGATACAAACCTATGAGGGGCTGTAGTATATGGTCAAATGGTTCAACATAGAAATGTATACTTTTTATATGGTGTTTGCATTTAGAATGGGTATTATTAAGTCTAGTAGAGCGTATATATGATTTAGAGATACACTATTGCAAACACTTGTATTTTATGAACTTGAACTTTATGTTTAAGACTAGTACAGTGAATCACAATGTAAGGATTAAATGTAGATTTCAAACCAATCCATAGCTTCTGCTGTATCAGATACTGTAAACTCATAGAGAACATCCTAGAATGAGGTAAGACATACCTATCCAAAAGTCTTACATTGTTAAATACAACAACTACTACTAATAATAATAATAACAATTATTATCAATGATTATTATTATTATTATTATTATTATTATTATTATTATTATTATTATTATTATCAGCAGCATTACTAATACTAATGATTTATTTGTAGTACTGTACAAACATATGGGGCCACAGGAAAGGATGGTTGAAGTACAACCCAACTAACTACTGAAAATAAGTGATTAGTATTTAAAGTGCAGCTATATTGTGGTGGCTGTGCCCAAAGAAGTGGAGAGTCATGGCCTTGCTACCAGTATCCTTATCAGCAACTTTCACTGCAGTAAGAAACTCATACTCAATGACAAACTCAAATCTCAGGAGAATAGCAGTCCTCAAGATTGGATGAGAGATGTCTTGGGCATCATTTACATGACCTCTTCCACCCATAGTCCATTAATGGGCCATGTTTATAAGTGTCTGGAGCTACCAGGTGTGTGCTGGCAACCTATTCATGTCTGTGGGATTGAATTCACTGCATGGACACAGTCACTCATGCGAACTCTGACATAAGGAGGCTCTGCAGACTCTGATGTAAGAGACAACTCCACAGACTCTGATGTAAGGGAGAACTCTGGGAACTCTAATTTAAGAGGGAACAATGAGAACTCTGATATAAGGTGGGAACTCTAATGTAAGAAGGAACGCTGCAGACTCTAGTATTTAAACTAGGATTGAGGGGGGAGGGTGAATTAGAATTACATCGAGCAGACAGGTCAGTTAGTGGTCAGACATTAATGGAGAGTGGAATGGGGATAGATGGGGGGAGGGTTATGGCAGGTGACAAGAAAGTTCCCATGTTGCAAACAGCCATTGGAAATAATAGTGCCATTTGTACTACTATAAAATATATGAAAAACACCAGAGAAAAATGTAACAATACATTTAAGTGTTTGTTCACCAATGCCAGAAGTCTGCCAAGCAAAACAGGTGAGCTGGAAGCTCTGATGCATGAGGAGAGCTATGATGTAATCGGTATTGCTGAAACTTGGCTTCAATCCTCACATGACTGGGCTATTAATATTCCTGGCTATGCTCTCTTTCGGAAAGACAGGGTAAAAAGGAAAGGTGGAGGGGTCTGTCTCTATGTGAGAAGTGACCTCAAAGCAAGCGTGAAAGAGAACCTGGTTGATGGAGCGTGTGATGAGGCTGAAGCATTATGGGTGGAACTGCATACAGATGTGCGTAGTTCAAAATTAATCATTGGAGTTTGTTATAAACCACCCAATGTTAATGAGGAGGTGGAGACTCAGCTCCTTGCACAGATGGAAAGGGCTGCAAGGTCTGGGACGGTGATAATAATGGGGGATTTTAACTACCCAGAAATTGACTGGATTAATGGCACTTCTGGGACAGTTAAAGGACAAAAATTTAAAAACCTATTGCAGGACAATTTTATGGTGCAGTTTATTGAGGCCCCAACTAGGAATGATGCTCTGTTGGACCTGATAATCTCAAACCATGCAGAGCTTATTACTAATGTTCAGATAAAGGAACACCTGGGTAGCAGTGATCATAACATGATTTCATTTAATGTTAACTATAAGCAAGAAATACATACAGGAAATATTAAAACACTAAATTTTAAGAGAGCAAATTTTCCAAGGATGAGGGCTGCTCTCCAGGACTTGGACTGGGAGGGACTATTGGCACATATGAACACAGAACAGAAATGTGAATTCTTCAAAAAGACTGTGTGGAACCTCACTGCAAAGTATGTTCCCATGGGCAATAAGTTTAAAAGGCTAAAAATAAAACCTATGTGGCTCACGGTCAAAGTTAAAAAAGCTATAAACAATAAGAAAGTAGCTTTTAAAAAATATAAAAATGAAGGAACACTAGTGTTGTTTAAATGTTACAAAGAATATAACAGGATATGCAAAAAGGAAATCAAGGATGCAAAAATTCAAAACGAACGACAGATTGCAAAAGATAGTAGGACAAACCCCAAAAAATTCTTTAAATATATTAATAGTAAAAAGGTGAAGTCTGAGCATGTAGGCCCCTTACAAAATAATCTAGAGTGGGTGACTGGGGACAAAGAGAAGGCAAATTTATTAAATGTTTTCTTCAGCTCTGTGTATACAATGGAGCATGGGGGAGCTCATGTCCAAAATGGGGGTGGGAGTGACACAGCCCCAAATCCACAATGGCTCAAAAGTGATATGGTCCAGAAATATTTAGACAGAATAAAGGTGGATAAAGCACCTGGACCTGATGGCATCCATCCACGGATCCTAGGTGAGTTGAGCTCTGTCATTTCAAAGCCACTGTATCTAATATTTAGGGACTCATTAAAGACAGGAATAGTACCACTGGATTGGCGCAGGGCCAATGTGGTGCCCATATTTAAAAAGGGAACAAAGTCTTTACCAAGTAACTATAGACCTGTTAGTTTAACTTCTATAGTTGGGAAGATACTGGAACGTTTAATAAAAGACCACATGGATGAGTTCTTGCTGGAAAAAAACTATTTAAGCAGCAGTCAACATGGATTCATGAAAGACAGAAGTTGTCAGACAAACCTGATTTCCTTTTATGAAGAGGTAAGTAAAACCCTGGACAGAGGCGTGGCTGTGGACGTGATATATTTGGATTTTGCAAAAGCGTTCGATACAGTTCCGCACACACAGCTCATGTGTAAGGTAAGGTCTACAGGATTGGATATATCAGTTTGTAAATGGATAGAAAACTGGCTGAAAGCCAGAATTCAGAGAGTCGTGGTTAATGATTCTTACTCTGAATGGTCCAATGTTATCAGTGGTGTACCCCAAGGTTCAGTGCTGGGACCCTTACTTTTCAATATATTTATAAATGATATTGGGTCTGAGATCAAAAGTAACATTTCTGTCTTTGCAGATGACACCAAGCTATGCAGTGGAATAACGTCCTTACAGGATGTCTCCAATTTACAAGCCGACCTCAATGCTCTGTCTGATTGGGCGACTAAGTGGCAGATGAGGTTTAATGTAGATAAATGTAAAGTTATGCACTTGGGGGCTAAGAATATGCATGCATCATACATACTAGGGGGAGTACAACTGGGGGGGTCTGTAGTGGAGAAAGATCTGGGGGTTTTAGTTGATCATAAGCTCAATAATGGCATGCAATGCCAAGCTGCGGTTTCCAAAGCGAGCAAAGTCCTTTCTTGTATTAAGAGAGGTATGGACTCCAGAGACAGAGATATAATTTTGCCCCTGTACAAATCATTAGTAAGACCTCATCTGGAATATGCAGTTCAGTTTTGGGCACCAGTTCTCAAAAAGGATATAGGAGAACTGGAGAAAGTGCAGAGAAGAGCAACCAAATTGATAAGAGGCATGGAGGAGCTCAGCTATGAGGAAAGATTAGAGGAACTAGATTTATTCACTCTTGAGAAGAGGAGAATAAGGGGGGATATGATCAACATGTACAAATATATAAGAGGTCCATACAGTGAACTTGGTGTTGAGTTATTCACTTTACGGTCATCACTGAGGACAAGGGGGCACTCTTTACGTCTAGAGGAAAAGAGATTTCACCTCCAAATACGGAAAGGTTTTTTCACAGTAAGAGCTGTGAAAATGTGGAACAGACTCCCTCCAGAGGTGGTTCTGGCCAGATCAGTAGATTGCTTTAAGAAAGGTCTGGATTCTTTCCTAAATGTACAGAATATAACTGAGTACTAAGATTTGTAGGTAAAGTTGATCCAGGGTAAATCCGATTGCCTCTCGGGGGATCAGGAAGGAATTTTTTCCCCTGCTGTAGCAAATTGGATCATGCTCCGCTGGGGTTTTTTGCCTTCCTCTGGATCAACTGTGGGTATGAAGTTGGGTGTATAGGATTTTACTGTGTTTCTTTATTTTGTTTTTTGTGGTTGAACTGGATGGACTTGTGTCTTTTTTCAACCTGACTAACTATGTAACTATGTAACTATGTAACTCTGGTGTAAAGGAGAACTGTGATATAAGGGTGTCTCTGGTACCCAGAGCATCCCCTTACATCAGAGTCTGCAATCCCCATTACATCAGAGTCTGCAGAGCCCCATTACATCAGAGTCCACAGAGCCCTCCACTTACATCAGAGTCCACAGAGCCCCATTACATCAGAGTCCACAAAGCCCCCTTACTTTAGAGTCCGCAAAGCCCCACTACATATGAGTCTGCAGAGCCCCCTCTTACATCAGAGTTTGCAGAGTCCCATTACATCAGAATCCACCAAGCCCTATTAAATAAGATTGTACAGAGCCCCATTGCATCAGAGTCTGCAGAGCCCCATTACATCAGAGTCCACAGAGCCCTCCACTTACATCAGAGTCCACAGAGCCCCATTACATCAGAGTCCACAAAGCCCCCTTACTTTAGAGTCCGCAAAGCCCCACTACATATGAGTCCGTAGTGCCCCCTCACATCAGAGTCTGCAGAGCCCCCCTTACATCAGAATCTGCGGAGCCCCATTACATAAGAGTCGGCAGAGCCCCCCCTATACCAGAGACTGCAGAATTTCCATTTACACTTTAACTCTGATGTAAGGGGTTATGCTGTGAACTGTGATGTAAAGAAGAACTTTAATGTAAGGGGGTCTCTACTCACCAAAGCCCCCTTACACCAGAGTCCATAAAGCTCCCCTTCCATCTCATTCTTCCAGTGGTGTTCTCACTGGGAGGCAGGAGAGAGAAGGGAGGGGGGAGACTTTGATCACAGATAGATGAATGGAAAGCATTAACACCTTTCCTTATCTCACAGCTGGGCTTTAAACTTCCTGCCCACACTACCCCTTCTCTGAGAAACAAGACCGCCAGGGGCAGATACAGGTGGGAAGGAACTGGGAAGGGAGGATAAGCTGATGAGTTCTCTCTCTCCTCTCCCGTTCGTGTGGAGGGGAACTGTCAGTGCTGGCTCTGAGGTGTGAAAGAGACACTCGCATCTCACAAACCTGCAGCCAAATAGGGAGTCACAGTTCAAGCTCTAAGAGCGCCCCCCCCCCCCCATAGTGGTGAAACTCCAGGACCCGGTCACAAGTATGACCCTTGCGACCCTGGTAGTTCCACCACTGTTTTCTATGTTTTCATGTTTGCTCATATCTATAACAGAAGTACTTTTGCTAGTTTTTACAAAAAATCCAGTACTCTGAGATAAAAATACCATATATCCGAATTTATTTACATTCACAAATCTTTCTCTAAAACTACAAGCAGAAGGATGAAGGGAATGATTCATGTTTTCCTGGACATACTTGGGAAGAACTTGATACTTTTCTCCCTAATGTCTGAAAACATAAATATGTAATTAGATAAGCTGAAATGTAGGCATGGCAAAATGATTTGAGGGAAAATGCTCGCAAAATGGATCACATTTGTAAAAGATGAGAATTTTAACTCAGTTTGTGCAATGAAAAGTGCATTTGTCAGAATAAAGGCAATTTTTAAAATCCATTTGTTACAATTTTCTAATGCTCTGGGCACAAAGCCAGCATTGAATCATCTAATGTACTACATATGAGTGGCAAAGCAGTTGGTTACAAGGTTTTTTTGTTTTCACTAAAATTATTCACTTACAAAAAAAATGTAATGGACCATGTCGTCCCATGATTGCATAAAATGAGAGTTCTTATTGTTTTTGAACAAAGTTGTGCACAGATTACACACATGTGCTTAGTATTTTTAATGATAATCATTTATTTATTATGATTTTGCATACCACTCAAATCAAGCGTATGGCATATCAGAACGACTACAGTAAATCATCATGATGACCTTTAATGCTATAGGACTAAAAGTCATTCACATTAATCGTTTCTGCCTTAAATCTTTAAAACAAAACAAATTCCAAAAAATGTACTTTCAACAATAACAATGCCACTTCAACAGAACAAGCAATTATAGGTTACCCAGCATGCACCTCTCCATCACAAATCCAGGAAGAGGTTGGGATTGGGCTTCAAATGCCCACAATCATCATGGCAACGGCCAGAAGAGGATTTTCTAAACAGTAAGTATAAAAAAAGATGTCACCAATCAGTGCCCACCATTCCTTACCAGTGCCAGCAATCAGTGCCCACCAGTGGCACCAATCAGTGCCCACTGTCACGATTCCGCCCGACCACAGCGTCTAGCTAACCGCAACGTGCATTCCGTGACTGGGGTATATGAGGAACTGAGGGAACAAGGGGGAACTTCTGCTGAGCATGCAAGACTGGCTGTGGTATTTTCACAGCCCGCACTACCTTTGGCCACCACTAGAGGGAGACTCCACTCCAATCCAGCTAGCTGACCACACCCAGGCAGATACGAATCTTACATACAATCTGGTGCACTCTAAGGGTTGGGGCGCAGTCTAGCAATTACTACACACTTCTAGGAGTGTTAATCATTCTTCCCACTGTCCCCACACCCACACACCAGACACACAATAAACGATAGCCTGCCACCACCCAACAGTTTGTCCGCAGACTGGTCTGCTGAGCCACCACACACACAGATCTCCGTTAGCTTACAATCTGCATGCAATCTGCCAACACACAGTGAAATTGCATATTGATTGGCACGTAACATAGACTGAGCACTTGGGCACTAAAATACAACAACCTCTCCAGAGATATGAGTCCTAGCTTAATACACAGAAGTCACTTATTAATTTTATCATTTATTATCCCGAAAGTGGGCAGCGCATACAAAGAAAAAGGAGTTACCAAAAAAGATACAAAAATACAGAAAGACACACAATTGGCAATTTGCTATGTAAATAAAAAGGGATAAAAACAGAAATAAACTTTGCCGAAGTCTATCCGTTAGTAGAAGAACACTGGAACATGTGGGACTCCCCAGTTTGGAACTGGCTTCATGGAAGAACAATGTCCATATCTCAGGCTACACCATTTATTGAAATATGGATGTGGGCTAGGCTTTAGCCCTTGGCCAATCAACCCTGGGGGGTGTTCCTGTCTCAGCCCACAAGATCTTTTGTGTTTGAAATTACCAAAGTCGAATTGGCCCAGAATGGCACTGATAGCTGGGTCATGGATATGTTTCCTGATACCAGCCCATCAGTCTGATCGCGACAGTACCAATCACTGCCTGCGTGCCGCAGTCAGGTGCCATATAATGGTTTTGTGTATTTTTCTAGGATTCTACAAACGCTACAAATACAGATTGACATGTATGTGTAGCCCAACATGTGTGCCATCAAAAATTATTTTCATCTCTCTGTTGCTAAAATTTTTGCTTTTATGAGACATAAAATAGGTTCCTCAGATCTAATCATATAAATCAAATTTTACAGACCGGCCGGGGCCTTGTGAATGCCCCCTGTGGGTCCTTGTAGCCACTCTGGATAGGACTCCCATTGAAGGCTTCAGAAAGGTGGCAATCTATGTTTACTCATATGGGAACTTTTATTGGCATCTAGGTGTCAACTCTGGCCTAGAAACTGGTCCTTTCCTTTTCAAATGCTAATGAAAGAACATATATTCATGACTGATATGGAATACTGATAACCTAGAATTAAACTACATCTACAATTACACTACTTCTATAGCTCACGTCACATCTCGTTAAAGCGGTAGTTCACCCCCCCCCGACACATTTTACCATCGAGACAGGCATTGTAGCGCGAGCTACAGTATGCCTGTCCCGATTTTTTTAACCCCGGACTCACCTTGTAATCCGACATCGTAGGTTTCGGCTCCCGCGGGGAATGGGCGTGCCTATGGAGAGGGAGGATGATTGACGGCCGGCCCTGGCACGTCACTCTCCCCGAAGACAGCCGGAGTAGGTCTCGGCTCTTCACGGCGCCTGCGCACAGGCTATGCGCACGCGTCGTGAAGACCAAGCCTATTTCGGCTATTTCCGGAGAAGCGTGACGCGCCAGAGCCGGCCGTCAATCATCCTCCGTCTCCATAGGCACGCCCATTCCCCGGTATCTTCGATGGACGACTACAAGGTGAGTACGGGGGTAAAAAATTCGGGACAGGCATACTGTAGCTCGCGCTACAATGCCTGATTTTAAGGTAAAAGAAAAAAAATATTTTTTTTTTTGGTCGATAGGGTGAACCCCCACTTTAAGGAAAAACAATCTTACGCTTACATTTATGTCACACCCACCACTGCCATCAATCAGTACCCATTAGCAATGCAAAGTCAGTGCTGGCTATCAGTGACACCTATCGGTGCTGCCCATCAATGCCCAGCTCTGCTGTTAATCAATGCCCATCAGTGTCACCCATCAGTGCCACCCATCAATGCCCAACAGTGCCCAACAGCACCACCTATCCATGCCACCTATCAGTGCCCACCAGTGCCGCCCACCAGTGCCACCTATTAGTGCCCACCAGTGCCACCTAACAGTGCCCACCAGTGCAGCCTAACAGTGCCCATCAACGCTAAATATCAGTGTCACCTATCAGTGCCCACAAGTGCGGCATATTAGTGCCTCCACATCAGTGCCACCTAATCAGTGCCCATAAGTGCCGCCTCATCAGTGCTCATAAGTGCCACCTCATCAATGCACACCAGCTCAGGCTATCAGTGCCCATCAGTGTCGCCTCATCAGCCCACATCAGTGAAGGCGAAAAATTACTTAGTTACAAAATTTACTGACAGAAACTAAATAAAAAACATTTTTTTTTTCAAAATGTTTGGTCTTTTTTTTTTTTTTAATAAAAAACCCATCAGTGATTAAATATCACCAAAAGAAAGCTCTTTTTGTATGAATAAATTATGATAAAAAAATTTGTTTGGGTACAGTGTTACATGACTGCGCAATTGTCATTCAATGTGTGACAGCACTGAAAGCTGAAAAATGGCTTGGGCGGGAAGGGGGCGTAAGTGCCTGGTAGGCAAGTGGTTAAACAACTATTCTTAAATTACCTCAATGGGAGGGGAACAGTGGCTCTTGTGCAAATGTCTCTAGATCTGTTCAACCCCAAGTTCTCCCTATTTCATTACTTCTTCCTTAAACTGTGTGTTCCCTGCCTGTCATTGGCCTCAATTTCCTATGCATTGGCCAGCAATCCATACAGGTTCCCTGTGTAGTACAATTAAAGTAACAGGAGTCTAAATTGTTGTGTTTTTGTTAAACCAGAGACCTTCCTACCTTGTTTTTTGACATTACGGGGGAACACACAAAAGCTCTGGGGGGCTCATGATACCATACACTCTAGGTATGAGGGACACTGCACAGTGTCAACATATTGACTCACAGACAAAATCTTTTCTAAAAGCGGTCAAGTGAAAATCCTCACTTGCCAATCTTCCACTCTCCACACTGACATTGATCCCAGTGCATTGGCATGCTCTCTTCTATATGGGCAAAATTCACCAATTACAGAAAGAACCTTGGACATAGGGGTGGCGGTGGATGTGGTATACTTGGATTTTGCAAAAGCATTTGATACAGTTCCGCACACACGGCTCGTTTGTAAGGTAAAGTCTACAGGCTTGGAAATATCAGTTTATAAATGGATAGAAAACTGTCTGAAAGACAGAATTCAGACAGTAGTGGTTAATGATTCATACTCTGAATGGTCTAAGGTTATCAGTGGTGTACCCCAGGGTTCAGTGTTGGGACCCTTACTTTTTAATATCTTTATAAATATCTTCATACATGATATTGGGTCTGGGATCAAAAGTAAAATGTCTGTCTTTGCAGATGACACCAAGCTATGCAGTGGAATAATGTCCTTACAGGATGTCTCAAATTTCAAAAGCTGACCTCAATGCTCTGTCTAATTGGGCAACTATGTGACAGCTGAGGTTTTATGTTGCTAAATGTAAAGTTATGCACTTGGGGGCTAAGAATATGCATGCAACATACATGCTAGAGGGAGTACAACTGGAAGAATCTGTGGTGGAGAACGATCTGGGGGTTTTGGTAGATAATAAGCTCAATAATACCATGCAATGCCAAGCTGCGGTTTCCAAAGCGAGCAAAGTCCTTTCTTGTATTAAGAGAGGTATGGACTCCAGAGAGAGAGATATAATTGTGCCCCTGTTCAAATCATTAGTAAGACCTCATCTCATGCAGTTTATTTTTGGGCATCAGTGCTCAAAAAGGATATCGGGGGAACTGGAGAAAGTGCACAGAAGGGGGCAACCAAACTGATAAGAGGCATGGAGGAACTCAGCTATAAGGAAAGATTGGAGGGACTGAATTTATTGACTCTTGAGAAGAGAATACGGGGGAAATGATCAACATGTACAATTATATAAGGGGTCCATATAGGGAACTTGGTGTTGAGTTATTCACTTTACGGTCAACACAGAGGACACAGGGGCACTCTTTACGTCTAGAGGAAAAGAGATTTCATCTCTAAATACGGAAAGGTTTCTTCACAGTAAGAGCTGTAAAAATGTGAAACAGACTCCCTCCAGAGGTGGTTCTGGCCAGCTCAGTAGATTTCTTTAAAAAAAAAAGGCCTGGATACTTTCCTAAATGTACATAATATAACTGGGTACTAACATTTATAGGTAAAGTTGATCCAGGGAATATCCGATTGCCTCTCGGGAGATCAGGAAGGATTTTTTCCCCTGCTGTAGCAAATTGGATCATGTTTTTTTGTGTATGGTTGAACTGGATGTCTTTTTTCAACCTGACTATCTATGTAACTATGTAACATAGCACACAATAAGTCCTTGAAGGAGAAAACAATGCCTTAAAACAATAATATTAACTATTCCAAGGTCTTTAGAAACATTACATTTTTTCTTTTGTATATATAGTAATTACAAGATACTGCAGTTTTAATGAAATTGTAAAAAAAAACACAAACAAAGCAATGTTGTCAATGTAATTCATAAAAGATATTTTAACAGAATCACTCATAGTAAAAAAAAAACAAAAAAAAACAAAGAAACAAACAAAAACAATTAACAATCATAAAAAATAATGTGAGGTAAGAGCAGAATATTTTTTGTACCATACCAATGTATTAGGCTTTTATCTTTATACTTTTAGTTTATTGTATAGTTTGCAATGACACAGTAGGAGGGCTTGTCCAAGGAAGATGGGTTTAATTGCTTAGAATCTTTGAAAACATTAGATTTGATAAGCCTTCAAGGAAATTGATGCCCTTCATAACTGCCCTAAAAAAATCCACTTAACAACTTTGAAAGAGTACTTGGAGAAGATACACAAACCTAAACCAATCTTATTTGAGTGAAAACCTAACTATGAAGTCTAATGCAATTATTTTCTGTAAAATAGTATGATAAGAATAATTAATTTAAATCTCACTTTACAGGAACAATAATACTAGGTTCCTTTATCTTCAATTTAATATTTTAATATGTGTTTTTAAATGTAAAACAACAGGCAACTGTCCAGAAATGCATCAATCATCCTTGTAATACTAAGGATTTATGATAATGCTTTATGATATTAGTCCTAGTCTTGTTTGGATAAAAATCCTTGATAATTTACTTACATGCTCTTATTGCAGTGTATACATGTAATGGTAGTTTATATTTAAGTCAGGAAAACACTAGCTATTCCTCAAAATATATTTATATTCTTTAGTGTTTTGATTTTGTTGACATGCATTTCTTAAATCGATTTCCAGAAGTAAGAATTTTATTTGCTAACTTAAAGTTATTATAAAATACATTTATGTTTCTATGGTCTTCTATGGTTTATGCTGAAAATTAGATTATGCCTGAGGCCTCGTACACATGACCGTTTTCCTCGACAGAATCCATCAAGAAACTTGGTGGCAGAGCTTTTTTGTAGAGGAAAACGGTTGTGTGTATGCTTTTCATCGAGAAAACTGTCGAGGAACTCGACGAGGAAAAAAGAGAACAAGTTCTCTTTTTCCTCGACGGGAGTCTCAATTTTCTCGTCGTGTTCCTCGTCGGGCTGGTTTTCGACGAGAAACACGATCGTGTGTATGCTAAGAAACCCGCGCACACTCAGAATAAAGTATAAGATGGAAGCGCACCTTTGGTAAAAGTAACGTTTGTAATGGAGATAGCACATTTGTCACGCTGTAACAGTCTGAAAAGTGCAAATTGTCTCTTACCAAACTTTTACTTAACACGCAGTAACATGAGATTAGCAAAAGCAGCCCCAAGGGTTGTGCCAGTGGAATCGAACTTCCCCTGCCTTTGTATGTGTTCTACATCACCGCACTTGAGAACGAGGAGATTTGGTCTTGACCGTGTGTACGCAAAGGAAGCTTGTGAAGTTCCTCGACAAGCCTAACAAGGAACTCATCAAGGAAAATGATGTGTGTTTTCCGACGAGTTCCTCGGTCATGTGTACGAGGCCTAACTCTGGTTGGAGAAAATGGCTAACTAATGTGGTTTTGTTATCTGAGGCAAACAATTATCAACGTTACATTTCCTCGCCTCTGATCTGTGGTCAAATGGATTAAAGGGGCCAATCATTGGGATTTTCTTATGTTCTACACCCTTGCCTATAAAAATAAGGGTTTCCAGTAGACTTTTGTCAATGTGTGTTGAAAGAGACATGGGGTTTATTTACTAAAGGCAAATCTACTTTGCACTTAGAAGTGCAGTCGCTGTAGATCTGAGGGGGACATGCAAGTAAAATAAATAACAGCATTTTTGCTTGTACATGATTGGATGATAAAATCAGCAGAGCTTCCCCTCATTTCAGATCTTGTCAGATCTAAAGCGACAGCACTTCCAAGTGCACTTCCAAGTTTACTTGCAGTGCACTTGTAGTGCAAAGTGGATTTGCCTTTAGTAAATAAACCCCATGGTGTCAGGACCTTGTTTACCTGCTGGCGGCACTGTGCTGCCCTGGGTGGAAAGCTACAGTTTTAGTGTCCACCAGCAGGTGTCTCCCAGCAGCCAACAGGTTCCAGTGATCAGTACTTAAGTTCCACCTTTGCTATTGCACTATTGCTCAGTGTTTTGGCTGCTCCTGCCATGTAATCCTTTTGCCGTGTTACTGCCAGACTCTGTTGCCAGTAACGCTTGATCTTGCTTTTGTCCTGTATCCAGTACCCTGTTGCCTTGTTCCCTGTTGTTCCTTTCTCAAGCCCTGTACACATGCTCGTTTTTCTCGGCGGTGAAAAGTCTGCAGAGAAAACCGTGGGGAAAGCCAAGAACCAGGCAGGAAAATTGCCATGGAGCTTTGGCTGGGAATACTGGGCATGTGTATGTTCCATCGGCACTGCCTCGCCGTGTTTCCCATAGGTAAGTAGTAGATCTGGTGGGAAAAAACACCGGGAATCCCATCAGGAAAATAGAGAGCAGGTTCTCGGCTGTTTTCCTGATGGGAAAAATGCGAGGAAGCATACACACGTCTGTTTTTCCCGGCCAAAAGCTCTCCTGGCAGTTTTCCTGTTGGGAAAACTGGTCATGTGTACGAGGCTTTAGTCTTGATCCCTTCTTCCCCTCTGCTCCTCCAGTTTTCCTCTGCCTTGCATGTTTCCCACTATATATTTGTATATTTAGTTAGTCATGTGGGTCGCTTCATTTTCATCTTTAATTTTCATGCATTCTCAAGTTTATTACTTTGCTGGTGTGTAGTTATTTTAACTCCACTGTAAATAAATCTCACTTTAAAGATACTAAATATCCATATGGTCTGGTCCCAGTTTCTTTGTGTAGCTACATATATCTAGTCATCCCAGCTGCAGACTCCTGACACACAGGGGTTGATTTACTAAGGGGAAAGACACTGTTTGTTTTGCAAGTGAATTTCTCCTCGAACTTGAAAATTGTAGTGAAGCTTGCAAAGAATACAGAATTTTTAGGGGGAAAAACACAGAATTTTTACTTGCACATGATTGGATGATTGAAGTCAGCAGAGCTTCACCTACTTTACCAAGCCCTGGGAATAATTCCCTTGCTGAGTGCAACTGCACTTTCAAAGAAAACAGTCTATTTGCCTTTAATAAATCATCCCTATAGAGTTACATATGCACAGATCGCAGCGTGCTTGCAGGGTGAAATCGTTTCTGTCATCTTATATGGTGCAGCTGAAAAGTGCTAGACTAAGACCTCTTTCACACAATAAGCCCTCTCGGATCCGCTTGTCCGTTTTTCAAGCGGATCCGAGCAGGCCACCCATTGACTTCTATGGGGAGGTGGATGCCAGTGGAGATGTGTACGCTGACACCCGCCTGCCATCCGATCTGCTAAAAACAAACGTATGTCGATATGTTCAGCCATCCGTCTGGCAGATCGAATGAGATCTGATGAAAAAATGTGTGGTCCATTTTTGTCCGATCTCTCCATAGAAATCAGCAGGGCTCTGACAGGTCCCTCCCTGCTCAGTGAGCTGAGAGGGACCTGTCATCTGCCGGCTCAGCGTAGATCAACAGAGCGATCTCTCGCTGAGCTGGCAGACTCCACTGAGCGGATCAGCCCCGTGTGAAAGTGGCCTTGCAGACAATTAGGGGCTAAGACTGGAGCAGCCAGAATCTGGAGCTAGTGTGTTTCAATTCGTTTCTCAATTTTTTTCTTTTTGAAAGTTTAACAAGCTAAGGTTAGAAGTAGAGTTGAGCGGACACCTGGATGTTCGGGTTCGGGTCCGAACCCGAACTTTAAAAAAAAAGTTCGGGTTCGGTAACCCGACCCCGAACCCGAACTCCGAACCCCATTGTAGTCAATGGGACACGGACTTTTAGAAAAAAAATGCGCGGAGGTCCCCACAAATACAATATCCTGACCCCCCCAGATCCTGACCCCCCCCCTGTGTGAAATGGTAATGGGGTACACTGTACCCCTACCATTTCATGAAGGAAGTGTAAAGTCTTGTAAAAAAAACACACACACACACCGTAGATTAAAGTCCTTTATTAATAAAAAAAAAAAAGAAAAAAACTCCAGCGGTGATAATCCACTTGTTCCCGGCTTCCTGCTTCAACGTTGTCCTGATCCAGCGACGGCTGCGGGTGATCTCCAGCGATGAGAAGATCCAGCGACGGGTGATCTCCGCTCCAGCGATGAGAAGATCCATTCATCCGGAGCGCAGCATCCCCGACCTCCTCTCACCACTGGACACAGCCCAGCGAATGACTCGCTGAAGCTGTGACATTACTTATATAGAGGAGGCAGGGCCACCCGTCACGTGACCCCGCACCCTCTGACATACCCTCTGCTACGTCACTGGGTAAGCCCCATCTTCCCTCTTCCTGGACTTCCTGGAAATCGTATACTCTACATTGTGACAGCAAACAAATAAATACAAAATTTTGGGTTTACGTCCACTTTAAGGAACTGCATACTTGTGCTGTTCCTTCAGAGTTCTGTGCCATAGCTGAGACTCATGCGTGCATGCACCAGAGTGAAGTCATTCCGGAGTGGCCATTCAAGCAGCCAGGGCCCGCAAACCCCAAAAGGAGACTGGCTGAAGATGGAAGCCCTGTTAGCGAAGATAGAGTGCCACTGGAGAGCTTCTATCTTAATGTGTTAGTATGTGATGCATACTAACACATTATGACATTACCTTGCAGGGAGAAGATTTTTTTAAGTTAAGTTTACAACCGCTTAAAATTAGAAGTCTAGCAAAAATATATTTTAATTTTGAGTGTCAGAATTCCATGTCACTGGGATTGAAAATTAAGTAAATTCTTCCCAGTGGGGACACAGATAACAATGCAATCCTAATGCAATCCCCTGTAAAGAAACAGCCATACTGGGAGAGGCTAGAGGCTGAGCAGTTATGCAGTACACAGAAGCTGGTAAGAGCGTTCTGACTGCTGCTGTATCTTCATTGTCTAATCACAACCCAGGGCAGGGAAAAGACCAGGCTGTCTTGCTTAACTTCAGTAGAGAAAAGTTGGGTCACCAACCTGGCTCTACTCTTTTGAAGAGCTGTGCATATTTTGGGAAATATATATTTAGATGTTTGACTGAAGTAGAGCTTTAAGTCTATATACAATGAGGTAGTTATACAGGGAAGATTGCCTTATTATTATTTTGCAACATGTGCAACCATAACAAGATAGCTTATGTAAATGCTATATAAAAAGGTTTTTGCTGCAATGCAATACATTTACTGTATCAATTTTGTCAGCTTGTTTGAGAGAGATAAAATTACATTTAAAAGGGTAAAAAGGTCCTTTCTTGGCAAGATGATATGCTACACCTGAGCAGCAACATAATCAACACTGTAAAAAAGTATACAGTATTAATTATGCATTATGTCCTGCAATGATAGTACAGCATTTTGAAGTTTCCAGTCTGAGGAATAATGTTTAAATCCGGATTGTTAAGTTGAAATTAGCAGTGCTGTGGCTCTACTTATTTACTCTCTCCTGTAAATCAGTCAAGTTCCTTAACCAATGTTGTTGACATTGCAGATTATTATGAAGGTCGGCGTGTGCTTTTGATTTTCCACATACTAGTCTGCAAAGAATTGTCCCAGCTTGTTCTTTTACCAATGTATATTTCAAAATAAGGATTGAGAGAGATACACTCAGAAAACTTTTCTAGTTTAGCAACTTTTATTAAAATTACAATACCGCATCACTTAAATGAACAGCAGTTCCGGGCAAAAAGTTTTACAAAGTCACCATAACTCTGCCCCACTCATATCCTCTGGCATAGATTTCATCAGGGTCTTGCTGGTACCTCCATTTGATTCTATTCTGAGTCACCGACTGACGACAGAGAAGCACATAAAAGGAACAAGGTGGGCCGACTCAAAGGATCCGCAAGCCCCACAGAGAAACTGGAAAACCATGATGTGGGGAACCAAAAGGGCATGCTCACCTTCATAGTTAGTTATGAGTTTAATAACGTGGTGTAAATCACTTTGTTTGACTGATTTGTAGGAGAAAGTACATGGGGACAACCTAATTGCAATACTTTGTATTACAACTAAACTGTCTGAACAAGCCTTTCAGACTTGCAGCAGCTGTGGACAAGAGAATGAGTACAATGCGGTGTACATAAGACAAATTCTGCATGTTGTCATGTGGGAAATGCAGAAACAATATAGTGACATGTATTTGAGCATTCCAAAGTTACTTGCAAAAATTTGTAAACTTTCCCAACGGCATCAAGTAAAACATATCCAGCAGCATAGATACTTCATAAGCCTATATAGACTTAATTAGGCAAATAGGATAATGAATGCTATTTACAATGTTTAGGATTTCAGTACCTTGATATACAGAAAGCATGAGCGTTAAACGTGTACACAATGTCTTAGGAAAGCTCCATATGAAATCTGTCAGGAAGATTATTTATGCATAGAGTTCAGACAATTAAAACAGAATGTTTTCATTCCTTTTTTTAGTCCTAGGATATCTGTGCCAGTTGGCAGTCATAGTGTTGTGTTATATAAGTTATTGCAAGTGAAGGTAAAACGACACTACATGTGTAACTATTTGTTTGCGTTATGCATAAAATACAAAATTAAAGTAATCTTTGCAATCACATTTTCCATATGTGCTACAGCAATCTTCAAAAAGTATAGTATATAATAAACAAAAACGAGTCCAAATGAATCAATTTAAATTTTTAAATCCATCGATATAAAGCTGGATAGATCCTGCATCAATAATAAAATTGCTTTGCTCAGCCTAGCAATACTTTGTTTGCAATACTTTTACAGATGTAATGTCTGATTATAAAACAGTTTCTGGAAGTGTGTATAATTTTATTTTATGCTGTTGTTTTAGCTGAGAAATTTGGATCAAGCAAGGAAGGTTACTATAGCTATAGGGCACATTTAATTGCATTTTTGAAACGTCTTTTAATCCTATAATAACAAAAAAAAATGAAATCACTGCTGACATTTTTCGTAGCCAGAAGAAGGTAGTAAAGGGTAGAGAAATAATTGTTAATTCTAAGAACATAATTAGCAACTTTAAAGCTTTAATCTAAAAATGCATATTCCGAGCCTGGGTAAAAGATTAAGAAAAGATACTGCAAGTCTTTGAAAATGTAACTGTTTTTGTTTTTAATTATAAATTATGACTGCTTTAATTAGCCCAATCACCAGGTTGATAAAATAAACAAATATGAACACTTAGTCATTTTGTTAAATACTGCAAATTGGACGGAAAAAAAACATTTGAGAATTTGAAAATAGCATTGCTCGATATGTTATGGTATGCATTTAGTAACATTTGCTAGATGTCCTATACAGCAGTCTTCTCTAGAAGAGCTTAAAGCGGAACTTCAGTCATTTTTTTCAACTTTCCATCTATTAAATCTTCTGCCCTTGTTGTTTTAACTTTGGATAGTAAAAATTTTTTTTTCTGCCAGTAAATACCTTATACAGCCCACTTCCTGTTTCTTATCTGGTAAAAAGCCTAGGCTTATGACATCACGCACAGATCTCTATCTCACTCTCGTGAAAGTTTGCCAGGAAGGGAGGGGGGATGAGTCATAAGAGGGCCAATGAGAGCTGCAGAGCGTGTGTGTCTGTGTAAATCCAGGAAGTGAACAGGCAGCAGCTTCAGCTGCCCACAGTTAAAATGATTTCAGCCAGGCTCAGTGGAGGGAGATTTCTGTAGCATATTTGGCAAGTACAAAATCACAGTATATGTAACATAATATGCAAAGTGGCTGGAGGGAAGCTTCAGAATGGCAAAGATGTTTTTATTACAAATTATTACAGACTGCAGTTGCGCTTTAAGAAATCTTTAAGTATGTAAATGTAAATCCTAACAAAAAAATAATGGGCCGGATTCACAGACAGCGGCGCATATTTCTGCCGGCGTAATTCAAAGTAGGTGAAAGTGGGCGTGATCCATTTAAATGAAGCGTGACCCCATGCAAATGATGGGCCGAACGAACGGCGCATGTGCCGTCCCGTGGACGTATCCCAGTGCGCATGCTCAGAATCACGTTGAATATACTCCCTAAGATACGACGGCTCAATGCCTACGACGTGAACGTAACCTACGCCCAGCCCTATTTACGTACCACTACGTAAACGATGTAAAATACGACGGCTGTTCCCTGGTCCATACCTTTGCATGAGTTGCGCCTCATAGATGGGGAATAACTATACGCCGGTCATAAGCCTTACGCAAACTGTGTATATTATGCGCCGGGCGCAACTACATTTGTGAATCGCTGTATCTCCCTCATTTGCATATTTGCAATGAGGCGGCCAGCGTAAATATGCGCCCAAGATACGCCGGCGTAGGAAAGTTACGTCGGTCGGAGGAAGCCTATTTTCAGGCGTATCTAGTTCTATGGGCACGGCGCATAGATACGACGGCGCACATTGACACTTACACGGCGTATCTCGAGATACGTCGGCGTAAGTGCTACGTGAATCCGGGCCAATATATATATCTTATTTACCCTGTGTTGGTCTGTTAAATGACTTTGATATCTGTTGGGCAGGTGCAAAAAAAAAAAAACTGCTGATCCTTATAACAATCTTCTAGACTTTCTGTGATCTTTGCTTCTGACACTATCAGTGATCCCAGTTCTTGTTGTGGACTACAGAACACTCATTATAGTAAAGAGATGAGAACTGAGAGTTATTCTGTGTTCCCAACACACTTCCTGTCCTAGGGAGACAATGATGCTTCTTCATAAATACAACACAGCAAGTGAGCGTTTTCACCCTGGGACAGTAAGTGCATTACTGGAAGGATGAAAAGATGACAATAAAGAAAAAAGCCTAAAAAGGACATTAATGCAGCTGTCAAATTTCCACTCATTTGCAGAGTACATTTTAAAAATAAGAATTTTCTTTGTGTGTGATTGGATGATTGAAATGAACGCAGCTTCACAGGGCTTAGTGAATCTTTAAAATCTTTAGCAAAGATTAAACTGTATGACTTTACTCTAAGGTCAGGTCAGTGACTGAAGCCAGAGACTGACAACTAGAAATTTGGAGAGTCAGCAAAAGCATATCCTCTATTTCTCTCAGTACAGTTTTCCTTTTTATCATTTATTTTTATTAATAAATGTTAGTAAGTTTTTACAACAGCACAATGAATATAAAACGTGTATTTTTTAATTGCTGGTAAGGTTCATGGTGGATTTTAACAGGGAATGCCAGTTTTTTCACTGAGCTTGTTTTCTTTTCTTTCCGAATCTTTTAAAATAATGGAAGAGCACAGAAAGTTGGCATCTTGTATAGTTATCAAAGTACCTTCTAAAGCTATTGTTAGAGTTTATACTATAATAAGAGAAAGAAAAATCATAAAAGTCATACATTAAATGCCCTGTCCCTGATCCTATCCCTATATTTTTAAATACCATAGCAGAGTTGCCAGCATTTTGATCCAATCATGAATACATGATTTGAGGTATGGGTAAAACGATTTTAAAGGCTGTTGAGGACAAAAACTCAAATTCGAGAACTCAATGTTTTTTCTGCTGAAACAAATATAAACCTTAAAAATACATCTAAATTATCTAAAAAGTAAAAAAGTATAAATAAACCTAAATCATTGCTATTTTGTTAAAAAAAAAGTAATTTAAATTAGCTGATCATCGAAAGTGAGATGATGTGGGATTTAAAGGAAAGCTCCATTAATTAAAAAAAAATTATATATATATATAAAACATTTTATAAATATATATGTGTATATATATATATATATATATATATATATATATATATATATACTCTGAGCAAAATTATTATTATTATAATACAGGATTTATATAGCACCAACAGTTTTACAACATAAACGATTACAGCAGCAGCTGTCCGGGTGGCTGGGGACGATCTTGGAGGTGAAGATGCTGCATGTGGAGGTCCTGGGCTGGTGTGGTTAAACGTGGTCTGCGGTTGTGAGGCTGGTTGGATGTACTTCCAAATTCTCTGAAACGCCTTTTGGAGATGGCTTATGGTAGAGAAATTAACATTCAATTCAAGGGCAACAGCTCTGGTGGACATTTCTGCAGTCAGCAAGCCAATTGCACGCTCCCTCAAAACTTTCGACATCTGTGGCATTGTACGGTGTGATAAAACTGCACATTTTAGACCCCTTTCACACTGAATGAGTTTGCAGGTGCTATTGCACTAAAAATAGCGTCTGCAAACCGACCCTAAACAGCTGCTGCTGTGTCTCCAGTGTGAAAGCCCCGCAGGTTTTTACACTGGAGTGGTTCGCTAGCAGGATGGTAAAAAAAAGTTCTGCTAGCCGCATCTTTGGAGCGGTGAAGGAGTGGTGTGTATACATGGATGGGTCGGCTTAGGTTGCCGACATTGCAGGCTTCCTGGACAGGTAAGTGTCCTTATATTAAAATTCAGCACTTACAGTATTTGTAGCTGCTGACTTTTTTTTTCACCCAGGCAGAACTCCGCTTTAAGTCCAAATGTCTTCTGTTCAGTTAAGCAATGTTCTTGGTTCCTCTATTCTCTACAACAATGGTGGGAGCAGTGGCGTCTGGTGCTCAAAATTTTTTGGGGGGGGGGGTGCAAACAAACTGAAACATTTTGAAAAATACTGAAAGAAAACATCAACTGCAGCCTTACTGCGCCCATCAAATGCAGCCACTGTGCCCATTAAATGCAGCCACTGTGCCCATCAAATGCAGCCACTGTGCCCTATCAAATGCAGTCACTGTGCCCTATCAAATGCAGCCACTGTGCCATCAATTGCAGCCACTGTGCCATCAATTGCAGCCACTGTGCCCATCAAATGCAGCCACTCTGCCGATCAAATGCAGCCACTCTGCCGATCAAATGCAGCTACTCTGCCCATCTAATGTAGCCACAGCTCAATCAATTGCAGCCACTGTGCCATCAATTGCAGCCACTGTGCCCATCAAATGCAGCCACTGTGCCCATCAAATGCAGCCACTCTGCCGATCAAATGCAGCCACTCTGCCCATCTAATGTAGCCACAGCTCAATCAATTGCAGCCACTGCACCATCAATTGCAGCCACTGTGCCTATCAAATGCAGCCACTGTGCCCATCATATACAGCCACTGTGTCCATCATATGCAGCCACTGTGCCCCATCAAATGCAGCCACTGTGCCCATCATATACGTTCACTATGCCCATCAAATGCAGCCACTGTACCCATCAAATGCAGCCACTGTGCCCATAAAATTAAGCCGCTGGGCCCCATCAAATGCAGCCATTTTGCCCCTCATATGCAGCCACTGTGCCCATCATATTCAGACACTGGGACCCATAAAATGCAGTCTCACTGTGACCCCCCTGCCCGCCCACTAGCTGTCTGACCGACATTTAACCCATCTTGGTGGCGGGTCAGGCAGCGGGTGATGGCAGCAAGCTGTGGAATAGGTAGCGGGTCAGGTGATGGCTCCTGTGTCCTCCATGCTTCCCGTGCATCTTTTCATCCCTTCTGCTAGGCATCCAATAGGATCGCCTGTGCCTTCAGCCAATCAGGTGATGGTATCAGACCCACATTTCCTGAGTAGCGGAGAGGACAATCAGTGTTAGAAAAGAAAATATTAATTTGCTTTTCTAACACACCTGGGTGGGCTCCAAGCTCAATGTTCTTCACTATGAGTCCACCTTTTTTGAAGCCTATAGAGCCTATGCCTCAATCATGTGCTTCAAAAAAAAACACCCCCGCTGCTGTAATTCTGGTCCTGAAAGCCTGAATAGGGGGTGGTCACGGTGGCCATGGATAGATTCATGCAATGCATATAGGTGGTGGCGTGATAGAGGGGATGGCGCCCGTGCACCCTTAATGGATGGGCCCCCCATGGGTGGGAGTAAATCAGCACTGATGTTATGACTGCAGCACTACTCTCTGCAAAAATTGTACTGAGAGCCCAGGCTAATGTGATAATATCCCCCATGGGGTGTGTCCATGACCTACCTAAATGGGTTAAGGATATTTTATTCCATTCAAATGTCACAAAAGCATTGGTGAGGGGACACACTCAATACCT
Source organism: Rana temporaria (assembly GCF_905171775.1). NCBI lineage: Eukaryota > Metazoa > Chordata > Amphibia > Anura > Ranidae > Rana > Rana temporaria. The sequence continues at coordinate 145,156,826 of NC_053495.1, forward strand.
TCACTGCTATTGTGTTATTTCTGGGTCTAGTGCGTCCCTATAACTTTTGGTAATGATTAAGCACAACTCGTGTTGGTGTCTTTGGTGTTATCACTTTAAATCCTGGATGTGCAGCCATTTCTTTTCTTACATATATTTAAGGAGGGGTGGGATCCCTCAAGGCATACCTGCCCTTAATCTACCCATTATTATGCAGTTAACTGTACTTATAAGATTCCCTTGTATGCATGCAGCAATTGAGTTTCCTAGCCTTGAGGAAGACATGGGTATGTTTATTATTTTCATTTGTAAGTTAAAGTGGAACTTTAAATCTGGGGGGAAAAAATTGGAAAATAGACAGGATTTTTTAGAATGCCCTGTCTCTTCTGCACTAAAGTTATTTACCTGCCCAGATTTGGCCATGCTGAGGCTGACTGAACTCCTGTACATTTTCTAGAGTGATATAATCTTGGTCCAGCCAATGAAAGAGGCCGGTAATTGAGGCCCAGAAGCTGGCCCTATTTAGATGTCAGAATCTGGCGGGAAACTCCAAGACGCAGCATTACTGAACCAAAGTTGAGAGTAAATCTACTTTAAGTATATGTACATCATTGTGTATTTCTCTTCTATTCAAGAGTACTGTGACCTGCAGACTTCCATACAACTTTTGTAGTTTCATTTTTATAAAAGTAAATAAGAGCATGCAAACAAGACAGAACACTCATACAACAGGAAAATATATCATGGTACAAAATGTTACGAACATAAGAGTGTTATGAATAAAAGTTTTGTTGACTGCAGGATCAAACAAATATTAATCTTAAAAGAAACATGCTGTGAGAACATAATGTCTTCTGTTGCTTACCTTGAGAATTGTTTGGGTGTTAGCTGGTCAAAATCTTTAATACTTTCTAAGGCACTGAACGTAAAGCCTGACTCCATCTTGGACAAAAATTTTAAAATCTTGTGTTTTGTATAAAGGGATGCTTCGTGGGATTTCATCACACTGTCAAGCTTCATAATTGCAAGAACTGCTTAACCACTTAAGCCCCGGACCAAAATGCAGCTAAAAGACCAGGCCAGGTTTTGCGATTCGGCACTGCGTCGCTTTAACAGACAATTGTGCGGTGGCTCCCAAACAAAATTGACGTCCTTTTTTTCCCACAAATAGGGCTTTCTTTTGGTGGTATTTGATCACCTCTGCGGTTTTTATTTTTTGCGCTATAAACAAAAATAGAGCGACAGTTTTGAAAAAAATGCAATATTTTTTCTATAATAAATATCCCCCAAAAATATATAAAAAAACGTTTTTTTTCCCTCAGTTTAGGCCGATACGTATTTTTCTACATATTTTTGGTAAAAAAAAATGCAATAAGCTTTTATCGGTTGGTTTGCGCAAAATTTATAGCGTTTACAAAATAGGGGATAGTTTTATTGCATTTTTATAAAAAAAAAATTTTTACTACTAATGGCACTGATCAGTGATTTTTTTCATGACTGCGACATTATGGCGGACACTTCAGACAATTTTGACACATTTTTGGGACCATTGTCCTTTTCACAGCAAAAAATGCTTTAAATTGCATTGTTTATTGTGAAAATGACAGTTGCAGTTTGGGAGTTAACCACAGGGGGCGCTGAAGGAGTTATGTTTCACCTAGTGTGGCTTACAACTGTAGGGGGGTGTGGCTGTAGGTCTGACGTCATCGATTGTGTCTTCCTATAAAAGGGATGACACATTCGATGCAGCCGCCACAGTGAAGCACGGGGAAGCCATGTTTACACACGGCTCTCCCCGTTCTTCAGCTCCGGGGGCGATCGGGGGGTGGCTAGAAACGAATAGCCGCCCCCTCATTCCGGATCGCTCCCAGACGATTACTGACTGCCGCATGTACCGGGGGGGTCCCGATCGGACCCCGACCCACGTCTAGGCAGGGACGTACATGTACGCCCATCTGCCTGTACGTGCCATTCTGTGGACGTATATGTACATGCAGCAGTCGTTAAGTGGATAATATGATAAAAAATAATTAAATACACACAATATATCATGCTGCTACCAAATTTTAAAGTGGCCCTATACACCAAATAAGAAAATTAGCTGTCTTATGGGAATATCTTGTAATGCCTCGTACACACGACCAGTTTTCCCATCAGGAAAACTGCCATGACAGCTTTTGGCTGGGAAAACTGTATGCTCCATGGCAGTTTTCCTGACAGGAAAAATGAGAACATGTTTTCTGGGAAAACTGATCATGTGTACGGGGCATAAGTGACCACCATAATTTTTTAGCACTGTCTTAACCACCTTGGGCATGGAGTTCACCAGAGCTTCACGGGTTGCCACTGGAGTCCTCTTCCACTCCTCCATGACGACATCATGGAGCTGGTGTATGTTAGGGACCTTTACGCTCCTTCACCTTCCATTTGAGGACGACCCACAGATGCTCAATAGGGTTTAGTTCTGGAGACATGCTTAGGCAGTCTACCACCTTTACCCTCAGCTTCTTTAGCAAGGCAGTGGTTGTCTTTGAGGTGTGTTCAGGGCTGTTATCATGTTGCAATACTGCCCTGTGGCCCAATCTCATAAGGGAGAGGGGTCATGCTTTGTTTCAGTATGTCACAGTACATGTTAGCCTTCATGTTTTCCTCAATGAACTGTAGCTCCCCAGTGTTGGCAGCACTCATTCAGACCCATACCATGACACTCCCACCACCATGCTTGACTGTAGGCAAGAAACACTTGTCTTTGTACTCCTTACCTGGTTGCCACCACACACCCTTGCCATCATCTGAACCAAATACGTTTATCTTGTTATCATCAGACCACAGGAAAGGGGTTCCAGTAATCCATGTCCTTCGTCTGCTTGTATTCAGCAAACTGTTTTCGGGCTTTATTGTGCATCATCTTTAGAAGAGGCTTCCTTCTGGGACAACAGCCATGCAGACCAATTTGATGCAGTGTGCAGCGCATGGTCTGAGCACTGACAGGCTGACCCCCCACCCCTTCAACCTCTACAGCATGGGTCTTCAAACTACGGCCCTCCAGTTGTTCAGGAACTACAATTCCCATCATGCCTAGTCATGTCTGTGAATGTCAGTGTGTTACAATGACTCATAGGATGTGTAGTTCTGCAACAGCTGGAGGGCCGTAGTTTGAGGATCCCTGCTCTACAGCAATGCTGACAGCACTTATACGTCTATTTCCCAAAGACAACCTCTGGATATGACGCTGAGCACGTGCACTCAACGTCTTGGGTTGACCATGACGAGGCCTGTTCTGAGTGGAACCTGTCCTGTTAAACTGCTGTATGGTCTTGGCCACCGTGCTGCAGCTCGGTGGCCATCTTAATGTAGAGCGACAATTCTTTTTTTCAGATCCTCAGAGAGTTCTTTTCCATGATGTGCCACGTAGAACTTCCAGGGACCAGTATGAGAGAGTGAGAGCGATAACACCAAATTTAACACGCCTGCTGCCCATTCACACCTGAGACCTTGTAACACTAACGACACCTGGGAGGGAAAATGGCTAATTGGGACCAATTTGGACATTTTCACTTAGGGGTGTACTCACTTTTGTTGCCCCCGGTTTAGACATTAATGGATGTGTGTTGATTTTTTTTTGAGGGGGCAGCAAATTTACACTGTTATACAAGTTGTACATTCACTACTTTACATGGTAGCAACGTGTAATTTCTTCAGTGTTGTCACATTAAAGGATATAATAAAATATTCACAAAAATGTGAGGGATGTATTCACTTTTGTGAGATACTGTCTTTCTCTCAAGCAAATACACATACTTATATTTACAGCTCAAAACACATTTTGCTACTCCTCCCGAGAATGGTGATACCACATGTGTGAGGCTTTTTCACTTTATGGACTGATTATATACTGGACGTTTTATCCTGTGTATCACACAAATCAACCAATTGTATCAAACCCACTATACTGTAATGATCAGGGAATATAACTTAGTGTAGCAGTGGGGGGTTGATTTACTAAAGGCAAATATACTATGCACTGCAAGTGCACTTTCTCCAGAGCTTAGCAAAAGAGGAAAAGCTTCACTTTGCAAAGAATACTCAACCACATGCAAGCAAAATAAAAAACAGCATTTTTGCTTGTACATGATTGGATGATAGATATAAGTAGAGCTCTCCATCATTTCAAAGCCTCCCCTCAGATCTAGAGCAAATGCACTTGAAGTGCACAGTATATTTGCCTTTAGTAAATCAACGTCCCTGTCGGCAAATGGGCAAAGGCTTGGTCTGGGCAACAGTCAAGCCTCGTACACACGCTCGGTTTTCTCGGCAAGAACCAGCAAGTAAACCAAGCGTGTGTACAGGGCTTTCAGGTTTCTCGTCTGGAAATCTGGCCAGAATCTCAACGAGAAAAATAGAGATCCTGCTCTCTATTTTCTCGTCGAGATTCTTGTTGGCCTGTTTCCCGACGAGAAACCCGAGAGTGTGTATACTTACCTGTCACCTTGAAAACCTGCGCATGCTCGAAATGACTTTGATGCATGCGCAGTAGCTTCCACCACATAGGTAGGGTGAAGCAAGAAGGCGGCGACGGCATTGAATGTGACGAGCGCATGCTCGTCGTACATGATGACGTCACTGCGTTCTTGCCTTTCAAAAGAACCGCGTTTTTTTTAGTGGTGCTAAAAAGGTAATAATAGACACCAGCAGCTGTGCTGCAAAATATTTTATCACAGTCCAGATCGCTGAAGCTGGAGCCCGGCAGAAGAGGGAACAGAGAAGACAGCTAAGGAGAAGACCGGGCACCACGCTGGAGCCCGGCAGAAGAGGGAACAGAGAAGACAGCAGAGGAGAAGACCGGGCCCCATGCTGGAGCCTGGCAGAAGAGGGAACAGAAAACAGTGGAGAAGACCGGCTCCCCCCGGCAGAAAACGACGGAGAAAACCAGGCGTACCCCCCAATTTAAAAGAGCTTAAAGGGGAGGGTGCCCTGGCAGAAGGCGGCAGAGAAGACCGGGCGCACCCCCCCAATGTAAAAGAGCTTAAAAGGGGAGGGTGCCCCGGCAGAAGCCGTCGGAGAAAACCGGCTCCCCCCGGCAGAAAACGGCGGAGAAGACCGGACACACCCCCCATGTAAAAGAGCTTAAAGGGGGAGGGGCCCCCCCGCGACCCCCCAGCTGACTAATAAATTGCTTCAAAAACCTGTGTAGTGTGTTTTTTTTACCCCATACTCATTCACATTATTAAAGGGGGCTCTCACATTCCAATAAGCCCCCAGCCCGCAGACCCCGACAACCCTTGGTCAGGGTTGTTGGGAAGAGGCCCTTGTCCTCATCAACATGGGCAGGGCATGCGGTCTGGTATGGCTCAGGAGGGGGGCGCTTACTCGTCCCCACCCCCATTCCTGTCCGGCCAGGTGGCGTGCTCGGATAAGGGTTTGTTACAGAGCGAGAACCGGGAGCTGTGTGTGTAAACACACAGCTCCCGGTCCTGTCAGGCCCCGTACACACGGCCGAGGAACTCGACGTGCCAAACACATCGAGTTCCTCGGCCAGTTCAGCCCTGAAGCCGCCGAGGACCTCGGCGGGCCGAGAGCTCCCATAGAACAACGAGGAAATAGAGAACATGTTCTCTATTTCCTCGCCGAGGTCCTCGTCGGCTTCCTCGGCCGAAAGTGTACACACGGCCGGGTTTCTCGGCAGAATTCAGCCAGAAACTCGGTCGGAAGCTGAATTCTGCCGAGGAAACTGGTCGTGTGTACGGGGCCTCAGGGGAGAAATGCCTGATCGTCTGTTCATACAATGTATGAACAGCGATTTGTCATTTCCCCAAGTCAGTCTCACCCCCCCTTCAGTTAGAACACACACAGGTAACATAATTAACCCCTTACTCGCCCCCTAGTGTTAACCCCCTTCCCTGCCAGTGGCATTTTTATAGTAATCAATGTATTTTTATAGCACTGATCGCTATAAAAATGCCAATGGTCCCAAAAATGTGTCAAAAGTGTCCGCCATAAGGTCGCAGTACCGATAAAAATCGCTGATAGCCGCCATTACTAGAAAAAAATATATTAATAAAAATGCCATAAAACTATCCCCTATTTCGTAGACGCTATAACTTTTGCGCAAACCAATCAATAAACGCTTATTGCGATATTTTTATACCAAAAATATGTAGAAGAATACGTATCGGCCTAAACTGAGTAAAACATTTTTTTTATATATTTTTGGGTATATTTATTATAGCAAAAAGTAAAAAATATTTTTTGTTTCTAAATTGTCGCTCTATTTTTGTTTATAGCGCAAAAAATAAAAAAAAAGCAGAGGTGATCAAATACCACCAAAAGAAAGCTCTATTTGTGGGGAAAAAAAGACGCCAATTTTGTTTGGGAGCCACGTCGCACGACCGCGCAATTGTCAGTTAAAGCGACGCAGTGCCGAATCGCAAAAAGTGGCCCGGTCATTGACCAGCAATATGGTCCGGGGCTGAAGTGGTTAAAAAATAACAAAACAGTAAAGTTAGCCCAAATTTTTGTGATAATGTGAAAGATGATGTTACACTGAGTAAATAGATACCTAACTTTACGCTTTAATATTGCACACACTCCTGGAATGGTGCCAAACTTCGGGACTTAAAAATCTCCATAGGCGCGGCTTGTTTTTTTTTTTTTTTTTTTACAGGTTACCAGTTTAGAGTTACAGAGGAGGTGTAGTGCAAAAATGATTGCTCTCGCTCTAACGCACGCGTCAATACCTCACGTGTGGTTTTAACTGCGTTTACATATGTGGGCGGGACTTACATGCGTGTTCGCTTCTGAGTGCGAGCTACTAGGGACAGGGGCGTTTTAATTTTTTTTTTTTTTTACGTAACATTTTTTCCTTTTTTTTAATCACTTTTATTCCTATTACAAGAAACCTAAACATACCTTGTAATAGGAATAGTGTGTGACAGGTCCTCTTTATAGAGAGAGGCGGGGTCAATAAGACCCCACTTCTGTCCTCCAGGCTGGAAAGCATGAGATCGGGAAAAATTCAATTACCAGGCCCTTCAGGTCTGGTATGGATATTAAGGGGAACCCCGCCGTCAAATAAAAAAAATGACGTGGGGTTCCCCCTAAATATCCATACCAGGCCCTTCAGGTCTGGTATGGATTTTAAGGGGAACTCCACCCCAAATTAAAAAAAAATGGCGTGGAGTTCCCCCAAAAATCCACACCAGACCCCTTATCCGAGCACGCAACATGGCAGGCCGCAGAAAAGAGGGGGGACGAAAGAGCACCCCCCCTCTCCTGAACCGTACCAGGCCACATGCCCTCAACATGGGGAGGGTGCTTTGGCGTCCCCCCCAAAGCACCTTGTCCCCATGTTGATGGGGACAAGGGCCTCATCCCCACAACCCTGGCCGGTGGTTGTGGGGGTCTGTGGGCGGGGGGGCTTATTGGAATCTGGAAGACCCCTTCAACAAAGGGGACCCCCAGATCCTGCCCCCCCTGTGTGAAATGGTAATGGGGTACATTGTACCTCTACCATTTCACCCAAAAAAAGTGTCAAAAATGTAAAAAAAGACAATAGCCGGTTTTTGACAATTCCTTTATTAATGTCTTCTTTCCGCGCTTCTTCTTCCATTGTTTTCTTTTCACTGAGGACGCGGCATCATCCGGTGACCCCGCCCCCCTCTGACACCACGGAGAAAGCCATAACAAAGTCCCCGTCTGGTACATGTGCGTCAGAGGGGGGTGGGGTCACAGGAGCCTCACACGGCGGGAACTTCGATTGGAAGCGGATCGTCGGGGTAGAAGAAGCCGTGCAAGATGCGGACGAGAAGACCGAAGGAAGGAGAAGAAGATGGAGGAAGAAGCCGGAGCAAGATGCGGACGAGAAGACCCAAGAAAGAAGCAGAGGAAGAAGAAGATGGAGGAAGAAACCCGAATGAAAGCAGAAAAGAAGACGATGGAAGAAGAAGAAGCACGGAAAGAAGACATTAATAAAGGAATTGTCAAAAACCGGCTATTGTCTTTTTTTAAATTTTTGACACTTTTTTTGGTGAAATGGTAGAGGTACAATGTACCCCATTACCATTTCACACAGAGGGGGCCAGGATCTGGGGGTTCCCTTTGTTAAAGGGGTCTTCCAGATTTCGATAAGCCCCCGCCCGCAGGCCCCCACAACCACCGGCCAGGGTTGTAGGGATGAGGCCCTTGTCTCCATCAACATGGGGACAAGGTGCTTTGGTGGGACCCCAAAGCACCCTCCCCATGTTGAGGGCATGTGGCCTGGCACGGTTCTGGAGAGGGGGGGTGCTCTCTCGTCCCCCCCTCTTTTCTGTGGCCAGCCAGGTTAGGTGCTCGGATAAGGGGTCTGGTGTGGATTTTTGGGGGAACTCCACGCCATTTTTAAAAATAAAATTGGGGTGGAGTTCCCCTTAAAATGTATACCAGACCTGAAGGGCCTGGTATGGATATATTTTTTTTATGGCGGGGTTCCCCTTAATATCCATACCAGATCTGGAGGGGCTGGTATTGGAATTTGGGGGGACCCCACGCTTTTTTTTTTTTTTTTATGAATGAATTTGCTATGAATTGCCGGGAGCCGACAATTCATTATAGCCGCGAGTGATTTTTTAAATGACTTTTTTTCCCTTCAGAATGTCATTTTGAGCAGGGACAGTTCTAAGTATGTGAAACATGCACTATTTCACATGCTTACTTTACAACCCCCCTAGGTATGAAATTTAAAGGAATATTTCACTTTTATTGATTCACTTTAAGCATTATTAAATTCACTGCTCCCGAAAAAACGTCTGTTTTAAAAAATAAAAAAAACATTGATACATGTCCCCTGGGGCAGGACTCAGGTCCCCAAACACTTTTTAGGACAAACACTTGTATATTAACCTTTAAAGTGAACACTTTTGATTTCTCCCATAGACTTCTAAAGGGAGTTTGGCGGCGGCTTTACATATTAATTGCATTGCGCCCTGTGCTACGCTGGTTCATGCGCCTAATTAAGGATTCATCCGGCATGCCAATTAAGCCATGAACCGGCGCAGCGCATTGTTTTTAGTAAATCAGCCCCTATGACTCAATGACTTAATACCAATATGATCAGGGACACAGTAACCGGTGTGGTGTTGATCAGGGAAAATATAACCGGTGTGTTGGTGATTAAGAACAATATGACTGGTGTGTCGATGATTAAGAACAATATGACTGGTGTGGCAGTGATCAGGGACACAGTCACTTGTGTGAACGTGATCAGGGACACTGTAACTGATATGATGGAGATTAGGGACAATATGACTGGTGTGGCGATGATCAGGGACACTGTGTGTGGATGGTGGTGATTAGGGATACCGACTGGAAGCACTGGTCTTGTGACATTGTTCTGCTGTGTCTGTGATCAGAGATAATGGCTGATAGCACTGACATACTGTACCTGTCACCGAGAATGTGTTTCCAGCACGACAGCATCGCGCTGATTCTCTGCGACAGGGTGCCGACATCTCGCACTCGCTGGAATAGAAAAAGCACATTCCAGCGAGCGCGTCATAGAAGCGACGGGGAACCGACTTGGATTCCCGCCAATTCTACCCGCGGGAAAAGGTATAAATCATGAGGGGGAACTCCACGCCAAATTTTAAATAAAAAACTGGCATGGGTTCCCCCCAGGTGTATACCAGGCCCTTTGGTCTGGTATGGATTGTAAGGAGAACCCCCCTACGCCGAAAAAACGGCTTGGGGGGTCCCCCCACAATCCATACCAGACCTGTATCCAAAGCACGCCGCCCGGCCGGTTAGGAAAGTAGTGGGGACGAGCGAGCACCCCCCCTCCTGAGCCATACCAGGCCGCATGCCCTCAACATGGGGGGGTTGGGTGCTCTGGGGCAGGGGGCGCACTGCGGCCCCCCCACCCCAGAGCACCCTGTTCCCATGTTGATAAGGACAGGGCCTCTTCCCAACAACCCTGGCCGTTGGCTGTTGGGGTCTGCGGGCGGGGGGCTTATCGGCCCCCACCCTAGGTGAATGAATATGGGGTACATCGTACCCCTACCCATTCACCTGTAGGCAAAGTGTAAAAGAAAAAAAACACGACACAGGGTTTTTAAAGTAATTTATTAGTCAACTCGGGGCCCCCCCTCTCTTCTTTAGCTCTTTTACGAGGGGGGCTTCTTCGACGTCTTCGGCGGTGGGGGTGTGTCAATCTTCACCGTCGTCTGGTTCTCTTCCGCTCTCATCTTCTCCGCTGTCATCTCGGCGCTCCCCGCTTCCTCTTCTCCTGCTCGCTCTCCGGTGCCTTCTCCTTCAGGGCTGGCTGCCGCAATCTTCGTGTTAGCTCAATTACTAGCGGCTGCGCAGCCTGCTCTTCTTTGCCGTCTTCTGCCTTCTTCTCTTCTTCCGATGTTGACGCGATGCTTCTTCCCGCTGTAATGCCGGGTGCGCGGCTCGCACCGATTTATATAGGTCTCTTATGATGTCACAGTCCCATCATGCTCCGGTACATACCCACATGGGTCTCACAGACACATGTACACAGACACACACATATGTACACATACAAACACAGACACATGTACACAGAGAGATGTACCCATTGAAAACCGACACACACACATGTACCCATTGATCACACACAAACACGTACACAAGACACATGTACCCATTGAACACAAACATGTACACCCCCCTTCACTTGTAGAACAGCCCTTACTTGCAAGGTGGTGTTCCTGGACCCAGCTCTTGTGCACACACGAGGGCCCAGATTCATGTAGGGCGGCGTAAATTTAAGCGGGCGTAGCGTATCGTATTTACGCTACGCCGCCGCAACTTAGAGAGGCAAGTGCAGTATTCACAAAGCACTTGCGTCTAAAGTTACGGCGGCATATCGTAAATGTGCCGGCGTAAGCGCGCCTAAATCAAATGAGGAAGAGGTGGGCGTGTTTTATGCAAACTAATCATGACCCCACGTAAATGATGTTTTGAGCGAACGTCGCATGCGCGCGCATGCTCAGTATCACGTCGAATTTTGAAAGTAAATTATGCCCGCTCAATGCTTAGTCGACGTGAACGTAACCTACGCACAGCCCCATTCACGGACGACTTACGCAAACGACGTAAAATACGACGCTGTTCGTGCGTTTCCGACGTCCATACCTAACATGACTTACCCCTGCTTTATGAGGGGTAACTTTACACGGGCGTATGTCTTACGTAAACAACGTATCTTGATACGCCGGGCGCATGTACGTTTGTGAACCGGCGTATCTAGCTAATTAGCATATTTGACGCGGAAATATACGGAAGCGCCACCTATCGGCCAGCGTAAATATGCACCCTAAGATACAACAGGGTAGGAGACTTACGCCGCTCATATCTAGGCAACTGTGAGGCGTATCTGATTCTATGAATCAGGCGCCGAGTTGCGACGGCCTGCACTCAGAGTTACGACGGCGTATCTGGAGATACGCCGTCGTAACTCCTTTGTGAATCTGGCCCGAGGAGTGCACATGCAGGAATTTGCCAGAGGTGGCAGCAAAGAGCCCGATGCAAGCTCAGTAACACAGCTGCTGACTCACACTCACTCCAAAAGCCACCGCCATCACGGAGCTCCCCTACACCCGCCTCTGCTTTACCCATCTGGTCGAGCCCATCCAGATGTTTGGGCCACCTACAGGTGTATGAGCTGTACCCCCCTGATGGCGGCCCTGTTGCAAGGTATCTACTTGTCTAGTCCTATAACATAGTCTAGGCCTTGTACACATGGTCGGACCAAACCGATGAGAATGGTCCGACGGACCGTTTTCATCGGTTCACCGCTGAAGTGGCCTGATGGTCTGATGTGCGTACACACCATCGTTCCAAAAACCGATCGGGTCAGAACGTGGTGACGTCAAACACACGACGTGCTGAATAAAACGAAGTTCAATGCTTCCAAGCATGCGTTGACTTGATTCTGAGCATGCGCAGGTTTTGAACCGATGCTTTCTGTACTAACCATCGGTTTGGACCGATCGGGCAGCGGTCCATCGGTTCGGTTTTGAAGCATGTTTTAAATTTTTTGACCGAAGGAAAACAGACCGATGGGCTATACACACTGTCGGTTTGGACCGATGAAACTGAACCTCGGTCCATTCTCATCGGTTTTGTCCGACCGTGTGTACGGGACCTCAGAGAACTCACCATACTGGACATGTTGTTGGTCGCCTTGGTGCGCGCTGTTGTGCATGACTCTGGTGCGTGCGCCTGTGCGAGCTGGTGCGCGTCTTGGATTGCAGGCGCGTGCGCATTGCTTGTGCGCCTGTGCGCAATGGTGCACCTGTGCGCCAAAGAGTCCATTTAAACTCCTGAAATACTTCAGACCGGTGCTGTCTGATCTTTAGCTTCCTGTTACCTTATACCCATTACCTGCCTGAACCGTGACCTTCTGACCCCTCGGCCTGTTTACCTGGATTCTCCTTGCTTTCCGCCTGCATCTGACTTTGGCTTGTTTTGACCTTGCATCTGCCTGCACCACCGTACCTCGCTGCCCGACCGTTGCCTACCTTGCTTGTGACCCGACCATTTTACTCTGTTCCTGCCCAGCTCCACTGTCCAGTGGTCCCACCAGCCTGCCATCTGTCCGAGCGGACTACCAACCTCTTCTGGTTTCTGAACCACTCATCCGCAACAAGCCTCCAGGCTCTCATACCCTTCCACACTCCTATCTCCGTGCCTCCTATCTCCACTATCAGGGGCGGCGAGTCGGATCCGTACAGGAGAACTTCCTCTGCTACATTGGGCTCGCAGACCAGGTACATGCAAAGTCTGACAATCCCACTGGTAAACAGTACTCATTTTACTCTCCTCCATAAGATGTTCTCCGGACTGGATTATTTTTTTATGACAGACCCCTCCTGCCCCATACAGTGTCATCCGACCTGGGCCCCATTACCTGGATGGATTATGCTCCCCTAACCCTGGATCTTTTTCCTTCTGCCACATTCCCCAAGAAATGCCACTGGAGACTCAATGAATCTCTACTAAAACACCCTGAAACTAAAGATACACTTTCCCTTGTGCTAACTGAATACTTCCAGCTTAACACAGGGCCTGTGACCAGTCCATTCACCTTATGGGAGGCCCACAAGGTGTTCTTCAGGGGGCAATGAATTTCTGTAAGTTCACAAAGGAAGAAGGAATCAGCCCTTTTAAAATCCTCTTTACTAATCAAACTGCTATCCCCTGAGCGTTCTTTGGTTTGCTCTCCCACGGTGGTTTGGCTGCGGGCAATAAAATCGCTGCAAAACCAAATAAAATCTCTGGAAGTGTCAGGCATAGACAAGTCCCTCCTATGGGTGAAACAAATATGTTACTCATTTTACAATAAGTCACATAGAATACTGGTCTCCAGACTCAATTCTAGACCCTACCTCTCCTTCCCTGATCACCTTAAACAACCATATGGTACTCCTACTCACTGCCCACAGACTATGACCCATGTTTTTGGCGCGTTTTATGATAAACTCTACAACTGCCTTACTACCACCCTTCATCCCCATTTGACCAGGAGACTCTTGAGACGTTTATGTCAAACATGAAGCTACCCAAACTGTCCAAGACAGATCTACACACATAGATCTACACTACATCACCGGGGAAAAATTAGCTAACACTATTAAAAGCCTACTATCACACAAATCCCCTGGTCCAGATAGCCTCTCCTACTCCTACTACAAGACATTCCTCCCGTTTCTGTCGACCCATCTAGTATCCATATATAACTCTCTTCTTCAGGGCGAATCCCTTTTACCAACAGTGTCTACATTCTTATATCTCAGTTATACTGAAACCGGATAAAGATCCATCTCTTCCAGACAGCTACAGATCAATTGCCCTTTTAAATTCGGACTATAAACTATACACTAAAATTTTGGCTAGCCGCCTTTCCCAATTTATTTAAAAACTGATCAATAGAGACCGTGGGCCAGATTCAGAGAGAAAGATACGATGGTGTATTTTTTTTTACGTCGTTTGCGTACGACGATTCAGAAACCTGCGCGCTGCAAGTTACGCTCACGCCGAAACCACTGACGTCCTAGCGATGTCAGTGGGAGCAATGCACGCCGGGAAATTTCGCGGACGGCGCATGCTCATTTAAATCGGCGCGGGGGCGCGCCTGATTTAAATACCCACTTGCCTCTTAAACTTGCGGCAGCGGATCTTAAATCACATAGATCACGCGGATCTAAAGATCCGCTGATCTATGTGAATCTAGCCCCAAGTGTTTTTTTTTAACTACAAGACATGCGGGGGACAACACTAGGCGCACTATTGACCTCATTGATATGCTTAACAGAATGTGTAGACCTGCTCTGATCCTTAGCCTCCAAGCCCAAAAAGCATTTGATAAATAAAGTTGGCCCTACATGTTTGCTACCCTTACTAAATTCGGTTTTCATGTTTCCTTTATCTCAGCCTTAAAACTCTCTACTCCAATGCCTCATCGCAGGCTCAAGTGGCCTCTTTAATTTCTCGGGCCTTCCCGACGACATCTGAGGGGTCCTTATGCATCATAGGGAATATAAGCTATCTTTATTTGCGGACAATGTACTTTTGACTCATACTAACCCTCATAGTTCCCTCCTGTCCTTGCATTCTCTCTTATCCCAGTTTAGCTCTCTATCTGGATACAAAATTAACGCATCTAAAACAGAAGCCCTACCACTACACATACCGCCTTCAGACCTTTTATCGCTTCAAAACTCATACCCTTACCATTGGTGCCAAAATTACTGTATTTGTTTGAGACATTGCCAATCCCTATTCCTATGGCCCAATTAAAATTACTCAAATGAGGGTTTCTTAATTTTATTTGGAGGGACAGGGCCCATACAGTGGCAAGCTGGGTGATTTTCTCTCCCAGAAGTCGCCGAGGTCTGGGAGCCTTGGGCATTCACAAATATTACCTGGCCTCCCTATGTGGTGATGTCCTGGTCCAGTTTAATGCCGCCAAATAGGTGGTCAGAGATTGTTCCCGACTCATCCCTGCTCCCTTGTTTGGTCGCTTGCATTGTTTTCAGATCCCAAGCTCCATAGTCTATGTCTAGGCCCTATGGTGTTTTCATTGAGGATATGGCACACATGTATCACCAAATTCTCTCTCTCTTCCCTGTGTCCCACTCTCTCTAATGTAACCTTTAATCTCTTAATTTCAGACGACCTATTCCACTCCAGAATGCTCCCCTGGGCACTGGCTGGCCTGTTCCAACTCTGCCACTTTGTCCACCCGGATACATGTAAACTTTGCCCTTTTGCAGATCTTCAATCCAAACACTTAATACACTTAATACTCGAAATAAATCACTACTTATCAACTCTTTCTCTCCCATTCTTCCAACTCTCTCATCCCTTATCCTACCCAGACCGACAACCTTTGAACTCATCTGTTCTCAGGACCCCCACCAAATGCAGCTAATATCTGCTATTTACCAATTGCTTCAGAAGACTCCTCCACTCTCTGTAGACTCCCACACTTACAGTACATGCAAAAATGGACTCAAAATATACAACAACCAATCTCCCTCCCTCAGTGGGCTAAAATATGGACTTCAACTTACAAAATATCCAGGTGTTTGGCGCAGAGAGAGACAGCATTTAATTGTACCTTTCTGGTCCATAGTGGTTTCTCTGCTCCAACAAATTTTTAAATCCCCTCTTTCATTGGACCCATTGCATCTCCTCCTGGGCCTTCCATTCCCTGGTTTAGGAAAAGCTTTGAACAGATTGGCTTCCTATATCTTACTAGCTGCTAAGAGAGTTATTCCACTGTGTTGGTTATCCCCCCCCCCCCCCCAACCCAAGCCCAACATTTATTGTTATTGCTGACATTCATGGAATAGAGCACATGACAGTCATAGTAGAGGATGCTGTTGACAGGTTAGACAAGATCTGGGACTTGTGGGATCAATCTATGGTCTGGAGTATGGTTCTCCCCCCTGAATCCTGCTGATACCCCAAATACAGCATCATGTCTTCCTGTCATTGCTTAACCTCCTGTTGCCATATGGTTTACGCAGATCTAGTTACAATACACAGCTCAATGCTTGATACCTCTTTGATCTATGTCTTTGACGTTCACCCTTTTGATACTCAATTGTAAATTGGCTATAGCCTTTTCATTAGTTATGCCTGTTTATTATCAACATGTTTTTCTTTTCTTTTTTTTCTTTTTCTCTTATGTTTGATTTCTCTGTCTTTACTCTGCATATTGCATAAAATACTATGTGCGAATTTTGGGTGAAAGTGTGTGAAAAAATTATAAATACAGTACATTCTTTCTCAAAAACAATGTAATTGCTAATGGTTTTCGATAGCAGCTTTATTTTTTTACCTTCTATATCTGGTCTACGCATTCTCATTTTCTGTATGCATGTTATATGAAATAAATGCAGGATGAATAAATAGCATAATTGAGAGCATTCATGAAATGTTTCCTTTTTTTTCAATTCTCCATACTCTGCTAGACAATATGAGGAAAAGCCTTTGCAAAATTAGATTTTTTCGACATTTGGCGCCCTGTAAGCAATTTAATACCCTGTTTCTATTGAGACATTAAGATTTCATATAATTTTGGGCAGCAAACATTTTACATGAAACAATTGAATTTTCTAGATAGTCTGCTAGAGCACTTAGAGTAAGAGAATACACTTTAAAATCAAAAGGCTTTCAATCATCATTCATTTAGTTTAGAGCTTTTTGTGATCGTATTCCATCATTTGAAATTTTTATTGAATGTTTCAGTGACTCAGATGTGATGTGCAAATGTATTATATTTATCTATCTTAGAGTTTTTACATTGCACAAGACATCTGCCTGACACTTATTTGCAGGACTAAAATACGAAAGCTGCAATGGTAACTAATATTTTACTGAGCCTTTTCAAATGAACATTACTATTTTAAAAGGAATAATAAAACTTATGCATGAAATATCCCTTTTTTTATCTTCATGGTGCATTGCAAACAGACATTTCTGAATCCTTTACATAGCCATACAAATTTGGATGGACTTTTCAGGAGAAAAGAGTAGAGGATTTTAGAAGACGTGAAAGCACTTCTATTCAAGTGAATAGACTTCTGAGGAAAGATATTTATATGTAAATGCTTTTTTCAAGAAACCTATTTTTGACCACAGAAATTGTATTTGTTGTTTAAAAAAGTGGTTTGACACGTGCCCTTTGTTGTATAATTTCAGCAAGTGAAAACACGTATTCAACTGAAGAAATATAATGCAGCATGATATTACTGCTCAACGGATTCAGTTCTCCTTTGTACATTATTTGCACACAGTGGTAGTTAATTTTATATATTCAAAACTAAACATCAAAGGATGATTTTGACTTTCCCACTTAACTGCTACCTGAAACTCCCCC
This sequence comes from Rana temporaria, assembly GCF_905171775.1. Taxonomy (NCBI): domain Eukaryota; kingdom Metazoa; phylum Chordata; class Amphibia; order Anura; family Ranidae; genus Rana; species Rana temporaria. Next base: position 145,174,194 of record NC_053495.1, read on the forward strand.
TACAACTGTTAACCTATTTATTTGGGGCCAACTGCCCCTCCCACTCCCTTAACTCCATATATAACTGCCAGTACTGGCCTCAGATCCGCTGGCAATCTTTTCCATCAGTCACAGACTATTACTGCTTAAGTGGCTGTTCTGAACTCTTCACAAGCATGTGTGGCACTTTCTCTATAAACCGTGTGTCAGGTCACCTGAGTGCAGGTGAAAGATGCACACCTCTGGGGTCAGGAGCACACCATTAAGCTTGTGGACAATTCAGCTGAGTGCTGCATATGCAGCTCTGGGTGGTTCAGGAAAGCAGCTTCACCTGAGCACCGACACGGATTGAACAGGGAACTAGAGCATAAGATTCCCCAGGGTGAAGAGTCTAAGAGCCAGCAGATTTTTACCAGGGCCTCTGATGGTGAGGATGGCCTTTGCTGCAGCTGACTCTAGGTCGTGACCCCCAGGGTCTCTCAGCTCATGCTCACGGCAGGCTCTGGTGGATGGAGAGGAAGCAGCAGTGCAGAGGAACAAGGAATAGTCAGAAGGACAAGCCAAGGGTTGGGGTAACAAGCAGACAGGGATGGACAGGAGAGCATTCCAAAGGTCTGTTGCAGCAGTTGTTTTCTTAATACGGGTCACAATACTGTGCAATATCCTTTTGTCTCTTTCGGTCAGTTGATCATGTCGACCGCGCTTCTGCTTATCAGACAATGTTTCCCCAGAAATCGTATATGCCGTCATAACTTTTAAAACTGTACCTCGCGACACCACAAATAAATTGGCAGCTTTAGTCACAGAGGCACCAGCTAAGCGGGCACCAACAATTTGCCCTCTTTGAAACTCAGTAAGCTCTGACATGACTCAGTAAGCTCTGACAGTAGAAAGTACACAAATGAGCCGGCATTTTAAAATATGGAGTGAGGGGGACGCCACATAAAAAATAGAAAAGAATGGGGTCTCCCCAAAATCCATACCAGGATCTTCAGTCTGGAATGGATTTTAAGGATAACACAATTGCAAAAAATAAAAACGAATATATATATATATATATATATATATATATATATATATATATATATATATATATATACATATATATGGTATGGGGTCCCCATAAAATTAATACCAGACTCTTATCCTTGCATGCACCCTGGCAGGCCAGGAAAAAGGGGGTGTGGACTTAGAAAAAACTGTGTTGTGTTTTATTAATCCACTATGTACCCAATACTCATTCACATAAGGGGAAGCCTGGAATCTAGGGGCTTCCAGATTCAAATAAGTCAAACGCCCCAGCACTCCCACAACTACTAAGCCAGAGTAGTGGGGAAGAAGCCCTCCCCCTGGCAAAGCACCCCTCAGGAGGGAGGCGCATGTTTGTCTCTCACTTTTCTGGCCTCCCAGGCTGCATGCTCGGATAAGGGTCTGGTATGGATTTTGGGGCATCCCATGACATTCTTTTTGGGGTTTAATTGGTGTTGGTCCCCCTTAAAATCTATACCAGATTTGAAGGTATAAATTGGGGGGATCCCTACATTTTTTAATTATTTTTTAATGCCAGCTCTTTTGTTTATATTCCAATGACAGCAGGATGCCGTAGTTGTTAGGATGCCAGAAGATGCCACCTCCTTAACAACCAATGACAGCAGGGATGAGTAACTGTGTGTTAGGATGGGTGCCAGCTCTTAACAACCAACACAAATCACAGGCAATGCATGTAGATGCTCTTTATCCTCCATTGAAGTCTATGGGACTCAAAATTGCACCGATTCATTCCAATGTAGCACAGGCACCTTCCCCAAAGTTGCAATGCAGAAGTGTTGCATGGATGTAAATGTCCAATTGAAAACAATGGGATTTACATTGTCATGCGATTCTGTGTGACTGAAGTCACATCTGAAATTGCACTAGTGTGAACAGGGCCTTATGCCGCGTACACACAATCATTTTTCGTCATGAAAGAAAACAACGTTTTTCGGCATGTAGAAAAAACAAAGTTTTTCCAACTTCATCATTAAAACGATGTTGCCCACACACCATCTTTTTTTTTAAATGCTCTAGCAAATCGCGGTGACGTAGAACACGTACGACGGCACTATAAAGGGGAAGTTCATCACGCTTTTATGTCTGTTACAGCGTGATGAATGTGCTTACTCCATTATGAACAGTAGTTTTACCAGAACGAGCGCTCCCGTCTCATAACTTGCTTCTGAACATGCGCAGGTTTTTAACGTAGCTTTAGCCCACACACGATCATTTTTTACAACCCGAAAAACAACATAGTTTAAAATGTCGTTAAAAAATGCAGCATGATCGAAAAAAAATGTTGTCGTTTTTCAGAAGCCGAAAAATTATGTGAAGCCCACACACGATAATTTTAAATGATATTTTTTTAAAACAACGTTTTTTTCATGCCAAAAAATGATTGTGTGTACGATATATACGGTATAGTGATGGGAGTGTGGCAGCTAAACATTAGCAGGAAATGAAGATTACAACACTGGACATGGGAGACTTAACAAAATGTTTGTAGATGTTCATTTTAGTTCAAGGTGTGTGTGTGTGTACAAATACGTCTAACCTGAAAGCAACCCCCAAGCAGGTTAGCTTGCCTATTAGCCTTAAAAATGGCAATCACGTATTATCAAGATTTGCATCCCATAGATTTTATTGGGGTTCGGCTCGAAGATCAAGGTTTACAGATTTCCTGCTGGGTCTGCTAAACCTCCAGCAAACTGAACCTGGGCAGAATTAATCTACCCGATTATATAATAGCCACTCTTTACATTGTGATAACAATCTTTAGGAATGGTGTTTCAGATAATTTCACCATGTAAAATAATTGTTTTATCCATATGTATGACTAGAAGAACATGTGACATTTCACACAAGGTTGAATAGCATTGTCCAACATACATATTTACAAGAAAACACTTCACTCAGGGGAAGTGCTTTGTGTCATGTCAGAACACTAACATCCATCTTATAGAAAGACAGAGGCTCTTATGAATTCTGTTTAATAGTAACAGCACTTTTACAAACATGAAAGTGACAAGACCACTGGTAATAATGTCAATAGTTATATTTTTTTGAAACAGAATTGTATACACACACAAAGACACACATTCACACAGAAATATACTTATAGTGGTCAGAATAAAAACCTCTTTTGTCAAAGCAAAATCAAGCCCCATAGATGGATTGACATCCAGTGTGGGTGATTTAGTCAGATATTTCTGACAGATGGCTTGGACACGTAGCTTTTAAAGGGTAAATCCCTTTGTTTTCCCTTTTAGATATACACTAGAAAGTGATCAAGGTAATTTAACTGCCTGCAATGTACTGCAGACTGGTGGCCCATGCAGGCAAAGCGACGTACAGGTACTTCTCCGCCTGCTTTGGGGTTTAGGGTACCTGCAATCACAGGGGGAGTCTGTCAGCAGGGCCCAACCAATGATTCATGGCTGGGACCTGCTGATCGGCTGTTTTCAATCCCAGTCCAGAGCCCTGTGTTGATAATCAACACAGGGCTCTGTGCAGAGCATGTGACCTCTCTGTTTCTTTTCCCTGCAAAGTAGGGATAAGAAACAAAGAGATCTGTTACTAAAGGCAGCACATAATACACAAATTACAATGTTTTATATATTTAATTATTAACAAATAACCATAACACATTTTATTTATAAAACAATAAAGATATTAAATCAGGTTGCTGATCTTTGAAGGCACTTAAAAGACCCCAAATCGATTTTGTATCTGCGTGACCACACAAGGTCCCCAGCCGCATTACACCGACTCAAGGACAATACCAAACTCGCCACCTTCCAACGCAGATACCCATATGCCCAATGCCCAGTTAAACCTTGGTGTCTGACCACAAAGCCTCCATTACTGTACGCATCAGAAATATCCCCACCTCCTTATTAACCTTAATCCAGGCCTTGTTAATCTTCTCAATTGACTTTGCCCGATGCCAGGAAGTATGGCTGATGATGTCGCACCAAAAAATGAGCGTATGTGGGAAATCCATGCAGATGCACAGGATGTCAAATGTAAGCTGAAGCAGTGGCACGAACAAGCCGTTGCTTCAGTGCGCATGTGCTGATGACATCAGCACATGCTGATACAGGGGATATCTCCTAAACCGTACAGGTTTAGAAGATATCCATGGTAGCTACAGGTAAGCCTTATTATAGGCTTACCTGTAGTGAAAAGTGGATTGTAAGGGTTTACAACCATTTTAATGTACACATACCTCACATATACATTCATGGGTAGATTTTTGTGCTAAGAACACACTCACTGCTTGCTTTCAGCACAGTGACTGAGCTGTCAAAGACAGCACCTGGTCTCTAGTACTGTTCAGGATCTCGATCATGTGACCAGTGAGACAGCCAATAACAATGGTCACATGATAGCCCAGACTTTCCCACCCACTTGCCGTTATAGCCCAAGTAAAGGGGTACCAGGGTTGAGCAGAAAGAGGTTAATAAGAGAGAGAACAGTGCCAAAAAGATGATCTCTCTTCACTGTACATTCTCAAGAGCTAAAGACTGCATCCCCTCTACCAGACAAAGTTACACTGTGTGATTGGGCTCTGTAAATCAGGAATGGATAGACAAAATTAGAAACCCTTTGGTAGGTAAAACAGCTCCTATACATATAGGCCCAGATTCAGATACAATTTACAGCGGTGTATCTCCAGATATGCCGCCGTAATTTAAAAACTGTGCCGTCATATCCTTACGCCAATTCTCAAAGGCAGATACGCTTAAAAAATAGGCTTCCTCTGCCGACGTAACTTGCATATGCCGGCGTATAATTGTGTGCAATTTTACGCTGGCCGCTAGGTGCGCTTCCGTAGATTTCCGCGTAGAATATGCAAATGACCTAGATACGCCAATTCAGAAATGTACGTGCGCCCAGCGCATTTTTTTACATCGTTTACGTAAGCCTTTTTCCGGCATAAAGTTACCCCTGCTATATGAGGCGTACGCAATGTTAAGTATGGATGTCGGGCCAGCGTCGAATTTTCCGTCGATTACGTCGTTTGCGTAAGTCGTTCGCGAATAGGGCTGTGCGTAATTTACGTTCACTTCGAAAGCATTGACTATTGCGGCGCACTGGGATATGTTCACGGACGGCGCATGCACCATTTGTTAGAAACGTCAATTACATGGGGTCACACATAATTTAAATAAAACACGCCCACATCTTCAACATTTGAATTAGGCGGGCTTACGCCGGCCCTTATTTACTACGCCGCCGTAACTTCGGACGCAGAATCTTTCTGAATACCATACGCAGCTCACAAAGTTACGGCGGCGTAGCGTATAGGAGATACGCTAACAAACAACGTTGAACAGCAAAGAAGACCTGCAGTGCACTAGTTAATATAGAGTTCCTGGGATGGCCTGGGGTGGAGCCATACAGGGAGGAGAGATGATAAAAGGCAGCCAGATAAGAGAGTCAGGCCTCTAATGAACACATGGAGGAGAAGGTAAGCTGCCAGACATTATTGCATATCCATGACATTTATGGGCAAATACTTACCTGCAAAAAGAGGATCCCATCCTAAATTCATGTCCACAGTTTTTCGCAACTATGTCCTTGCTTTATGATGACTTCAACAAGCAACTCACTGCGGAAAGTGCTATTAGGAATCTCAAACGAGGTACAGGACCTGTTGAGGACTTCATAGCGCAATTTCAGAGGTGGGCCATTGAGACTGAGTGGAATGATATTATACTCAGTAATCATTTTCGTCTCGGCCTTTCCGAGTCACTCAAGGATGAGTTGGCTAGGGCAGATCTCCCCCAATCTCTCAATGATACCATACAAGGTGCTATCACAATAGATCGTAGGTTAAGAGAAACACGATCTGAATCTTCATCAAGTTCCACAGCACCTGTCCCTACACCTCAAGAAATGATTCTGTCCTCTTTTGAGGAAGGAATGGACATTGGAACCGTGCAACGACCCAGCAGTCATTCAAAGCCTACTGAATGATTCCCTAAAAGACTTTCTGGACATATGATGTCATCGCCCGGTACCGTGGTGCGTTCCAGCGCGGAAGTGCGCCGCACACGGCGCTTTGTTTGATTTTAGTGCGATGCACTGCACCTGATCTCCTGCCTATAAAGGCTTTCAAAGGAGATACAGCCCCTGTTCTATTATTGTCAGCTGTTCCGGCCATGCTACAAACAGAGACAACATTATGGCCAGCTAGCATCAGAGCCTTATTGAGTCCTTATTCGCTCCCCATGCTGCAACACCGCTCCAGGCAACAACTACCTCTTTAGTGCTATTGCACCTACTACTACACAGCATTGCTGGGAACAACCTTTGAGGCCTTTGCTGAACACCCTACACCATGGATCCCTATCTCCTGCATTGAAGTCTTCAAACGAATAAGTAGCCATTCTATCACTTGTAGTCCTATAAGAAGATCTACTGCTAGTTTTCCATCTAATATGTTTGTGTTACTAAACCTGAAGTGTGGATGTCTACATACTAATTTGGAGATACTGCTGTGCTAAGGACTGTTTGCTAAGGAGTACCTTAAAGGGTCAGCTACCCTCAAATTACTAGAGCAATATTTATCTCATATATGCAACTATAACTACCTGAGCTATATTGCTTATTTCATGCAATTACTATTACGTCTGCAATATTTATCTCATGTATTGTTACCTGAGCTATATTTGCCGTTTATATGCAACTTTTAGTTGTCGCTACAACTTCTATATTCACTACGTGTACTCTCAAAGTGCCTAAGCTATAATTGCTATTCTTATACAACTATTAGTTGTCACTACATTGCCTATTTACTACATGCTGACATAAGTGCTACTTGTATATGGGCCTAGGCCCTAAAGTTGTGGGACATGTTCGCCTAAACTTCTAGGCTAAGGGTTGACATATTCTATACCTTCTCCCTTAAGTCGCCTAATGCACAACGCTATGCAATTCTCAAAATCACTAGCGTACAATTGTGCATTGCAATCTTTTAATACATAATATAATTTTAAACGCTAAGCTCTGGTCGCAGGTTGTAATGTGTCCATGCTTAGTAGCTCAACGCCTTTCTTTATGTGACACAGACATTATGTATAGATCCCCCAAACTCCTGTTGCGAGGAGTGACGCCTGGGGCCCAATACTGAGTTGTCGCATAGAGAATCGCATTGAAATCCTTGCTAGCCGCAGTTGTGGTTCACTCCCGTTCCCTAAAGCCGTTACACACAGACCTCTTTAGATCACCCCACAGATTTCCAATCGGATATAGGGTCTGGGCTATTCCAAAACTTTAATCTTTTTCTGGTGAAGCCATTCCTTTGTTGATTTGGATGTATGCTTTGGGTCGCTGTCATACTGAAGGATGACGTTCCTCTTCATGTTCAGCTTTCTAGCAGAAGCCTGAAGGTTTTGAGACAATATTGACTGGTGTTTGGAACTGTTCATAATTCCCTCTTACTTGGCTAAAGCCCCTGTTCCAGCTGAAGAAAAACAGCCGCAAAGCATGATGCTGCCACCAACATGCTTCACCATGTGTATGGTGTTCTTTTGGTGATGTGCAGTGTTATTTTTGCACCAAACATTTTGGAATTATGGCCAAAAAGTTCAACCTTGACTTCATCAGACCATAACACATTTCCCCGCATGCTTTTGGGAGACTTCAGATGTGCAAAATTTAGCCAGGCTTGGATGTTTTTCTTTGTAAGAAAAGACTTTCGTCTTGCTACTGTCCAGACATATGAAGAATATGGGAGAATGTTGTCACATGTACCACACAGCCAGTACTTGCCAGATATTCCTTCAGCTCCTTTAATGTTGCTGTATGCCTCTTGGCAGCCTCCCTGACCAGTTTTCTTCTTGTCTTTTCATCAATTTTGGAGGGACGTACAGTTCTTGGTAATGTCATTGTTGTGCTATATTTTCTCTACTTAATAATGACTATCTTCATTGTGTTCCATGGTATAGCTAATGTCTTGGAAATTCTTTTGTACCCTTCTCCTGACTAATACCTTTTAACAATGAGATCCCTCTGATGCTTTGGAAGCTCTTTGCGGACCATGGCTTTTTCTGTAGGATGCAACTAAGAAATTGTCAGGAAAGACCTACTAGAACAGCTGAACTTTATTTGGGGTTAATCAGAGGCACTTTAAATGATGTCAGGTGTGTACTGACTCCTATGTAACATGAGTTTGAATGTGATTGACTAATTCTCAACACAGATACATCCGCAGTTATAAGAGGGTGTGCACACTTATGCAACTACATTATTTATTTATTTTAATTGTTACTTTCCCCCTAAAAGATTCAAGTTTGTTTTTCAATTGTACAGTTTATATTTTACATTAAAGGTGGAAAAAGTTATGAAATGATTTATCTTTATCTAATTTTCTTACATCACAGAAACCTGACATTTTAACAGGGGTGTCTAGACTTTTTATATCCACTGTATGTCAAGTATCTTTAAATTCAATTGGCTCATGTGGGTTACTGCATTTTTTCCTTAACCTTGGTTCCCTGCATTTTTAATTAAAGAAGCCCTAGGCATATAGGAGTGGGCAAGGGGTTAAATAATAATGGATTTATTCTAACATGTTACAGACATGTGTGCATTTATGTTACAGGATAATATATGCAATGCACATGACCAAAAAATCATAGAAAATGATTGTCCAATTTTGTTCCCGTATGTATTAGTCCTTCTAACAGAAATTGCAAAAAAGAAAAGGTTTATGACATCTCATAACATTTTTCAAAATCTAACATAATTTGCAGCAAATGGCATAAAGGGATTAGTGCTGCAAAGTAACCTAAGTGACGTAACATCACATTGCGTTAGCCATCAATATGCCCAGATTCAGGATGTCACATTAATTTGGTTTGCTGCTTGATTCGATTTCTACCATATTTATATTTTAATATCCCTAGAACAAACATTCCGTTGTATATTGAAGTTACAATAACTGGACTTGGATCGCTCCAGTGCAGGGAAAAGAAATATTAAGCTTGTCAATAATAGTTATTAAGGGTCGGTTGAAGAGAAAAGTAATAAACAAGAGTTCAAGGAAATGTCTTTTGTAGCCAGATGGAATTTAATGTTTGGTTCATTTTTAATATTTTCATATTTTAGAACAGGCATTTTTCGTCGCACTAGATTGATACCAGATTCAGTTAGTAATGTAAAATACTGTTTTTAAATAATATTCCAGTCTCCAAAGCCCTGATTATATATTTTCAAGGCCAATATTTTACATTGTTTTGACTTGATGTTTCTGTATGGAACAGTACTGACAGCAGATATTTCCACTTTTCAACATTGCCTAACATTTTAATAATAAAAAAGTTACCAATTTTCTTCCTATCCTTTATGTTTAAACACCTGTAACAGAAAGAGCTGTGGCAGCTGGCAATTGCTTCACTTTCATCATGTCATCGACAGCAAACTTGAGATGAATATTTATGTTTTACTTAAAGGGTATAGCTAGCTGGTCATAGACTTGTAGAATTTCATTCAGAACTTTTCATATAAGGAACATTTATTTAATTCTCTAATCGTTAGTCAGGTCAAATCAATGTTCATTTTCAACCACTGTGATGGGGAAATTTTAAGGAACAGAATGGCAGATGTTTCTCAGATGAATCTCCAATGCCTTTTACACACGATCAGGCTTTTGCCCGACCAAAAGCACATCGGAATTCTGACGGAATTCCATCGGAGTAAAATAGAACATGTTCTATATTTTCCGATGGGGCATACACACTATCGGAATTTCCGATCGTCTGACTTTTTCCATCGGAAATTCTGATCGTGTGTAGGGGCTAAAGGGTGGTTTTCATTCAGGAAAAATGGCCATCTTATGAAAACCCTAACAATGAACTTCTCTTACTTGGTCTCTTTTGGTCTGTTAAATAAATAACTGAAAGATTTTTGTTGTATCTGCTTGATAAACACAAAACAAATCTGTTGATCCTGCCAGAAAGCCTGTGAGATGATAACTTCCTGTGCTCTGTGTTACTGGGGGCCCAGTGTGTCCCTATACCTTTAAGGAGGGGTGGGATTCCTCCAGGCATGCCTTCTCTTAACCTATATATTTTTTTATATGTGCAACAACTTAAGAAGAACTTGCGGCGGTGTATCGTAAACACGTCCGGTGCAAGCCCGCCCAATTCAAATGGGGCGTGTACCATTTAAATTAGGCGCGCTCCCGCGCCGGACGTTCTGCGCATGCTCCGTTCGCAATTTTCCCAACGTGCTTTGTGCAAAATTACGGCGGCGCAACGTGTTTGTGAATCGCGACGTGCGTAACGCACTTACGCCGGAAAGAAAAAAATTCAAAATCGACGCGGGAACGACGGCCATACTTTAACATGGTGGAGTAATTTTACACCATGTTAATAGCACACCTAACTTTGCGATGGGAAACTAAGACTTGCGCCGACGTAACAAACGCGAAAACCTTCGTGGATCGCCGTAACTGCTAATTTGCATACCCGACGCTGGAAAACGACGCAAACTCCACCCAGCGGCGGCCGAGGTACTGCATCCTAAGATCCGACGGTGTAAGTCAATTACACCTGTCGGATCTTAGGGCTATCTATGCGGAACTGATTCTATGAATCAGTCGCATAGATACTCTGAGAGATACGACGGTGTATCAGAGATACGCCGTCGTATCTCTTCTGTGAATCTGGCCCTAAATCCCTTGTTTTAATGTGAACTGATGAACAGGGTTAATTCAGTTTGTTACACTAGGGCTTGCCACAAGTTTGTGGCAGTGTTGAATTGTAAGTCTTGTTAACTTGCACATTTTCACTGGCATTTGCAGAGCACTTGAAACACAAATTCTAGTTGTCACTTTTCCAATTTGCAGCAAATTTGCGTGGCAAGTCTCTAGCAAAGGCAAAGTTGCAGCAGTGAATTTACAGCAATAGCTCTGCAAGTCTACAATATGAAAATTCAACCACAGTGACCCCTGTGGTGGGATGACTATTGCACAACATAACTGAACAAAAACTTGCAGCAGACTTGCAGAATGTTTACAAAGAAATTTGATCTGGAATCATGCAATGCAGACACTTGCTGCAATAGTGCAACAAACTTGTGAAGCCTGGCAAGTCAAGAAATAGCTTAGCAAGTAATTTTCAAACTTGCAGCAAAATGGGCTGAAGTTTATTCATATACAGTATTTTCAAATGTGTGCAGACTAACCCCCTTGTCTTAATATGAACTGTAAAGCCTCATACACACGATCGGACTTCCGACTGACTTTTCCGTGGATTTTGCTCGAAATGGGCGTTGGCCGCGAACTTGGTATGTATACACACGACAGACAACAAACACGAACGTAGTGACGTAATAGACGCACTACGTGTTTTTTTCTGCTCTTTACTGCTACCCTTTGGGAAACTTCTACTATTGTTGTCTGATCTTTAGTATTGGTTCTGAGCATACGTGTTTGTACTTTTGACTTTAGTCCGATGGACTTGTGTACACACGATCAAATTAGCCGACGTAGGAAATTTGTTGTCGGAAAGTTTGTCTGTTCTCACAGCGAACATTTGTCCGATGAAAAAACAAAAAAGTTTGTCTGATGGCGCATACACACTGTCAGATTGTCCGCAAAAACAGGTCCGTCGGACAATTGTTGTCATAAAGTCTGATTGTGTGTATGGGCCTTAAGACAGGGTTAATTTGGTTTCTTGCAAGCTAGGTGGTAAGTAAGCTGGGAATTTTTGTTTGTTGTTTTTTGACATGCATCTCCCTTCCATGTGCTCCTTGCTGTAAAGGCCAGTTTTAGGCTGGAGTGGTTGCCATTTGTTTGTACTGTTCCTGTGCTCTCTGCCTGTGCTACACTTTTTTCAGTTACATTGTTTTCAGCTATCTCTGAGGACTACAGACTCACGCAATATCTAATCTTCTCCAAAGCCAAAACAAATGCAGATTTTTCTCTGTGGCCTGTTACTAGCATGTGCTTCTCCAGGTTTGCTAGTCAGTGGAAGCTGACTATACAGACAGAACCATAATCAAGTGCCAAGCATTGCCTAAAGTTTTACACACAGGTTACTGGGGAAATTTTTTTTTAAAGCACAGGGGCTGGAGGACAAAGCTGGCAACTGACAAATACAGTCAAATAAAGTCTCATACACACAATCAGATTTTCTGCGAACAAAGTGTAGGACTTTCGTCTGAAGAGTGTTGGTCATGAACTTGTATTGCATACAAACGGCAAAGAATTGTTGGCCAACAAACACAAAACTGTGTGGTTTTTCAGCTCTTTAGCGCCACCCTTTGGGCAACTTATGTTGTATTATGGTGAGCATTGCTTCTGAGCATGCGTGATTGTACTTTGGAGCTTTGTCCCGAAGGACTTGTGTACACACAATCGGATAATCCGACAACACACATTTGTTGGCGGACAATTTTAAAGCATGCTATCCCATATTTATTGGCGGAAATTCTGACAACAATTGTCTGATGAAGCGTACAAACGGTCTGATTTTCCAACAACAGCCTGTCATAACACCATTTCCGTCGCATAATCCGATCGTGTGTATACGAGGCCTTAGGCTCCTTTCACAGGGGAGGGCACAGGGGTAGTAAAAACAAGCGGTTGATCCATGTGTTCTCTGCTAGTTTTACATGGACAAGGGGCAGGTTATAACTCCAGGAAGTAAGGAGAGATTGACTCTTTGACAGCAGATTTATAAAATTTTGGTCGGATGTGAACTCAACGTCTGATTTTTCGAATGGTAAGTACAGAAATCATCAAGTCAAAAGTGCAAACATGCATGCTCGGAATCAAGGAACGACTGGGAAGAGTTCGGTCTTGTAAACTACTGTTCGTAATCTAGAATTAACAATCGTGGCGCGCTAATTGATGAAATGTCAAAATGCAGCGCACATTCTCATCATCATTAATTATTATACAGGATTTATATAGCGCCAACCGTTTGCACAGCGCTTTACAACTTGAGGGTAGACAGTACAAATACAATACACTTTAATACAGGAGGAATCCGAGGGCCCTGCTCATTAGATCTTACAATCTAAGAGGGAAGGTGAAGAGATACAAGAAGTAATTCCAGAGGATGGGAGAGGCTCTGGAGAAGTCCTGAAGGCGAGCATGGGATGAGGTGAGAAGGGAGTTTGAGAGCAGGAGGTCTTGAGAGGAGCAAAGATAACGATAAGGTTGGTAATTTGAGACTAGGTCAGTGATGTAGCTGGGGGCCAGGTTGTGGATGGCTTTGTAAGTAATAGTTAGTATCTTGAATTTAATTAATTGGCTGAGTGGCAGCCCATGGAGGGATTGGCAGAGGGGTATAGCAGATGCTGAGCGGTTTGTGAGGTGGATGAGCCTGGCAGCAGCATTCATGATTGACTGAAGTAGGGATAGCCTTTTTACAGTTAAGCCAATGAAGACGGAATTGCAGTATTCAAGGTGGGAGATGGCCAGGAAGTGGATTAGAAGCTTTGTGGTGACATTGTTTAGGGTAGGGCATATCTTCGAGATGTTGTAGAGGTTGAGGCAGCAAATTTTGGATAGTGATAGGATGTGCGGCCGAAAGATTAGTTCAGAGTCCAGGACTATACCTAGGACCTTTGCGTGGGGGAAATAATAATTTAATTGGCTAATAATGAAGCTGCTTTGCTGGTGATCCTGATGTAGTTATGCCAAATGTATTTTAAAAGACATTTGTTTTGTATGATCTGAAAATCGCCAATCAAAGCTCACCAAACTTCTACCAACACAAAATTATCAGAAGGGGCCCAAAGAGTGGCCCAAAAAAAGGTCTGCTGACTGGCTCCCGACCTGAGTATTCTGGGTGGGAGGCCGCCCCCCTATCAGAACACAAGAGCTTAGCGGGGGAGATTGTTGTACTAACATTGGATTGTTAGTACAGCGGCTCTGTCCTGAGCTGTATTTTTTTGAATGAAAAAAAAAAACAGCAGTGTACGAGGCTTAACTTTTAGTAATGTGTCTATTGTGCTATTTACTGTTCATATTAGGGTTTGATGGAGAGAAAGCTGCACATGAGGACCTGCCTCTACTGTTTATTTGTGGAACTGTGTTTTCTCTACTTCTCCAGTTGCTTTTTTAATACCACCCCACCAGTAGAATTTAGCTCTGACATGAGGAAACAAAGCCCTGTCTCTACCAAGGTGACTGCCTACACACAGAAACACAAAAACAATACATGGTAAAGCTGGGCATAGGGTTGCAGTAAAGAATAATTAATCAATTCCCTCCCACTGAGCTATTGTGTTCTCCCAGTGGCAGGGCAGGGTAAGCCGTCCATGCTGAGAGAACACACAGTGAACAGTGATTTTTTCTAGCAGCTATAGCCAATGTCAAAAATCCAACAGGCTGAATGTACCCAAGTTGATTGTTCAACCAACTTGGGTACAATAAGCCTGCCCATACATGGTTAGAACCTCGGCTTGTCCCTGAAACTGGTTGAGATTTGGCCGGCTTAAATCAATATAAGGAAAAAGACCAATTGCAGTTAGCCTACAGCCTTTTTTGCCAAAGCTTCCACAGTTCAGTTGCGGTAATACGGTAAAACGTATGGTTACTCCTGTTTTTTTTAACTTGTTTTAATTCTGTCATGTATGTTTTAAGTTTTCATGGATATTGTATTATCTTTCAGGGTTTGCAAAAAACATGCATCAACAAATTCTAAAGCCCATCCATGCATTAGTGTCTTTCCTATTCCTCCATCTTTACAGATTCCCCTTTACATTCTATTTATACAAAGCAGGATATTACCACGTAATTTGGCACTAATTTATTTACTTCCCCTGCCATCTTCCCCATATATTTTAGACAGTAAGGAAAGGCTAATTAATACAGGGTGAAACGTTCAACGACCAAACTATTGTATTGTATGTCAGCTATACAAATTGTAGCATTTTATGTAATGCCCATGTGTATTAAAGCTTTGAACTTTTCTACAGCATATGTATGCTATCTAAGAGATTTGTAGACTAATAACACAACCTCTGACTTTGCTTTCCCACGATGCTGTGCAGAGAAGTCTTACAATTATAAGTGGTTATTTGAAAATGTCAGCTTTTACTATAGGATGGAAAAGATTTAGCCAATATAGTAAGACAGTTAAGTGTATTTCAGACTTTGATATGCATTAATGCCCATAAGTAATTTTACCTACTTTTTAACATACTATATGAGGACCAAGTAATGTAATGAAGTTATGGCTCTCAAAATAAATCCATAAATTACTTTTGTAAACATTTAATGCATTTGTTCTGGTGTCATCAAATTAAAACAGACACTGATATATTGAAGTCTTGCTTTGACATTCAGAACAGCCTACAAAGTTAACCACTTCCCGACGGCCGTACGAATATGTGCGGCTGCAGGGTGGTTCTAAATCTCTGACAGGACACATATATGCGTCCTCCGCTCTTCCAGGCCACTAGAGGGCACGCGCGCGCCGCCGGTGGCACGCGCGTGCCCGCCGCATTCCTGAGATACCGATGCGCGTGCCTGGCGGCCACGATGTCCGCCAGGCACTCGTAATCGGCGGTTACAGGGACAAGGATCTCTGTGTGTAAACACAGAGATCCATGCCCTGTCAGGGGAGAGAGGAGATCGATATGTGTCTCTTGTACATAGGGACACAGCATCAGTCGCCTCCCCCAATCACCCCCCTCCCCCCACAGTTAGAACACACCCAGGGAATACATTTAACCCCTTCCATGCCCCCCTAGTGTTAACCCCTTCACTGCCAGTCACATTTATACAGTAATCGGTGCATTTTTATAGCACTGATCGCAGTATAAATGTGAATGGCGCCAAAAATGTGTCAAAAGTGTCCGATGTGTCCGCCATAACGTCGCAGTCCCAATAAAAATCGCAGATCGCCGCCATTACTAGTAAAAAAAAATAATAATAAAAATTAATAATAATTCTGTCCCCTATTTTGTAAGCGATATAACTTTTGCGCAAACCAGTCGCTTATTGCGATATTTTTTTTTTTTTTAAATGGGCTATTTATTATAGTAACAAGTAAAAAAAATTTACTTTTTTTCCAAATTGTCGCTATTTTTTGTTTATGGCGCAAAAAATAAAAACCGCAGAGGTGATCAAATACCACCAAAAGAAAGCTCTATTTGTGAGGAAAAAAAGACGCCAATTTTGTTTGGGAGCCTTGTCGCACGACCGCGCAATTGTCAGTTAAAGCGACGCAGTGCCAGAAGCTGAAATTTCACCTGGTCAGGAAGGGGTATACGTGCCCAGTAAGGAAGTGGTTAAAATATTATACAAATTCTAATGCCGCATACACATGGTCACTTTATGTGATGAAAAAAACCCGACGTTTTTAAAAACGTCATTTAAAATGACCGTGTGTGGGGAAAACGTCGTTTTATGTCTTCTGAAAAACGTAAAAAAAAAAAAAATTCGAGCATGCTTCAATTTTTTGTGTCGTTTTTCGAAACATCGTTTTTTGTGTCATAAAAAATCACCGTGTGTAGCTAAAACGATGTTTAAAACAACGTTTTTAAACCCGCGCATGCTCAGAAGCAAGGTATGAAGCGAGCTTCAATGGAAAAGAGCGCTGAACATAACCGCGCTTTGCTAGAGCATTTTGAAAAAACGATGGTGTGTAGGCCACGTCGTTTTTTTAAATTGAAGTTTCAACAACGTCGTTTTGTTTCATGATATAAAATGTCATTTTATTTCATCACAAAAAACGACCGTCTGTACACGGCATAAGACCACACACTGCCTAGATACAATGTAACAGTAGAGGCGCATACCGCATTAAATACAATCTGTTGTTCACTTGCATAATTTAAATAAAGTTCAAATTCTTCTGGGTTTACAAAGAAATTACAGAGTCTGAATTGAACTATTTATTTTTTATTGAAAACTGAAAAAAAAAAATAGAACATAAGTATGCTCTTACGTATGCTCTACACTTGTGTTAATATAGCTAATAAGCAAGACATAACAACAACAGCTCTGTGTTCAGGCTATGCCTAGACTTGTTTAAAACTTCCTTAAAACTTGGCCAAAGGGTGACTGACCTTTATTACCCTATAACAAAGTTTGGGTAATATTGGGTAAAATTTACAGTTTTTAATATTCATTCAACATTATTACATTGTAATATCTATATGCATAAATTTTACTGTTTTACGGTATATATTTTTAATCATTATTAAAACCTTATTGCATTTAGATAATGACCTAGGATTATGTAGTCCTTGCAATTCAAGGCATTCCTGTGTTTATTAGCTTTATTCACCATAGTATTATGCCTCTGCACAAGTGATAATGATATATAGGAGGAGATTTACTAAAACTGGTGCCCCCAGAATCTGGTGCAGCTATGCATAGTAACCAATCAGCTTCTATGTTTTATTGTCAAAGCCTAAGGCTCAGTTCACACTGCCATGGCCTAAAAGTCGTGTGACTTACAATGCAACTTTGCTAGGGAACTTCAGTGTAACTTCATGCAACTTGAAGTGACTTTGAAGTGACTTTGAAACAACTTTAAAGCAACTTCAGGGAATACCTGCGTAATCTTTCTTTAAAGTGGAGGTTCCCCCTAAAAAAAAATTCTAACAATACATTCAGAAGACTGATTACACTGCGGGTAGGCTGGGTTTTTTTGTTTTTTTTTTCGTACATACCTCGTTATCGCAGTTTCATCCCTCGGCTTCCGGGTATGATTCTTGCTGGACCTAGTTGATTGACGTTCCTCCGACCGGCGCATACTTCGCGTCAAGGACGTCATTGTTTTGACGTGGACGTAAATTACGTCCATCCCGATTCACGGACGACAAAAAAAATTCAAATTAAACGCGGGAACGACGGCCATACTTAACATAGCAGGTTTAACTATACGCCACCAAATAGCAGGTTTAACTATATGCCGAGAAAAGCCGACGTAAAAGAATGCGACAGCCGCTCGTACGTTTGTGGATCGTCGGAAATAGCTAATTTGCATACTTGCATACTGCCACCCCCCCTGTCCACTACCCCCTGTGCTCTTCACCTCCCCCATGCTTTACACAACCCCCTTGTGCTCTCGTCCTCCCCCCATGCTCTCGGCCCCTCCTGTGTTTTCCACCTCCCCCCATCCTCTCTGCCGCACCCCTGTACTCTCCACTTCCCCCTGTGCTCTCCACATCCCTCCATGCTCCCTGCCACCCTCCCTGTGCTGTCCACTTTCCCCCTGTGCTCTTCACCTCCCCCCATGCTCTCCGCCAGCCCCCTGTGCTCTCCACCTTCCCCCATGCTCTACACCACCCCCCTGTGCTCTCCACATCCCCCCATGCATATAGAACAAATATTCTCTATCTTTTTTCCTGCAGTCTCGGAATGCCTGCGAGAGGTAGAGAAGAATCAGGCATTTAGAGCCTGCAGGAGGAATATGGAGAGAATGATTGTTCTACATGCACCCGCCCCACTGCTCCTCCTATCCTGCTTCTTTCTGCTGCCCCCGGGCTCTCCACCCCACCCATACTCTTTGCTCCATTGTGCTCTCCACCTACCCCAATGCTCACCACCTCCCCCAATGCTCACTATCTCCCCCTATGCTCTCCACCTCCCCCAATGCTCTCCAGTCCCCCATGCTCTTCACCTCCCCCAATGCTCTCCACCCCCCATGCTCTCCACCTTCACCAATGCTTTCCAGCCCCCCCATGCTCTCCACCTCTCCCAATCCTCTCAGGTCCCCAATGTTCTCCACCTCCCCCTCTGCTCTCCACATCCCGCCATGCTCTCTGCCACCCCCTGTGCTGTCCACTTTCCCTCTGTGCTCTTCACATCCCCCCATGCTCTCCGCCACCCCCTGTGCTCTCGTCCTCCCCCCATGCTCTCCGCCACCCCCCTGTGCTTTCCACCTCCCCCATGCTCTCCGCCACCCCCTGTGCTCTCGTCCTCCCCCCATGCTCTCCGCCACCCCCTGTGCTTTCCACCTCCTCCCATGCTCTCCGCCACCCCCCTGTGCTCTCCACATCCCCCCATGCTCTCCGCTGCCCCCTGAGCTCTCCAATTCCCCCTGTGCTCTCCGCTGCCCCCTGTGCTCTCCAATTCTCCCCCTGTGCTCTCCACCTCCCCCATGCTCTCCGCTGACCCCCTGTGCTCTCCCCTTTCTCCCTGTGTTCTCTGCCTCACCTGTGCTCTCACCCCACCCCATGTTCTCAAGGTTCTTCCCTGTGCTCTCCACCCCCCCATGCTCTTTTCTGGTCCCCCCCCCACACACACACACACACCTCTGCTGGGTTCCATCAGGGTGGAGAGTAGGGAAAGGGCCGGTTAACATGTTATGGGCTGCTCAATCCAAAAGGCCTGGGCATATTTTTTGTCCCAGTTCGGGCCTGGTTGTACATAGAAACAGTAAATCCATAGTACAAAATCATAAAACATAACAGTTATCAAATCATTCGTCGTTTATGAGGGCATATCCCCAACCATGTAAATGGAGGAGGGTGGGAGTCCCGTATCTCCAGACACCCCAAATGGGCACTAACAGCGTCATGGAGAGGGGAGCAGTCCACCCAGCTTATAAGCCAGTTTCAACTAGTGTACCCTTCATTTTTAATTGCTTGTATTGCAATAAACCAAAAAAAAAACATATACATAAAAGTTACTATATTTGTTATAAAATAATAACATATTTGGAGTCTTACATCATGATGTCTCTAATTATTCATTCAGCAAGTCAAAAATACAAATGAATCAGATGTATAAAAAGGGGAAAGTCATAGTATTAGCATAATGAAATGATGAAAGTACATGTAAAACAAAGGTAGGCAATTTGTATAATTTGGGCAAGTCTCAAGTACTTTTGCAGAGTATGAAGGACAGAGGTGTGTTCCCTAGGTGGACTATGAAAAGAAAAAAGGAAAGGAAGATGGAAGGTAAATATGATGATTGGAAGGAAGAGGATAGTGCAAAGAAAGTGTTATGGTGTTAGAGTACCTTAAAGTAGTGCTAAACCCTGATGCCGCATACACACGATCGGTCAAACCGATGAGAACGGTTTGATGGACCGTTTTCATCAGACCAAACCGATCCTGTGTAGGCCCCATCGGTTATTTATTCATCGGTTAAAAAAATTCAATCTTGTTTTAAATTTAACCGATGGATACCTAACCGATAGAAAAAAAACGATCGTTTGTAGGCATGTCCATCCGTTAAAAATCCACGCATGCTCAGAATCAAGTCGATGCATGATTGAAAGCATTGAACTTCGTTTTTTTCAGCACGTCGTTGTGTTTTATCTCACCACGTTCTGACACGATCGTTTAACTGATGGTGTGTAGGCACGACTGATCATCAGTCAGCTTCATCGGTTAACCGATGGAAAAATCCATCAGACCGTTTTCATCGGATGGACCGATCGTGTGTACGCGGCATAATAGTAAAGCTTATCTTTGAATTAATACCCACCCAAATAGTATCAAATGTGTTTTTGTGCCCCAAATACTTACATATTTGATGCCTCTGTTCATCTCCTTCCTGTGTCTGATTATCTTTATCCCCAAATATCCAGTTGGGAGAGTGCCTTGTGAGCAACAGTAGGGCCAGCATATGTGCAGCATGAGCTGGAGGAGTGTGCACAGTGGGGGCAGATCTCCTGTGCTGTGTCTGGTTGGTGCATGTGCCATATAGGCCTGACAGTGCTGCTTTTGACTGCGCTTGTTGTGCAGTCACTGTTCTTTTTTTTTTTTGCTTTGACATTAGGTTTGTTCAGTGCAAGAACAGTAACACAGATCACAGATTCACAAAACAATACTGCACATATATCGGACATAGCAGCTGCTCTGCGCATGTGTTGGGCAAGGCATAATGCACACATGCTGGCCAAGCACAGTGCAAGAAAGCACACATGAAAGCTGTCCCCCATTGCACATGTGCTGGCAGGACAGTGCCAACTGCTCAGCATCAGTGGTTCTACTCCGTATACGGCCCAGAAAAAAATCAAATCCAGCAAAAGCATGCATGTCTAGGGAGACACTGGAGACCAAGGTGGCACCCTACAAGTGGAAACAGCACACTGCAACTTTGATGGCTTTTAAAATATAGGTTGCAAGTTTATGTTGAGATTTAGTAAGGAAGGGGGCTTAAGACGGAGAAGCATCAACCATGGGTCATTGGAAATTGTAGTGTGAAACAAGCTGTGCAAGAGTTTACATATTTTGGTCCAGAGCCTACTCAGCTTCAGACAAGTCCATCATACGTGCATAACATATATGTATGCATTGAATCCTCTAAAATACTTATTTGGTAGCACATGGTGGAGGTGTACAAGCCTGGAGTGTGCCACGTAAGTGTGACCAAACTCAACTTGATATGAGGGACTCATATGGGATAAAAAAAAAAATAATAATTTGAGATAAATAACAGCAAAAGTGGTACTCTGGTATGATGGTTTGGTATGGTGTATTTGAAACTAAATAGAATTTTTCCAAATGCTTTCTACTTTTGAAGTCTACAATTACCTACCTGTTCAGAAAATGTGCATGTTTTTAGGCACGTTGAGCTCAGAAAATTATAAATGTATTTATAAATTATGTATATCTAAAGCCATGTGTTCTTTTTTTTTTTTGCCATGTGTGTCTGGAATTTTTTTTTTTTTTTTTTACCCCCTGCCATGTTGACATAAAAGGAAGTAAGATGCCCTCTTAGTCTGAGTTCACACATGCTGAGGCCACGACTCACAGCATGGGGCCCGATGAGTCCCTGTTCACCAATTTAGGTGCGAATCAGGTCTGAATGTTTGCCTGAGCTTGCAACTGAATTGGAACCAACGACTAACAGGACCCTTTTTAAATGTGGAATGCGGCCACCCCATTATTTTCAAAAGCTTTCATTTTAGATAAATTGTATTTAAAAAGGCCTAATGTGACTAAACTAACAACTAATAATACACCTAGTTGAAGAAGTATATGTTTTCTGCTATTGTCTTGAATATCCTGTTTTTAGTTACAGCCTTGAGAAATTCTGTCAGGTGTCTCTAAATTGTGTTTGAGAAACAATCTCATTAGTTCATCTTGGTTCAATGTAAAAATGATTAGGTCAAATTTTACTCTATGTGATCAGTAATTAAAACAAATAATTATCAACTAACCAAAAAACTATTAAGTAGATGCTAACGGCAACGTTTTGTATACCGCCTACTGGTCTAGAGTAATTTTCACACAAAATCATTGTACTTGTCTATCTAGCGCTAATGCTTTCTCATGATGAAGAATTCAGGGGTTAATTATTAATTTGTCATTATCAGTCGAGATTAATTAAGTCAATAGTACATTCTGCAGTAATGTGCCCCATTCGCCATTATCACAGTTCAGTGAATAACCTTTTTGCTACACCCCCTACAATGCAATTAGTTTCAGTCGTTTTCATTATTATACCGACGTTTATATGGGAGAAATTAATTGCATCTCCTCTTAGGTCTATACAGATAACAAAGCACTATTGTTTCTTATGCATGCAATATCGCATTGAAAATATCGATTTTTATTTTTGTTAGTTAGCTGGATATAGCTGCTTCTTTCAAATTAGAAAAGCTTTTTTTTTTGTTCCTGTTTTTCAAGTGCATGAAATATTTAGCAGTTGGTTGAAATAAGGAATACACATTTTCCATAAAGCTGTACCAACAAAACCCATCAATGTGATAGTTAATTAAGTGTGACCTAAGCCAACTTGACTTGAGCTCTGCATTAAATGCACAAAACCCATTTGAGCTGACCAACAGCAGAAGTGGTACTCAGAGAAATTGAAAAGGATTTTCCCAAATGCTTTCTACTTACTTACAGCACTCAAGTAATGGCTGAAGATTAGCATATGACATGACAGATTACATTAAGTCATGTCTTTGCGGTGCTTTATGACAGCGCTATAGTATTAGCTTCTAAGCACCAGCACATCGAGGCATGCAAATGTTTTCAGACCCTCTTATTCAAATCTACAAGCTGACATGGCAACCTTGATATGATTATTAGTCATTTGAGAGAACGCTAATTCACGTCATCAGATAACAAGTGCTGCTAAAAGGTTACAGAAACTGCCTGCTTTTAATGAAGCCCTCAAAAATTCAGCAGTCTTTTTTAAGTAATTTCTTTAAAACACAAAAGATTATGAGTGCCCTATGACGAGAAAATGGTAAAAAATGGAAACATTTGAAATTTTAATAAAATTCAAACATTATCTTTTCTATTAACACACATGTTATATATAGAACCATCAGCCACTGCATTCTAATGTTTCCCAATGGTCCAATGCACTTAAAGTGGATGTCAGCATTTACATTTTTAGTGTGATCCTGTCAGCACATGGTCACTTGTATGTAAAACATACCCGCACAAGGATACTTACCTTTCTGGCAGCAATTTCTTGAAAAGTCACTACTTCACTGTCCACTATGCTTTGCAAGGAGGGGTCAAATAACTGTTTTATCGCCACTCACTGTGGTTCCTCCAACTAACTTATCTACCCTGTAGTGACATATGAGTGGGAAAAATCACAATGAGGAATAGCATTTCATTCATACTCGGTTTTTAAGAAACAAACTGCCTAAAGTTAAGAATAGGGGGCATCACTACAGTGATCCTGCATTAATAATTTAATGATGCAATAGGCACCACTGATGTCAGAAGGTCAGCAGTCACAAAATATTGAGTGAATATTCACTTCAATCTAAACGTGTGAAAAGCAAATTCCTGTGCTGTTGGTCAAATCTCACTATAAACTGTAAAGATATTAATTTGAGATATAGGCTTGACAGGTCAAGTTGGAGTAAAGCTCCAACTGGAGTAAATTCAGAAAATGTGTTCATCAGCGCATTCGATCCTGCCATCAAATAATCTCCTTCAAATGCCCTTAAAGCAGTATCAAAAACCCCAAAACAAAATTATATTTTCCTGGTACCTCCATGGCAGCATATATGTAATAGTAGCCCTGCCTACTTCTGCCCACAGGACCAGTGCATAGCTAGAAAAGGTTTACACCCAAACAACAGCCCATTCCCTTTTTGTCCTCATGGAACTTGCAGCCAATGTGAATAGAAGAAACCCTCAGGGCCCTTTCACACGGGCGGATCAGTAATGATGCGCTCCGTGTGTCCGCAAAAGCTCAGCGAGGATCCTCCGTAAAATCCCAGCTGAGCCATCGGCTGACAGGGCGGTCCCCGCACACTGTGCAGGGACCGCCCTGTCTTTCTTACGCTCTCCCCTATGGGGGATCGGATGAACACGGACCGTATGTCCGTGTTCATCCGATCCGCCAGACGGAAGAAAAATAGGATTTTCTTCCGTCCGATTTTGCGGATATTTGCGGAGGCAGACGATTATGACCATCCGCTGACACCCGCAATCACATAGGGACTAATGTATGTCCCGTTTTCATCCGCAACGGATGGATGAAAATGCGGACATACAGTCCGCATGTCTGAAAGGGCCCTTACCCACCACCTTTGGTGGTTTTTCCACGCAGGTTTAGCCTCTTCTGTAGTGTAGTCCTTGACCTTGGGATGCCAAATGCTCTGATAAGGCAGAGAGCCCCTTTGGTGGATATTTTTGGGTGAAATTTTGGTGCTAACTAGTCCCACATACAGCAGCCTGAACTTCCTCAGAAGTGCTGTCAGTGTCTGGAGCCTGTGGCAATCCATGGAACTGCGACACTGCATTTCCAAAACAAGTATGTTTTAAAAATGTGGAGAATTTAGCTGTGAATGGCCCTATAAGTTGTGTGTTACATCTCCTCTCGGATGGGCTGCAGCTGCACCATGTTCCAGTATGCATTCTAGTGGCAATTGTGGAAGATAGCTGTGTCTACATTCAAGGAAATTATTAATTTGTCTGAACATGCGAAGTGGATAAGCTCACAAGGGGGCCATCTTTGATTTGGGCAAATACTACCCAGTGGCCATCTTGGAGTGGGCCAAGACTACATGGAAGCCATCTTTGAAGTGGGCATGCATTACCAATCTGGGATCCTGCCCCTTGTCCATTGGTCAACACCTTGTGTATTAGGATACTGGACCCAGTACTAGCCGTATTTCCTTCCTGAAATATTCTCATAAAGAAATCCTTAGATGGGGAATAATCGGTCTGTGCTCCATCAAGCAACCTGACATGGTCCTCCAGATATTACAGTAATTTGGATAGGTTCAGAGCCTTCAGAGATTGTTGCTGTAACCAACTCACTTTTTGATTGTTTCGATGGCCCTGCTCACAGCTAAGTGCTTTTGCTCATTGATAACTTTTCACACTCAGATTCAAGCTGTCTGGAGTAGGGTTGATTTAAATATCTACTTTTGTATGAGAGGCCTAGAACTGAGGTTAGCATCATGTGAGACAATTCCTTTGGCCTTGTTTCACCACGCCAGGCTCCAGCCTTGTCAGGCATGAGCATTACAGGTATACATAGTGGCAGGCAGGCTGCATCTGACAGCAGCGCCTAAACCTGTAAGCCTGATTTCTACCCCTGGAGCTATTCCTGAAGGTTTGTCAGAAGTAGGTCGACTACCAAGCCCCTGAGGTGGTCAAACTAAAGGCTAGGCAATTTTGGCCCATGTGCAGTGGTACTCTGGTAGGATGCTACTGTGAATCTTAGTAACTCCGTCCCTCATTTGTCTAATATATTCATAATACAAAGCAATCCGGTGTTCCAGCCTGATCCAGACAGATATGATACGCCAACCTAAAAGGGACGCAGGACAGTTGTTCTGAGGGATCTACTGAATAAGGATCAAGGAATGTGTTTTGCCATCCAGCTTACAGCTGCTTTTGAGACAGCTTGATGATTAATGCTCAAATTCTGAAATAGGACATCATGAAGTCTAGGAATCCCTTGATGCTAAGTGGGGAGGTCTACTTCTTCATGTTAAATCTTTCGCTGGACATGTGATGCATGGTTATCTTGGCGTAAGCCTCAAAACTTTCTTACCAGGAGTTTCTTCACTGGACATGTCCTTTCCTGCAGCTGGGCCTAGGTCAGCATTTAGCTCTTAATATTTCTGCCCATGTGACTTTGTGACCAAGTAGTTTACTCTAATGCCTTGTACACATGCTCGGTTTTCCCGGCGGTAAAAAGTCAGCCTGGAAAACCTAGGGGAAAGCAGAGAACCTGCTCGGTAGCTTTTACACACGGCCGGTTTTACACACGGCCGGTTTTACACACGGCCGGTTTTCCCAACAGCAAAACTGCAATGAGAGCTTTGGTCGGCCGTGTGTATGCTCCACTGCTTCTCTTTTTTTTCCCGCCGGTATTCCTGGTGATTTTCCTGTCAGGAAAACTGCGATGGAGCATACACCCGGCCGGTTTTCCCCGGCCAAAAGCTGTCATGGCAGAACCGGTCATGTGTACGAGGCAACAGCCTTCACTTGGGGTTATGACTGTTCAAGACTAGTGGCCTTGTCTGGCATGGAACCTTTCATAGGTTTAACATAAGGCAAGGTTGTTAGAACTCCATCTTTCTATCTGTCTCCTCAAACAGTATATCCTTTTTTAGTTCTTTGGTCTGCATCCAGATCACCCAAAAGGAAGTTTCCGTCTCCTGGTTGGATGTGGTCTAGTTGGAAAGTTTATCTCTCAGCCTTTACTTTCCTCTTGTTTTTCAAGATGGACCCTGTGCTGATGCTCCAATTTCTAGCTTCATCATGTCAAGTCGACTCAGCAGACCATCAACCAACTCCATGGTCTAGGGTTCAGGTTCCATCCTTTCCTGACAACATGCACTGTACTAAATCTATGAGTGCATCCTGAGATTTTGGCTGCAGACTATGGTTTCTCAGATCGAC
Source organism: Rana temporaria (assembly GCF_905171775.1). Classification (NCBI taxonomy): domain Eukaryota; kingdom Metazoa; phylum Chordata; class Amphibia; order Anura; family Ranidae; genus Rana; species Rana temporaria. The sequence continues at coordinate 145,200,978 of NC_053495.1, forward strand.
AAGGCTGCCACCTAGGCTTCTATCCTCACTTTCCCTATGTTCTACCAGGGGCTTGAGGCGATTGTAGCTGGATTAGCGCAATTGCTACAGGAGCATTTGGATGATGTTCGTTGTACTTTTTCTGTCTACGCTGGCATTTTGGGGTAGGCTTTTGGGGCATGTCCCCTTGAGGGGAGTGCACTCTGGGGGGCCAGTCCTGGGGATTTGAATGTTGGTGAGGGTGGGGAGGGTATCACAGATGGTGCTCAATTGTTTTTCCACCAAGTGGACATTCATCCTTATCTGACGCCAGCTTCTGGTATAAGAATTCTTAGTGAAGCTCTTTGAGCTGCAGGCAGTTCACAGCTTTGCTGTTGTCATGACATCAAGAGCGTGTGGGCATTTGTTTGCCTATCCCATGGTGGGATTGTTTTGTCTGACTTAGGGGAAGAATTCCTTCAATACATCCAGATCAATGATGGCACACTTGCAAACAGTCAATAGCTAGCCATAGCAGCTATACCTAGCTCCTTAGAAACCAGTAATAGTAAACGACTCCAACACACAATCATCTTGTGGTTCCTAAAGTTAATTATAAGGTCCAACTCTATGGCTGGGCTGCAACCACCAAAAGTAATTAATGTACGTTCCTTCACCAGCTTTTGGACATCGTGGGCCTTATGAAGAGATGTCAGCCAACACTACAGGTAGGAGAGCCAATCAGGTTGTATTATGGCGCAATCCTTTAGCACTACTGATGGGCTATCTTTGGAGGGAAGCTAGTAGATGTGGGTTATAACTGTATGCAAGTGTGGAGGAAATTTTTGAGGATGTGGGGAAGAAGGATCCAACTAATATTCTATGGAGCTGCCCAATCCTATGCAACTTCTGATTTCTAATTTTGGAAGTAGCTCAATCCAAGTTCCTACCGACCCCCAGTCTAACTATACTCAATCTCTGTATTGAAAAATTTCCTCCACACTTGCATACAGTTATAACCCACATCTTATTGGCCGCAAGACTATCAATTACCAAATTATGGAAAACTACCATTACCCCATCAGTGGAGAATATGATCCAATTGATTCAGACTAGGGATGAGCTTCGCGTTCGACTCGAACCCATGTTCGAGTCGAACATTGCCTGTTCGATTGTTCATCGAAATTCGAACAAAACGGGTCGTTCGCGCCAAATTCAAGTGACGCGCCACGGCCCATAATTCACTGCGGCATTGGGCGCTGATGATTGGCCAAGCATGCACTATGACCCGCATGCTTGGCCAATCACAGCGCACAAAAAACAGAGAGCCATAATTGGCCAAAGCCAGGGTGGCTTTGGCCAATTATGGCTCAGGGCTTTAGCACACGCCCCACACTATAAAAGGCAGCCTACAAGGTGGCCTTGTGTAGTGTGTTGCGGCGGTGTTAGAGAGAACAGATCAGTCTTAGAGAGAGAGAGAGATTCTAGATAGATAGAGCAGGCAGGCTAGTCAGTTTAGTTAAATTTACAGTGTGTAAAGGATATATATATATACACATCCCAGGTGTTGTACATATATTTATACACTGTATAGTTTAGCTAGATCAGCTTTTCCTATCTGTCAGGCAGTTGATTGTGCTAGCTGCAGTGTTCTAACATTGTATTGCCCGTGTGCTGTATAGTTTGCACCTAAACGTACTTGGTGTTTACTGCACTTGTGTTGTATAGTTTGCACCTAAACATACTTGGTGTTTACTGCACTTGTGCTGTATAGTTTGCACTTAAACCTACTTGGAGTTTACTGCACTTGTGCTGTATAGTTTGCACCAAAACGTACTTGGAGTTTACTGCACTTGTGATGTATAGTTTGCACCTAAACGTACTTGGTGTTTACTGCACTTGTGCTGTATAGTTTGCACTTAAACCTACTTGGAGTTTACTGCACTTGTGCTGTATAGTTTGCACCTAAACGTACTTGGTGTTTACTGCACTTGTGCTGTATAGTTTGCACTTAAACCTACTTGGAGTTTACTGTACTTGTGCTGTATATTTTGCACCTAAACGTACGCGGGGGCAGATCCACAGAGAGAGTACGCCGGCGTATCTACTGATACGCCGGCGTACTTTCAAGTTTCCCGCGTTGTATCGTTGTTTTTAATTCTCAAAACAAGATACGACCGCATCTGGGTTAGATCCCGACAGGCGTACGTCTTCGTACGCCTTCGGATCTAAGATGCAATTCTTTGGCGTCCGCTGGGCGGTGTTCCTGTCGTTTTCCGCGTCGAGTATGCAAATTAGCTATTTCCGACGATCCACGAAAGTACGAGCGGCCGTCGCATTCTTTTACGGCGTCTCTAGTCAGCTTTTTCCGGCGTATAGTTAAAGCTGCTGTTTCGTGGCATATAGTTAGACTTGCTATGTTAAGTATGGCCGTCGTTCCCACGTTTAATTTGAATTTTTTTTTCCGTTTGCGTAAGTCGTCCGTGAATCGCGGGATGGACGTAATTTACGTCCAAGTCAAAACAATGACGTCCTTGCGACGTCATTTCGCCCAATGCACGGCGGGAAATTTAGGCAGGGCGCATGCGCAGTTCATTCAGCGCGGGGACACGCTTCATTTAAATGAAACATGCCCCCCTACTCGCCGATTTATATTAGGCACCGTTACGCCACGAGAGATACACTACGCCGCCGTAACTTACGGCGCAAATTCTTTGTGGATTCAAAGCTGCCAAAAGTAAGTTACAGCGGCGTAGCGTATCTCACATACGCTGCGCCCATCTAATTGTATGTGGATCTGCCCCCTAGTGTTTACTGCACTTGTGCTGTATAGTTTACACCTAAACGTACTTGGTGTTTACTGCACTTGTGCTGTATAGTTTGCACCTAAACGTACTTGGTGTTTACTGCACTTGTGCTGTATAGTTTGCACTTAAACCTACTTGGAGTTTACTGCACTTGTGCTGTATAGTTTGCACCTAAACGTACTTGGAGTTTACTGCACTTGTGATGTATAGTTTGCACCTAAACGTACTTGGTGTTTACTGCACTTGTGCTGTATAGTTTGCACTTAAACCTACTTGGAGTTTACTGCACTTTCGATCGGCGCAGCGTATCAGAGATACACTACGCCGCCGTACCTTACCTGGCGTATATTCGAATCCTCAGCGAGTTTGCGCCGTAAGTTACGGCGGCGTAGTGTATTTTTGGCGGCTGATTTCAAATTGGGCGGATTGGGGGCGGGTTTCATTTAAATGAAGCGCGTCCCCGCGCCGAATGAACTGCGCATGCGTCGTCCAGAAATTTCCCTCCGTGCTTTGCGCGAAAATGACGTCGCAACAACGTCATTTTTTTAACTTAGACGTGAGTTACGTCCATCCCTATTCACGGACGACTTTTTTTTTGAAATTTTAACGCGGGAACGACGGCCATACTTAACATGGCAAGTCTATCTATACGCCGAAAAATACCAGCTTTAACTATACGCCAGAAAAAGCCGACTACAGACGGCGTTATAAAATGCGACGGCCGCACGTACGTTCGTGGATCGTCGTAAATCGCAAATTTGCGAAAACGCCGCAAACTCCACCCAGCGAGTGCCGAAGTATTGCGCCTACGATCCGAAGGCGTACGAAGCCGTACGCCTGTCGGATCGAACCCAGAAGCCGTTGTATCTTGGTTTGAGGATTCAAACTAAAGATACGACGCGGGAAATTTGAAAGTACGCCGGCGTATCAGTAGATACCCCAGCGTACTTGCTCTGTGGATCTGGCCCTTGGTGTTTACTGCACTTGTGCTGTATAGTTTGCACTTAAGCCTACTTGGAGTTTACTGCACTTGTGCTGTATAGTTTGTACCTAAACGTACTTGGTGTTTACTGCACTTGTGCTGTATAGTTTGCACCTAAACCTACTTGGTGTATACTGCAAGTGTGCTTATTAGTTTGCACATAAAGCTACTTGGTGTGTACTGCACGTGTCCTCTGCAGTTTGCACCTAAAGCTACGAGGTGTGTGTACTGATTTTGTCCTCTTCAGGCCATTATAATGTCTGGAAGGACAACAAAGAGAGGCAGAGAGTCACGAGGGCAAGCAGGCTCTGCATCTAGAGGCAATAGTGCTGGTGGTGGACACGGTGCATCCTCTTCAGCACGTGGCCGTTGCACACGCACGTCCTTCTTTTCGGGAGCTGGCCGTTTTGAACCTCAACATGCAGACAAATTGGTAGAGTGGATGACCAAGCCATCCTCATCCTCGTCCTCATCCTCTCTCACCCAGGCTCAGTGTACTTTGTCTGGCGAATTAGCTGCCAATGGATGAAAAGAGGTCCTGGACTGCTGCACTCCTTAAAACGATATCTTTATTCAGCAAGTGAAATCCAAAAAAACAAAAAACAACCAGCAATGTTGCAGTAAAAAAGAAGTGAACAAAAGGAAAAGGATGGCTGACATGTTTCACATTGTGTGATGCTTACTCGTAGCATCACACTCGTAGCAAATTAGCTGCCAAGGCGTCCTCTTCCCTCTGCTCAATGGCATCACTTACTCCTTCCCTAGTCCCACCATGTCCTCCTGAGGAGTCCCCCGAACTGTTTCAACACAGTGTTGGGTACATGCTGCATGAAGATGTGCAGCGTTTTGAAGGCTCCGATGATGTACCACAGATAGAGGAAGGCAGTAATGTGAGCCCAGAGAGAGGGGGTGCCCGAGAGGGACAGCAATCTGGCAGTCATGTTCCCCCAGCTGCAGCATACTGCCAGGTTTTCGACAGTGATGAGGAGGGAGGGGATGATAAGGTCACTGACTCTACATGGGTGCCTGATAGGAGAGAGGAGGAGGAAGAGGAGGAGGAGGAAGAGGCACAGGCACATCTCCAAAGAGGCAGGATGCCCTCCAGGGGCCAGCTTAAGGGCAGCACACCAACTGCATTACATTGCAGAGCTACACCTGTGCAGGGCGCTGCTGTGTCTCAAAGTTACTGCAAAAGTTCTTTGGTGTGGGCCTTTTTTGAGACATGTGCATCAGATCGCACCGTTGCTATTTGCAACAAATGTCTCAAGCGTATCTCGCGTGGCCAAAACATCACCCGCTTGGGCACCACATGCTTGACCAGACATATGTCGACCTGCCATGCAGTTCGTTGGCAAGCATACCTGAAAGACCCACACCAAAGAACAAAGCATACCTCCCCTTGCCCCTCATCAGCTGGGATCTCCAACCCACTATACCCTCAGTCCTCTCTGAAGCCTGCACTGAAGGTGTAGAATTAGGTGTGTCACAACCTAGTAGTACATGTGGGCAATCTACTATCGGTACACCAATGTCAGATTGTACCAGCCAAATTTCCCTGCCCCAGCTGCTGCAGCGCGGAAAGAAGTACTCTCCCAGCCATCCACATGCCCAGCGGTTGAATGCTAGCTTAGCGAAATTGCTAGCACTTCAACTGCTGCCTTTTCAGTTGGTAGATTCTGCCCCCTTCCGTGAGTTTGTGGAATGCGCGGTACCTCAGTGGCAAGTTCCCAGATGCCACTTTTTCTCACGGAAGGCGATTCCGGCTCTCTACCGCCATGTGGAAGGCAATTTTCATGCCTCGCTGAACAGGGCGGTCAGTGGTAAGGTGCATATCACCGCTGACTCATGGTCCAGCAGGCATGCTTTCACAGCGCATTGGGTGACTCTGCTGGCAGCTGGGAAGGACGCAGGGCAAGGTACAGTAGTGTTGGAGGTTGTTCCGCCACCACGTCTCCAAAACACTCCTACCGGTTGTGACACACCTCTCTCCTCCACCCCCTCCTCTTCTTCTTCCTCTGTGGCCTCTTCCTGTGCTGATGTGTCCTTGGAACCAGCCGTGCTCTGTGTGCGTACGAGGGGCTAAGCAGGAAAGCAGGCAAAGAGATGCCATGCGGTGCTAGAGCTGGTGTGCTTGGGAGACAGGAGCAGAGGTGGTTGACGCCACGCCAGCTTAAGCCAGGAATGGTGGTTAGTGTCAACGGCACCGACCTCCTCTCTGCCCTGCGACAGGGACAACTGACCCATGTGCCCTGTTTTGCTCATGTTCTGAATTTGGTGGTGCAGCGGTTCTTGGGCAGGTACCTGGGCTTACAGGATGTCCTGAAGCAGGCCAGGAAAGTCTGTGTGCATTTCCGAAGGTCATATAATGCCACTGCTCGGCTGACAGACCTCCAAAGGGAATACAACCTGCCCAAGAACCGCCTAATCTGTGACATGCACACCAGATGGAAATCTACATTGGCCATGCTGCAGCGGCTGCACACGCAGCAGAGGGCCATCAATGAGTACCTGTGCCAATATGGCAGCAGAACTGGGTCAGGGGAGCTTGGTTTTTTTCCCCATGCCAGTGGGCCTTGATCAGAGATGCATACACTGTCACCATTTGAGGAGGCCACAAGGATGGTGAGCAGTGACAGTGCATGCATCAGTGAGACTGTCCCTCTTAATCACATGTTGGAGCACACGCTACGTGGAATAATGGACAGGGCCCTTGAGGCAGAACAGAGGGAGGAAGAGGAGGACTTCCTTACCTCTCAAGGCCTCCTTTATCCGGACAGTGGTCCTGCTTGCTCACCTAGCACACAGGAAGGGGACGAGGAGGAGGAGGAGGAGGATTGTATCATCAGCATGGAGGTGGAGCCTATCACTCAGCATCAGCAGCAGCAGTCTTCAAGGGATCATTTACAGTCCCAAGGAACCCATGGACTTTTACGTGGCTGGGATGAGGTGGCTGCGGATCCTGTCGTCCTCAGTGACCCAGAGGACTGTGCCACGAATGCCTCAGCAAACCTACGCTGCATGGCCTCCCTGATCTTGCAAAGCCTGCGTAAGGATCCTCGTATTCGTGGTATCAAGGAGAGGGATCATTACTGCCTGGCAACTCTCCTTGATCCACGTTACAAGAGTAAGGTTGAGGAGCTTATCTTGCTGTCGCAGAGGGAGCAGAGGATGAAACATATTCGGGAGGTCTTGCAGAAAGGTCTGTGCAACGCGTTCTCAGAACCTGGGGAATTACCAAATCCTGGTAAACATGTTGCCGAGGCTTCGGTGAGTCACAGAAGGAGCGGTGGAGAAGGTGGCCGTCTGACCGATGTGTTCAGACAATTTTTTAGTCCGGAGTCCCAAGGTATGACCGGTTCCAGCAACCATCGCCAGCGTCTGGTTTACATGGTGCGGGAATACCTAGGAGCAAGATCAGACTTGGACACCTTCCCCACCAAAAATCCTCTGGCTTACTGGGTCTTGGATGGATCACTGGCCAGAGCTTGCACAGTACGCAATTGAGCTACTGGCTTGTCCTGCATCCAGCGTTCTTTCAGAATGCACATTCAGTGCTGCTGGAGGCTTTGTGACCGATCACAGGGTGCGCCTCTCCAACGACTCCGTCGATCGACTGACCTTCATAAAAATGAATCAGGCTTGGATCAACACCAGCTACCAAGCACCTGATGCTGATGTAACTGAATAATTTTTTGGAAGTGTCAGATCCCTTGGAGACTGCCTATGCTAATGCTGAGTGACTATCCTGTTATGCTGACTGAATATCCTTTTCCTCCTCAATGATCTTGCTGATAGCTAGTAATAACATTGTTGGTTCTGGGCACCGCCACCAGTGCCTAAGGCCCAATTTTTCTGCCCCTGTTTAACAGGGGCATGTAATAACATTTTTTGATGCAATACTTTGCATGTGGCTCTTTGCTGCGCTCCAATTACAGTATCTGTAAAGGGGTTGCAGTGTTGTGGCACCAGCACCAGTGGCTAAGGCCCAATTTTTCTGCCCCTGTTCAACAGGGGCGTGTAATTCCAATTCTTGATCTAATATTTCACAGCAGGGCGTTCCAGCGCCCACCAAGACTAACTGTGAGGGCTTACAGTGTTGTGGCAACACCAACACCTAGGGCCCAAATTTCTGCAGAGTATATACGGTAGGCCCCTACTTTCAAACATCCAACTTACAAACAACTCCTACTTGCAAATGGAAGGAGACAACAGGAAGTGAGAGGAAATCTACCCCTAGGAAGGGAAATTCTCTTCTGTAAAAGGTGTCTCCTGTTCACTGATGCTTTATCACAATCCTTGTTTCACAAAAAAATTTTTTTTTTCAAAAAATCATTTGTCTTTGGGACAGAAAGTGAGGTGCAATCTTCTGAACAGATGCACCCAGACAAGAAAAAACAAATGTTACAGGGGTGATAACCCATCTCTATGTTTTCAGAAAAGCTTAAAAAAAAATTTATGGCTAAAGCTACACTTTAAAGAAGTACCATTTGAAAATTACAAACAGATTCTACTTAACAACAAACCTACAGTCCCTGTCTTGTGTGCACCGCCTGTATACTGCTGTTCAAAGTATATAGGGATAAAGGGGCTTTTTAATGACCTAGGGGGAGGGGGGCGATGAAACCCATGCTATTTTTCTCAGTGATTTTCATCCATATTGCAGGGACCAAACATTACATTAAAGCCGCAAGCATCTTGAAGTGACTGTTTTCTGAGAGTAATCTCATTTTGTGCAGGGACAGTTCTAAACACGTGCTACTACTATAGACACCCAGCAGGTACGATATTTAAAGGAATTTTTCATTTTTTTTTTCATTTTAAGCATCATTAAAATCGCTGCTCCAGAAAAAACAACAGTTTTTAAAACTTTTTTTTTCCATTGATACATGTTCCCTGGGGCAAGACCCCGATCCCCAAACCCGTTTTCCGACAATAACTTGTATATTGGGGTTTAAAATGAGCACTTTTGAATTCGAACGTTCGAGTCCCATAGACGTCAATGGGGTTTGATACGTTCGTGCGAACGTTAGGTTCATTCGAAGGTTCTGGTGCGAACCGAACACGGGGGTGTTCGGCTCATCCCTAATTCAGACCCACTGCACCTATAAGACACTATTGGCTCCCACCAGTGTAGCATATACCAGCTCCCTAGACGCTTGGATCTCATGGAGAATCTGGTACTCTCACTACTCTTTCCCCCATTAACAACTGTATGTTTGCTTTCAACCCCTCAGTGCAATTCTGTTTCTCCCCATCCGAAATGCATCAGTTATTATATTCCTTATGTTATATATGGCTTGTATGGAAATCCTATCATCCAATTGCTCTGCATCTGCATTGTCATGTTGTTATATGACTGTATCTCCTTGCTAAAATCTAATAGAAATTACTGAAATTAAAAGTTTAAGCTGGGATTAGGCTCCGTGCACACTAGCGTTTTTCATAAGCTCAAAAAAAGCTAGAAAAAAATGCTGGATGAAAAATGCTGATAAAAGCATTTTTGTGCAAGCTTCTAGTAGCATTTTTGGTAGCTTTTAGAAGCATTTAGAAACTTTTAGGAGCATTAACTTTTTATTAGCGTCTTGTAGAAACATGAAGAAAAAAACCTCAAAAAACCTGCTAATAGCCTAAAGTAGTGTGCATTGACACGTAGGATAACACAATTTAGCTTCTAGGAGCATAACAAATGCTAATGTAGCAAGGTCTCCAACCTCCTTCAGTCTAATGAGAACCTCCAGGGCCAGAGATAGCTGACATCCTTCTGTATGTGGTGGGTTGTGAGGCATAGTGGGTGCAAGGTGTATAAAGTTATTGGGCGCCAGACACTTGAATGCAAAAGATGTTAATTTCTCTTACAAACTTTTTTGGGGGAAAGAAGGCTAGGGCCAGGACACCCTTGAGTAGTTTCAAGTTCAATTAGCAGACGCCGAGATTTCAATAGGAGGACAACCATGCAGGGAAAGGTTTCCAGCAAGAAGCCACATCTGCACGTGCAGGAGTGCTGTCTCCTATGGCAACAGTCTTTTACAGCTCCTAACACAAAGCGTAACAGTTCTTTCACCTTCACTACAACTTCCCCTTGTAGTTATTCAGCACTCTGAGCGCCTGGTCTCTCACTAGACCCACTGATTCACTGCCACTGAATCCCTTGAGCTCCTCCAATCTTCACGGTGGTATCTTCCTAAAGCGTCACCCTGCTGGGTCCCTAGCTTGGCACTTCTGATACTTCTTAATTTTCACCCCACTGGCCTGCTCGGTCCCTGGCTTTACACACAAGGCTGCACTGCAAGTGTCACCTCCACTGACTGGGTCCCTGACTTGATCAACACCTGAAGTTTCCCAATTGTCCACAGCCCCCGTTCGGTGAGAATACTGCTTCGGTACTTGCTTCAGTTACTCACTGTGGTCCCTGGTAACAAGGTGGCTGGTCCCTTAGTGGCGGCAGCTTCCCTTCTACCTCCAACCACTGACAGGCTCTCCGGCTGGCAGAACTGTCACTTCTGGTTGGATTGCAAGCCGCAATCCCAACCCTGCACTGCTCTCTTGCTTCTGGATAGGCCCTCAGACAGCCTAACAGGCAGATGCCCTGGGATAGGCCCAATCTCCAGCCTAGCAGACCAGGGCAACACAGCACATGTCCACCCAGGCAGCCATTCAGGTGGCACAGAACACTGATCACCTGACTCCACCCAAATATATAGGGTCTCCCAGCAGGCCAAGGGATTTAAGAAAACTCCTGCCCATTGGCTGAGATACTCCCATATAACGATAACCTGACCTTGAGTTGCCCTTCTCATATCTAATACCACCAAGTACCCAGCCACCTGGTGGTAGAAGAGAAAAGTGCAGCAAGACCAAACAGGGGGAAATCAATAGATCTCTAACAATCAAGCATAACTATTCCTGGCAAATAAATTTGTGAGGAGCAACCCTGCCTAAACTCCAGACGCTACACTAATAACAGCTTCTAGGAGCTTAAAAAAATGCTAATTTGTTAAAGCCTATCTAAATCTTCTAGTGCATCCAACACTACCCTCTCCTCAGTTTGACAATGCTGCTGTCCAAAGGATGGCTCCATTGCATTCTCTATCCATAGTGGGGATACCCTAAGAGAGAAAGGGTGTTACTGGTTGGCTTATTAGGTGAAAACAATGGAAAAAAATCTAAAAAAGAAAACTAAAACAGCCACTGCTTTTAAAGCGTTTGTAAACCCAGCATTTTATATTCCTGTTACAGGGCAGCCTTGTGTAGTGTGTTGCGGCGCTGGTTAGAGATCTGTCAGAGATCGCAGGCGGACAACATGGGGGACAGAGCTCTGCTGTCTCTTGACGCACACAAGGCGTTTGACAGCGTCGAGTGGGAGTATCTCTGGGCAGTGATGCGGAAATTTAGGTTTGGAGAGGGATTCATTTCTTGGGTCCAGCTCCTATACTCGTCACCAGTGGCGGCGATCAGGGAGGGTGGCAGGGTGTCGCGCACGTTTAATCTACACAGGGGCACGAGGCAGGGGTGCCCATTGTCGCCCCTCCTCTTCGCCCTGGCCATTGAGCCCCTCGCGGCCCTGATTCGCACGGATCCTCTGATCCAGGGATTCCACTTTGGAGACCTGCATGAGAAAATTATGTTGTACGCGGACGACACCATGTTGCTTCTCGGGGACACGGCTGCGTCGCTGACAGAGGCCATGAACGTGGTCCGGCAGTTCGGCATGTACTCGGGTCTGACCATCAATTGGACTAAGTCCTCTCTGCTTTTGCTCGATCGACGGCCACTTCCACCCTTAAGCACTATACAGGACATCCCAGTATCTGAATCTTTTCGATACCTTGGTATTCAGGTTACCGCATGCCCGCTAGATTATGTCAGAATAAACCTCACCCCCTTGATTAATCGCAGTAGGGACCGGGTCAAGGTGTGGAGCAAGCTTAAATTGTCACCAGTAGGGAGGGTAAACTTGATAAAGATGATTCTCATGCCTCAACTACTGTACATATTACATAACTCCCCGATGGTTATCCCTCTGAAAAAATTTAGAATTATTAACTCTATTTTCCGCTCTCTAATTTGGCTAACGAAACCCCCCAGGATTAAACTTGAGCAGTTGCAGTGCCCTAAGGAAGCCGGCGGATTGGCATTGCCCAACCCCTGGCTCTATTATTTGGCCTCCCAGGCGCAACACATTGCGAGGGTGGTAGGCCCCCAGCAGGACCTCCAGTTGAACCTGAGAGATTCCTCGGCTCGGCTGCTTAGATTCACGACCGGGGGGGAAGTGATGGAGGGACTAGAGGCCTTGCAGTACGCAAAATCCAATAAACGGTTCCCCACATATGCACTTATGCAAAAGGTTTGGAACAAGGTCAGGATGATGCAGGGGGTGACGGGATTCACTAAATACAGCCCCATATGGGACAATTTATACTACCGAGAAATAGCAAAACTACCGTATGGTCTGAAGTGGAAACAATATGGGGTGTCCCTCTTATCGCACATAGTTAAAGCAGGCCGGTTGAGATCCTTTGCTGAGCTCAGGGCTGACTTTCAACTTCCAGCGTCCATGCACTTTTACTATCTTCAACTCAAACATGCATTTGATGCTCAGAGGGAGGATGATATATGGTCCATGGACGCGGCGCCGCTATTTAACTACTTGTCCGAAGTGTCCACCTACAAAGGGTTCATATCCAGTTGCTATGCTATGCTGTTAAACCTCTTCCTGCCGGGTGCCCCTCTCAGGGCGGCGGCGCGGTGGGAACAGGATGTAGGAGCGTTCGAGGATGAGCAGTGGGAAGAGGCCTTGCAGGCGATTCCCACATGCTCCCTGAATGTGGCACAAAGACTCTCGCAACTATACATCCTCTTACGGGTTCATTACACGCCGGCCAGGCTGGCACGGATGGGACTGGAGGTAGACCCCTGCTGCACCAGGTGCTGCAGGGATCACGGAGATCTCATCCACCTTCTGTGGCGGTGCCCGAAGCTCCATCTATATTGGACGGGGGTGGTAGACACGATTAACAGGGGCCTTTCAGACCCAGGTTCCCTTGGAGCCCAAGGTGTGCCTCCTGGGGATCACTGTTGGTCTCCTGATGGAGGAAGTTCCCAGACAGGCTATAGGCAGGGCCCTGTTCCAAGCTCGCCTGGTGATACTGAGACACTGGAAGGACACTGAACCACCTACAGTGCAGGAATGGATCAAACAAATGGGAGTCACTTTGAGGTTGGAAAAGGTGGTGTATCAGAGAAGGGGGACAAGCGGCAAATACGAGAAGTTATGGGCCCAGTGGCTTGATGTTCCGGGGCTCGCCCCGATAGACCTAGTGTATGACAGGATATTCTAGGTTGGCGCCCAGCTGGATTGGGAACACTGGTGCATGTCCTGGAGGGGGGAGGGAGGAGGGTGATTGCAGGGAAACCTACTATGTTGCGGGGATGTGATTGAAGTGCACTGTTTTGTTATAAATGTACTCCCCCATGGGAATTTAAATGTGACCATGCTCTGGAAATTGTAAACTGTTTTCTTTTTTACACATGCTCAATAAAAACCTTTGTTTGAGAAAAAAAGAGATCTGTCAGAGAGAGAGAGTGTCTTTTTTTCTAGGTAGATAGAGCAGGCAGGCTAGTCAGTTAAAGTTACAGTGTGTAGAGGATATATATACATCCCAGGTGTACATATATTTATACACTATATAGTTTAGCTAGATCAGTTCTTCCTAATTTACTGTCAGGCAGTTGATTGTGCTAGCTGCAGTATTCTCACGTGATGTAGTGCCCGTGTGCTCTGTAGTTTGCACCTAAAGCCACTTGGTGTGTACTGCACTTGTGCTCAGTAGTTTGCACCTAAAGTTACTTGGTGTGTACTGCACTTGTGCTCTGTAGTTTGCACCTAAAGTTACTTGGTGTGTAATGAACTTGTGCTCTGTAGTTTGCACCTAAAGTTACTTGGTGTGTACTGCACTTGTGCTTTGTAGTTTTCACCTACAGCTACTTGGTGTGGAATGCACTTGTGCTCTGTAGTTTGCACCTAATGTTACTTGGTGTGTACTGCACGTGTGCTCTGTAGTTTGCATATAAAGCTACTTGGTGGGTACTGCACTTGTGCTCTGTAGTTTGCACCTAAAGTTACTTGGTGTGTACTGCACGTGTGCTCTGTAGTTTGCACATAAAGCTACTTGGTGTGTACTGCACTTGTGCTCTGTAGTTTGCACCTAAAGCTACTTGGTGTGTACTGCACTAGACATGTGCAGACTGGAATATTTTGTTTCGTTTTTTCGTTTTAGTTTGAAAAATAAATTTATTTAGTTACTCCCGAAAATCGTTTTGATTTATTTTGTTTTTTGTTGGGGAATAGCTTTCGTCCGAAAATCCAATAATACTTGGTTTCTGTCGAATGATCAAAAGAATATTCGCCGGAACGTCGAATCTTTGTTTGTTTCTGTCTAATGGTCAAAAAAATATTCGACGGAACGTTGAATCTTTACGTCGAATCGTACATTTCCGTTCGAATATTCCGCCTACAAGAATTCTAATGTTGTATGACTAGTAATAATGTCGAATCTATTCTCTATAATGTCGAATCTATTTTCTCATAAATCGAAATCTATTCTCTGTAATGTCGAATCTATTATTTCTATAGTGTCGAATCTTTTCTCTATAATGTCAAATCTTTTCTCTATGATGTCGAATCTTTTCCCTATAATGTCGAATCTCTCTATATCGAATTTTTACCGCGACGAAAACGAAAATAAAGCATTTTTTATGTCGGATCTTTCGGTTTTCGTTTCTTGCACTTTCATTATCGTTTGTAAAAACGATAACGAAAAAAACAGATTTTCGGACGAAAATGCATTCTAACGAAAACGAATGCACATGTCTATACTGCACTTGTGCTCTGTAGTTTGCACCTAAACCTACTTGTGTGTACTGCATGTGTGCTCTGTAGTTTGCACATAAAGCTACTTGGTGTGTACTGCACTTGTGCTCTGTAGTTTGCACCTAAAGCTACTTGGTGTGTACTGCACGTGTGCTCTGTAGTTTGCACCTAAACCTACTTAGTGTGTACTGCACTTGTGCTCTGTAGTTTGCACCTAAAGTTACTTGGTGTGTACTGCATGTGTGCTCTGTAGTTTGCACATAAAGTTACTTGGTGTGTACTGCACTTGTGCTCTGTAGTTTGCACATAAAGCTATGTGGTGTGTGTACTGTCTGTGTCTGTGCTATTTTTCTCAATGATTTTCATCCATATTGCAGGGACCAGACATTATATTAAAGCCGCAAGCAGTTTTAAATTACTTTTTTCTTATAGTAATCTCATTTTGTGCAGGGACAGTTCTAAACACGTGCCACTTCACAGACATACTATAGACACCCAGCAGGTACAATATTTAAAGGAATTTTTCATTTTTTTTATTTAAGCATCATTAAAATCACCGTTTTTAAAACTTTTTTTCCATTGATACATGTTCCCTGGGGCAAGACCCGAGTTCTCAAAGACGTTTTACAACAATAACTTGCATATTAGGCTTTAAAATGAGCACTTTTGAATTCATACGTTCGAGTCCCATTGACGTCAATGGGGTTCTAAATGTTCGCGCGAACGTTCGGTCCATTCAAAGGTTCTGGTGCGAACCGAATGGGGGGGGGGGTGTTCGGCTCATCCCTAATATACAGTATAAATCTCCTTAGTATTACATATAATTATATTTTATTTTGTTTAGAGTTGTATGTAAAAAATTTAACCCAAGAATTACTCAGGGAAGCATTTTTTTTTTTTTTTTTTTTCCTTGTCAATATATCTTTATTGAACAGTATTAAAGACAAGTGTACATTTGGGAACAGTAATAATAAAATTAAATGGTATTGAACAGAAAGTATTTCCGTATCTAGCCTGTTTACAAATAATAACGTAAGTAAATTCGATAGAGGTGGCCCTATAATTAGCCTTTCCCTCCACTTATGGCATAAGAATTAAACAAAATGATAATCAGGAGCATAGAGGTGTTAAACCTGTCTATACTAAAAACTAATAACAGTCCAGGAATTGTGGCTAAGTGCTACTGGCCCTAGGATCTATAGCATACTTTGCTTCTTCTAAGGCTTCCTGAGTAGCGCGTGGCTACAAATTTACTAAGTTACTTCATGACTATCCTTATACATCTAATTAGTTTGGTAAAGATGGGTGCTTAAGGAAAAAAAAGAAAGAAAATCGGTCTTGGGTGAGTAGAAGAAGATGTGAGGGAAATGGAAAAAGGAAGTAAAAAGGAAGAGAAAAAAAAAAAAAAAAGAAAAAAAGGGGGGGGGGGGAGGAGGGAGGGAAAGAGGGGTCTGCGGGGTCAGAACAGGAGTCTACCAACCTTGTGCATATCAATGAGCCGGACACCAACTAGATGACTGGGCTACCATGGAGTACTTCTCCATTAAATGTGTTTTGTGTTACATAATCCAGCCAGGGCTTCCATACGCTTTCAAATCTGGTGATTGTGTCAGCTTCAATAGCAGACATCTTGGCATATACCATAGCAACGTTCATTCTGTTAATAACTTCATTCAAGTGTAAGTTTGGAGATTTCCAGGCTTTCGCTATAGTCTGTTTAGCTGCCGTTAGAAGCTGGTTTGTCAAAGTAAAGTGAACGTGCGGGACATTAACCGGTTTTAGGTTAAGTAAGGTCGTTTTTGGGTCCATGGGGATCGTTTTATTCGTGAGTACATTAATTATTTTAAATATCTCTGACCAGAATCTCTGAACTATCGGGCACAACCACCAGGTATGAAAGTAAGTCCCCCTATTTGCGCAATCTCTGAAGCATAATTCTGAGTAGTTACTCGAGAATTTGGCTACCCTAGAAGGGACCAAGTACCACCTGGAAAGTACCTTAAAGTTTGTTTCTGCCGCTAGAACGTTAATCGACATTGTTTTGGTATTGTTACATATTTGACCCCATTCCTCCGAACTCAGCTCCTCTCCCAAATCTTCTTCCCATTTATGGACATATGGTATTTTGTTATTGCTCGAGTTCTAGAGCAGAAGGAGGTACAATGTGGATATAACTTTTCTAGCGTGCGGGTCATTATTGCATATGGTTTCAAAAGCAGATAGTCGGTTGTTGACTATTGTCGTACATGCTGTGGGTTGGAAGAAATTCTTTATCTGTAGATATCGAAAGATTTCCTTGGGGGGTATTCCATACAATTTGTTCAAGGATGGGAAGGGGATTATTGTTGTCGAGTCGAAGAACCTATATTTCTGTGTACAATCTCGATCCACCCATTCTGTAAAGGATTTAGGGGAGACCCAGGCTGGGTAAAAAGCTGGGTTTTTGATGAAAGACAGCAGGGGGGTTAAAGGGGACATCAGGAGATGTTTATTTTTTACTTTGTCCCATAGGGATAATGTGTGTTTTGTGATGGGATTATTTATGTGTTTCCGTTGTTTTGGGGTGACCCATAACAAATTCGAGGTTGAGATGGGATCACTTTCTATTGCTTCAATTGACACCCAGATCGGTGCTTCTTGCTTGGCGTGATATTTAGTCAGAATAGCTAATTGCGCGGCTTGATAGTATTTTGCAAAATTGGGGAAACCAAGCCCCCCCGGCTGTCTTTGGGAGGTGTAAGATTTGTGGTTTGATCCTAGGTTTGGAGGGCCCCCAGACAAAGGAGGAGACTCGTCTTTGGACAATCCGCAGGAAATGTGCAGGTACTGGTATAGGAAGCACTCTAAAGAGGTACAGGAGTTTGGGTAAAATGGTCATTTTTATGGCTGAGACTCTTCCAAACCAAGAAAGAGGGAGTTGTGTCCAGGATTTCATTAAGTTTGTCAGCTGCTTCAGGATAGCTGGATAATTACAGCTATAAAGATTTGAGACGTCAGCGGTCAAGTGTACTCCCAGGTACGGGATGCTTTTGACTGGCCATTCGAATGGGAGGCCCACTTTGACGGCCGATAGTTCTGTATGAGAAAGGGAGATGTTGAGTGCTAGGCATTTTTTGGGATTTATTGCCAAACCAGAGATTGACGCAAATTGATGTAGGATTGGGAGTAAGTTGGGCCCCGAGACTTGAGGAGAGGAAAGAAACAACAAAATATCATCAGCGTAAAGGCATAACTTATGCTTTACTCCCCCTAATTCAACACCAAGCACCTTGGGGTCAAGTCTTATCTTTTGGGCTAGGGGCTCAATCAGAAGGGCAAACAGTAACGGGGATAACGGGCAACCCTGTCTGGTCCCCCTTTGGATATCAAACATTTCCGACTTGTAGCCTGCATATTTCACATATGCTTTCGGGTTTCGATAAAGTTGCAGAACCCAGCTTATAAAGTTGGGGCCGAAGCACCATTTTTTCAGTGCAAATTCCATATACGACCATGAGACTGAGTCAAATGCCTGTCTGACATCCAAAGAGAGAAAACAGGCAGGGATCTTCCTTTTTTTAGCTATACATGCCAACAGGCTTGCTCTCCTGATGTTATCGCCTGCTTGCCTGCTGGGCATGAAGCCTACTTGGTCCCGGTGAATCAAGGATCCTATTGTTTTGTTTAGCCTATTGGCCAATATTTTACCGAGTAACTTCACGTCTGTGTTTAGCATGGATATCGGACGGTAGTTGTCACATAGGGTTGAGTCAGAGTGTGGCTTGGGTATCATGCAGATAGTGGCTGTGAGGGACTCCTGCCTAAAGGATTTCTGGCTCAATAAATCATTGAAGGCCACCACCATCATTGGGGAAAGTTGATTACTAAACGTTCTATAGTATCTCGCGGTGAATCCCTCCGGGCCCGGACGTTTATTTAATTTTAGCTCTTTAATGGCGCACATGACATCTTCTTGCGTGATTGGTGCATCCAACAAATTTTTGTGTGATTCATTTAGTCGAGGCAATTGCAAATTGGTAAAAAAGGCATCCGCTTCCCTTTCACTAAAAGAGTTTGATTCTGTGTACAGTTTTTTAAGATGTGTGCTAAATTTTTGCACAATTTTGACTGGGTTACTAGAGAAGTTGCCATTTGTTGTTTTAAGATGTATCGGTTTATAGTTTTTATTGATGGAATTGAGCGATCTCGCAAGAAGAGTGCCTGATTTATTGGCTTTTTTATAGAAAGAGTGTTTGCGTCTAAGTATCATCTTATCAGCCGTGTCCGTAAGAAATAGGTCTAATTCCGTTCGTGCTTTGTCCAGCCGGGCTTTTGTCACGGGTGTGTGACTGTGTTGGAAGGCCATGAAGGCTGTCTCATGTTCTTTCTCTAATTTGTGGAATAATTGTTTCCGCTCCCTTTTAAGGATCCCCATTTGCCTTTGTATTTTCCCCCGTAGCACTGGTTTGTGTGCCTCCCAGAGCGTAAGCGAGGAGACATCGGGTGATGTATTAAGTGTTATATACTCGTCTAAATCTTGTTCTATTATTGTCCTATAGGAGGGATGTTTAAGAATAATGTCAGGTAAATACCATGTCGGGTCTTGTTTTTTGGGGATCATAGAGGATAGGACAGTGAGGACTGCATTATGGTCGGACCACGGAATTGGAATGATGCTTGAGTCCAGGACTTCTGGCAGCATGCCAATCGACAGAAATATATGGTCTATGCGGCTAGACGATTTATGGGGGTTCGAGTAATAGGTATAACCACGTTTGGTGGGGTTTGTTTCCCTCCATGAATCCGCTAAATTATATTTTGCCAGTAGGCTGGAAAGGTTCCATTTATTCTGGTGGGACGGGGAAAAGGGCGTTTTGTCAAGAAAAGGGAGGAGAACTTGATTAGAGTCTCCACAGATGAAGATGGACCCAAATTTATGTGCGTTTACTACTTGCAGGAGATGCGACATAAATGGTAGGGGATTTAAATTAGGTGCATAGTATGAGACTACTGTTATTGCGTTGTCCAATAAATGACCAGTTAGGATGAGATATCGGCCCTCGGGGTCTATGATTTCTGATTTAATAATGAATGGCGTAGATCTGTGAAATGCTATAAGGGTACCTCTTTTTTTGGATTGGGCTGATGCAGTGTAAACCTGTGGGTAGGAGGCGTGGAAGAACTTAGGGGTCGTACTAGGGGTGAAATGTGTCTCCTATAAACATAAAATGTGCGCTTTCTTGGTTTGGAAGTATCTGAAAGCTTTAACTCGTTTCTGCGGTATGTTTAAGCCCTGCATGTTCAAGGTTAATACATTTAGGGGAGCCATGGTAGCCTAACCATCATGTGCTTCTTACCTTGGTGTCCTGCGCATCGACATCCTGAACTGAGCCCCGCAGACTGGGGAGGGGGAGGAAAGGGGGGGCAACTGAGAACGATAGCCTTCAAAGAAAAAGACAAAACGTTATAAATGAACAAAACAATGCACAAATCAACAAACAACGTGCATACAAATCTGGCCCGTGATCGGGGGGGGGAGAACCCGATCAGGGGAAAAGGGGGTCCACGTCTGATCCTCGCAGGTGGTTGCGGAGACCAGAGGGGAACCAATGGTGGCGCATGTGGGTTCCGTGCCCTGGAGACCCGCTGCCTAAAACATTTTTGCAAGTATCCCGAGAGGATACTATGTATAAAGAACTATAAATATATACAAGTAGTTAGCTAGGTGAGATGACCTGTCAGGGGAAGATGTCCAGCTTTTAGGAAGGAGGGGGAGTGGATGCTGTGACATTCTTCCTTGTGGGCATTAAACGCTATGGGGATCCCTCCATTCTGCTTAATATTAAGGGTTATCGTGGGACTGTCTGATCCCAGGTAACACAGAGGGAAGTTAACTAATGGTAATAGTGGACTGGATGATAGTTGATATAGGAAGCTCTGAGGAAAATTAGATAAAGTAAGAGGAAAGTGAGAAAAGAGATATGTAAGGTGGGAATCAATCTGTATACTATGCTTACTAGCCCTCTGAAGGGGAGAAGCAGTGAGATAGACCTACATTGAAGGGATTAGGAGCATCTATTGCTTTTGATGGCGACATGTATGGCCTTAGACCTTATGGCATATATGTGATATGTGGAAAGAGAAGAGAGAAAGAAAGAGAGAGAAAGTAAATACATTTAAATGACAGAGTCCAGAGCTGCTGCTCTATTCAAATGGTACATCTGCAGAAAGGATTCAAGTCGGTGTGCCATGAGGTAAGTAAAATGCATAAGCTCTTAGGTATCAGTCCATCGTGTCTTCTTGATCCTGCTGTTGTTCCATGAATCTGCCACGCTTATGCAGCTGTTGAATACCGTTGCCCTGGTTTTGTTGCGGTGAGCTATCGCGTGGGGAGTTAGATGCCGATCTTCTTCGTGCAGCTGTCGTTGTCGGTGGGGTCTCTATTATTTTAAAGTCAATCAGTGCTTGGTGAAGCTGTTCTGGGGTCCTGCACACAATTTTCGTGCCTTGATAAGTAAAGCGCAGGGAGAAGGGGAAGCCCCATTGGTACCTAATGTGGCGTTGCTGCAATTCCTGTAATAGGGGTCTCATTGCTCTTCTCTTATTGATTGTGAGTTGCGATATGTCCGCAAAGATTTGGTAGTCGTGTCCCTGAAAAGAGAGCTTGTTTTTCTCCCTGGTGTTCTGAAGGATTAGCTCTTTAGTCTTATAGAAGTGAAATTTAGCTATGATGTCCCTCGGGGGACCATCAACTTTCCTCTGAGTTAAAGCGCGGTGGACTCTGTCCATTTCCAGCCTGTCAGCTGGTATCCCAGGCAATATTTCCTGGCACAGCGCTAACATTGTGCCATTCAGATCAATGATGGATTCAGGTATACCTCTAAATCTTAAATTAGACCTCCTGGCGCGGTTCTCAAATTCCTCCAACTTACTCTGCAGTGTTAAGTTCTCCTCCTTAAGATTTTCAATTTCAGATATGCAGTCCTGAGTAAAAAATTCTATTTCGTCCACTTTAGACTCAAGAGCATCCATGCGATTACCAAGCTCTCTGATTTCTTTAGTGAGCTTAGTTGTAATCTGATCTGAGGTATTCTGCAGTGCCTTGTGAAGCATTTTCTCAAATTGTCTCATTATGCTGTTAGGGACCGCTGTCCCTTGAGTTATTTGTGAGGTACCATCCTGCGCTACATCCTCCTCTTCACTGTCTGTGGCGGTGCTCCTCAGGGAAGCCATCTGTTTAGATGCTTTAGCTGAGGTGGATTTAGATTTTCCTGAGGTGAGGGCATCTGAGGAGACTGGCGCCTTTTTCAGAGCAGCGCTCTTAGGATGCTGAGCGCCGCTGCTGCTATGTGCTTTCCCTCTGCCTTTTGTGCCGTTTAACACCATTTTGGTGTCAAAATGTTCTCTCACCCTTCAGTTAGCCTTTCCTGCGGTTTTCCCGGCTCTCACCCGCTCCGTTCCTCCGTTATTTGCGGGTCTTTTCCAGTCACGGTGCGGAGCTCTAGTCAGGCATGACCGACCCGCTAGGCTCCGCCCACCTGCCCTCCCAGGGAAGCATTTTTAAATAATGCCCCAAGCCTGAGTAATGCTCAGAATTAATATTAGGGAGGCTGGGATGCTCAATGTAGTTAGCGATAAAGGATAGGTGAACATTTATTAACCAATCCCACCATTTTTTGAGACCTGGACGTGCTCTGCTCTGAGGTTTCTGGATTTGCAACTACCAGACTATTAGAAGAGAAGTAAAAACAAATAAAGTACTGCCCGTACTCCATTTTTTCCAAGCAGTGCAGGGTAGACATCAGGGGTCTAATAGAAGATCTCATACTGCTGAACATACCAGTTGGCTCCTTTGTGAATGTAGAATTTAGAAAGAATGTAATGTGAAAGCAAAATAATAAAATCTAATAAAAAAACATTTTATGTTTTTAGTATTTTGGGGTGTAATTTTGCATATATATATATATATATATATATATATATATATATATATATATATTGTGAGGGGTTAGCTCGGTAGCAGGGTGTGTGACCCCTTGGATGGGTTCACCACACACTGAATTTATACAGACTGGCAGTCGAAGACGGTTGAAAACAAAGTTTCTGGTTTATTTTTCCATCTTGCTGGAAAACAATTGCAAGCATTCAAACAGCATAAACAAAATCAAAACATAAAATAAACTCTAGCCACTTTGGGCGTCTACCTTCCACACAGGAACCTATCTATGAAGTCTAGCACAGCCTACTGCTGGGTAGACAGTGCTGGTCATATAGCACAAAACAATAGTCTTTTGATTTTTATCACACAGAAAAATCAATCCTCTCCTCACCTCCACAGAAGACCTTCTGGCACTGCTGTCCTACTCACACAGCCTTAGAAGTGATGCAGCAATTAGTGGTAACCCTCTGGACTTCTTATAGAGGCCTTAATTGCCTCATTCTGAACAGCTGAAGTTTTTCAATGGCCTTTAGCCTTTCTCTGGCTATGTTTGTAGCCGACGCCCGATAACCATCTGTGAATCGTCTAAACAAGGCAGAAATGTATGTCCCATCAGTGACAACACCCACAGATTTACCTGACTTCCTGTCACAATATATATATATATATATATATATATATATATATATATATATATATATATATATATATATATATATTTTTTGCCCATGGCATGTTTGAGCAATATATAATTTAATGGCAAATTCATGCAAAAAAAAAAACGGTTTGTAATTTTCCCAAAACTTGTGAAAATTTTAAATATTCCATGGGCTCAACATGCCTATGAGCAAATAGCTTGGGGTGTCTACTTTCCAAAAAGGAGTCATTTGGGGGGGGGGGTTAAGAACTGTGCTGCTATTGTATGCACAACATTAGAAGCTTATGTCACACATCACCCACTCTTCTAACCACTTAAAGACAAAGCCCTTTCTGACACTTTTTGTTTATTTTTTGCTAGAAAATTACTTTGAACCCCCAAACATTATATATTTTTCAAAAGCAAAGGCCCTACAGATTAAAATAGTGGGTGTTGCAATTTTTTTTTCGCACAGTATTTGTGCAGCGATTTTTCAAACACAGTTTTTTGGGGGGAAAAACAACTTTTTTTTATTTTAATGCATATAATATATACTTATTACATACATTACTATATTTTATGCATAAACCATAAATTTGTAAACCGTAATAGGTTTACAATCTCTGGCAAGGGCCAACTGGGGATTAGTGGCGATGAATTGACCAGCATACAAATTGCTTTGGTCCACAATAAATCTATAGAGATCTTCTGTGAAAAACAGCAATAAAAATCAAGCGACATAAAATTCCAGGTTGGCCAGTGAATGGGGGAAGTACGGGCGCTGCAGAGGTGGTGGGCTCCCAATTCGGATTGGCAAATGCAGCGGGATGGGTACTATGAGCTTGACAGGTCTGTGTTTGCCTTCTTGGTGGCTGCGGGACACTTCTTGTGCTAGCCATCACACCAGCTTGAACTACACTTATGGAACGCGCCACGTCACCAAGTGTTACTGACGGTGACAGTAACTAGCTAACTGGCTAACAACCCACTGACAGGGGGTGAAAGGGTTAAAGGGATGCATCCTATGCATTAAGGTGAAAAAACAACTGCCAGTTACCGGCCACCCAGCCCACCCCCCCCATTTTACTTACCTGACCCCCTCGAATTTCCCACATTGGGGATGCGCTGTCCCTCTGCCTGGGGTTCTTGGCTCTTGATTGGATAAATTGAAAGCAGTGCAGCCGTTGGCTCCCGCTGCTGTCAATCGAATCCAATTAAGCGGGTGCCCGGGGGCGGGCCAAGTCTTACATTCGGCGCCTATGTAGCTCGCCCGTAAGGTAACCCCTGGGAGAGCACCAGGTCCAGGCCAGAAATTGTTGGCCTGGGCCTGGAGACTGATTGGTTCTGAAGCGAATCCAATAGCTGCAAGTTCGCTGGGAGCGCCTGATGTACAGCTACGACGCCTTGCCTAGGGGAGCCAACCTGTCGCAGTATAACTGCGGCAGCTGATCCAGAACCAGTTAAAGTATCACCTACCTACCGAGTCCCGACTAAAGTCTAATTTTTTTTTTAAATAACATGTTATACTTAAATGCTCTGTGTAGTGGTTTGCACAGAGCAACCTAGATTCTCATCTTCTTGGGTCCCTTTTTAGTGCTCCTGGCCCCCCCATACTGTTGAGTGCCTCCACAGCAAGAAGCTTGCTATGGGAGCACCTGAGCCATAGCTCCCTGCATCCATTCAGACATGGAGCCGCGGCCTGCCCCACCCTCTCTCTCTCCTCATAGACTCACTAACTTTGACAACAGTGGGAGGCAACAGCGCTTCACTGCTGTTTTAGCCAATGAGGAGGGAGAGTCCCGGGCAGCCGAGTGTCTCGTGTCACATCGCTGAAATGAGATGGGCTTAGGTAAGTGTTAGTGGGGCTGAGGGGGGCTGCTGCACACAGAAGGTTTTTTATCTTAATGATTAGAATGCATTAAGATAAAAAAAAATCCTTCTGCCTTTACAATCACTTTAAGGCCTGACATATTTGGTACCTTTTTACTTGACACTGTCTAATTTTTTTAATTTGTATTGTGTTTGTGTGTACTAAAATACATTTTAGTGTATTGCAAATGAAAGTGTGTTTTAAAAACAGTTTTGCAAATACCATGCACCATAAAAATGTCGAACTAATATTATTTAATTCTAAAGGTTCTTTGCTTTCAGAAAGTATATGTTTTGGGGGTTTGAAGAATTTATCAGGCTTAAAATGTGCATTTAGGGCCAGATTCACAAAGGAGATACGACGGAGTATCTCAGATACTCCGTCGTATCTCTCAGGCCTCGTACACACGACCGAGAAACTCGGCCATTAACTTTGGTCTTCCCCTTTATAGTGACGTCGTACGTAGTTTACGTGCACGCGTTCCGGTACGACGGGAATTTGGTCCGCTGGTGTGTACACGCCAGCGGAACAAAACACAAATCAGCCTTGTACGCCGGAAACTGTCGGGCAGACAGTTTCCAGCGCACAGATCCGGTCGTGAGTACAAGGCCTGAGGGATTCACAGAACAGCTGTATTTATACTGAGATAAAATTATATACAGGCGGACTCTATTTACTAATTAGGTGACTTCTGAAGACAATCGGTTGGACAAAATTTTAGTTAGGGGAATGAATATAAATGCACGGCACACCACATAAACCATTTATTATTTTCTTTCCACTTCACAATAATGTGCCACTTTGTGTTGGTCTATCACATAAAATACCAATAAAATACATTTACATTGTTGGTTGCAACATGACAAAACGTGGAAAACTTCAAGGGGTATGAATACTTTTTCAAGGCACTGTAACTAACTGCCTAAGCACTATGTGCATTAGGGTCTGTGTTGATGGACTTTTGTTCTCTTTAAGAATGTTTTTCATTCCATTAAGCATCCCTTAAAGCTTGAAGCAGGTGAAAGGTAGGTCAGAAGGAGGTCAACGTCAGGTCAAATGCACCTTATAAGTAATCCTTTATGATCTCAGAAGTGACTTAATATGAGGTCAAACTGATTTCATCAACACAATCCCAGCCTATAGATACAGGCACCTGTTGTGCATCTGGCAATTTTTCAGTACAGAATAAAGGATCCCAATTCAAAATCAGCATATTGAGATGCTCAGAACTGCTCTTTCCTAAACTACCAGATGCCTATGCATAGAGCATAACCCTTGCTCATAGAGCTTAATAAGACATGTACAAAGCCATGTACAAATGGGTTTCTGCCTGTATAAGAAGTGTGTACAGCAAGATTTTACAAAGTATTTGCAAAGCTTTTAGCAATCTTCAAGATATCTTGAAGCCTTTACAGCATACATCAGCTCCATTTTTGAAATGTTAAAAAATAATTCCTAAAGTAGACCTTCTCCCATTTAAATAACTTTTTTTCTCCAGTATTCTGGAGAAATAGCAGAATGTTTCATCATCTATGGAAATGTTTAGTACCTTTAATGTGCTGCAGCCTTATGGAGCGATGGAGCTTTGGTCGGAAATACCGGCCTTCTGTATGCTTCATCCCAGTTTTTCCCCATAGGAAAACTGTCAAAAACTGCCGGGCAAAAGTCTGCCTGTTTCGCCGGTGGGAAAAAAGAGAGCTGGTTCTCTTTTTTTGTCCGGCGGTTTTTGGGCAGCCGGCCGTGTGTACGAGGCTTATCACTTCTTGCTTCTTTTCCTAGGTGAGAATGACTCCCCATTGCCTCCTTGAATGTCCAATTCACACATCTCAGGAAGCACTGAGGGGCGTATGCCACTGCAAGAGCTGCTTATGACTGTGATGTCTGTCAGTTATTTGGAAACTTGGCAGAGACCTACAGCATGTTTATGCATACATGGGGGACTCCACACATATAGGCACACATGATGCAGATCTCTAAGGCCCCATACACACGAGAGGATTTATCCGCGGATACGATCCAGCGGACCGTATCCGCGGATACATCCTCTCGAGGATTTCAGCAGATTTCTATGCGATGGCGTGTACACACCATCGCATTGGAATCCGCACCGAAATCCTCTGGCGATGACGTGTCGCGCCGTCGCCGCGATTATGACGCGGCGACGTGCGCGACGCTGTCATATAAGGAATTCCACGCATGCGTCAATTCATTACGACGCATGCGGGGGATCCCTTCGGACGGATGGATTCGGTGAGTCTGTACAGACCAGCGGATCCATCCGTTGGGATGGATTCCAGCAGATGGATTTGTTGTGCATGTCAGCAAATATCCGATCTGCTGGAATCCATCCCAGGGGAGATTTATCCGCGGAAAAAGATCCGCTGGCGTGTACACACCATAGGATCTATCCGCTGAAACCCATTTGCTGGGATTTATCTGCGGATGGATTCTATGGTGTGTACGGGGCCTAAGTCACAGATATCCAAAACCAGCGGCATGCATGTGCACGTATGGTATTCCCCATTGCATGCACAGACACACCAACAGGCCTTTGCCAGGTCCCAAATTCCTGGTAAAGACCTGTGACATATTTTGGGGGAGGGGTTAATATAAAATGGTGACATTGTTTTGTAGCCAGTTGCAATTAAAGCCATGTTTGGTTAAATGCATCAACAGGCTACATTCATGGATTTATTGGCCTCTTTATAATAAAGTACATCATGCTGCAAAGTTTCTGAACAAGTTTCATCTTCATTATAGTGTATACAGAGATTTGTGCCATATTTGTGCAAGTTCAAGGTATTTCAAGATAATGGTGCAAAAGAGACTGAAAATTTTTAAAGGGTGAAGTTCCTCTTTAAATAGGCGGTCACTATAAGAAAGCTGGAAGGCTTTTAGTAGGTTTCAGTACTACTCAGACTGCTAAAGCTTGAAAGCAGCTTTTCCCTCCCAGGCCTTGTACACACGACCGAGTTTCTCTGCAAAAAACAGCAAGAAACTTGCTGGGATTTTTTTTTTGCCAAGGAAACCGGTCCTGTATACATTTTTCGACGAGGAAACTGTTGAGGATCCCGTCTTCTTTTTCCTCGACGGGAATGGAGAAACTTGCCTTGTCGAGTTCCTCGACAGCCTAACAAGGAACCGATGAAGCTGACTGATGGTTCGTCGCGCCTACACACCATCGGTTAAAAAAACGATTGTGTCAGAACGCGGTGACGTAAAACACAACGACGTGCTGAAAAAAACAAAAGTTCAATGCTTCCAAGCATGCATCGACTTGATTCTGAGCATGCATGGATTTTTAACCGATGGTTGTGCCTACTAACGATCTTTTTTTTCCCATCGGTTAAATTTAAAACTAGTTGGCTTTTTTTTAACCGATGGTTAAATAACCTATGGCGCCCACACACGATCGGTTTTGATCTATGAAAACGGTCCATCAGACCATTCTCATCGGTTTAACCGATCGTGTGTATGCGGCATCAGAGGAGCGAAGTGATCTACCAATGCTCCAAACAGTGGAGAACGACCCCTGATACTGGAATCTCGTGAGACTTTACAAGATTACAGTACCAGAAATTCACTCAAACACAGAGATATCAGTTTATTGAGCAGTGATAAATTATCACCGTTCTGTACACAGACAGACGGCGTGGTTAATGTAATTAAAATAACGAGTCCCCCTACATAATATACTGTATATATGTATACACACACACATTATATATACATGTATATACACACACATTATATATATATATACATGTACATATTATATATATTTATGTATATATATGTATACACATAAATCTGAGATGGTGAATCGGGGAGTGTGAATTCTGACACAGATCACCAGTGAAGTGCTCAGATCACAGCTTCATAAACTGGCCGTTACTGTGTCAGTCTATGAGGATTCTCTGTGTGTGGAGATAATCGGCGGGAGAACAAGTTCAAACACTTCTCCCCCCGATTATGTCTGTTTCATAAACTAATAAAAAAGAAGAATAATTGCGCTAAACCCAGATGTGCACTTGTATTAAACTTGTGAGCAAGTGCATGTGTAAACCATTGGATCTATATGGTATATGATTCAATGGAATCAGGGGGCCGTGATTGCCTACCCTGCTAACAATGGTGTATATGAACCCAGTGATCAATAACACAAATAATAATAAACCATGACTCCAAAGATTGTTGAAATGGAAATTAACAAGATTAGTGATATAAAGTCCATAAAGTCCAAAAATAATTTTTGGAAATAAGTAGTAAGTCCATATGACAAATGAAGACACCCGTGAAGATTCCAGGAATATTGTAATTTATGCACCAAACGTGAATCCTCCACCGATCATGCAGCTGCTTACCAGAAATCTGGGTCCTGCCGGACCACTATCAACATATCTCTCAACCAGAGATTTTGTAAGGCAGTAGTAACTCCTCCACTTGCACTAGAACCAATCCGTACTCAACGATGGATATAGAAGACAACAAGACAGAGCTCCACATGGCATAAAATCCGGGTGATTTATTTAAAACAGCAATAAACATATGTACATACAACTCACATTTAAGTTGAATAAACCAGCATTTGGCCTGTAACGCCGGCCGGACGTATCCAGGAACAAAAAAGGGCCACTCGTTTCGAGACGATGTGATCTTGTCACGAAACGCGTCGGGTGGAGTGAGTGACGTGTGGACGCCATCCCCTTCATTTCTCCAAACGAGTGGCCCTTTTTTGTTCCTGGATACGTCCGGCCGGCGTTACAGGCCAAATGCTGGTTTATTCAACTTAAATGTGAGTTGTATGTACATATGTTTATTGCTGTTTTAAATAAATCACCCGGATTTTATGCCATGTGGAGCTCTGTCTTGTTGTCTTCTATATCCATCGTTGAGTACGGATTGGTTCTAGTGCAAGTGGAGGAGTTACTACTGCCTTACAAAATCTCTGGTTGAGAGATATGTTGATAGTGGTCCGGCAGGACCCAGATTTCTGGTAAGCAGCTGCATGATCGGTGGAGGATTCACGTTTGGTGCATAAATTACAATATTCCTGGAATCTTCACGGGTGTCTTCATTTGTCATATGGACTTACTACTTATTTCCAAAAATTATTTTTGGACTTTATGGACTTTATATCACTAATCTTGTTAATTTCCATTTCAACAATCTTTGGAGTCATGGTTTATTATTATTTGTGTTATTGATCACTGGGTTCATATACACCATTGTTAGCAGGGTAGGCAATCACGGCCCCCTGATTCCATTGAATCATATACCATATAGATCCAATGGTTTACACATGCACTTGCTCACAAGTTTAATACAAGTGCACATCTGGGTTTAGCGCAATTATTCTTCTTTTTTATTAGTTATTTCTTTGTTTATACACAACCTAATTGCTGCTTATTAATCCCAATCTCTTACCTTAGCGCAGTTGTTTCCAAATATTTTCCTGTTTCATAAACTGTTTATGGGCTGTGATCAGTGGTGATCCTTGGGATCATCGCTGTTCACTGCTTCATAAACGGACACCTAAATCTGTGTTTAACATCCCCAGATTTGAACTGAAGGTTGAACAATGCCTTCGGAAACTTGCTAAAAGCTAGGAAAATATATAAGCTTAGTGTACATTCTGCTCATTTACATACTAAAGCCCAGGTTTTTAAAATCTATATGTAGTGGGTAGGTACGGAAATGTTTCAGGGCCCCAGAATGATTGCACTTTACTGCTAGATATTATCACTTTAATAAAACATTTGAAAGTTATCTTGAAGATCAATGGTGTGCTGGCAATATATGCTATGATGCATAATGTTACAGTCTCCAGCTGGTATTTGCTACAGCACTCACTTACCTTATGCCTATTCTGGGAACATGTGCAATGGAAATGTTACATAATGTACAACTACCAGACCCTTGAATCTTGCCTAAGTTGACTTATGAATGATCCAACTATACTATGTATAATTTTTCACTAGTGATGATACTGCAAAATCAGCTTTCACTGCAGTTTAGTTGAAGCATGCTCTGTTGATTTTGGGTCAGATGAGGAATTCTTATGGATTTCAGTCATGATGTGTTTTTCAAAAAAAATGTAATGCTTCAGCAGCTTAACAGGTCCTAAATTTTGCATCAAAATATCTAGCTAAGGGTATTATGAAGGAAAGTGGTAATTTCATACTACATGTACACAACCTAAGTCTGTGCAAGATGATTCCCAGATTATTATTTTTTTTAAGCTTTCAGTTTATTGATTTGTCTCTTATTTTAAATAGCACTATATTTTGACAAATAATTATAATGTTCCTGCTTTAAAGTGATGATAGCTAGCTCCTCCATAATGTTTGGTACATGGGCCTTTCAACCAAAGGCTACTCAAGGTGACTAAAAAGGTACCAAGTTGTGTATTGGATCCACAAATGAAATGTGAACAACAACAAATAAACAAACTGGGCATTTTAATCCTATAGCATAGGATGTGTAATTTGTTTAATATTTGCTTTATTTATATTTCAATTTCCATAGACATATTCACAACCTACATTTCACGAATAATGGCACAGTGATAATGACCATATTCAACAGATATTTAAACATTTGTTTATATTCCATATCAAGTCATGTTTATAAATTGGATGCCTTTTTTTACCATTCTTTCACGTTACCCTTTGTTTGAACAAACCTTTTTCGTTCAGATAATATGATCATGTTTAAATAATGTCCTTGAAATTGTGTCTTGCACAATATAATATGAAGCAGTAGGCCTGTGAGCACTTGTAATATTTCTACTTTGATTCCTAGTGCTGCTGACAGCTATCAGAAGATTTAGGGTTGGAAGCTGAAAATGTACACATTAAAACTTTTCCTTCTGTAGAAATAAGCATTATTTAATAAGATATATATCTTAAAGATATGACTATGCAATAACTGTTTAACATGAATCTAATAAATTATCTAAGTCATGTATCAAATTGCTGCACAGCTGACAAGCTGAGATAAATATAGTACGACTGCATGATACAAGACATAAAGGTCTTTATGTATCAACATGTTCTTACTAAGAAATGGAGTTGCAGCTTGTCAACTACCAATCAGCATCACACCTGCTGTGAAACCTTAAATCCAATTGGTGGCTGTGGGGTAATAGATCCTGCTCTTTGTAAGAACAGGTAGTTTAGAAGGCCCAAAGGTTTTAATAAAATATGAAGAATGCTTCACTGTTAGTTCAGTGATTACATTAGGCTACATACATACGGGTACTGCTGCAACATCCTTGCTCCATCTGTGCTCAGTCACCTTTCTTGATCAAGGTAGCAGGAAGAAACAATGTATGTTATAAACATTCCATTTCACTATTCATCTGTATGACTCCATAGGAAATAGCTTAAATACCCCCCAGGAGCAGCCATGTAATCTGTGAACACTCCCTTTACAGTATGCATCTGTATGAAACCATAAGACACAGCTAAAATACACATATTCCAGAAGCAACACCTTACCTCACATTAAGCATTTATCCAGAAATAAAGCTTTCCAAAAATACTTAAAACATATGCAAGTTTTTGCTGCACACAGGTCCCATTCATCACTGTGCAATTGATATAGTAACTACTGTTAAAATGCATACAGTTATTTACAGTGCTTGGCAGACTGAAGACCAACTAATAAAAAAAAGCTTTTTTTACAAAGAAACATTTATCTTTATTAAGTTACTGGTAGATCCAGGCCCGTCGCTACTGGACAGGCAAAACAAACAATTGCTTGGGGCCCCGAGCTGGCCTAGGGCCCCCAACTTCCCCTTCCCAGGCTGTAGCGTGGCCGAGCTCCTCTTCCTTCCACCTGGATTCCTGTCAATCTGACCGGGTACCGCGCGTGCTACAGGAGATTCAGTTTCCTGTTCCCGGCCGGACTGACAGGAAGTGCACACTGAGTGCTCACTTCCTTTCAGTCCAGACGGGAAGACAGGAAACTGAATCTCCTGTACCACGCGCGGTACCCGGCACTATATGATAGGGGACTGGGGAAGAGGCAGGGGGAAGAGGAGCTAGGCCACGCTACAGCGGCAGCCTATAGGGAAGAACGGGAGGTAAGAATAGAAAAAAAAATTGTGTTGCGTTACGTAGGCTTTGCATGTGGGGGGGGTGCTTGGGGGCCCCCATTTTGCTTGGGGCTCCCAAATTCCTTCAAACGGCCCTGGGTAGATGCTTTAATTGGGAGTCTTGGTCTTCTTAAAAGTTGGGAACTACAGAGGAAGGATCTCTCTGTATTACACAATGAATAATTCCCAAACTAAGGGATTTCTATCTTTTCTTGAAAAGCCTGCCACTGGTACTAGTTGATCTGAAGAATATGGATCCAACTTTGCAAAACAAAATTTCGAAGGAGTACAGAGTCTTCACAGCTGCACCACTTTTTGAACAAGGAGGGTTGACATTTGGATATGTGGTAACAACTTGGATTGGGAGTATTAGGCTGTATCATATATATCTTAGCGCTCCATCTATATATGAAGATTCCCCATCACCCCAGCACTGGGTTCATCTCTGAGGTTTACTAAACCTTAGATTGGTGAATGTCTACTATCGGATTGCACCTCTACATCCTATGCTGAAGATAAATGTAGGACTGCCTGCTTTTACTAGTGAAAACGCTTTGCTGTTTTTCCCACTGAGCTGGCCATTCCTGCAGTACAGTGGATACTTACCTTACCAGCATAAGTCCACCCCGATCCAGCTATTCAGCGTATGAGTGTGTAGATTAAGTGACTGTGGTAGCTACCTTGTGCCTTGACAAAGTTGTCAATGTTGTCAAATTTTAGATGAATGTGGTGGAGGTGCACTTATTTTTGCTAAATGATTTAATGTGATATTTTTTCAATACATTTTTTTTTCTATCACCAGTTGTCTCTCCTTGAAGATTTACTTTGGACTCTGTCCATTTTCTATATATGTAGCCTTTTAGTTGCCCCTGCATGCATTGCAATAGGTTTGCGTGTATTATTATAACCCAAGAACAATAGATCTATTGACTGAATACAGCAACAGTTTTTAAGGAGAAACAATAGGTGCTTAATACTTGCCAACAAGAGAGTTATTACAATTTCAACAGCTTCAAAATACAAGAAAGCTTTATTTAAAAAATTGCCATAAGTGATTTTCCTCAGTGAAGAGGAGGAAAAGCCACATAGGAAACCTATTGTCACAGTCATTGTAGTTCTGTTGCTTTTGCAAGCAAATGTCTCTCCATGACAAAACATAAGAGCAGGTTTTAGCCCAATAGTTGGTCTACCCTTTGGAGAATCTTGCACTTTCTAAAATGGAGGAAACTAGTAGATTTCAGAAGCAGGAGGTCAGGAAAGAAACCACTATAACTGAGCTCTTTCCATGAAATGATTGGCAAATGCTAGTCAGTACAGGTCATGGGAAATGTCCATACTCAGTGGTGACTCACATGCCAACACTGATTGAAGATTCCGTTAATGCCAACAGGATATGGATATTGGAAGCTGTACTGCTTTCCAGAAAATATGCACATCCAGTATAATAAGCAAGATTTTGAGACCTGGATCACACAGAGATCCAGAAAAAGCAGAAAATCATTGATTGTTTAAGAAGACCCAATGCTAAGGTAGTTACCAACTAAGCATTACATCAAAGCACTGTATGCTGTGTGTGGAAGTGTAGAAATACTTTCTGATTTAATGTGCACGTTTGAACACCTCCACAAATAAAAAGGAAGAAACTGTCCAATTTTATTGTTTAAGTATATAAGATCCTACAACGGATCATCCAAAAGAAAGGGATCGATCCCTGACCTGCTGACAAAAGCCAACTCAATTGTGTTCTAGGGAGCCTGCCTGAACCATTTTATAGTTTTGAGTTTTATAGTTTTGTAATTCCTGCTGAAAAACTGTTAGGGGGGTATGAAACATTAAAGCTGAGTTCCACCCAAAAATGAAACTTCCGCTTTAAGTACTTGTGACCCCCTGACATTCCACATTTGGGGAGTGGGGGATGGGTACCTCTTTTTCAAAGGTACCCAGCTCCCACTTCTGCTCCTGTCGCTGCGGCGCTGAGCGGAAGTTCACCTCTACCCCCTCCCTACCTGCAATCTTCTGGGACATGTCACAGGGCCCAGAAAATTTCCCAGCCATTTACAACGTGCAGCGCGGATTGCACATGCACAGTGCGTGCCCAGCTGTGAAGCCACAGCCAGGCGCCCACACTTGCAATGCCAGCGCCGCAGAGAGGAGGGGGAGAGAAGCGAAGCTTCGGGCAGTTGCATCGCTGGACCATGGGACAGGTGAGTGTCTGTTTATTAATACTCAGCAGCTTTTTATAGCTAATTCTAAAAACTTTTACTGGCCCAAGTAGTACAGGCTCAGCTTGAAATGCATATGCCAGTGGTTCGTGTTTGGGGATACATCAATCTCTCACTACTTTTCAGAAGACTGTGGTTGTCCTGGCCTCAGAAAGATGGGCATCAGGAGAAGCTTGGTCAGACACAGGCCAATTTGCTAGCAAGAAATGTTACATCTGGGAGAAGGCCAGACCCTTCAAAGCACAGTACCCAAGAAAAAACCCTTTCAGATCACATGCTTAGCAGGGAATGAACAAACAATGAGATCCCTTGTCACTGAACACACCTCTGTGTTGTTTACATTCACAGAGCTGTGTTTGGTGAAGCTGAGAACCGATCATCGTGTGTCGGTGGTTAATCATTGGATGAGACCCAGTGTTCAGCATGCGCTGAGACAAATCCCAACACAGTCGGGCGAGTGGGCAAGTGAATGTGCGTCCCTTACCCGAAAATGCAGAATCACCTATATATACATGATTCTGTACAAAACGATGCCCCTGTAGCAGTAAATCTACAGGAGGCGGTCGTTAAGTGGCAGACCAAAAGGGGACAAATTATATATATTTTTTTTAAGTTTAGATACATTTTAAAGCAACTAAATACTGTATTGGGAAATGTGTATGTATTGCAACAGGCTTTGAGTCAGAAACTCAGAAAGCACTGAAACCAAAGCATCAGCATTACAGCCAGGGAACTATCATTATCAAAGCAAATGTCAGTAATTGCAGCCCATAGTTTTCTTTTAACATATTCACATTAAATACTGTAAGTGTGTTTATGTTATATAAGCCACTATTACTGAGTGTGGTATTCGCAAAAGAACACAGTTCCTTATGAAATTATTAATAGTATGCACATCTCTTTTACTAAGGTTAATGCATAAGTAGTGCCCTTTTACATTTCAAAAGAAGAATTTCTAGCTCCTAAAAACTTTTTTGGAAGCCAATCTGCTTGTTATGATCTTGTCATTGTTGATGTCTCCTCTCTCGCTATTTCTTTTGCTTTTTCTAATCTAGAATAATCCCAGAGAAATTCTTTGATTGTCTGTTTGGATCGGGTCCACTGCTAAAATAAGCAATGTAATGGGCTTTATGGCACTTACTGGAGAATAATTTATCCGGGAGAGTGACTATACATACTTGTTTTAATAAGAGTATGCTTTATGGTAAGTAAGACTGCTATTTAATTAGCCAGAGGGAGAAAAGTTCATGATACAATCTGTTCCAATCAGCCTGGACACTAAGCAAGAAGTCAGACTGCGTTATTTATGGCTGTGCCCTTTATTTGTGTAATGTCTTCACCAAGAAGTATTTTTAAGGCACCATCTTAAAAACAGGCAATGTTTCTTATGAAAAATTAACACACAGTTATGTCAGTGTTGTATGGAACAGAGACATACTAAAAGCATTGGACTTTTGTTTGAGCTAACAGGCTTTTCATTTTGCCAATGAACATCTTTGGTTTTGATAGAGCACTATACCTTTAATGTGTATTTCTTAACAATTTCCTAATGAAAACAGACAAGAAAGATCTGTAGACCAGAGAGGTAAAAGGAAAGGTTCGGTTAAATAAACCATTGTTTGTTGACCTGAGTTTTGCCTTTGGCTGATTCATTCTAACACTATTTGTATTTCCTTATCCCTTTCACACTTAAAGGGGTCGTAAAGGTACAATTTTTTTTTCCTAAAGAGCTTCCTTTACCTTAGTGCAGTCCTCCTTCACTTACCTCATCCTTCAATTTTGCTTTTAAATGTCCTTATTTCTTCTGAGAAATCCTCACTTCCTGCTCTTCTGTCTTTAACTCCACACAGTAATGCAAGGCTTTCTTCCCGGTGTGGAGTGTCGTGCTCGCCCCTCCCTTGGACTACAGGAGAGTAAGAAATGCTCTCTAAGTTGCAGATAGAGAAAGGAGCTGTGTGTTAGTGGTCTTCCTGACTCTCGTGTAGTTCAAGGGAGGGGGCGAGCACGACACTCCACACCAGGGAGAAAGCCTTGCACTACTGTGTGGAGTTACAGACAGAAGAACAGGAAGTGAGGATTTCTCAGAAGAAATAAGGACATTTAAAAGCAAAATCGAAGGATGAGGTAAGTGAAGGAGGACTGCACTAAGGTAAAGGAAGCTATTTAGGGGGAAAAATTGTACCTTTACAACCCCTTTAAGACTATTTCTGATAATTGTTGCTTACAAGTTAAAATCCATATTTTTTTGCTAGAAAGTTACTTAGAACCCCCAAACACTATATATATATTTATATTTAGCAGAGACCCTAGAGAATAAAATGGCGATTGTTGGAATATTTTATGTCAGATGGTATTTGTGCAGCGGTTATTCAAACCCATTTTCTGGGTAAAAAATACACTTTCATGAATAAAAACTAAACTAAACAGTAAACGATTTTTTTTGTATAATGTGAAAGATCATGTAACACAAAGTAAAGAGATACCTAACATGTCACGCTTTGAAATTGTGGACACTCATGGAATGGCGATAAACTACAGTACGTAAAAATCTCCATAGGCGATGCTTTAAAAAAAATAATGGTTACCAGGTTAGACTTAAAAAGAAGGTCTGGTGCTAGAAATATTGGGCCAGATTCACGTAGAATCGCGGCGGCGTAACTTATCCTAGATAAGTTACACCGCCGCAATTTTTCATCGCAAGTGCCTGATTCACCAAGCACTTGCGATGAAAACTACGCCCGCGGCCTCCGGCGCAAGGCGGGCCAATTCAAATCGGCGTGTGCCATTTAAATTAGGCGTGCTCCCGCGCCGGACTTATTGCGCATGCTCCGTTTCCTAGCTCCCGCTGTGCTTTGCGCGCCGTGACATCACTTTTTTAAACGGCGACGCGCGTAGCGTACTTCCGTATTCCCGGACGGCTTACGCAAACAACGTTAAATTTTAAATTTCAACGCGGGAACGACGGCCATACTTTGGACAGCAATACACTTGCTGACTAAAGTTAGGGCACCCAAAAAAACTACTAACTTTGCGACAGGAAACTTGACTATGGACGACGTAGCGAACGCGAAAAACCGCCGTGGATCGGCCGTAACTCCTAATTTGCATACCCGACGCTGGTTTACGACGCAAACTCCCCCCAGCGGCGGCGGCGGTACTGCATCCTAAGATCCGACAGTGTAAAACTATTACACCTGTCGGATCTTAGGGATATCTATGCGTAACTGATTCTATGAATCAGTCGCATAGATAGAAACAGGGATACGACGGCGTATCAGGAGAAACGCCGTCGTAACCCTTTTGTGAATCTGGCCCATTGCTCTCACTCTGACGATTGCGGCCGTACCTCACATGTGTGATTTGAACACTGTTTACGTTTGCGGGTTTGACTTACATATGTGTTTTCTTTGCTGCACAAGCTCGCAGGGGTGGGGGCGATTTAAAATTATAATTTTTTTACATTGTCCCTTTAAAAAAAAAAAATCTGATCACTTTTATTGCTGTCACAAGAAATGTAAACATCACTTGTGACAGTAATAGGTGATGACAAGTACTTTTTATGGAGGGATTGAGGGTCTAAAAGACTCCATATCCTTCCTTTGTACTTAAAAGTATTGAGATTGCCATTGGCAGCCGGGTAAACCGGAAGTGACATTGCTTCCGGGATTTTAAATCATAGACTCGATTGGAGCCGTATCCGGCCTCGTACGGTACAGGTCTCAGCCTAGCAGGCGGACACGCTGGCTGGTGCCTCGGGACTCCTGGTAGGACGGGAGGCTAGGGAAGAGCAGCAGAAGGCATCCCCTCCCGCTCCTTAGGATAACAGCTGAGCGGCTTTTAGCCGCATTGGTTGTTATCACTAAAGAGCTGACAGCTGGCTCTAAAAAATCGGTTCCCGGGGTGATGCCTGCAGCTGCAGGCATCACCCCGGTTTAACCCCTTCAAGCCATGAACGCAAATTTGCGTACGGTTAGCGTGAAGGGGTTATGCTTATTTTTTCAGTCGTTTTATCGTTTATATACAATTCATATAATATACAGTACACATACAAAGAAAAGGAAATAAACACTGCACAAATCATAACATCCAATCAGATGGTGTCTTTCCTTAAAGGGGTTGTAAAGGTTCGTCTTTTATTCTCTAAATTGGTTTCTTTAAGCTAGTGCATTGTTGGTTCACTTACCTTTTCCTTCGATTTCCCTTCTAAATGTTTTTTTTTCTTTGTTTGAATTTCTCACTTCCTGTGTCTCCTCAGTAAGCTTTCCACCATCATCCGAGCGGTGGAAAGTCATTTAGAACAGCTTACTGAACAGCTTACTGAGGAGAAACAGGAAGTGGGAAATTCAGACAAAGAAAACAAAGAGAAAAAAACATTTAGAAGGGAAATTGAAGGAAAAGGTAAGTGAACCAACAGAGAAACTTTACAACCCCTTTAAGCTGGCCATACACTAGTAAAATTATGCATATGAACCTTAGTACGTGTAGCCTGCACTGCAGCTGATAACTGTTGTGAAATGTCTCCCTTTGTTGCTGCTGTATTATCTTTCTGCAATGTGGACAGGGTTGAACTGAAAATAATGCAGAAGTGCAGCAGTCATGTTTAAGGAGACCACTTTGCAATGTTCATCTATGGAGTGTCTTCAGCGCACGGGATAGTCATCTTGGCTGGGTCAGGAGGAGAGTAATTGGCTGTTGCAACAGAGAGAGGACAATGAACTGGGCTGCTGAAAAATTGGATCTCTGTTGTGCCACCAACCTAAACCATTTTCTACGCTGAGCACCACTAGGTTACAGTGGTGCAAGTGTGGCTATATTTTGCTGGAGCTACATGATTCTGTGCTTCCCAGGAGAAGAGGGCTGACAAGATACTTCTGCTGCCATTATACTGTGTGCAATGCTACATGTGAGAGGATGACCCTGGAAGCATGTAGGTGTGTGGGAAAGAGACTGAGCTGCTGCTGTTGCTGGATAAACAGATCCCATCTATAGCAGACCACAATCAGTAAACAAAAAGACTAATGCCGCGCACACACGATCGGACATTCCAACAACAAAACCGTGGATTTTTTTTTCCGTCGGAATGTTGGCTCAAACTTGTGCATACACACGGTCACACAAATGTTGTCGGGAATTCCAAACATCAAGAACGTGGTAACGTACAATACTATGATAAGCCGAGAAAAATGAAGTTCAATGATTCCGAGCATGCGTCAAATTGATTCCGACCATGCGTAGGATTTTTGTGCGTCGGAATTGGCTACAGACAATTGGAATTTCCGACTAGAACTTTTGTTCTCGGAAAAATTGAGAAGCAGCTCTCAAACATTTGTTGTCAGAAATTCCGACAGCAAATGTCCGATGAAGCCTACACACGGTCGGAATATCTGACCAAAAGCTCACATTGAACATTTGTTGTAGGAAATTCCGACCGTGTGTACGCGATTCGAATCTTCTCCCTTGGAGGGTGTGATTTGGATAGCTGGTGATAGCTGGTGAAATCAGTCTGTACTAGAGAGCATATCCAGAAGCCTAGAGCCTGATAACAAAACATAATAAAAAACAAACAGAAGGAACTTCTAAGTGCAGTAATCACAAGACTATTTTTATTGCCAAGGATAAAAACACACTTACTAGAAGCAAGGAAGAGAAAGGCTTATTGTATCCGTAATGGAGAAGGGGATGTAAAGTCCAGCAAGAGGCAGTCCTGAGGGTGGTCCAGTGAGCAACCCTCTGCGGCTCCCCTCTGCGGCCGACCAGCAGAGGGGAGCCGCTGGGAGAAACCACCAGGAAAAATGGCTGTGCTTTCGGGACAAGCGTTGGACGCAGGACCCGGTAGTGACATCAACAGGAAGCGACCGGGGCCAGCGTGGTCCAAAATGACCAAAAAAGAGAGGGAAGCATTTCGGAGCATGCAATTGGCTTCTTTTTCTTGCCAATCGTGAAGCCAATTGCACATTCCAAAACACGTCCCACTCCTTTTTCCTAATTTCCACATATCTGCAGTCCAACCTGGCCCTGGCCGCTTCCTGTTGACGTCACTTTTGGGTCCTGCGTTCCACCCTGGTCCCGGAAGCACGACCGTTTATGCTGGTGGCTCCATTCTGCTGGTCGGCTGGGACTAATGACAACTGGCTGCACATTGGATCACCCTCAGGACTGCCTCTTGCTGGACTTTACATCCCCTTCTCCATTACATATACAATGAGCCTTTCCCTTTCTTACTTCTAGTAAGTGTGCTTTTATCCTTGGCAATAAAAATAGTCTTGTGATTACTGCACTTAGAAGCACCTTCTGTTTGTTTTCTATTGCCAGAGAAATCATTCACCTCTTGGAGTGCTGTTCAAGTGCCATCCAAGCCATCTGTTTGATCTACACTACCAAGCTTGTTTGATCTACACTACCATCCCTGTGGACTAGTATCTCTGCTTAGTCTTGTTATCCAGAGCACCCTTCTTCCCATCATTTTGTTTTAACAAAACATAATGACTACTGTAGCTGTGAGCTTGTTTTAAATAGATCACTCTTTAGACATACCTCACACATCCAAAAACTAGTCAAAATGAAATCTGAAAATTGTAGTCACATGGCTAAAATAAATGGCTGTACCAGAATGACTGACTCCTGTGCACTTGCACAGGAGGATATTATTCTCTATCCACCAATCCAGATGCTGGAAACCTAGAAACCGGAAGTAGCCTAGGGATGGATGTAACCACCTCATTGCTGTAAGGTGGAGGTGAATATATTCTGGAGTTTAGTTGCACTTTAGAGCTCTGTTATTGATCATAACGTAATTATGTATGGTATTTCATAAAAAAAAAACATAATTAACAATTTTTAAAAAGATGTATGGTCTCATGAGATTACTGGTAAAAAAACAAAAAACAGCTATTTCACCCTTTCCAGCTTTCTTCCATGTTGTCTTCAAAAGTTCTGTGTTTCAGTTACCCCATTTTCTGCATAACTGTCGGCAGGAATTAGACATAATCATCCAAGGATCTGCGCCAGTGTATCAGATTTCTTGAATGCAATGGAGGACACTCCTGTTGTGTCTCCAGACACAAAGCTTTAGAACTACAAAGAAACTAATAAATGTCATTAAAGAAGAAGTATGGTCAAAGATTTTTTGGCCATGCTTCTCCTATGGATCACAGGAGTGCAGTTCGTTCTGCATTCATGTGACCCCTTTTCACCCGACAGAGGTCCAGAGTTGGGAAAGATCCCAACCACATGGTGCAGATTTGTCCAGAAGCTGGATTGGCACCTGGCTCAGCCTCTAAGAAATTTGCTGAGAACTGAGGGGAGAACTGAGCAATCAGCGATGTTTAATGGCTCAGTTCTCACTGCAGTGCCGGCGGAGCACAGATGCAGCATCAAATTGTTGCTGCTACCACCCAGGTGAGTATAAATGGTTTTTTTTTATTTTTTTAATCCCGAACTTCTTTTTTAAGACATGTCCTATCAACATGCATGTCTGCATATGCAGTAGGCTTTTCTTGGGTTCCTATTTAAAGAAACCTATTTAGTACACCAACTTGCACTACTAGCTACTTTCATTACCAAGTACATTATTTTCTGCCAGCAGTCCTAAATGTACTGCAAAGAGGTTGTACATGTATATACCAGATCTAAACAGGTTCAGATATATCACAATATAAAAATATTTTCGAAATATGACACAGACAAATATTAGGTCCCAATATGTTAATAAAACATTACAGACATTTTAATTGCCTTAGCACACTTGAAATTAATGTACATATCCTATTTTATTTCATGAGAACACACAAATAAAAACCGATGTATACAAACTTGCATAAAACATAATTTTCATTTGCAGACTTCCAACAACCTATTCAGCAATTTAAAGTACAAATATAACAAGAGTAGAAAATATCAAAGTCATTCACTGAATTTCCTTCTTCTTGACTTATGTAGCCTGCACTTTCCTTCATTAGCCATAAGACCCAAGAGATCAAGAACCTAATGAAACATGAATTCACACAGTAAGAGATAAATACATAGCTTTGCTGCATGTAAAATCAGATTTTGAATATAAATAGCACATTCTAAGTGTTTTACTTGGATTTATTGTTTGTCTGTGTTTATAATATGCTTATAGCAATGCAATGAGATTTATATTATTGCAAGCAATAACCGTTATTTAATATGAGATAAGTACTGGGATTATTTAGAAATATCCTAAAAACTAGTAATAAATAGTGTTGCTCACGAATATTCGCATTGCGAATATTCGACTCGAATATAGCATATTCGAGAAATCGCGCTATATTTCGAAATTCGCGGTGAATATTCGCAATTCCGAATATTCGATTTTTTACAATTTTTTTTTTGAATCAGATCACATCCTAGATATCTCCATCGACGTCTAAAAGCATTGCTGGTATAATTAGAGACCCTGGGCCGAGTAGCTGAAGCGTTCATTGAATTTTCCAGAAAGATCGCAATGCGATTATTCGGCAAACGCAATATCGCGCAATTATTTTCCTCGCCCCGATCTTCCGCATCAGAGCGATTTTTACAGTTTCATTTTTAAAACAGATCACATCCTAGTGATCTCCATAGACGTCTGAAAGCATTGCTGGTATGATTAGAGCCATTGGGCCGAGTAGCTGAAGCGATCATTTTATATTGCCGAATATTCGCAATGCGAATATTCGGCAATAGGAATATTGCGCGATTATTTGCTCCGCCCTTTTGCATCAGAGCCAATCAGAGTTCTCCTTCCACACTCGTCACAGGTTAGCAACCAATAGGAACCTGCCTGCATGGACATTATATAAGCTCACTCCCAGCACCATTTCATTGCAGATTCAGAAGCTTGCTATAGAGTGTGGAGGCTGTTTCTGTGTTCCTGGTTTCCTGGTTTCCTGTGTCTTTGTTCTTGATTGATTTAGATCATCACCAGCATTGCTATTTAGTGATTCCAGTGGATCTTTTCCAGTATATCAACTGCTTTTTTCAAAGCAATAGACCCAAGAGCTTTTTT
This sequence comes from Rana temporaria, assembly GCF_905171775.1. Taxonomy (NCBI): domain Eukaryota; kingdom Metazoa; phylum Chordata; class Amphibia; order Anura; family Ranidae; genus Rana; species Rana temporaria. The sequence continues at coordinate 145,245,353 of NC_053495.1, forward strand.
CAAAGCTACGTTTTGTGCTGTTTTGTGCTGTTTTTTTCATTTGTGTTACTGTTTGATCCTGCAATCCTCCCTGTTCAGTTATATTTGCAAGAGATTTCAGAACACATATTGATCTGAGCTTTATAAAAGAGCTTTTCTAAAAGCTAAGTTTTGTTCATCTTGTGTTACTGTCAGATCTTGCAGGTTCACTGTTCAGTGATATTTGATAGGCATCTCAGTTCAAATTTTGTTTAGTTTTCCCTAAAGAGCTTTTATAAAAGCTAAGTTTTGTGTTCAGTTTAGTTAAATTTTGTGTAGTAAGTGTACACACTGTTAGTGTACATTTATTTCATCTAGCTTAGCTTAGTGTGTGTTTAGTGTCTGTGTTTTGTGTTTAAAAAAAAAAAAAGTTAGTGTTTGTTTAGTGCTTTTTTTTTTTTTCTTTAATTTTGTAGTCCTTGTCTGGTGTACTACTTTTCTTATAGTTTAGTAGCTGTCTGTGTACGTCTTTGTCTGCGTGCCTGTCTTGTAAAAAAAACACAAAAACACATTTTGTTCACATTTTCCCCCCCAATAAAGTTTAACCCCCCCACACACATATCAGCAATTATGAGCGGCATCCGTGGCCGTGGCAGTAGGGGTAGGGGAGTTACTCCCAGTGCTGGATCGCTGCCAGCACGGGGTACCTCTCGTGCCCCTACTAGTGGTAGAGGATCGGGTGCAAGGGGAGTACGCCTGATCCGGGAGTTCTTCCCATCGGGCAGCCGCCCGATATTGCCATCTCAGGCTCAAGTAGTGGTGGACTACATGGGGCACAGCAGTGCCACTGAGTCGTCGGTCCCGACTCACAGTAGTACCACCATTACACCGTTGCCTGTACTACCCCCCCCCAGCCCCCAAGAGTCCAGCATCTTACTGTTCGACAGCGACAGTGATAGGGATCTCTTGGGGGAGGCCATGCATCAGGCAGACCTCCAGCTCTGTCCTGATGGTCAGGACCTTTTTGAAGGGATGGATGAGGAGGATGGGATACCTGCTGGCAGTATCCCAGAGACATCCCTTCAAACTGGTGCTGCTGTTTTGGTGCAGGAAACAGCAGCACCTAGTCAGACCCAGGCGTGGGTGAGGGGACAGCGGAGCCAGGCTAGAGGCTCCATGTCACGTGGTTCCCTCAGACCAACACATCTCAGCCCTTGGTCTGACATCTCTGGGGGCGAAGAGGGTGACCCATCATGGTTGCCATCTGACGCGTCGGCTCACTACGTCAGTGACGACGGGGAAGGTAGGCACCCTGGTGAAACGGTGCGCCAGGTCACCACCAGGGAGACCATCGTCAGGGTCTCCACTGGTGATGGCAGCAGGAGGTGTCAGGAGGAGGAGCAGCAGCAGCAGCAGCAGCAGCAGGCAGCTCCACCTGTGCGCACCGAATCCCAGCAGGTGCAAGTAAGCGTCACCCCATCTGACAGGAGGGCGGTGCTGAAGTCACCTGTCTGGAATTTCTTTACCCTGGTGGCAGACAACCCTACCGTGGCCATCTGCCGGATTTGTAAAGTGAGGGTGAAGAGAGGGAAGTGTTTGGCTCGGGTGGGTACCACAGCCCTGAACCAGCACCTCAGGATAAACCACTGGGCGTTGTATGAGGAGATGAAGCGTGGTGGTGGTAGCAGCGCCACCACCACAAGTGAGCAGGGTACAGCAGCCCCTGCCACATCTTCATCTGTTTCCAGCAGGTCATGCCCCCCCGCTCCCTCTAGTAGAGGTACTGGTACCGGCAGCCAGACCTCTACTTCCACAGCACCCTCCACGTCTGTGTCCCGCACTGCCGTCCGGCGCCAGGCGTCGATTTCAGACGCCTTTGACCGCACCACTCCCTTCCCCCCTGGAGACCGACGTGTGCGTTCCCTCAATGGGCTCCTGGCAAGGGTTATTGCCCAACATCTGCTGCCCTTCAACATAGTTGACAGCAACCCCTTCAGGCAGATGTTGGAGCAGGCCCAACCCCAATGGCGTGTCCCCAGCCGCCATTTCTTTGCCAGGACTGGTGTCCCTGCCCTACACCAGCACATTGTTCAGAATGTAACCCTGTCGCTGGATCACGCTGTCAGCGACAGGGTTCATCTGACAATGGATGGCTGGACCAGCAGGCATGGGCAGGGACGCTACATCAGCTTCACGGCCCATTGGGTTTCCCTCCGAGGCGTCGGTGAGGGATCGTCGGCAACCGATCTTGTGGTGCCGCCCCGGGGTGTCCAGGGGAGAACTGCTGGTCTCCCTCAAGCCACTGTCTCCGCAGCTGCTGAGCCTCCCAGCAAGCGCCCCCGTAGCTACTCAAGTGTGGGGCACGTGCGCTGTCAGGCCGTGCTCCAGCTTGTTAGTTTAGGGGACCGGAGACACACTGCAGAAGAAGTGCTGAAAGCACTTCAAGCTCAGGTCCAGAAGTGGCTGACACCCCGAAGGCTCCAGCCAGGTATGGTTGTCTGCGATAACGGCAGCAACCTACTCGCCGCCCTCCATGCTGGCAGTCTGACGCACGTGCCCTGTCTGGCACATGTCCTCAACCTGGTGGTGCAGAAGTTCCTGCGCACTTATCCAGGGTTGAGTGACATTGTGGCAAAGGCGCGTAGGATTGCCAGCCACTTCAGGCGCTCCCCAACCGCTACCGCGTCCCTGTCCAAATTGCAGCGGAAGTACAATCTGCCCCTTCACAGGCTGATTGTGGACAGTGTGACGCGGTGGAACTCCACCCTCCACATGCTGAAGAGGTTGTGGGAGCAGCAAAGGGCGGTGAGGGAGTACCTGATGGAACTAGGCACTCAGAGGGCTTCACCACAACTCCCTTTCATCGCCTGTGCGCAGTGGGGGCAGATAAACCAGGTCTGCCAAGTGTTGTCCTCCTTCGAGCAGGCGACCAAGATGGTCAGCAGTGAGCAAATTGGCCTCAATAGCGTGCTGCCAATACTGTTCATGCTGGAGAGGACACTAGATCGCCTGCTCGAGGCTGGGGAGAGTGCCTTGGTGGAGCAGGAGGAGTCAGCAATGCTCCACCGAGACCAGGGCCAGGACCAGGAGGAGGAGGAGGAGGAGGAGGATGATGATGAAGAGGAGGAGGAGGTGGTTGCTGGTGTCGTCCCGGAGTCAGGGCCTGGTCAGGAGGGAGAGCCGGTGTTGGGGGCACCGATAGTCCGGGGGTTGGGCATGTCTGAGTTTGACCAGCAGCGCCTCAGGGAAGAAGAGTCGCACCTCATTAACCTGGCCAGCATTGAGGAGTCACAGCGGGCTGTGCTCTTCCCCATGGCTGCCCACATGCTCAGATGCCTCAGGAGGGACCCCCGGGTTAAGACCATCAAGACGAGGGATGATTTCTGGATGGCCACCCTTTTGGATCCCAGGTGCAAGGGGAAACTGGAGCAGTTCATCCCAGCCAGCCGGAGGCAGCACCGGATGGAGGAACTGCAGGCAGCCATTGTCAGACGGTTGGAGCAGGCAACTCCCCGGCCTCCAGTTGTCCCCCCTCATCTCACCCAGCAGGTGGCTGCACCCAGCTGCAGCCGAGCAGGGGACCTAATGGAAGAGATGAGGATGTTCTTCCAAACCGAGCGACCCAGTACCACCACCAGCAGCAGCAGCAGCAGTCACCACCAGCGGCTGGCCCACATGGTGGCAGACTACATGGCGTCCGTCGGTGCTTCTGACAGTATGAGCACCGACGACCCCATGGAGTACTGGGTTGCCAGATTGGACACCTGCCGCGAGCTCGCTCAGTATGCGCTGGAGTTATTGTCTTGCCCCCCCTCCAGCGTACTATCTGAGCGGACATTCAGCGCGGCAGGTGGGGTGGTCACGGACAAGAGGACCCGTCTGTCCACAGAGTCCGTGGACAGACTCACATTCATAAAGATGAATGAGTCCTGGATCGGCGGTGACTTTCTGGCACCCGTCGTCGGTTCAGGGCGCTGAAGGGTCCCTTGCCATGCATTCCCTGATGAAGCCCCGGACCTGATGTATTTACAGTGCTGAATATAACTATTTCAACATCAGAGAAAATCAATGTTAATATTTGGTACAGTAGGCTTTCTTTGCAATTACAGCGGTCAAAAATTTCTTGTAGTTTTACACCAGCTTTGCACACACTGGAGGAGGGATTTTGGCCCACTACTCCACACAGATCTTCTCTACATCAGTCATGTTTCTGGGCTATCGCTGAGAAACACGGAGTTTGAGCTCCCTCCAAAGATTCTCTATTGGGTTTAGGTCTGGAGACTGGCTAGGCCACGCCAGAACCTTGATATGCTCCTTACAGAGCCAATCCTTGGTTATCCTGGCTGTGTGCTTTGGGTCATTCTCATGTTGGAAGACCCAGCCTCGACCCATCTTCAAAGCTCTAACTCAGGGAAGCAGGTTGTTGCCCAAAATCTTGCAATACATGGCCCCGGTCATCCTCTCCTTAATACAGTGCAGTCACCCTGTCCCATGTGCAGAAAAACACCACCAAAGCATGATGCTACCACCCCCATGCTTCACATTAGGGATGGCGTTCTTGGCATGGTACTCATCATTATTCTTCCTCCGAACACGGTTAGTGAAATTATGATCAAAAAATTATATTATAGTCTCATCTGACCACATGATTTTCTCCCATGACTCCTTTGGATCAGTCAAGACAATTATGTCAGCAGTTATTTCACACCCTATATACTCTTATTAAGACTGCTGTACATCATGGCAACTCCTGCCCATGTGATATGACTCTGTATCAACTACTACTGTTAATACTACTACTGCTGCTTCTGCTGCTGCCCAGTCAAGACACCTATGTCAGCAGTTATTTGACACTCTATATACTCCTATTCCTACTGCTGTTCATCATGGCACCTCCTGCCCATGTGATATGACTCTGTATCAACTACTACTGTTAATACTACTGCTGCTTCTGCTGCTGCTGCCCAGTCAAGACACCTATGTCAGCAGTTATTTGACACTCTATATACTCCTATTCCTACTGCTGTTCATCATGGCACCTCCTGCCCATGTGATATGACTCTGTATCAACTACTACTGTTAATACTACTGCTGCTTCTGCTGCTGCTGCCCAGTCAAGACACCTATGTCAGCAGTTATTTGACACTCTATATACTCCTATTCCTACTGCTGTTCATCATGGCACCTCCTGCCCATGTGATATGACTCTGTATCAACTACTACTGTTAATACTACTGCTGCTTCTGCTGCTGCTGCCCAGTCAAGACACCTATGTCAGCAGTTATTTGACACTCTATATACTCCTATTCCTACTGCTGTTCATCATGGCACCTCCTGCCCATGTGATATGACTCTGTATCAACTACTACTGTTAATACTACTGCTGCTTCTGCTGCTGCTGCCCAGTCAAGACACCTATGTCAGCAGTTATTTGACACTCTATATACTCCTATTCCTACTGCTGTTCATCATGGCACCTCCTGCCCATGTGATATGACTCTGTATCAACTACTACTGTTAATACTACTGCTGCTTCTGCTGCTGCTGCCCAGTCAAGACACCTATGTCAGCAGTTATTTGACACTCTATATACTCCTATTCCTACTGCTGTTCATCATGGCACCTCCTGCCCATGTGATATGACTCTGTATCAACTACTACTGTTAATACTACTGCTGCTTCTGCTGCTGCTGCCCAGTCAAGACACCTATGTCAGCAGTTATTTGACACTCTATATACTCCTATTCCTACTGCTGTTCATCATGGCACCTCCTGCCCATGTGATATGACTCTGTATCAACTACTACTGTTAATACTACTGCTGCTTCTGCTGCTGCTGCCCAGTCAAGACACCTATGTCAGCAGTTATTTGACACTCTATATACTCCTATTCCTACTGCTGTTCATGATGGCACCTCCTGCCCAAGTGATATGACTCTGTATCAACTACTACTGCTAATACTACTACTGCTGCTGCTCAGTCAAGACACCTATGTCAGCAGTTATTTCACACCCTATATACTCTTATTACCACTGCTGTTCATCATGGCACCTCCTGCCCAAGTGATATGACTCTGTATCAACTACTACTGCTAATACTACTACTGCTGCTGCTCAGTCAAGACACCTATGTCAGCAGTTATTTCACACCCTATATACTCTTATTACCACTGCTGTTCATCATGGCACCTCCTGCCCATGTGATATGACTCTGTATCAACTACTACTGTTAATACTACTGCTGCTTCTGCTGCTGCTGCCCAGTCAAGACACCTATGTCAGCAGTTATTTGACACTCTATATACTCCTATTCCTACTGCTGTTCATCATGGCACCTCCTGCCCATGTGATATGACTCTGTATCAACTACTACTGTTAATACTACTGCTGCTTCTGCTGCTGCTGCCCAGTCAAGACACCTATGTCAGCAGTTATTTGACACTCTATATACTCCTATTCCTACTGCTGTTCATCATGGCACCTCCTGCCCATGTGATATGACTCTGTATCAACTACTACTGTTAATACTACTGCTGCTTCTGCTGCTGCTGCCCAGTCAAGACACCTATGTCAGCAGTTATTTGACACTCTATATACTCCTATTCCTACTGCTGTTCATGATGGCACCTCCTGCCCAAGTGATATGACTCTGTATCAACTACTACTGCTAATACTACTACTGCTGCTGCTCAGTCAAGACACCTATGTCAGCAGTTATTTCACACCCTATATACTCTTATTACCACTGCTGTTCATCATGGCACCTCCTGCCCAAGTGATATGACTCTGTATCAACTACTACTGCTAATACTACTACTGCTGCTGCTCAGTCAAGACACCTATGTCAGCAGTTATTTCACACCCTATATACTCTTATTACCACTGCTGTTCATCATGGCACCTCCTGCCCATGTGATATGACTCTGTATCAACTACTACTGTTAATACTACTGCTGCTTCTGCTGCTGCTGCCCAGTCAAGACACCTATGTCAGCAGTTATTTGACACTCTATATACTCCTATTCCTACTGCTGTTCATCATGGCACCTCCTGCCCATGTGATATGACTCTGTATCAACTACTACTGTTAATACTACTGCTGCTTCTGCTGCTGCTGCCCAGTCAATACACCTATGTCAGCAGTTATTTGACACTCTATATACTCCTATTCCTACTGCTGTTCATCATGGCACCTCCTGCCCATGTGATATGACTCTGTATCAACTACTACTGTTAATACTACTGCTGCTTCTGCTGCTGCTGCCCAGTCAAGACACCTATGTCAGCAGTTATTTGACACTCTATATACTCCTATTCCTACTGCTGTTCATGATGGCACCTCCTGCCCAAGTGATATGACTCTGTATCAACTACTACTGCTAATACTACTACTGCTGCTGCTCAGTCAAGACACCTATGTCAGCAGTTATTTCACACCCTATATACTCTTATTACCACTGCTGTTCATCATGGCACCTCCTGCCCAAGTGATATGACTCTGTATCAACTACTACTGCTAATACTACTACTGCTGCTGCTCAGTCAAGACACCTATGTCAGCAGTTATTTCACACCCTATATACTCTTATTACCACTGCTGTTCATCATGGCACCTCCTGCCCATGTGATATGACTCTGTATCAACTACTACTGTTAATACTACTGCTGCTTCTGCTGCTGCTGCCCAGTCAAGACACCTATGTCAGCAGTTATTTGACACTCTATATACTCCTATTCCTACTGCTGTTCATCATGGCACCTCCTGCCCATGTGATATGACTCTGTATCAACTACTACTGTTAATACTACTGCTGCTTCTGCTGCTGCTGCCCAGTCAAGACACCTATGTCAGCAGTTATTTGACACTCTATATACTCCTATTCCTACTGCTGTTCATCATGGCACCTCCTGCCCATGTGATATGACTCTGTATCAACTACTACTGTTAATACTACTGCTGCTTCTGCTGCTGCTGCCCAGTCAAGACACCTATGTCAGCAGTTATTTGACACTCTATATACTCCTATTCCTACTGCTGTTCATGATGGCACCTCCTGCCCAAGTGATATGACTCTGTATCAACTACTACTGCTAATACTACTACTGCTGCTGCTCAGTCAAGACACCTATGTCAGCAGTTATTTCACACCCTATATACTCTTATTACCACTGCTGTTCATCATGGCACCTCCTGCCCAAGTGATATGACTCTGTATCAACTACTACTGCTAATACTACTACTGCTGCTGCTCAGTCAAGACACCTATGTCAGCAGTTATTTCACACCCTATATACTCTTATTACCACTGCTGTTCATCATGGCACCTCCTGCCCAAGTGATATGACTCTGTATCAACTACTACTGCTAATACTACTACTGCTGCTGCTCAGTCAAGACACCTATGTCAGCAGTTATTTCACACCCTATATACTCTTATTACCACTGCTGTTCATCATGGCACCTCCTGCCCAAGTGATATGACTCTGTATCAACTACTACTGCTAATACTACTACTGCTGCTGCTCAGTCAAGACACCTATGTCAGCAGTTATTTCACACCCTATATACTCTTATTACCACTGCTGTTCATCATGGCACCTCCTGCCCAAGTGATATGACTCTGTATCAACTACTACTGCTAATACTACTACTGCTGCTTCTGCTGCTGCTGCTGCCCAGTCAAGACACCTATGTCAGCAGTTATTTCACACCCTATATCTGACTCTGTATCAACTACTACTGCTAATACTACTACTGCTGCTTCTGCTGCTCAGTCAATACACCTATGTCACATTTTTAAGTTTATCAACATAAATTTCATATCGATGCGTTCACAAGGGCCGTGTATTTCAAACGGTGTAGTCGTTGTATCGATCGCATGTACGGTTGAGGATTTATTAAGCTTTGTTTGGAGGCTTAAATCATGTATTTGATCTGTGAATTAAAAGCGTTTGTAATGTTATTTCTTTCCATAAATAACTTTCCTGACCTCAGTGCAATATTCCTCCTCACTGACCTGGGGGGGAGGGGAAACCTCTTGAGGGGGGAGGGGCGACCAGGAAGTCAGCATACTCTATACTTTGCAGATAGAGAAAGAAGCTGTGTGTCCTAAAGATAGTGTAGTGGTTATGGTGAATGTCTTTGGCAAGGGGCTCAGCAATTAAGCTATTCAGCATTCCCACTCGCATTTTCCTCAGGAAATGCATTGTCTAGTTACATTATATTTTAATACTACTGCTGCTGCCTCCATGCTGAGTAAAGCTTCATGACCTCTCTGGCACAGCGGATCCACCAACAGCCTCCGCTACAAGCTACCAGACCGGATCTAAACAGCAAGTGTAACTATAACAATGAACCTTATGTTAAACCCTGTTTTGCGGCATTTATACTGCAACCATTGGGCTGTCTGCAAGAGCTCATCTGCATTCTCTCTCTCTTTCTTGCTCTCTCTCTCTCTCGGTATATATATATATATATATATATATATATATATATATTGTTGCTTTTGTTATGTTCATTTTTCAACAGTTTATTTTGTGTTCGTCGTGTCTGTGTCCGTGTGCTTTAGTTTGTCCTAGGTTTGTGTTAAATAAATTAATAGTATAAAATGTTGTTGCTTATTATGAAGTTAGATGTGTTGATGTTGATTTGTTCGATGTGAAGTTAGATGTGTTGAAAAACCTAAAAATCTATCTCAAAAAGAAATGAAACATTTCCAAAAAATAATATTTTTTATTATAAAAAAAAAATCAAAGTGATTGGCTCATGCGCTTTTGCAATTTTTCCAATTCACGCATTTCTCTCATTTGTTGCTCCTCCAGTTGCTTGTTTTGATTGGCTAAATAGCACATTTTCCTCTGGTTAGCAATAATTAATTCTTGCCTTTTCGTTATTGCTGCTTGTCTCTGCATAATCTCTTTTACAGCTGTTATGATATAAGAAAAAACAATTTGATTACAAAGACCGTTAACAAATACATAAAATATTTTTTTTGCTTATTAATCAATCATTATCATGTCTATACATTTGTTGTGTGTCTAACACATACAGGGAGTGCAGAATTATTAGGCAAATGAGTAATTGGACCACATCATGCTCTTTATGCATGTTGTCTCACTCCAAGCTGTATAGGCTCGAAAGCCTACTACCAATTAGGCATATTAGGTAATGTACATCTCTGTAATGAGAAGGTGTGTGGTCTAATGACATCAACACCCTATATAAGGTGTGCATAATTATTAGTCAACTTCCTTTCCTTTGGCAAAATGGTCTAAAAGAAGGACTTGAGAGACTCTGAAAAGTCCAAAATAGAGAGATATCTAGCAGAGGGATGCAGCACTCTTAAAATTGCAAATCTTCTGAAGCGTGATCATCGAAAAATCAAGCGTTTCATTCAAAATAGTCAACAGGGTCAAAAGAAGTGTGTGGAAAAAAAAAGGCGCAAAATAACTGACCATGAACTGAGAAAAGTCAAGCGTGCAGCTGCCAAGATGCCACTTGCCACCAGATTGGCCATATTTCAGAGCTGCAACATCACTGGGGTACACAAAAGCACAAGGTGTGCAATACCCAGAGACATGGCCAAGGTAAGAAAGGCTGAAAGACGACGACCACTGAACAAGACACACAAGCTGCAACGTCAAGACTGTGCCAATAAATATCTCAAGAAAGATTTTTCTAAGGTTTTATGGACTGCTGAAATGAGAGTGAGTCTTGATGGGCCAGATGGAAGAGCCCGTGGCTGGATTGGTAAAGTGCAGGGAGCTCCAGTCCGACTCAGACGCCAGCAAGGTGGTGGTGGAGTACTGGTTTGGGGTGGTATCATCAAAGATGAGCTTGTGGGGCCTTTTCGGATTGAGGATGGAGTCAAGCTGAACTCCCAGTCCTACTGCCAGATTATGGAAGAGACCTTCTTCAAGCAGTGGTACAGGAAAAAGTCACCATCCTTCAAGAAAAACATGATTTTCATGCAGGACAATGCTCCATCACACGTGTCAAAGTACTCCACAGCGTGGCTGGCAAGAAAGGGTATTAAATAAAAAAAAGTAATGACATGGCCTCCTTGTTCACCTGATCTGAACCCCATTGAGAACCTGTGGTCCATCATCAAATGTGGGATTTACAAGGAGGGAAAACAGTACACCTCTCTGAACAGTGTCTGGGAGGCTGTGGTTGCTGCTGCACGCAATGTTGATGGTGAACAGATCAAAACACTGACAGAATCCATGGATGTCAGGCTTTCGAGTGTCCTTGCAAATAAAGGTGGCTATATTGGTCACTGATTTGTTTTTGTTTTGTTTTTAAATGTCAGAAATGTGTATTTGTGAATGTTGAGATGTTATATTGGTTTCACTGTTAAAAATAAATCATTGAAAAGGGTATCTATTTATTTTTTGGTTAAGTTGCCTAATAATTCTGCACAGTAATAGTAGTCACCTGCACACACAGATATCCCCCGAAAATAACTAACACTAAAAACAAACTAAAAACTACTTCCAAAAAAATTCAGCTTTGATATTAATGAGTTTTTGGGGTTCATTGAGAACATGGTTGTTGTTCAATAATAAAATGAATCCTCAAAAAATACAACTTGCCTAATAATTATGCACTACCTGTATACTTCTAGCATCAATACCATATTATGGTTCTACAATCTGACAGGTGCGCTTTATATGTTGTCCATTTTTATATCTACATTTTGTTGTTGAAATGTTATTAATCATTGTGCACATATTTACCTTCCTGAGCGAGGCTCACAGGAACGCTCTCTTCCTCCTGCTCTTCCGCTTGAGAAGTTGGGGTGGTGGGGGGGGGAATCTCCTCAGCTTGCTCCTCAACAGGAGCTGGGGTTGGGGAGTGGGAGGGCCCTGGCTGCTCCTCCTCATCCATGTCCTCCTCTGCCGCATCCTCCTCTGCCGCATCCTCCTCCTCCTCCTCATCGGCCTGGCGCCTTCTGCGCTTGGCGCGGACAACTGGCATTGGAGCTCCTATAATAACACAATGTTCATATATTATAAAAATGTTTTCTAATGACGTATGCAAATTCTGTGTACTGTGCTGTATTGTATATGAATACAAATTGATTTATATAGACAGTTAACCAATGGGACAATGTTATATTAAAGGGTCTTGTGGGCACTACAGGGGACTGAGCGTGAGCTGGGATGCAACCATGTTAAAATGAGCTGTTTTTGTCTCCTTTGTTTTGTTCAGACCATCTCATGTTAAAAAAAGGGCCTGATGGAGCACACGGGATTACTATAACAACCCCACTCCTAACACAGGAATTTAGTGGTAATCTATATATATAAAACTCAACGTGTGTGTGTGCATAAATGTATGTATGTATGTATGTATGTATGTATGTATGTATGTTCCAGCATCACGTACAAACGGCTAAAGATATTTATATGAAACTTGGCACACAGGTTACTTATATGTCAGCCACAAACATAGGATAGGTGGTTTAAACCTTACCCACCCCCACTTGCCATGGTCGGGGTTTTTCTTTAAAGTCCCATGCAAAGCAATGGGAAAATTATGTTCCCACATAACTTCTGTGTTCCTGTCTGCTGCCCCATGTCTTTTTTCAACAGTACTATGAATACCTTGGCCGGTGGTGATATATGTTAGCACAACATGGCATCTTGGTTAACAACATCTGACCTTACATGAATTACATATGACCTTACATAACTGTCACCAAAGGAGCTGCGGTGGCTCCACGCGATTGCCACTGCACTGACAACTGATTCACCTCTGCAGCTAGGGGTTCGGATCCCGCTCTCGGCTACCTGTGAATTGAGTTTGGTGGTCTCAGCCCCGCCACTGGTGGGTGTGCTATGCGAGGTTGGGTTGGGAGGACCCCCTCACACCCGCCATTGCCAACCGGGGCATGGAGAAAGGTGGCAGATTGCCTCTGGGGGAGGCCTCCCAACTCCTGCAGGCCGGCTCCTCTCTCTTTCGAGTTCACGCACAAAATACACTTTTTTTAAAAAAAACATAACTGTCAACAATAACTTACCTGGATGATATTTAGCCCGAAGACGTCTGACATTACCCATTTGGCGCCTCTTGAGGTCAGACCACTTCTTAACAATGGCCTTGTGGTCATGTTGGCCGCCAAAGTCAGCGATTAGGGCGCTGACCACAGCCCTTTTCTGTGGCTGCCGCCGCAGGTCATCATATCCTGTTTCCAGGAACTTCTGCAAGATGAAGAACAAAGTATATTGTAATACTTCTGTTGACAGCCTTATGGATATATGACGTAAATGTATGCTATTCAACAATTGGAAGCATTCTCGCCTTATTAATCAATGACAGGGGTAACATGAAAGATTTTATATCCTGCCATTTCGGTCGCCACCTTTTTTGCATAAATATAGCAGCCATTATCATTTGCATAATTATGAATATATTATTAACAACACAGGATACACGTATAGGGGAGATATGCGTTGCTAACTCTTTTCCCTGTCAGGAGCCTAACGCCCCGGGGGGTCAGAGACGGGACCTTTTTCGGAGGACCACTGACGTATGTACCAGTCGCAGTTTTTTGTGATGTCACTCTTTAGGTGTGTGCACATTTTTCACTGCATCCGGGTGGAGTTTTTGGGTTGTGTTTTGCACGCCACAGGCTTTTCAACAGGAAAAATACAGCTGGAGGCAGAATGGTTGCAAAACACTACGTGTTTGTTACTTAACTCTGGGTTTCAAGACCAGTCCACCTCCAGCTGTTGCAAAACTACTACTCCCATCAGCCACGGTCTGTCAGTGCATGCTAAGAATTTTACTTTTGCTGCATTTAGGGTGCCACAGTTTAGAGACCCGTGCATAAAGGCCTGAAAAATGGGGGCCTGCAGAACTTACAATACTAGAAGTGCCAGCATTCCCAGGCATGCTGGAAGTTGTAGTTCTGCAACATCTAAAGGGCAATATGTATTCGAACGTCCTTGGGCCTTGAGGACACTGAAGTCAGGACGTTCGCATACGTCCTATGTCCAAAAAATTTTTAAATTCATTATGCTAAATAACAAGGAAAAGTGCCTAAATACACATTTGCCAACCAGGGTGTCTGCAGCTGTCCAGGCATGCTGGGACTTGTAGTTTTGTAAAAGCAGGAGACACATTTTTTGTGAAATACTAATATATGATCATATATACTAACTTTTAAACTAGACTAAAATGCTGGGCTGGGCTGGGACTTGTAGTTTTGTAAAAGCAGGAGACACATTTTTGGTTAAATACTAATATCTGATCATATATACTAACTTTTAAACTAGACTTAAATGCAGTTGAAGATGATGAAATAACAGTGGTCAAAATACTTACACAAATCAGCAACTTTTCCTCAGACTTAGTGAAATTGCTTCCAACCATGTTGCTGTGTGATTGCGCTGCGATCATAAGTTGGAAACTGGCAAGGCTCCAGGAAATGGTCGCGTGTTGTTCGCGTGTTGATTGCGCTGCTTGGACCGAGATGGGTCCATATGGCTTCGGCTGTATGGACCACAGTAACTCTTTTCCCTGTCAGGAGCCTAGGAGCCTAACGCCCCGGGGGGTCAGAGACGGGACCTTTTCGGAGGACCACTGACGTATGCAACCGTCGCAGTTTTTTGTGATGTCACTCTTTAGGTGTGTGCAAATTTTTCCTTGCACCGGGTGGAGTTTTTGGGTTGTGTTTTGCACGCCACAGGCTTTTCAACAGAAAATAACCAGCTGGAGGCAGAATGGTTGCAAAACACTACGGGTTTGTTACCTAACTCTGGGTTTCAAGACCAGTCCACCTCCAGCTGTTGCAAAACTACTACTCCCATCAGCCACGGTCTGTCAGTGCATGCTAAGAATTTTACTTTTGCTGCATCTAGGGTGCCACAGTTTAGAGACCCGTGCATAAAGGCCTGAAAAATGTGGGCCTGCAGAACTTACAATACTAGAAGTGCCAGCATTCCCAGGCATGCTGGAAGTTGTAGTTCTGCAACATCTAAAGGGCAATATGTATTCGAACGTCCTTGGGCCTTGAGGACACTGAAGTCAGGACGTTCGCATACGTCCTATGTCCAAAAAAATTTTAAATTCATTATGCTAAATAACAAGGAAAAGTGCCTAAATACACATTTGCCAACCAGGGTGTCTGCAGCTGTCCAGGCATGCTGGGACTTGTAGTTTTGTAAAAACAGGAGACACATTTTTGGTTAAATACTAATATCTGATCATATATACTAACTTTTAAACTAGACTTAAATGCAGTTGAAGATGATGAAATAACAGTGGTCAAAATACTTACACAAATCAGCAACTTTTCCTCAGACTTTGAGAAATTGCTTCCCACCATGTTGCTGTAATATTGGGAAACTGGCAAGGCTCCAGGAAATGGTCGCGTGTTGTTCGCGCAATTGCGCATGCGCGATCGAAAAATCGCAATCGCAATATGTTTTTTGGTTAAAATATCATACATATTCGATTTCAGAGTGCTGCTACAGCAGTTTTCGAAATATCTGCAATAAATTTCGCATTCGCATGTTGCGATATTTCGATAAAATATCAGGAATATTCTGAGCCAATCAGAGCGCTCCTCCAGCATATCTCGAAATTGCGCAATAAATATCGCATTCGCATGTTGCGATATTTCGATAAAATATCAGGAATATTCTGAGCCAATCAGAGCGCTCCTCCAGCATATCTCGAAATTGCGCAATAAATATCGCAATCGCATGTTGCGATATTTCGATAAAATATCACGAATATTCTGAGCCAATCAGAGCGCTCCTCCAGCATATCTCGAAATTGCGCAATAAATATCGCATTCGCATGTTGCGATATTTCGATAAAATATCACGAATATTCTGAGCCAATCAGAGCGCTCCTCCAGCATATCTCGAAATTGCGCAATAAATATCGCATTCGCATGTTGCGATATTTCGATAAAATATCACGAATATTCTAAGCCAATCAGAGCGCTCCTACCGCAGTTATTAAAAAAATCGCAATTATTTTCGCATTCGCAATAGCGAAAAATCGCATTCAATTAATTTCGATAAAATATCACGAATATTCGAATTTAGCGAATATATCTCGAATATTCGAATATATATTCGAGATATATCGCGAAATCGAATATGGCATATTCTGCTCAACACTAGTAATAAAACCTAACTCACCAAAAGGTTATATAAATGCATCATCCACAAACATAGAAAATGGATTTAAAACTGGACTCCAGTCAGCCATAAAATCACCCCAGTATGAGCCTTACCCCCCACTCCCCCACATACACAGCAAGGGTTTAATGCTCATTTAGTCTAGGCAAGATTTAAAGTAGAGGATTCATTCCAACTCATTCCACCAGCAGCCTGTGATCTTTTTCTCCCCTGGTGTGTGGCCTGGCCCTCAATGTCCTCAGCAGCATTATGAAAAACATTTTTAACACTTGCCATTACCAATTTTAATTATATCTAGTCTTCCTTCTCTTGCACAGCTAGAGCTCTGGCTAGTATATTTAGCATCCAACATTCCCAGGTTTGTTAAATGCTGTTTGCTCTCTGCTAACTGATGTTGTTTCCCCCCACCTGCCATCTGCTAAGTTACTACTAGCTACTAGTGTGTCCCTGTAAATTTATAGGGACACAATAGTAATGTAGCATCAGTGGTGGTGGCGGTGGTGGAGTCAACAGTAAGATGCAGGAGAGATGTCTGTAGCTGTAAAGGGACACATAAGTGACAAAGCAGTGGAGAAGTGGGTTGGGGGGGACTGCAGGTATACAACACACCCAGAAGAGTCAGATACTATCTGAGACTCTACGTGTCTGAAAGAGCAAAGACTGGATCTAACGGAGGTGGCAATCCTGTAAAATAGGAAGGGAAGAGAAGAAAGCGCCAAACCGGCATAGTGTAGCACAATTTATTAAGTAAAATACCATATAAAACAAATGGAACTCACAAGCGGATGAGGAGGAGAGAGAGGATGAAAGTCTGCAGTGGATTATAATGATCTAAGGTCGCGTACACACGGTCGGTCAAAACCGATGAAAACGGACTGAAGAACCTTTTCATCGGACCAAACCGACCGTGTGTGGGCCCCATGGGTCAGTTATCCTTCGGTCAAAAAATGTAGAACTTGCTTTAAAATTGGACCGATGGACACCTAACCGATAGGTCAAAACCGACGGTTAGTATGCAAAAGCATCGGTTTAAAATCCACGCATGCTCAGAATCAAGTCGACGCATGCTTGAAAGCATTGAACTTCGTTTTTTTCAGCACGTCGTGTTTTACGTCACCGCGTACTGACCCGATCGGTTATTTAACCTATGGTGTGTAGGCACATCAGACCATCAGTCAGCTTCATCGGTTAACCGATGAGAACGACCGTGTGTAGTTAGAGCTGTGTGGTAGTTCTTGGTGGAGAAGAAAGCCATCTGTGGTGAAGAGCAAGATGAGCCTGGAGCCCGTGCAGGGAGCCGGCGTTAGGCTGCCCTGTGTGGTCGTGATGGCATATCCAGAAATCAGATGCCTGCCCAAAGACGATGTGTCCAGCTGGAGTAGTGAGAGGAGCTGTCAGTCCAACTGCTGTGTGAGACAATCAGGACGCGTTTTAAAAGCTTAACCATGCCTCCTTCATCAGCCTATTTACTTAATAAATTGTGCTACATTATGTGCTTTCTTCACTTCCCTTCCTAATTTACAGATTGTGGATTTCCAGCCCATATATGAAAACAGCCTTGCCCGCACCACAGTGTCAGCCATTTTCTACCAATTTACATTTTTATTCCTATACCTCCGGGAATAAGTATCTTTCTAAAACTTTTTTTCTTAACCTGTTATATAACATTTTATCCCTATAGGATGGCCACTGTGTCAGCGCTGTAGTATTTTCTGGTCATGTCAAAATACTAATTTGTACGGCTATGCCCATATTTGTTTATGATTTTGTATCACATTATGGAAGAAATCAGTGACTTTAATTAAAGGGTTTCAGTGAAACTGAGTTTAGACTTCTTTAATTTAAAACCAAATGGGGTTCCAGTGACCATTATTTTCATGAATATGGAAAATGAAATCTCGCGCCAATTTGTATAATTTCTGACGACGTGACATCTTCACGAAACGTACGTCGAGGCTTACAGGTCACGCTCGACCCACCCACTTCATGGTCCTGCTGGCTCTCTCACTCTAGAGGGTGGAACGCACGCCATCGCACGCTATTGCGGCTCTGCATGTTCCATTGCCGGCGACGGGACTCCATCTCCTCTCCCCATAATACCTACGTCTTCAACCTCAGTGCCGGGGCTAGGCACCCCATCAAGTAAGAGGCCATTTGGCGTTTGTTCTTCTTTTTTTTTTCCAAATAAAAAACGATATTATTCTATGGCGATTTTCTTTCTCTTGTTTTAAAAACTTCATGTGGCGTGGAGTGTTGCGGTATCAAGACTGTGAGACTGTGAGATCTCAGCCTGGAAAATTATCTCTAATCTGCTTATCTGACCCCTTTTTAATTAAAGTGGTCCATTATTTGCGGTAAGGTGCCATCCATGAGCACTTTGGTGGTCTTTCTTTATCTTGGTGAAGGTGGAAGATCTCCTGTTTACTTACATTGAGGATCTACTATTATTATATATATATGGACTTTATTTTTGGCACATTTTTCACCCTTTTGTTGTGCACTATTATCAATTGAGTTTTTAACAAATATTGTGTATAATTTGTTACGTATGGTCACTATTTATTCATATGTTCACTTTTATTCACATTCACTCATTTAAACTCAGGTATTTATATTCTTTTGCATAATTCAATTATTTAGTGTTCTGTACACCTATGAGCTAGCGCCTCTTAATTTTTATTCCATTATTTTCATGAACTTGCCTGTAAAAAAGGAATTCCAATGCCTCCGTCTGGCTACAAAGGAAGTGGTATAGCAAGAAATAAGGACAGAACAAAGGAGTAGGGAGGATATAACTGACCAATAAGATAAATGGATGGACAGCTGCAATGGCAATAAGGTATGTGACCTCACCACTGTTCCTGAACTAAAATTAAGCTTCACCCTAATGCCTGGAGGGAATTCTAGAGCACTTCATGCTTCCCTCTGCTGACAAGCTTTATGGAAATGAGGATTTAATTTCCAGTAGGACTTGGCACCTGCATAGGTGTGCGAACAGGGTGTGCCAGGTGTGCCCAGACACACCCTAATCACCCTTTACAGCACAGATTCCCCCTACTGCCCTGGCTCCCCCTGCAGTGCTACCAGCTTCCCTCCTCTCCCACCAGCTGTTGCTGCAAGGATGTTTTATGATGAGTGGAGGAAGGGGCCAGTAAATATGTAATTGACCATCCCCTTCACTTTCTGAATGAATATTGTGAGTAATCAGTAGTGCGTGCTTGAGCTTTGGGGTGCACACTCTAATGCACACCTATGGGCACCTGCCTACACTGTCAAAAGTGACAATACCTGGTTTAATGATCATAGTATCACTGTGCCTGATTGGCCAGCAAGCTTGCCTCACATAAGCCCCATAGAGAATCTATAGGGTATTGCCAAGAGGAAGATGAGAGACACCAGACTATTCTAATGTTCTGAAATACTGAATTTGGGGTTTTCACTAGCTGTAAGCCATATTCATTAAACTTAAAAAAAAAAAATGCTTGAAATATATCACTTTGTGTGTAATGAATCTAAATAATATATGAGTTTCACTTTTTGAATTTAATTACTGAAATAAACTAACTTTTTGAAGGTATTCAAATTTTTTGAGACCCGTATGTTCATACTTACTAACAGTTCTGTTGCACCAGACAAAATGCGTGTAGGGCAAGGCCAGTGGCAGATGATGTTTTACACCCACTGTCGATCACTTGTGTGGTGTGTTTTGCCTGTATTATACTGTAACCTTTGTGCTGCCTTTGGATAACCAGTGAAAGACCATGGAGGTGGTGGAGTCAGTGGTTCCCTTAGTGGTGGCCCTCCATTTCGATGATTTATGTGCTTTTGATCTCTTATCATTTGTAATTCTTACATGTGGATTCTCATAATTTTCAAGTTTCACATTTGGACTTTTATATATTGTCCTTTAAAGTTTACCCTTTTTGTTATGCACACAGCTATTAACCACTTCAGCCCTGGAAGGTTTCACTCCCTTCCTGACCAGAGCATATTTTGCAATTTGACCCTGTGTTATTTTAACTGGTAACTGCGTGTTCATGCAATACTGTACACAAACAGAATGTACAGTATGTCCTTTTTCCCCATAAATAGAAGTTTCTTTTGGTGGTATTTGATCACCTCTGTGGTTTTTATTTTTGTGCTATAAACCAAAAAAAGACTGACAATTTTGAAAAAAAATATAATTGTTTATTATTTTTTGCTATAAAACATATCAAATAAAAAATAAAAAGAAAAATTGTAGGCCAATATGTATTCTTCTACATGTTTTTGGTAAGAGATTAGGAGATTAGGAGAGATTGCCAGTTGCCCGCGAACATCGGGTCCATCAGACCCACTGATTGGCTCCCACTGTGTCCAATCACAGCGGGAGCGGGTAACAGAGGCCACATGCCCCAGACCGGAAGAAGCCACAATGTACAGGTACGTTGTTTCACGCAGCCGGGCCACCCTGCCGCAGTAAATGTGCGGTGGACGGTCCGGAAACGGTTAAGTGATTGTCATTTATATGATGCACATTGTTTATTAAGGTTTAATATGAATTAACTTTATTTTTTTTACACATATAACTTTATATTGATCAATAAAGAGATTATTATTACAGTCTTGTAAAATTATTGAAGGGTTCACTTTACTAGATTGACATCCAGCAATATTGATAGAGATGCTACTTTAGCATACCTTAAGATCTGGTTAAAATTCCTTAAGTGCGTTTGCAACTTGATAATCAAGACCAATTATTATTGAATAATAAGGTGCAACTAATCAGCTGCTACTAGACTATATAATATGACGAGTTAATAACCTATCCTCCCAACAAATGTCAGCACAAAATACGAATGATAGTAATTTAAATAGTCATTTATGTCTATTAAAATCAAGGATTTTGTCATAATGCGACTGTTTTCATTTGAATTTATTTGACACATGCCCACAAAGGGTTAGCTTGTTGGGCTTGTATGAACCATGATATAACAGATGTAAAAGTTAGGTTGATGATTGATTTTGTTTTGTTATGTTGACCCCAGCCACCTACTGTTCTTTTCATGTTACTTTTTCACTTCAGTTTTAGCCTCCCTCTTGCTCAGGTACCCGATTCTGTCCCATTTGTTCATTTGTATCACTCACCTGAGATAGCACATCCTCATTGATTTGATTTACTTACTGTTTTTTTTAAAGAATGAACAATATATGGCCAACTTCTTTATCGTCTTCCTTCTTCCCCAAAAAAACTTTGTTCAAGGGTCAATGTAGTGGTAAAGCTGTGGCCATTTACTGTAGGTATTGATCTCTTCTTCTGTCCTGTTACCATGTCTGATAGTAAATCTCTGATCCATAAAACTCTTCTTCACCTGCTCCACCACCTCTCTTTTAAGATAAAAGACATAACTTATGCCATTTTTTTTTCTCTTAATACATTTTTAATAATACAATAATATGCATCTTACAAGCACATGAAGAGCAATACAAATTTGATCATGGATACAAAAGAAACCAAAAAAGATAAGGACATACAAGTGTCATTAAATGTATGCTCTAAGAGGTGACAGTTTGATCGCATATAACAGGTAATATAGATGATAAACCTTGGAAAAGATAGGCATTGCAACCCGAAGTCTCTGATGCCGCGTAAACATGATCGGAAATTCCGACAAGAAAACCATGGATTTTTTTCCGACAGAATTCTGGCTCAAACTTGAGTTGCATACACAAGGTCACACAAAATTTAGACCATCAAGAACACGGTGATGTACAACACTGCATCAAGCCGAGAAAAATTAAGTTCAATGCTTCAGAGAATGCGTCGACTTGATTCCGAGCATGCATGTTTTTTTGCGCATCAGAATTGCATACAGACGATTGTAATTTCCGACAAGAACTTTTCCGTCAGAAAATTTGAGAACCAGCTCTCAATTTTTTGCTGTCGGAAATTCCGGCAGAAAAAGTCAGATGGGGCCTACACAAGGTCAGAATTTCCGACCTAAAGCTCACATCGAATTTCAGAGATTTTCGTCCATAGTGACATGATAGCATCACACAGTTGCTGCAGATTTGTTGGCTGCACATCCATGATGCAAATCTCTCCATTTCCCCACATCCCAAAGGTGCTCTAGTGGATTGAGACCTGGTGACTGTGGAGGCCATTGGAGTACAGTAAACTCATTGTCATGTTCAAGAAACCAGTTTGAGATGATTTGAGCTTTGTGACACACTGTAGTCATAAATAGATGAAATGGTCAGCAACAATACTCAGGGAGGCCGTGGCATTTAAACGATGCTGAATTGGTACTAAGGGGCCCAAAGTGTGCCAAGAAAATATTCCCCACACCATTACACCACCACCACCAGCCTGAACTGTTGATGCAAGGCAGGATAAATCAATGCTTTCATTTTGTGTACACTAAACTCTGACCCTACCATCTGAATGTCACAGCTGAAATTGAGACTCATCATACCAGGCAACGTTTTTTCCAATCCTTTATTGTCCAATTTTGGTGAGCCTGTGCGAATTGTAGCCTCGGATTCCTGTTCTTAGCTGACTGGAGTGACACCTGGTGTGGTCTTCTGCTGCTACAGCCCATCTGCTTCAAGATTTGATGTGTTGCACATTCAGAGATCTTATTCTGCATACCTTGGTTTTTAACAAGTGGTTATTTGAGTTACTGTTGCCTTTCTATCATGTCAAACCAGCCTGCCCATTCTCCTCTGATCAACAAGGCATTTTCCTCCACACAACTGCCGCTAACTGGATAATTTCTCTGTTTTGGACCATTCTCTGTAGACCCTAGAGATGGTTGTGCATGAAAATTTCAGTAGATCAGCAGTTTAGATGTCCAAATCCATTGCATTGTGTTACTGCCATGTGATTAGCTGATTAGCAACATGTTATTAAGCAATTGAACAGGTGTACCTAAAAAAATAGGCTGTTGAGTGTATAGCAAAAGTAGCAAAATAAATGAACCTCAGGGTATGGTTGGCAAGAACTTACTGTAATATAAGGGTCAAAATGTTTCCCAATTCTAGCTATTATAGTTTTGGCATTCTCCACGTTCATGGATATTCCTCTTAAGGAGGCTAAACATGTTGCTATACCACTAAAAATATATACCAGTATCATGATTTCACGGTAGTTACTTTAAATATCACATAAAGTTCACTGATGGAAATGCCATCAATGCAGATGAGCTGACACAATGAACATTGAAATGATGTCAGTTAAAGACAACAGAACAATCATCTCATTTATTAACTTTTTGAAGTAAAAACTGTCTGTACTTCCCCATGAAACTAATGCAATTCAAAACTGTACTAATTGAATTAACAACTGAAAAACAAAAGTTTGAATTGTATTTTTGCATCACAATAATACAAATATTTCGTATTAGTAAAGTTAGATTCTTTGATACATTAAGACTCCTTTCACACTGAGGCATTTTTCAGGCACTAAAGGACTAAAAATAGCGCCTGTAAAGCGCCTGAAAAACCCCCCCTGCAGCCCCAGTGTTAGGGCCCGAGGACTTTCACACGTTAGATAAAGGCCTGCAAGCAGCATCTTTTGAGCAGTTAAGGAGTGGTGTATACAACACTCCTCCATCGCCCCTGCCTATTGAAATGAATGGGCACTGCTGCCGAAGCGGCAGTGGCGCTTTCGGGTGCATTTAACCCTTTCTTCGGCCGCTAGCAGGGTTTAAAAGCGTCCAGCTAGCAGGCGAAAAGCACCCCTAAAACAACGGAAAAGCGCCACTAAAACTAACGCAGAGAGGTGCCAATGTGAAAGAGGTCTAAGGCAACAGTCATCCTTAAGACCCCTTTCACACTGGGGGCTTTTCAGGTGTTTTAGCACTAAAAATAGTGCCTGTAAAGTGCCTGAAACGTGCCTCTATAGCCACCCCAATGTGAAAGCCCGAGTGCTTTCACACTGGGCTGTGCGGTTGCAGGACTGGAAAAATAGTCCTGCAAGCAGCATCTTTGGGGTGGTATACACCGCTCCTCCACCGCTCCTGCCCATTGAAATGAATGGGCAGCGCTGCCAAAGCTCCTGCAAAGCACTTCAGGCGCTATTAACCCTTTCCTCTGTCACTGGCGGGAGTTAAAAGCAGCCAGCTAGTTCCTGAAAAGTGACGCTTTAGAAGCGGTAAAGTGCCGCTAGAACTAGCAACTAGCAACTGCTTTACCGTTAATGCCCACACCACCCCAGTGTGAAAGGGGTCTTAAAGTATAAACTCCCTGTGCCATTATAATGGTTCAGGAAAATGTCAAAAGTGATGTGGGACACATCAACTAAGTAGATAGACCAGTTTCAGGTATATCTGTTCCACCTGCGCCAATTTTGATTTCAGAGTAAAGTAGAAACTAGCTCAGGTCTGTAAAGTAAAAAAAGTAGAACTAAACTCTGGAAGTTGTGCTAAAAAAGCAGAAAGAGGGCAAAAGGCTAGTCAACAGTATAAATGTTAAAGGGTTACTAAACCCTTGTTTTTTTTTAAATAACAAACATGTCATACTTACCTCCACTGTGAATTTAGTTTTGCACAAAGTGGCCCCGATCCTCCTCTTCTGGAGTCCCTTAGCGTTGCTAGTGGCTCCTACTCTTCTCGAGTGCCCATCAGAGAAGCGCTCTCCTTCAGGACACCGATGTGGGTGAGCTCCCATGTTTTGCTTTTGTGTCTATTGACACAGACAGCAGAACTTGGCCCCAAACCCCAGGTGCCTGTGGCTGCCCTGCTATCAATCTATCCAATCAGCACATGAGACAACAGCCATAGCTGGTGTGCTCGTTCCTGGGGGGAGAAAGACAAGGCTCAGGTAAGTAAAATGGGGGGTCTGGGGGTCTGCAGCATGAGAGAAGATTTTTCACCTTAACCTCCCTGACGGTATACAGGTGGTTCTCAAAAAATTAGCATATTGTGATAAAGTTCATTATTTTCTGTAATGTACTGATAAACAGACTTTCATATATTTTAGATTCATTACACACAACTAAAGTAGTTCAAGCCTTTTTATTGTTTTAATATTGATGATTTTGGCATACAGCTCATGAAAACCCAAAATTCCTATCTCAAAAAATTAGCATATCATGAAAAGGTTCTCTAAACGAGCTCTTAACCTAATCATCTGAATCAACTAATTAACTCTAAACACCTGCAAAAGATTCCTGAGGCTTTTAAAAACTCCCAGCCTGGTTCATTACTCCAAACCGCAATCATGGCTAAGACTGCCGACCTGACTGCTGTCCAGAAGGCCATCATTGACACCCTCAAGCAAGAGGGTAAGACACAGAAAGGAATTTCTGAACGAATAGGCTGTTCCCAGAGTGCTGTATCAAGGCACCTCAGTGGGAAGTCTGTGGGAAGGAAAAAGTGTGGCAGAAAACGCTGCACAACGAGAAGAGGTAACCGGACCCTGAGGAAGATTGTGGAGAAGGACCGAATCCAGACCTTGGGGGACCTGCGGAAGCAGTGGACTGAGTCTGGAGTAGAAACATCCAGAGCCACCGTGTACAGGGGTGTGCAGGAAATGGGCTACAGGTGCCGCATTCCCCAGGTCAAGCCACTTTTGAACCAGAAACAGCGGCAGAAGCGCCTGACCTGGGCTACAGAGAAGCAACACTGGACTGTTGCTCAGTGGTCCAAAGTACTTTTTTCGGATGAAAGCAAATTTTGCATGTCATTCGGTAATCAAGGTGCCAGAGTCTGGAGGAAGACTGGGGAGAGGGAAATGCCAAAATGCCTGAAGTCCAGTGTCAAGTACCCACAGTCAGTGATGGTCTGGGGTGCCATGTCAGCTGCTGGTGTTGGTCCACTGTGTTTTATCAAGGGCAGGGTGAATGCAGCTAGCTATCAGGGGATTTTGGAGCACTTAATGCTTCCATCTGCTGAAAAGCTTTATGGAGATGAAGATTTCATTTTTCAGCACGACCTGGCACCTGCTCACAGTGCCAAAACCACTGGTAAATGGTTTACTGACCATGGTATTACTGTGCTCAATTGGCCTGCTAACTCTCCTGACCTGAACCCCATAGAGAATCTGTGGGATATTGGGAAGAGAAAGTTGAGAGACGCAAGACCCAACACTCTGGATGAGCTTAAGGCCGCTACCGAAGCATCCTGGGCCTCCATAACACCTCAGCAGTGCCACAGGCTGATTGCCTCCATGCCACGCCGCATTGAAGCAGTCATTTTTGCAAAAGGATTCCTGACCAAGTATTGAGTGCATAACTGAACATAATTATTTGAAGGTTGACTTTTTTTTATTAAAAACACGTTTCTTTTATTGGTCAGATGAAATATGCTAATTTTTTGAGATAGGAATTTTGGGTTTTCATGAGCTGTATGCCAAAATCATCAATATTAAAACAATAAAAAGGCTTGAACTACTTCAGTTGTGTGTAATGAATCTAAAATATATGAAAGTCTAATGTTTATCAGTACATTACAGAAAATAATGAACTTTATCACAATATGCAAATTTTTTGAGAACCACCTGTAATTATTTCAGATTTTAGGTGCTGAAAGCGGTACCATTATTTTGCAAGGAAATTTGGCGATTTACATTGTATGCCTGTAATTCTTAGGAATAACTCAATTTTCTGTCCAAACAAGAGTCCAGTAGACATCTCGGGTATGATGAATTTTGAAAAACAAAATCATAAATTATAATATAATAAATAACTATAAATAATTATAACAAATAATAATATAATTATAATAAAAAAATATTCAATAATGTAATCAAATCAAAAACACTGAAATTTAGTCAGTTGAAGAATTGTCGCTGTCATTACTTAATTTTTTTATGACGAATTTCCCCACAAATCGATATCGCTCAATTCTGCAAGTGATTATAATTTATTATCGCTGTTTTCTAGCTGGTCTAAAACCACTTTTGACATTTCGGCCGCGATTTCAGAGACATCTTTGCAGGTTTCTGCGTAGATGTCAATGTAAATTGTGGCCCGAAATCGCAAAAAGTAGTACTGGAACTACTTTTTGAAATCGGTGCAGCGCCGCAGATGCGGCGTCGCACCAATTAGGACAGTGCCATTGCCAACAATTGCCGACAAATGCCGCCGATTTGAGATGCGATTTGACATCTCAAATCGTACCAGTGTGAACCAGGCCAAAGGGACAGTTTTTGGTTGCTATGGACAATCTACAGTTTGCAGGCAAAAATAACAGTTTTTATTATACAAAAGTACATGCAGGACACTGGGCAGACCACTAGGGAAAAAGGGTGTGTGTATTTTTTACATACAGTACTGTAATCTGTAAGATTACAGTATACTGTATGTATTGTGTTTATGTACTTTTGGCGCCGTTCTCCGCCCCCATGCATTGTAACGTTGCAGGGAAGGAAATCAGGGGAACACAGTGCATCGAGCGGAACATCCAGCCGCCGTGTACTGCGGAAATACATTGCTGGATCCCAGAGAAAAGGTAAGTAACCTTTTCCAGCATCCAGTGAGGCAATCCCGAGTGTGGCTCGGAGTTACCGATAGTAGCACAAAAATCTCACCCCGAGCCACACTCGGGAATACCGCTAGGCAGGTTAATGCATAGAATGACAAGGGTTTACCAACCCTTTAAATAACAGCGCACTAGAGCTATATCCAGTTTGATAATCACAGCAGCTGAAAACAATCCACTGCCCCCAGCAGAAAAAAATCATCAATGTTTTAGAACCAGCACTTATAAACCAATGTCCCTCTCAAGTTTGTCCATGATGTGATCCCCTAAAGTATTCCTCAATAATTTTTATGTCCAATAAAGTGCATCTATCCAAATCATAAATGTCTCTTGTTCTCTTGATTTTTTGATGGAAATCCGCAGGATGATTAACCTGAAAAGAAAAAAAAAGAAAAAAGGTAAAACTATATAGTGTAGTATGTTTCACAATAAAATTATACTCAAAACACCATTAAATGTGCTTACATTTTGGGAGGGTGCCTCTTTCCGGTGCTCAGGACAGAGGCAAAGTGAATAGCTTTGTCTTCACAGCATACTTACTACTTCTAGCGACAATTGATATACCCAGCCAACTCCCGAACACCCGATCCAGCCACCTGCACTCCACAGAGTGCCAAAACGGGGTTCCCAGTGCTGAAAAAAACTGACATTCTTCTTCTCCCCGGACAGGGAACGAGAAGCCCAAGATGGTGCTGGTTTACCCATGTGCCTTGCCTCAGTGGGGGATTCCAGCTCTGAAACTGAAGGCTTGGCTTCCTTGGTCTGCTCAGGCCATCTGTGTCATGGTCTTACCTCTCTCCTGTCTCCTTCGTTTGACATGTGCTGGCGGCCATCTTGGTTTCTGGGACTCTTGTAGCCTCCCACCCTGCGGCTCCTCCTTCCCACTGGGAGGAGCTGGATGCCTGGCTCACATATATAGGAGCTCTGTGGCTTCAGTTCCTTGCTTGGTCCTCCTGTGTTCACATGCTTCTAAGACTGCTGCTGCTTCTGGTTCCTGATCCTGGCTTCGTCTGACTTCCCTGCTGGTTCCTGATCCTGGCTTCGTCTGACTTCCCTGCTGGTTCCTGATCCTGGCTTCGTCCGACTACCCTTCTGGTTCCTGACCTCTGGCTTCGCAAGACTCTGTTTAACCATCCGTTTGGACTTTTGCTTTACAGCTTGATTTTCAATAAAGCCTTCTTATTTTCACTTATCTCTTGTTGTACGTCTGGTTCATGGTTCCGTGACATTAGGACCAAGCCATGAATTTTGACGGTACAGGGCCATCCTCGCTACCCACGCTGGTTGCCAGACTTGATCAGCAGGATTACCTGTTGGGTCAGTTCGCCGTGGCGTTGCAAACCCTGCTTGAACGCACGGCTCATTTCGCTCCCGTTGCCGATGGGTCGGTTGTCGCTCCTGGGCCCGCTCCTACTGCCGCTCCGGTTGTTGCGCCAGAGTCTACCCCGACACCTGTTGTTGCGCCTGCAGTGTTTCGGGGTATGACCGGTTCTGCCCCCCTTCCACAGCGATTTGGGGGAGAGCCAACTCAGTGCCGAGGTTTCCTTAACCAAGTGGGCATTTATTTCGAGTTGCTGCCACATGCCTTTCCCACTGAGAGATCAAAGGTGGGCTTCTTGATCTCGCTGCTCTCGGACAAGGCCTTGGCCTGGGCCAGCCCTTTATGGGAGAACAACAATCCGGTGGTTGCCGAGTTTTCCGGTTTTGTTGCTTCTCTTCGGAAGGTATTCGATGTGCTGGCTCGCGCCGCCTCTGCTGCGAAGCTCCTTATGTCCGTCAGACAGGGTTCACGATCCGTAGCCGAATACGCCATTGAGTTTCGTACCCTGGCAGCAGAGGTGGGCTGGAATAATGAGGCTCTGGTCGCTGCTTTCTCTCATGGTCTCTCGGATGCCTTGAAGGATGAGGTTGCAGCTAAGGACCTACCAGTGGAGCTCGAGGCTCTTATTTCTTTCCTGATTTTGATTGACACCAGACTCAGGGAGAGACCTTCCTTTAAGGAGAGCCTGCGGAGGCCTCCTAACAGTTTGGCGCCTACGTTTGCTGTCCCACCCGTGCCTCCCTCTCCTCCCACGCCTCCTGGGGTTGACTTGTCTGGGGGTGAACCCATGCAGCTGGGGTTTGCTCGCCTGTCCGAGGGGGAGAGGGTACTCCGGAGACGCGAGGGCCGATGCACGTACTGTGGTCTCGGTGGGCATTTTCGGTTGGCATGTCCGAACCGTCCGGGAAACGCTCGCACCTGAGATCCTGTCGGGGGCAGATCTTGGGTGGAGTCTCCTCGTCCCCGGTTTCCCGTGTTGATAAACCACTGATCACTGTTGTCCTCTCCTGGGTCGGGGGCTCGGTGACGACCCAGGCGTTGGTGGACTCTGGTGCTGGTGGTTTTTTCATTGATAGTGAGTTCGCTGCCGCCAATTCCATTCCTCTGCAGGCTCGAGGTTCCCCGCTGGCTCTAGAGGCGATAGACGGCAGACCCCTCCAGCCGTCACACGTGACTCATGAGACCCTTCCAGTGGGGATAGCCATTGGTGCCGTTCACAGAGAGTCAGTCTGCTTCCAGGTTATTTCGTCTCCACACTACTCGGTGGTCTTGGGGTACCCCTGGCTCCAGAAGCATAATCCGACTTTTGACTGGAGATCGGCCGAGATCCTCTCATGGTCACCACAGTGTGGGGCTAGTTGCATCCATGGGCCTGTCAAGTTGCTGTGTACTTCCTCGGACTCTCTGTTGCCTCCTGAATACGAGGAGTACCGGGATGTATTCGATAAGGTGCGCGCAGTTGCCCTACCTCCGCACCGCCCATACGATTGTGCCATAGAGTTACAACCTGGTGCCGTTCCTCCTCGCGGCAGGGTCTATCCACTGTCGGTTGCGGAGAATGAGGCCATGGAGGAGTACGTGATGGAGGCGCTGTCCCGTGGTCACATTCGCAAATCCTCGTCCCCGGCAGGGGCTGGATTTTTCTTTGTGAAAAAGAAGGGCGGTGAGTTGAGGCCTTGCATCGATTACAGGGGCCTTAATCGCATCACGATCAAGAACGCTTACCCGATACCCTTGATTTCCGAGCTGTTCGATCGCCTTAAGGGGGCCACGGTCTTTACCAAACTCGACTTGAGGGCGGCATATAACCTGGTAAGGATCAAGGCGGGCGATGAGTGGAAGACCGCGTTTAACACCAGGACCGGTCATTATGAATCCTTGGTTATGCCCTTTGGGTTGTGCAATGCGCCCGCAGTCTTTCAGGAATTCATCAACGATGTTTTCCGTGACCTGTTGCAGCAGTGTGTGGTGGTCTATTTGGATGACATCTTGGTATACTCTGAATCCATGGAGGCCCACATTCTGGATGTCAAGCGAGTGTTGCAACGGTTACGAGAGAACAAGCTGTTCGGTAAGCTTGAGAAATGCGAATTTCACCGATCCCAGGTAACCTTCTTAGGTTACATCATTTCCGCTGAGGGGTTCTCCATGGACCCTGAGAAGGTTTCGGCTGTCTTACAGTGGCCTCAGCCCAGTGGTCTTCGTTCCTTGCAGCGCTTTTTGGGCTTCGCCAATTATTATCGGAAGTTCATCAGGGACTTCTCCATGCTGGCAAAGCCTCTCACGGATCTGACCAGGAAGGGCAGTAATTCCCAGGTCTGGCCGCTCGAGGCCATCCGGGCTTTTGAGGCCCTAAAATCCGCCTTTGTGTCGGCCCCGATTCTGTCTCATCCCAACCCTGGGTTGCCCTTTGTCCTCGAGGTGGACGCATCTGAGACGGGAGTAGGCGCCCTTCTGTCTCAGCGTAGAACACCAGAGGGTCCGCTGCTTCCTTGTGGGTTTTACTCCCGGAAACTGTCACCCGCGGAGTGCAACTATCAGATTGGTGACAGGGAGTTATTGGCCATAGTGCAGGCTCTCAAAGAGTGGAGGCACTTGCTCGAGGGCTCCGTGGTTCCGGTTCTCATCCTGACGGACCACAAGAATCTGACCTACCTTTCTGAGGCCAAGAGATTGACACCACGTCAGGCCAGATGGGCTCTGTTCTTGTCACGTTTTAATTACGTGGTCTCCTACCTACCCGGTTCCAAGAACATCAGGGCGGATGCCTTATCACGGCAGTACTCCGAGCTGTCCAGGGAGGAATCTATACCGACTTCGGTCATACCTCCGAATCAGATCCTGGCCGCCATTCGCACCAGCCTGACCTCTCCCCTTGGTGAGCAGATTTTGGCGGCTCAATCTGGTGCTCCCTCTGGGAGACCCAACGGCAGATGTTTTGTGCCTGAGGAGTTGCGCACTCGGTTGTTGCGAACCTACCATAACTCCAAGACCGCGGGGCATCCTGGTAAGAATCAGCTGTCCTGGGCTGTTTCACGTCTGTTCTGGTGGCCTTCCCTACGTTCCGACATCGCCGCATATGTAGCGGCATGCTCCGTTTGTGCCCAGAGTAAGTCCCCTCGGCACCTTCCGTTGGGCCTGCTGCAACCCATAGCCACCGGGGAGCGCCCATGGTCACACCTGGGGATGGATTTCATTGTGGATCTCCCTGCATCCCGAGGCCATACGGTCATTCTCATGATTGTGGATCGGTTTTCCAAAATGTGCCACTGTGTTCCTCTCAAGAAGTTACCCTCTGCACAAGAATTGGCCACGATTTTTGCCTGGGAGGTCTTCCGGTTGCACGGTTTGCCCAAGGAGATAGTGTCGGATCGGGGGAGTCAGTTTGTGTCCAGGTTCTGGCGCGCCTTTTGCTCCCAGTTGGGGATTCATCTCTCCTTCTCCTCGGCCTACCACCCTCAGTCCAATGGGGCCGCAGAACGATCCAATCAGGCCTTGGAGCAATTCCTTCGTTGCTATGTCTCCGATCACCAGGACAATTGGGTTGACCTCCTGCCTTGGGCTGAGTTTGCCAGGAACACGGCGGTGAACTCTTCCTCTGGGACGTCTCCCTTCATGGCCAATTATGGGTTCCAACCTGCCGTGTTACCGGAGGCATTCTCTCCCCAGGATATTCCGGCTGTGGAGGATCACCTTTCCGTCCTACGCGCCTCTTGGGTACAGATCCAGAAGTCCCTTGAGGTCTCTGCGCAGCGCCAGAAACTCCAGGCTGATCGCAGACGAGCGCCTGCTCCTTCCTACCAGGTCGGAGACCGTGTATGGTTGTCCACTCGCAACCTCAACCTTCGAGTGCCCACTCCCAAGCTGGCTCCTCGCTTTGTTGGTCCCTTCCGAGTGCTTCGCAGGGTAAACCCGGTAGCCTATGCCCTTGCGCTTCCTCCTGGCATGCGGATCTCCAACGTGTTTCATGTCTCCCTGTTGAAGCCACTGGTGTGCAATCGCTTCACTTCCTCGGTTCCTCTGCCTCGTCCGGTCCAAGTGGGCAATCATGAGGAGTATGAGGTGAGCAATATCCTGGACTCACGCCTGGTCCGCGGTCGGGTGCAGTTTTTGGTCCACTGGCGTGGTTACGGTCCAGAGGAGCGTTCCTGGGTTCCCTCCGCAGATGTCCATGCTCCTGCCTTGCTCCGAGCCTTCCACGCACGTTTCCCTCAGAAACCGTTTTTTGCACCGCGGAGGAGGGGCCCTTGAGGGGGAGGTACTGTCATGGTCTTACCTCTCTCCTGTCTCCTTCGTTTGACATGTGCTGGCGGCCATCTTGGTTTCTGGGACTCTTGTAGCCTCCCACCCTGCGGCTCCTCCTTCCCACTGGGAGGAGCTGG
This sequence comes from Rana temporaria, assembly GCF_905171775.1. Taxonomy (NCBI): domain Eukaryota; kingdom Metazoa; phylum Chordata; class Amphibia; order Anura; family Ranidae; genus Rana; species Rana temporaria. The sequence goes on from NC_053495.1 coordinate 145,278,637, forward strand.
ATGCCTGGCTCACATATATAGGAGCTCTGTGGCTTCAGTTCCTTGCTTGGTCCTCCTGTGTTCACATGCTTCTAAGACTGCTGCTGCTTCTGGTTCCTGATCCTGGCTTCGTCTGACTTCCCTGCTGGTTCCTGATCCTGGCTTCGTCTGACTTCCCTGCTGGTTCCTGATCCTGGCTTCGTCCGACTACCCTTCTGGTTCCTGACCTCTGGCTTCGCAAGACTCTGTTTAACCATCCGTTTGGACTTTTGCTTTACAGCTTGATTTTCAATAAAGCCTTCTTATTTTCACTTATCTCTTGTTGTACGTCTGGTTCATGGTTCCGTGACAATCTGTCATACTTATGCTAGAAATAAAATAAAAAAAAATATTATATTTTATTTCTCGCATATTTTGAGCTGGCTTCGCTCTTGGATAGCTGCCCTGATCTACTGCAATGACCTGAATTGACTGCCCATAGCCACCTACAATATCCTATTGGCACCCTGCTGGGACTGATCCTAAAATGTACTCATGAACGTTCAGACCATAGACACTGCCGTTGTAAAAAAAAGGCTAAGCAAGGAGATCCCCAGATAATGACCACTGGCAGGGCTTATATTCTTTCTGGCCATGTACAGCAGACACCCCTGGAGCAGTTTCAGTAGCAGACCCCAAACCGATGCTGATTTTGCTACGTGACTCCCTGCATATTGATATGACTAACATGTTAACTAAAGTAAATTCCTCTGTGCAAGATCTGTAACAAAGAGTCTCTCACATAGAACAGGTTGATGTATTATCTGCCCATAACTCTATGGTGGTTATATGCAGCAGACTTACAAAAAATCCATGCTATTTTGACGGACCTAGAGGACAGGTCCCGCCGATAAAATATTAAGTTTCGTGGGGTGCCTGAATTCATCTCATCTTCTGAATTACATAACTTTCTGCAACAACTACTGTGCGTTCTTGTACCGGAAGCTCAGGAATTTAAGCTTATTATAGACAGGGGTCAAAGACTTTCCAAGTCAGAGTATCTCCTTGACTCTGTGCCGAGAGATGTGCTGGCCAGAACACATTATTATTATTATCATAATAAAAATTAGGCTATGCAAGTTGTTAAAAAAAAATACTGAGGTACCTGGGCAGCTTGCAAGGGTCACTTTGTATGCAGATCTTTCTCAAGCTACAATTCAAACACAAAGAAGTTACAGTAACTCTGATCACTAAGGCCTTGCAGAATCAAAAGCATGTCTAAAGATGGGGGTTTTCAACCAAATTAACAGTGACACATTAAGGCAAAACTGTTAATATCTACTCTTTGGAAACGGCCTTAAGTATCTCAAAGAAAAGCAGATGTTATCTCCAGACGCCCCTACTATGGAGAGGAGAGAACCTTCCAGACAGAAAAATTACTGGATCTAATCGCTTCTTTATTATTGTTCATGGCTCCCTTCCGTATCAGTCCTTGCAGGCTTGTTCCGTTATTATCTTCACTGAAGATACTTTTCTACTACAATGTTATCCACAGCTTTGACTGCTTCTGGTTATAGGAGATTACTCAGTTGTTGTTTTTTCTGCAAGTTTATTTTGTTTTCTTTTCCTGTTGTTACTTATCCTCTACTGTTTAATGTCAAGAAATCTGGAAAGCCCTTTCCAATTATGTGTTACTGATTAATCTATGATTTTACGTTCTGTCCTCTCATACTGCCCTTCACTGACTTAGTCTCTGTATTGAAGTGTGCAGCACCACTTTGTGTTAATGATAGCACCCCTCATTTGAATAACCTCTATTCTGCGTTTTATGACTTTGGTTGGAATGACACCTTGCTGCTACCAGATTCCTGCCCTTCAGCTACGGCAAGCTCTACCTAGCACCTCTCATAGCATAAAGTAATTGAGATGACTATAAAATTTGTTTCCTTTAATGTCAATATTCTAAATAGTCCCTTTAAATGCAAAGCCATGTGGTCCATAAACTAAACGATGATGTAATTTGCATACAGGAAGTGCACTTCCATACCACTAAACATCCCAAATGTTCCAATAGGTATTTCCCACACATATTCTTTGCGAACGCAGAAACCAAACGCTAGGGTGTTCTTATAGCCATTAAGAATACAAAAGCCTTCACATTGCATGACGATGTAACTGATATTAATGGCAGATATACCATACTGGTATGTACTCTGAATAATGTAATTTACACTAGTGTGTCTGTGTATGCTCCCAATCAAGGGCAAATCCCTTTCTTCCACACACTGCTGAAAAAGGTCAAGAGTGTCTGTAAGGGAAGACTCTTTATGCTGGATGATTTCAATTTGATTGTGAACAAGACACTGGATAGTTCCTCTCATTCTTCTACATATAGACATACTCTACAGTCACTACTACACAATGAATCTTTTGTTTGATACTTGGCGCTGTATTTACCCAACAGAGAAGGATTACACATTTTTCTCCTGTCCACATAGAACTTACTCTAGAATCGACCTTATATTGGCTGATCTTCACTTACTTGTAAGGGTGGTGAAGACTTTGATCCATGACATAACATGGTCGGACCATGCCCCACTTACAGTGGAGCTTCACAAAAAAATATTCCTCTAATCCTACTATGCTCTGGCGTAATAATCCTTGTGATTTGGCCCACATCCCCAGCAGAGAAAAATGATGACCCAGTTTAAAGAGTTTTTCGGCCTTATTGTTACTAATGATACAGTATCCATGGTGTGCTGTCCAAATAAAGCCTACATTAGAGGTTAACTCTTACAACTAGCATTGAGGGAAAAGAATTGGAGGATACAGACACTTACATTCCTTCTTAATTGAATAAAACAATTAAAGACACAGAATAAAGATAAGGTTAAAGGGGTTGTAAAGGTTTGTTTTCTATTTTCTAAATAGGTTCCTTTAAGCTAGTGCATTGTTGGTTCACTTACCTTTTCCTTCGATTTCCAAAAATCTAAATGTTTTTTTTTCTTTGTTTTCTTTGTCTGAAATTCTCACTTCCTGTTCCTCCTCAGTAAGCTGTTCTGGCTGACTAAACACCGCTTGGATGATGGTGTGAAGTTTACTGAGGAGAACCAACAATGCACTAGCTTAAAGGAACCTATTTAGAAAATAAAAAACAAACCTTAACAACCCCTTTAACTGAGCTTTAACTTATGAACCGCAGAAATGTAAAGCTGACCTAAAACAACTCCTTATATATGACCATGAAAAATGTTTGAAAGCCACTTATCCCTTGCATAGCAATAAGGATGGGAAATCAGTAGCACGTCAGGTACATTAGAGGCAGGCAAAATCTAAATGAGCCCATATCACTCACCCTAATACGGGGGAAACAGTTTTTACCCTATAGACATTACCAGGCCTTTTACAACCTGAAATTGGACCCAAATATTTCCCAATTCTCTGATGAGGGCATTTCTGCTTTCTTAGATTCTCTGAATCGTCTTATTATTCACTCTGAGGTGCTAGATCATCCTAATTTTCTTTTTTTTTTTACAGAAGAGCAAATCGGTAAAGTTGTAAAGTCCTTAGCATTAAATATAGCACCAGAAGCTGACGGTCTATCAGCAGAGTACTACTGAACATTCCAAAATATATATATATATATATATTAGTAGTTAACCAATCAATATCCTCAGGTTCCTTCCCCAAGGAGATGCTCCAGGCCCTGGTCATCGCTCTACCTAAGCCTGGAAACAAGCCCACATTACCACAGCATGTGTGACCAATCTGGCTACTGAATACAGATCTTTATACAGAATGTATGCCAAGGTAATCGCTAATCATTTAAAAGATATTACCCCTACCTTAAAGAGCAAGTAAACCCTGATGTGTTTTACTTCCTCTTTTGCTCACTGAAAATCCTGGAAAATAAAAGCATAATGGGCATCACCTCCTCTGTCTTATCTGATGCCTTCAATATTACAAATGGTACATGTCAAGGGTGTCTATTACCTCCCATTATATTTTCCTTGGTTTGCAGAAACCATACAAAGGTCTTCCACTATTTCAGGAAAAGAGGTAGCAGAACAGCATCACAAAATCTGACTTTTTGCCAATGATGTGATCCTTACTGTTACAAATGCGGACTCCTCTTTAATCAAAGTTAATGAGGTGATTAGGGCCTTTGGAGACGTGTCTTATTATAAAGTGAATATATTCAAATGTCACACTATTTCTACTCTTATTAATAGTCAGCTATTAGCCAAACTAAAAACTATGGGCCAAATCCTCAGCCAGGCGGCGTAACTTAACTTTCAGCAGTTAAGTTACACTGACTTAAAGTTTTTACCTAAGTGCCTGATCCTCAAAGCACTTACGTAAAAATTTCAAGCAGTGTAAGTTAAGTGCCGCCGTCGTAAGGCGTTCCTCCTCTCCGGGGGGCGTTTACAATTTAAATGAGGCGCGCTCCCGCGCCGGCCGTACTGCGCATGCGCGTGACGTCATTTTCCCGACGTGCATCGCGCGAACGTAATTGACGCCGGGCGGCTTTGTGGATTGCGACGGGACACTAAAGTTACGACGGGTGAAAAAAAGACGCGCCGGGAAAACAAATAATGTTAAAAAAAAATGACAGCGTCGCTCGGCATGCATTCCTGAGGGAGAACTCCATGCCAATTTTCAATGAAAAAAACGGCATGGGTTCCCCCTCAGGAGCATACCAGGCCCTTAGGTCTGGTATGGGTTGTAAGGAGACCCCCCTCCGCCGCAAAATTGACGTAGGGGGTCCCCCTACAATCCATACCAGACCCGTATCCAAAGCACGCTACCCGGCCAGCCAGGAAGGGAGTGGGGACGAGCGAGCGCCCCCCCCCCTCCTGAGCCGTGCCAGGCCGCATGCCCTCAACATGGGGGGGTTGGGTGCTCTGGGGCAGGGGGGCGCACTGCGGGCCCCCCCACCCCAGAGCACCCTGTCCCCATGTTGATGAGGACAGGACCTCTTCCCGACAACCCTTGCCATTGGTTGTCGGGGTCTGCGGGCGGAGGCTTATCGGAATCTGGGAGTCCCCTTTAATAAGGGGGCCCCCAGATACCGGCCCCCCACCCTAAGTGAATGGATATGGGGTACATCGTACCCCTATCCATTCACCTGTAGGCAAAAAGTAAAAGTTAATAAACACACAACACAAGGCTTTTTAAAATATTTTATTATTCTGCTCCGGACGCCCCCCCTGTCTTCGTTATTAGCTCAATTACCAGGGGGGGCTTCTTCTTCCACTCTCCGGGGGTCTTCTCCGCTCTCCGGGGGTGTTCCGCTCTCCGGGGGGGGCTTCTCCGGACTCCGGGGGGCTTCTTCCATCTTCTCCCCTCTTCCGCTCTTGACTCGGCGAACCCCGGTTCTTCTGCAGCTGTCCGGTGCCTTCTTCTTCAGCGCTGGCTGCCTGCTATGTTTGTGTGTTAGCTCGATTTCAAACAGGCAGCCGGCGCGGTCTTCTGTGATGTCAGGGTCTTCTGGTCTTCTGTTCTTCCTATGTTGCCTCGTCGCCTCTTGTCGCTGTAATGATGGAAGCGCGCCTTGCATCACATTTATATAGGCATCACCGTCCCATCATGCTCCGGTAGGTACCCACGTGGTGGGTGCACGTGGGTAGGCACCCACCACGTGGGTACCTACCGGAGCATGATGGGACGGCGATGCCTATATAAATGTGATGCAAGGCGCGCTTCCATCATTACAGCGACAAGAGGCGACGAGGCAACATAGGAAGAACAGAAGACCAGAAGACCCTGACATCACAGAAGACCGCGCCGGCTGCCTGTTTGAAATCGAGCTAACACACAAACATAGCAGGCAGCCAGCGCTGAAGAAGAAGGCACCGGACAGCTGCAGAAGAACCGGGGTTCGCCGAGTCAAGAGCGGAAGAGGGGAGAAGATGGAAGAAGCCCCCCGGAGTCCGGAGAAGCCCCCCCCGGAGAGCGGAACACCCCCGGAGAGCGGAGAAGACCCCCGGAGAGTGGAAGAAGAAGCCCCCCCTTGTAATTGAGCTAATAACGAAGACAGGGGGGGCGTCCGGAGCAGAATAATAAAATATTTTAAAAAGCCTTGTGTTGTGTGTTTATTAACTTTTACTTTTTGCCTACAGGTGAATGGATAGGGGTACGATGTACCCCATATCCATTCACTTAGGGTGGGGGGCCGGTATCTGGGGGCCCCCTTATTAAAGGGGACTCCCAGATTCCGATAAGCCTCCGCCCGCAGACCCCGACAACCAATGGCAAGGGTTGTCGGGAAGAGGTCCTGTCCTCATCAACATGGGGACAGGGTGCTCTGGGGTGGGGGGGCCCGCAGTGCGCCCCCCTGCCCCAGAGCACCCAACCCCCCCATGTTGAGGGCATGCGGCCTGGCACGGCTCAGGAGGGGGGGGGGCGCTCGCTCGTCCCCACTCCCTTCCTGGCTGGCCGGGTAGCGTGCTTTGGATACGGGTCTGGTATGGATTGTAGGGGGACCCCCTACGTCAATTTTGCGGCGGAGGGGGGTCTCCTTACAACCCATACCAGACCTAAGGGCCTGGTATGCTCCTGAGGGGGAACCCATGCCGTTTTTTTCATTGAAAATTGGCATGGAGTTCTCCCTCGGGAATGCATACCAAATGCCGTCGCTTGAATGGGCCTTTACAAGGTGTGACTAACTTTACACTTTGTAAAAGCAGCCCTAGTTTTACACCAGGCAAACTAACACTTACGGCGTAAAAACTAGGTACAAAAGCTTTGAGGATCGCCCTAAGTGCTAATTTGCATACTAACAGAGGCATTTCGACTCGAAATGCCCCCAGTGGCGGATGCGGTACTGCATCCTAAGATCCGGCAGTGTAAGTCCCTTACAGATGTCGGATCTTCTGCCTAACTTAGGAAAACTGCTTCTGAGGATCAGTTCCAAAGTTAGAACCAGAGATACGACGGCTTACGCCGGAGTATCTCTTTTGTGGATATGGCCCTATATTCCCCTGTTCCTGGGACTCAAATACCATACAGTATCTAGGCACCTCGCTGATGACCCCAACAAACCGCCTATATAAGACTAATTATGTTAGTTTGAACTTCATTAAATCAGAACTGACAAATTTAACTAAATTTGAACTGTCCTGATTGGGCCGCATTGCAGCCCTTTAAATGCTTCTCATACCAAAACCACCATATATGTTTAGAACAGTGCCGATATCTCTTTCGACAACCTTTTTTTTTTACCTTAATTCTGCCCTCTTAATATGTATGGAAAGGTCAAAAAGCAAGAATCTTTTTGGGAAGTATTTGTTGCCGTATAACACTTTATGAGCATTTTTATTTTCTGGGAACCTCTAACATCCACTTTGAAGCGAATGAGGAGGATTTTCTCTAAAAATATAGAGTGGTTGGGCAGGACCAAAGAAGATTCAACATCACCTTTAAATCTGGAGGGTAAGAGTATATACCAAGGGATCATATGAGCAGACCAAAAGGGTGCTGTAACACATTATATGGTGTTTTGAGTATAATATTTGGAGTGGAACATACTACACTATACTATTTTGTTTTTGTTTTTTGGAGATTGATCATCCTGCAGATTGGATTTCCATAAAATAACCAACAGAACAAGTGACATTTATAATTTGGATAGATGCACTTTATTGGACATAAAAATTATCGGGGAACACTTTGAGGGAACACTTCACAAATTTGGGAGGGACATTGGTCTATAAGCACTGGTTCTAACACATTAGTCAACAGTACTGACTATGGGCTGATTTTCCTTGTTTTGCACTTTGTCTGTTTCTGGAGGAAGCCATCTTGGTAGAGGCAGGACTTTTCTCTCTCTTTCCTCTTTGTCAGAGCTTACAGCAAGGAGAACAATGAGCAGCCTAGTAGTGACTTCCCCTGATCTCATTCCAAATTTTCAGAAAAATTGTACTCATAAGTGGTAGAGCTCACACTGCAGACATACACCTGTATGGCTATAGGCACTAGGCACCCTAAAAAAGCAGGAGGTGCAGAACATGTTTCACTACAAATTCAAGACACAGTTGAGGGTAATGCACAATAAACATTTCTAAATGTTACCATTATTGACCAAATCATAATTTTCTCTATTGAGAACTTTTGGGCCCTTCTTAAACTGGAGACTTAGGCCCCTTTCACACGGGGCAGATCATTAATGATCCACCTCCGTATGTCCATAAGCTCAGCGGGGATCGCTTTGTTGATCCCCGCTGAGCCGGCGGATGATAGGGCGGTCTCCGCACACTGTGCAGGGACCGGCCTTTCTTTTCTCTGCTCTACCCTATGGGGGGAGCGGATGAACACGGACAGTATGTCTGTGTTCATCTGATCCGCACACGGAAGGAAAAATAGGATCTTCTTCCGTCTGCAAAATCGGATGTTTGCGGAGGCGGACGATTACGGGTGTCAGCGGATAAAGCAATCACATAGGGACCAATATATGTCCCTTTTTCATCCGCAAACGGATGGATGAAAAAGCAGACATACAGTCCGCACATGTGAAAAACAGTACACCTCTCTGAACAGTGTCTGGGAAGCTGTGGTTGCACAAAAATGTGATCATCAATAGGTCAAGAAACTGAACATGAATGGAAGGCTTATGACTGTTATTGAAAAGAAGGGTGGCTAAATTGGTCACTGTTTTTTTTATTATTTTTGTATGTTTATTTTTAAATTTTGAGTTGTTTGTTTAACCACTTCCCGCCCGGCCTATAGCCGATTTAGGTCCGGGAAGTGGCTATGAAATCCTGACAGGACGTTCCAGAACGTCCTGCAGGATTTCATGCCGCGCGCGCCCGTGGGGGCGCGCATCGCGGCGATCGGTGATGCGGGGTGTCAGTCTGACACCCTGCATCTCCGATCTCGGTAAAGAGCCTCCGGCGGAGACTCTTTACCACGTGATCAGCCGTGTCCAATGACGGCTGATCACGATGTAAACAGGAAGAGCCGTTGATGGCTCTTCCTCAACTCGCATCTGACAGACGCGAGTAGAGGAGAGCCGATCGGCGGCTCTCCTGACAGGGGGGGTTCGCGCTGATTGTTTATCAGCGCAGCCCCCCCTCGGATCGCCACACTGGACCACCAGGGATGCCCATCCTGGACCACCAGGGTGGGCAGAAAAAAAAAAAAAAAGCCTAAAAAAAAAAGTTAAAAAAAAAAACCATGAGTGCCCATCAGTGCCGCCTATGTGTGCCCATCAGTGCCACCTATGTGTGCCCATCAGTGCCGCCTATGAGTGCCCATCAGTGTCGCATACCAGCGCCGCCAATCAGTGCCACCTCATCTGTGCCCGTCAGTACTACCTCATCGATGTCCATCAGTGCCATCTCATCGGTGCCCATTAGTGCCGCCATATCAGTGCCCGTAATTGAAAGAGAAAACTTATTTACAAAAAAATTAACAGAAAAAAATAAAAACGTAATTTTTTTTCCAAATTTTCAGCCTTTTTTTAGTTGTTGCGCAAAAAAAAAATCGCAGAGGTGATCAAATACCACCAAAAGAAAGCTCTATTTGTGGGGGAAAAAAGGACGCCAATTTTGTTTGGGTACAGTGTAGCATGACCGCGCAATTGCCATTCAAAGTGCGACAGTGGTGAAAGCTGAAAATTGGCTTGGGCGGGAAGCTGCGTAAGTGCCTGTTATGGAAGTGGTTAATATTATCATCACTTTAACAGATGAAAATAGATAAGTTAAATGGCAAAATTTAAGTTTTAGTTGCATAATAATTCTGCAGACTGAAGCTTCATATACACGACCGGATTTCCTGCCAGGAAAACTGCGGGGAGAGCTTTTGGCCGGGAAAACCGGCCGTGTTTACAGGACTTAATAGTTGCCCAATGATTGTGCACACATACATATTCTCCTAAGAAAGCCAAACCCTCACTTTTACTTTCTTACTTCTTCAGGTTTGAGGTTTGATAACATTTTAGATTGACTGGGAGCACTGTTCAGTAATAAAATGAATCCTCAAACATACAACTTGCCTAATTGTGCACACAGTGTATACCAAATCTTATTTTTTTTAAATTTACTAAATTAAATTTTTAATTTACATCCATTTTAAGCCCTGACTTCTAACAGTATAGAATCTAAAAGTTTAAGCATGATCGTTTTGTGCTACCACTAGCTCTATTTACCAAGCAGAACATATTAAAAAAAAAAAAGTATTATCCATTTAATACTGTACAATGAATACAATAATAATACAAATGATAAATGACCATCAACTTGAATTGTCTCTCTGCATTTATTTATTCTATTCATTATCTACACAATTGAAAAAATATATAATTCTCTGATTTGCCATTTAACATTCTAATGTACAATGTATTTAATGTAAGGGCTCCTAACCCTTTTGAGACATGTATGCTATATTGTCTATGAACCAGCCTTATAATCTATTATATCATTTTCCATGACTATTGTACAGTACATATAGGACAGAGAAAAAGTAATGAGAGCCAGAAGGACAGAACTAATACCTAATTGCTGTTTTTCAATAATAATAATGATAATGTAATTCTTTCAGTAATAGTTAGCCAGTATTAACTCATAGTCACCACAAGTACATTGATATTATATGTAATGAGGATGGGGAAATCAGGCTGATAGTGTTGAAGCCTTGAGATAATTTAGTATATTTCTAACATGAGTTACAGAAAATTATCTTATCTGGAAAACCCAACTCCCAGGCATTTAACAATAGCCATCATATCTGTGCTTCACTTTAATTACTTTAACATTGTCTCTAAATTAATGAAATAGAAAGGAAATGTGAGACTTGGACTGAATGTAGATATTCTAATATAATTGATAATTAGTAGTCTGATAGAAAAGATTCAAATGCCTTGTTGTGGACTCTGAACTCTATTTCCAAGGATACAAATCCATGGGTTAAAGAGAACATGTCATTTTATAAAGTCCTGTTTTGCACAGAGTTTAATTTTGCCATATTAAGAAATCATGCTGCCCTTAAACATGTGAATGATAATACCTTTTTGAACAATCCACCTTCCCAATATTTAGTATTGTAAACACTGACCCTAGTGTCTCAAACTTCCACATTTTGTGCAGGCCATGTTTGCGCAGACATGGCAACCCATTCAAATGAATGGGCTGCTGTGCCTGCTTTTCTGGGGAAAAAAAGGTGCATGCACCCTTTCAAAAATGCAGCCACAGGGATTTTCCTGTGGTTCCTGCATCTGTGCTGAGATGCGTGGGGTTGCCATTCAGAATGAATGGCAGCCCTGCACATCTCTTAAGAGTAGCGTGATTTGGCTTCTCATAGTTGCTCGTAGTTGCGGGTGAGAAAAAAAAGGGATTTGCGCACCCATAGCCACACGTTTAGGTGTGAACCTAGCATAAAAAAAATATCTCTCTTCAAAGAAGAGAACAAAAAATATTTACCTCTCCAGCTGCCCATGTTGCCAAATTAATTTTAAATAAAGAGAAATCATTACCTCAAGAAACTAAAACGTGTCAAATCCCTGGTCCCTTGCTGCACTCATCGGTTCTTCCTGGTGATCCCTACGTCACTAGAGATGAAGAGTCACTGAAAAAGGCAGAATTGGCTAGTGGAGGTAGCATTTAAATTTGACTTCAGAGCAAAATTATCAGACCAAATTGTCAGCATCCTACTTGAGCTTTTCAGTTGATCAACAAAGGGTCGTGTGATTCTTTTATACAGTCACATCTTCTTTAACTTCAGACCAAAAAACGAATTCTTAGCATCCTATTTGAGAATCTCACTATATATACAAAGGGTCATGTGATTTTTTTATACAGTCACTTCTCCTTTAAGGTGTTTAATCTATAAATGGGTATACTGTAGGTGGCCAATAACACCAAAAAGAAAGTCATATATGCCCCCTGCTGTGTTAATTCCAATCTTATCAACCTTGATTAGCTATGTTAAGATTTGTACCCAAAAACTGTAGGACCCCTCTTAAAAATACCAACTAAAGGTGCATCATGCGCATCTTAACTTAGAGGTACTAGAAAGCTCAGGAATGTAGGTATCGTTATATGCCAGTGACAGAACTACCAGGGTCGCAAAGGTCGCGCTTGCGACTGGGTCCTGGCATTCTGCCACTGTGGAGGGCCCCAAAAGCCCATACTGTGGCTTCCCAATGGGGTTGCTATTCGCAGCGCTCTGAGCTGAGAGTGTCTCTCTCACACAGACCAACGCCAGCACTGAAAGTCCCCACCCACCCCTTGCAAAAATGGTAGAGGAGAGAGCTGGATATGCTCTTCCTCCTGTCCATCTCCTCCTGTGTCTGCTTTGCACTTCAATCCTCTGATGTAAGTGGGGCTCTAATTGAGATTCTGACGTAAGGGGAGATCTGTGGATTCTGATCTAAGGGGGGCTCTGTGGACTCTAATGTAAGGGGGGCTCTAATGTGGGCTCTGCGGTCTTTGATGTAAGGAAGGCTCTTCAGACTCTGATGTAAGAGGGGGTTCTGCGGACTCTAAATAAGGGGAATGCTGGGAATTCTTCTGATGTTACCAGAGACCCACTTATATCAAAGTTTCTCTTTACACCACAGTCTGCAGCGCTCTTCCTTACATCAAAATTCCCTCTGTTCATCAAAGTTCTCAATGTTCCCCCTTAAGTCAGAGTCCCCTGAGTTCTCACTTATATCAGAGTCTGCATAGTCCCCACTTACAGTGTAAGGAAAACTCTGTGGATTCAGATATCAGGGTAAACTCTGCGGATTCATATGAAAAGGGGAACTCTACAGATTCAGATGTAAAGGGAAACTCTGCAGATTCATATGTAAGGGGAAACTTTGCAGATTCAGATGTAAAGGTAAACTATATGGATTCAGATGTAAAGGGGGAACTCTGTAAACTCTGATGTAAGGGGGGACACTTTTGATTAAATCTATATGATTAGAAATGTTATTTAATCACAAAATATATGTATAGTGTATACTACAAATAAAAAAAAAAGGGTGTGCTGCTAAAGTGTTCCGGTTTGGCTTGAAGAAAAGGTAACAACTCTACTCAAGATGGCAGGAAGCGGGCTCACTGCAAAACATGTAAAAGGGTTATGCTGTGGGACCATAATAAAGGGCCCCATGATGGAAGTGAAGGTCCCTGGCCTTGGAGGGAAGGGGGGTCAGGGGGGCCCTTCATAGTTTCTTGCACCTGGGTCTTGGGGTTAAAGTTATGCCTCTGTAATGTGTAGGTGGAACAAGTAGCCTTGTTACCCACAGACCAGGGCAAGGCAATTTAATCCTTAACTTAACCCAAACTATTAATCAACATTTAATCATTAGATCCTCATCCTAATACTAATTTATAAACTTTAATTTTCTACAATTATGTCTGATATTACTATTTACAGCAAAAAAATGCCAAGGTTGAATTTTTTTTTTCATTTTACTGATGTGACTGGTAATCAGTTACTGTTCCAAAGCAGGCGATCATAAGATTTTACTAAGAAATTACTTCAAAAGAGTTACATACAACGGCCCAGATTCACATACATCGGCGCATATTTCTGCCGGCGTAGCGCATCGCCAACGTAACACAGAGAGGCAAGCACAGTATTCACAAAGCACTTGCTCCCAACTTTGCGCCGGCGTAACGTAAAATCGTAGGCGTAAGCCGGCCTAATTCAAAGTAGGTGGAAGTGGGCGTGATCCATTTACATGAAGCGTGACCCCATGCAAATGATGGGCCGAACGAACGGCACATGCGCCATCCCGTGGACGTAGCCCAGTGCACATGCTCAGAATCACGTTGAATATACTCCCTAAGATACGACGGCTCAATGCCTACGACGTGAACGTAACCTACGCCCAGCCCTATTCACGTACCACTACATAAACGACGTAAAATACGACGGCTGTTTCCTGGTCCATACCTTTGCATGAGTTGCGCCTCATAGATGGGGAATAACTATATGCCGGACGTAAGCCTTACCCAAACGCGTATATTATGCGCCGGGCGCAACTACGTTCGTGCATAGATACGACGGCTCACATTGACACTTACGCGGCGTATCTCGAGATACGTCGGCGTAAGTGCTACGTGAATCCGGGCCATAATGTCTAGGTTTGTTTGCAATCTATGGCAAATGGCTTTTTTTGGATGACCTACCATATCATTTTATTTGGTAGCGGTGTCCCAACTCTAAGAAAGTTCTTATCATTCAATGGCTTTTGTTGTCCCTGTAGGATAAAACCTCAGAACCTGGATTCTATTTAGAAAATCTTTTAATTTATTAAAGCGGGGGTTCACCCGAAAAAAAAATTTCAACATTAGATTGAGGCTTATTACGGGAAGCACAATCGGGTGTTGTTTTTTAAATCAATGCAGTACTTACCGTTTTAGAGATAGATGTTCTCCGCCGCTTCCGGGTATGGTCTTCGGGACTGGGCGTTCCTATTTGATTGACAGCCTTCCAACCGTCGCATACAGCACATCACGAGTTGCCGAAAGAAGCCGAACGTCGGTGCGGCTCTATAAGGTGCCTGCGCACCGACGTTCGGCTACTTTCGGCAACTCGTGACGCGCTGTATGCGACGGTCGGAAGGCTGTCAATCAAATAGGAACACCCAGTCCCGCAGACCATACCCGGAAGCGGCGGAGAACATCTATCTCTAAAACGATAAGTACTGCATTGATTTAAAAAAAAACACCCGATTGTGCTTCCCGTAATTAGCCTCAATCTAATGTAAAAAATGTGTTTTTCGGGTGAACCCCCGCTTTAATAATTGTGATAACAAAAAACACTGCTCTTTTCTAAAAGCAATGTAAATTGCCAGTTTTTTCCTGTACATGAAACACATTTGAAACACGCATGTTACATAATCGTAAAAGCAATGACACAATAACTATGAAATTTTTTAATTCTGTTAACAATAAGCCATGGGTCACACTGATACGATTTTGTATGTGTTCCACAACACGTAGAATCGCATGACAAGCAAAACATTACTTCCTATGGTGGTCGTTCACAAATTTGCAGTCTAAACACAATGCATTTTTATAAAGGTTCCTGTGCATGTTTGGTGTGGTGGGATGCGATTTTTATCTTCATAGAGTTTCACAGAGTTTAATGGAAACTGCATGGAAAACACTAAGGCCCTGTACACACGATCAGCCCAAACTGATGAAAATGGACTGAAGTTCAGTTTCATCGGTCCAAACCGACCGTGTGTGGGCCCCATCAGTCTGTTATCCTTCGGTCCATAAATTTAGAACTTGCTTTAAAATTGAACTGATGGACTGGTAACCGATAGGTCAAAACTGATGGTTAGTACGCAAAAGCATCGGTTCCAAACCCGGGCATGCTCAGAATCAAGTCAACGCATGCTTGGAAGCATTGAACTTCATTTTCTCAGCACGTCGTTGTGTTTTACGTAACCGCGTTGGGCTCGATCGGTTTTTGAACTGATGGTGTGTAGGCACATCAGACCATCAGTCAGCTTCATCGGTGAACCGATGAAACTGAACTTCAGTCCGTTTTCATCAGTTTGGACTGATCGTGTGTACAGGGCATTAGGTGGTTCAAGTGTGATTCCAGTGTGATTTTTATCAGGCTATAGTGTCTTTCTGAGCTTATTTTTAGAGAGAGAGAGAGATAAAGAGAATCATAGCTACATCCAAATTGCATTGGAATCGCACCTCAACCCGCATGAAGTTGCACTTGAAATAGCACTAAAAGCCTCAGTAAAATCGCACCACATAAGTGTGGACCTAGGCTAAAGTCGTCAATTTTTTTCGATAATTGTAACTAAGATTTTTCTTTCAAATTTTGCACCATTAGTGGGCCACAGCAATGGCCAATTTTCATGCAGCCATCGAATTTGAGTGATCAGGCATGTTGGAAATGTTTTGAAAAACAAACAAATTTCTAATCAATGAGGGGAGAATTGTGCAAGAAATATAATCGAAAAAGAAATGCACATAAGTTGTGACCTGGAAAGAAAAGAAGATTCCCAGCCACGAAAATTCTTTTCTGTAGCAACATGAGGTGAAATTTAAGGCTTGGTTGGTCGAATTTCTAAATCAATGGTGGCATTATCGGATCACAAAAAGCACAAAATTTCTGACTTTCAAAAGAATATTTGTTTGGAATTCAACCCATGTATGGCCTGCATAACACTTGGTTTTCTTTAAAAGCTAAGAAAAAAGGGCTGGCTACTAGCAGATACACTATATTGTCAAAAGTATTGGGATGCCTGCCTTTACACGCGCATATACTGTAATGGCATCGTCTTAGTCTGTAGGGTTCAATATTACGTTGGTTCACCCTTTTGCAGCTATAGAAGCTTCAACTCTTCTGAGAAGGCTGTAAACAAGGTTTAGGAGTGTGTCTATGCCGGCCGGCAAATTCACTGTTATGCAGATTTTAAACGCTCGTTTGTGAGTATATTTTACCCTTTTTTTTTAAATAAAAGTGTATGTCACAGAGTCACGCTATGTGCGCCTCTTTTCTTATTTATATTTAAACGGTGGAGCTGAGATACATCACGCTCAGGGGACGGAGGGCTTCCTGGTGGAAACATCTGAGGACCAAAGGCCTAGGCTGGGTTATAGCCATCTGCCCTAACCGCTTGCCTTCTGGTAAGCGGCTTTCCTTTTCTGGTGGAGGGTCACTTTATGTATATGTGTCACTGGGTGGTGTGGAACGTAGGAGTTGCCATTTCAAGGATTGCATCCGAATAAACCTGTGACCGTACAGCTCTGCAGCCAGAGGAACACGGCGGAGAACATCTATCTCTAAAACGATAAGTACTGCATTGATTTAAAAAAAAACACCCGATTGTGCTTCCCGTAATTAGCCTCAATCTAATGTAAAAAATGTGTTTTTCGGGTGAACCCCCGCTTTAATAATTGTGATAACAAAAAACACTGCTCTTTTCTAAAAGCAATGTAAATTGCCAGTTTTTTCCTGTACATGAAACACATTTGAAACACGCATGTTACATAATCGTAAAAGCAATGACACAATAACTATGAAATTTTTTAATTCTGTTAACAATAAGCCATGGGTCACACTGATACGATTTTGTATGTGTTCCACAACACGTAGAATCGCATGACAAGCAAAACATTACTTCCTATGGTGGTCGTTCACAAATTTGCAGTCTAAACACAATGCATTTTTATAAAGGTTCCTGTGCATGTTTGGTGTGGTGGGATGCGATTTTTATCTTCATAGAGTTTCACAGAGTTTAATGGAAACTGCATGGAAAACACTAAGGCCCTGTACACACGATCAGCCCAAACTGATGAAAATGGACTGAAGTTCAGTTTCATCGGTCCAAACCGACCGTGTGTGGGCCCCATCAGTCTGTTATCCTTCGGTCCATAAATTTAGAACTTGCTTTAAAATTGAACTGATGGACTGGTAACCGATAGGTCAAAACTGATGGTTAGTACGCAAAAGCATCGGTTCCAAACCCGGGCATGCTCAGAATCAAGTCAACGCATGCTTGGAAGCATTGAACTTCATTTTCTCAGCACGTCGTTGTGTTTTACGTAACCGCGTTGGGCTCGATCGGTTTTTGAACTGATGGTGTGTAGGCACATCAGACCATCAGTCAGCTTCATCGGTGAACCGATGAAACTGAACTTCAGTCCGTTTTCATCAGTTTGGACTGATCGTGTGTACAGGGCATTAGGTGGTTCAAGTGTGATTCCAGTGTGATTTTTATCAGGCTATAGTGTCTTTCTGAGCTTATTTTTAGAGAGAGAGAGAGATAAAGAGAATCATAGCTACATCCAAATTGCATTGGAATCGCACCTCAACCCGCATGAAGTTGCACTTGAAATAGCACTAAAAGCCTCAGTAAAATCGCACCACATAAGTGTGGACCTAGGCTAAAGTCGTCAATTTTTTTCGATAATTGTAACTAAGATTTTTCTTTCAAATTTTGCACCATTAGTGGGCCACAGCAATGGCCAATTTTCATGCAGCCATCGAATTTGAGTGATCAGGCATGTTGGAAATGTTTTGAAAAACAAACAAATTTCTAATCAATGAGGGGAGAATTGTGCAAGAAATATAATCGAAAAAGAAATGCACATAAGTTGTGACCTGGAAAGAAAAGAAGATTCCCAGCCACGAAAATTCTTTTCTGTAGCAACATGAGGTGAAATTTAAGGCTTGGTTGGTCGAATTTCTAAATCAATGGTGGCATTATCGGATCACAAAAAGCACAAAATTTCTGACTTTCAAAAGAATATTTGTTTGGAATTCAACCCATGTATGGCCTGCATAACACTTGGTTTTCTTTAAAAGCTAAGAAAAAAGGGCTGGCTACTAGCAGATACACTATATTGTCAAAAGTATTGGGATGCCTGCCTTTACACGCGCATATACTGTAATGGCATCGTCTTAGTCTGTAGGGTTCAATATTACGTTGGTTCACCCTTTTGCAGCTATAGAAGCTTCAACTCTTCTGAGAAGGCTGTAAACAAGGTTTAGGAGTGTGTCTATGCCGGCCGGCAAATTCACTGTTATGCAGATTTTAAACGCTCGTTTGTGAGTATATTTTACCCTTTTTTTTTAAATAAAAGTGTATGTCACAGAGTCACGCTATGTGCGCCTCTTTTCTTATTTATATTTAAACGGTGGAGCTGAGATACATCACGCTCAGGGGACGGAGGGCTTCCTGGTGGAAACATCTGAGGACCAAAGGCCTAGGCTGGGTTATAGCCATCTGCCCTAACCGCTTGCCTTCTGGTAAGCGGCTTTCCTTTTCTGGTGGAGGGTCACTTTATGTATATGTGTCACTGGGTGGTGTGGAACGTAGGAGTTGCCATTTCAAGGATTGCATCCGAATAAACCTGTGACCGTACAGCTCTGCAGCCAGAGGAACACACCCAAGCTCATCACAGCTGACAAGGCTTAGCTGGATAATCAGTCAGTGTCAGTTCAGTGAGGGAGTAGGACGCTTCCCGACGAGTCTGCTCTCTCCAGGGACCAGACAGATAGCCAGCTAGACACCGCAGACAGGCAGGCTCCTACAATCTTTGCTGCATGAATCAACTTGCAGCCCATAGGACCGGCTCCTTCCTTCCCTTCGTGGGCCCCTCTCTTCAGGTAAGACCCTGTCTTTCAGGGCCATCTTTCCACCCCCAGGAATCGCTAGTGACCGTCCTTTTCAGGACAGCCACTCCAGCGATCCAAATTGCGGCTGTTTACCTTATCTTAGAGCCGCATGCACCCCAATCAGTCACCCATAATCACCCCGGCCACCCGCCGCGCATAGCAGCGCTTTTTTCTGGCGATCTGCGGCTCTTTCCCGCATCCGCGCCAGACCAGGCCTTATTCGCGGCCGCCGCAATTAGGAAAGACCGCGGCTTCAGCCGCGGCCTAGCGGTGCGCTGCAAAAAGGAGCACTGACAGCCTGGAAATTTTCCTGGAATTGTCAGGGATCATCCCCCTATCCCTGGAGGATCCCATCCTCCCCTGGATTAACAACCAGCTCATACCCACCAAGCCAAACAGCCCCCAAACCTGAGGCCTGTGGCCCGGTCGGCGGCCATCTTGGTACTCCTCAGCTACAGTGACACCCTTCTTCCCCCCCCCTTCCCCCCATTCCAAACAGTACTTGATCCAGGGTTTCGTCCGATCGCCTTTCAGGGATCAGGAAGGAATTTTTTTCCCTGCGGCAGCAAATTGGCTTAGCACTGCCAGGGTTTTTTTGCCTTCCTCTGGACCAAGGCCAAGCGAGAGGATTCAGCGAATCTTCCCTCTATTGCAATTAATCCCCCCCCCCCGGTGACTGGCAACAATGGTTAAACTGCGATACTCTGCAGAAACGATTTGGGGTCTGAGACAATTCGCAACAGTATTACCAGCCGTCACCAAAAAGGCCTTAAAAATAGACCAACTTTTGAGATTCGATCAACGATCGACCATCAAAAATTTAAACCATTTAACCCAGCTCAAGCACATATCATGTGCTTTGATCAACACAAGATCGGCAGTAAAACACCGATCAGAAATCCACGATTTCTTACTACAAAACGATCTAGACTGCCTCTTTATCACAGAAAGCTGGCTTTCAGACGACTGCAACACCATTCTCGGAGAATTGGTGCCAGAAAACTATCGCATTATAACGGAAAACAGAATAGGGCAAAGAGGAGGAGGCCTGGCGGTGATCCATAAGTTTCATATTGCAATCACTAAGCCGGTCCTTCAAAATCCTCTTCCATTTATGGAAACCCTTACTCTTCAACTTCAAACTAACCCCCAGGAGACTGTTCACATTCTCCTCTGCTATAGGCCACCTGGGCCAAAATCGCAGCTTCTACCATCATTAACGGAGTTCATATCCACTTATACCCTTAACAGCAAACATCTTTTGCTGCTCGGGGACTTCAATCTGTGGGCCAACTCCTCACAGGATCCCATTGCGGACGCCTGCATCGACCACCTGGAAGGGTTAGGACTACAGCAACTTATATGCGGACCCACGCATGCTTCAGGTCACACACTCGACCTAATTTTCAGACAAAATCTGAAAATAAACATTTTGGGAAATGAACCTTTGCCATGGACAGACCACCATGCAATTAGTTTCATAATTTCCAAAATTCCACCAGTGATAAAAGCACCCAAGCCGGTGACAATACACTGGGCTAGATCTCAGAAGAAGCTCCATTCGGAAATCTTCAAATCTACCTTGGGAAACCGAATCGAAACTATTCATCCTCAGTTAACAGCTTCAGATACACTGGATGCCATAAATGCCGCTCTGCTACAATCAGCCGACTTAGTAGCACCGAAACGCAAAGTCTGCATCCGGAAAAAAAAGTCCGGCTGGTTCAACAACCAGCTGTCCCTACTGAAGCAAGAGCGCAGAAGGGCGGAAGCCGCCTGGAAAAGAAGCCCTTCAGAAGATCACCTCATCATCTACAAGGCAATAACAACACAATATCATAAAGAAATCTTCAAAGCAAAGAAACATCATTTTTCTATGACGATTAACAGCGCCATGAACCGCCCCCGAGAATTATTCAAGATGGTCACCCAGACCATGAATCCGGGATGTCTTGAAGTCCCCAATTCAGACACCTAAGAGTTCTGTAATGAACTATCGGATTTCTTCATCGACAAAATCGAAAGAATCCGGGTAAGTATTCTGCAAAATAATACCCCCCTCAGCCCCCTCTTCAATCAACTACAAAACACCAACAGAAACCTTCTACAATCAACTAAGTTCACTCTGGAACCCATCTCCATCGATACCACCAAAAATATCATTGGTGCGTTGCGGAACAGCACAGCACCCAATGACATCATTCCCACCAAGCTGCTGAAGGAATGCGCCGACATTCTGGCGCCTCCCATCACACAGCTTATAAATCAGTCATTTAAGGAAGGCATAGTGCCATCCCTGCTGAAAGAGGGCACAATCCAGCCCATCCTGAAAAAACCTAACTTGGATCCCAAGGACCCAACTCACCGCCGCCCCATAACAGGCCTAAATGTTCTCTCCAAGATAATGGAGAAAGTAGTGGTACAACAGCTGCAACAGCATCTGGATACCCACAATCTACTCGATCCATTTCAATCAGGTTTCCGTCCCGGACACGGGACAGAAACGGCCTTACTCAAAATATGGGACGATGCCCTCGAGGCCGCAGACGAGGGAGAATCCTGTCTCCTGGTTCTGCTGGACCTAAGCGCAGCCTTTGACACAGTAGACCACAAAATGTTACTGATGCGACTGGCCGAGGTAGCCAGAATCGCAGAAGGTGATTTACCATGGTTTTCCTCCTTTCTTGAAAACCGATCACAAACAGTGAAACTGGGATCTTTCACGTCGGAAAAACGCACGGTGCCATGTGGAGTCCCCCAAGGATCCCCCCTGTCGCCGGTGCTTTTCAACATCTATCTTCGCCCTCTCTTTGATATTATCAGTAGCCAAGAACTACTCTATCACTCTTATGCAGACGATACGCAACTGTATTTTCGCATCTGCAACAAAAAGGATCATCATCTCAGTTTAGAGAAATGTCTCTCTTCAATAGAAAACTGGATGACTAAGAGTTATCTTAAACTCAACAGTTCCAAAACAGAACTTCTTATGTTTCACGCCAGCCGAAAGAGTCAACTGGCAACAACCTGGACACCGCCGCCCATTCTGGGCCAAATCATCACCCCTAGCTCCAAAGTCAAAAGTCTAGGAGTCATTTTTGACACCTTCATGACAATGGACGCACAAATAGGGTCAGTAGTCAGCGGATCGCACCATTTGTTGCGCCTACTACGCAGACTTATTCCATTTATCCCCAAAGAAGACGTAGCAGTCGTGGTGGGAACAATCGTGAATTCCAGACTGGACTATGCTAACGCCCTTTACCTCGGGCTCCCAAAGTACCAAATCGCTCGTCTGCAAGTCGTACAGAATACGGCCGCCAGACTGGTGACTGGGAAAAGGACATGGGAATCAATCTCACCTTCGCTGAGAACCCTTCACTGGCTGCCAGTAAAAGACAGAATTGTATTTAAAGCACTCTGCCTGACACATAAGTGCATCCATGGGAAGCGCCGCAATATCTTTGCGACAAGATAGAACCTCACAATTCTAATCGCGTTCTGCGATCCACTGACCAAAATCTGGTCAAGGTGCCAAAAACCAAATACAAGTCCAAAGGAGAAAGAAGGTTTGCTTTTCAAGGTCCGAGACTATGGAACGCTTTACCAACCAGCATTCGGTTGGAGGAAAACCACCTGACTTTCAGAAGACAGATCAAAACTCTGCTCTTTTGATGTCATGAGACACGAAACATCAAGCGCCCAGAAGCGATTCAGTTCGCATGTGCCGCGCTATATAAGTTTTTTCATTCATTCATTCATTCATAATCAACCACGGATCAAATTACACCTTTATTGATTGTGACTCAAATAGACTGTTTGTGGCGCGGCTTTCTTTTGTTTATTTTGTCTTGTGTTTTCGCACGCCAGCTGCTGCCTGGGGTCGGAGGGTGGGGGGGATACTAGCGCGTTTTTTTGTTGTTTTTTGTGTCTATGGGAACGTTTGACTATTCTTTGAAAAGCAAATTTGCCAGGCCAGGCACCGATGTTGGACGAGAAGGCCTGGCTCGCAGTCTCCGCTCTAATTCATCTCAAAGGTATTCTATCGGGATGAGGTCAGGACTGTGCAGGCCAGTCAAGTTCCTCTACTCCAAACTTGCTCATCTATGTCTTTATGGGCCTTGCTTTGTGTTTTGGTGTGCAATCATGTTAGAACAGGAAGGGGCCATCCCCAAACTGTTCCTACAAAGTTGGGAGCATGAAATTGTCCAAAATGTCTTGGTATGCTGACGCCTTAAGAGTTCCCTTCACTGGAACTAAGGGATCAAGCCCAACCCCTGAAAAAAAACACACCATAATACCCCCTCCACCAAATTATTTTGGCCAGTGCACAAGCAAGGTCCATAAAGACATGGGTGAGTGAGTTTTGGGTGGAGGAACGTGACTGTCCTCACCTCAAACAGATAGAACACGTTTGGGATAAATTAAAGCGGAGACTGCGAGCCAGGCCTTTTTGTCCAACATAAGTGCCTGACTTCACAAAGAATGGTAAACATTCCCATAGACACATTCCTAAACCTTGCGGATATCCTTCCGAGCATAGTTGAAGCTGTTATAGCTGCAAAGGGTGGGTCAACTGAATATTGAACCCTATGGACTAAGACTGGGATGCCATTAAAGTGCATGTCCGTGTAAGGGCAGGTATCCTAATACTTTTGACAATATAGTGTATTTATTTAAAGGCGCTTTGATCTTTGAGTGAAATGTCTTGGAGAGAGCTGGCTACAAAACAGGTGTCATTTCAAGCAGCAAAGTTCCTGGCATTGAAGCTGGTGAAAGAGGTTTTAAACTAATAACATAGTTTGATCAATGCCAGGTTTACAGTCAAAGGAGGCCAGTACACGGCACTATTACAGATAACAAGGATACAAATTCTCTGTTGGGAACTCTAATAAATGTAGTAGGAGCATGTTGTAATAAAGAGCACTTGAAAATGGATGAGGTATAACAAAATTATTCATAAAGGGAAATGGAAAAGGATGTCATGCTGAGTGGTTACACGCACTTATAGGAAGCAGTAACAAGGTTATAGCACCAGCCAAAGCTCTCTCCTCTGTCTTCCGACCAGCACAAAAATGAAGCTGTTTTAATCTTGGAGAAACATGGCAGACAAAAGAAAAGCAATGCAAAATATTTCTGCGGTATTAAATTATTTAAAAACAAAACAGCAAAATTGGGCGCCCCTCTGTCATTATAACACGTACATAACATTTTTTTTTTTTTTTTTTAAATGTCTTTTCAGTTAGACGCATTTGTAGTTTTCTATGACAGAGGGACAACAAGCACACAGTGCAATAAACTAACTAGGATTCTTTGATGTTTAAAATTTAAGAGCTGAAAGAAGTTGTTGCAGTGACATTGGAGGAAAATAAAAAATAAACACTCAGCATTCAGATACAGTCAAGCATAACCTGAACAGGTTCAATTTAACATGACATATTTTGTAGCACAGAAAGTGGAATATTTGATTTTCCACAATTTATAAGGCATGTGCTTCAACAGTTAGTTTTTCTGCTATATGGTGACACTAATGTGCAGCAGCTGTTTGCAGAAAGTACAAATGCAGATGATTATATAAATGGAAGAAGAAATTATTATAAAGACTCTGACTTGGTAAGTAGATTTTATAAGTTATTTTTTTCAATGGAACAGTGGCATAGGGTGAAAAAATGTAATGCATTATTTAAATTAAAAGGGCATGGTACAGTATGTTGGTTTACTCCCCCCATACAATCCCCATCCTCAACTCCCTACCCAGGTGTTTACTTAAAGGAGTTGTAAAGGCAGAAGGTTTTTTATCTTAATGCATTATATGCATTAAGATAAAAAGCCTTCTGTGTGTAGCAGCCTCCCCAGCACCCCCTAATGCTTACCCGAGCCCCATCTCTGTCCAACGATGTCCACGAGTCTCTCGGCCTCTCCCTCCTAATTAGCTAAGACACAGCAGTTTCCCCATTGGCTCATGTGTCAATCAAAGTCAGTTGTCCAATCAGGAGAGAGGGGGCGGGGCCAAATGACAGCTCCATGTCTGAATGGACACATGGATCTGCAGCTCAGCTTGGGTGTCCCAATAGTATGCTGCTTGCTGTAGGGGCACTCAACAGGAGGGAGGGGGAAGGAGAGGAGAAGAGGGACCGAGAAGAGGAGGATCCAGGCTGCTCTGTGAAAATCTACTGCAATAGAGCAAGTAAGTATAACATGTTTGTTATTTTATTTTTTTAAATGAGACTTTACAATCACTTTACAATCATGCTTGTTCATTGTTTACAGCTTTCTACCAGAAATATTGTGTGATGTTGCACATGCTGCAAAGAAACTACATATATATTTGTAGCACCCTCCAGTGTGTGTTATTAGATGTGACAGTAGTTAAAAGAATGAATTGGGTCAGGGTTACTAGAGGCCAGGGCTGGATGACTCATCCTGGCAACTCTCTGGGGCCTCCCCCTGGTATCATCTGGAATATTTATGGGCTCTCGGCCAATCCTCAGTGGTGGGATGGCAGGGAACTGGGACCCCCATGAATAGACCTGAGAAATGCCAGCTGGGGGAGTCTGCTGGAAGATGGAGAAGCAGTGCTAAGAAAAGGCTGTTGGTGGCCCTTAAGGGACCCCGTACCGGGGAGAGGTTACCTTGGGCTGGGTGCTCAGGAAAGCTGGCCTGGAAGGTTCCTAACACAGGAAGCAGTTGAAGGATTCATGCCGGAAAAGCCGTGGGAAGGAGCAAGGAGAGACAATGAGTAGTACAGCATTGTGCAGGGGACAAGTCAAGGGGAAAGACTGTCAGATATTACAGCATTTTCTTGAAGACTGCATAGTGACAAGTATTCATCTAACCTTGCCCTGGAAGGTCTCCTGCCTGAGTCTATTCCCGGAAGTGTGTGCAAATACCTGTATTATACATGGGGGGGAACGGAGAGCCGCTAACCGACAGTCAAATGGGAGAACTGAGTGATCAATGGCATTTGATCACTCAGTTCTCACTGCAGATCTGGCAGGGAACAGATGCAGCATCAGATCGTTGTTGCACCACCAAGGTGAGAGTAAATGTTTATTTTTTTTAAAAACCTGAACTTCTCTTTTACAACCTTTTGGAAGACATATTCCCTACAAATGCTTCAGATGAGTATTTAGTTACCTAGAGTTACTCTTCAAAGTTCTGCTTTCAGGATAGACCAGCATAAAGTCAATATACGATCATATTTTAGCAAACAGACAAAGACTGGAGAAAAAAACAAAAAGTCGAGACACCAAATTGATTTTAGCAGTTATTTTAAAATGCAGGTTAGAAAAAGATAGGCCAAAGATGGAGATTGAATTCTGAAGTTCAACTCTACAACTCTACAAGTTCAACTCTAAAATAAAAACTGCACCCAACTCTTACAGACTCTTAGCTCAATAAAGTTTTTGTTGTGGGACTGGACTCCAGAGTGTGTCCTCAATCTTTTGTATGTGTGGAGTCCAGTTTGTGGTGGAGACCATCTAAAAAGAGAACAAGTACCTGGGACTGAGGACACCAAGCCTACTGGTGACCTTGAAGGTAGCTCTCCATGGTAACAGTTAGGCCGCGTACACACACGGACGGTCCATCCGATGAGAACGGTCCGAAGGTTAAGCGATGAAGCAGACTGATGGTCTGATGTGCCTACACACCATCAGTTAAAAAAACGATCGAGTCCAACGCGGTGACGTAAAACACAACGACGTGCAGAGAAAAATGAAGTTCAATGCTTCCAAGCATGCGTCGACTTGATTCTGAGCATGCGCGGGTTTTGAACCGATGCTTTTGCGTACTAACCATCGGTTTTGACCTATCGGTTAGGCGTCCATCGGTTGAATTTTAAAGCAAGTTCAAAATTTTTGGACCAAAGGATAACAGACCGATGGGGCCCACACACGGTCGGTTTGGACCGATGAAACTGAACTTCAGTTTGTTTTCATCGGTTTTGTCAAACAGTGTGTACAGGGCCTTAGAAACAGGCAACTTCAATCATGCCTTCCGCTGCTTTTAAGAATGCCTTTACTTTTGGTTGCTAAAAAACAAACTTTTTGTTTGCTGTTTTTGGTTATTTTAGGTAATGCATATAGTAGCCCTGATATTAATATATCTTTTTATAAATGTATCATTTGAAGGACATGTGAAACGTGGATTGTAAAATATAACAAAGCTCTGTAGTTGACACAACTGGGCACTCTAAAGTACAATTAAACTGACATTATTCATCCCACATAGAAATATACAGCTGTGATGGAAAATGTATTTGCTGAGCCAATAGCACTTAAATTCATACATTACACATTTGCTTCAGTACTGGATAGTGAGTATTTGACATAATGTGATTTGTACCACTCTCTTATGACACCAAGCTTGGAGCAGTGTTTCAGTATTTTGTCCCCTTAACCATCACGTTTGTCTGGAGCTGAGACCTGTCTACAATAACAGTACATGTAAATTGCATTTTGGTTAGAACATTAATTTTTAATAAGCAAGGAATGCATTTGATGTACTTACTTTATTCAGCAACACCACTTTGAGGCTTTGGAAATGATTCCTAAATTTGAATCATTTCAATATGCAGTGACAATTTAATCTTGTGGGGTTAGAGATCCAGCCTTTCAGCTGAAAGTAAGAATAGATATCCCAAAGCAAGAGAAGCCAAATAGCATTTAATCTGGTTCAACTGGCAGCAGAGAGCCTTGACTGCGGTTTCTACTCTACAAAGTGCATTAACGTGGCGAAACACATTAATGGGTCTAGTATAACTGTTGCTTGCACAGATACTCTGAGGACATCTGAAGGGCTTAACAGTGATGGGCACGTATTTATACTCACGTCCAGGGTCATCATTTAATGTATGCAAATTAACACTGAGGCCAAGATCAAAGAGGAATTTAAGTTGTTCTTGTTAAAGAGAAAAGTTTCAGGAGTCACAAATATCTGTACAATATTTTCCATTAAAATATGTGCATTGTACACACTTTTCCTTTTTGGCCTGATGGTGGCACTGTTAAGTTTTCTGTTTACAAACTAGCCTAGAGCAAGCCAACAGAGAAAAGTGTATTTTAAAGTGATACTAAAGTCTAGTTTTTTTTTGGTAAAACTAACAAATATGTTATACTTATCTGCTCTGTGCAGTGGATTTGCACAGAGCAGCCCTGGTCCTCCTCTTCTTGGGTCCCTCTTCGGGGGGTTCTGGCCCCTCCCTCAGGGGTCAAGTCCTGGGGAAAAAAGTGTGGGAACTCCCACCCAAGATCCACTCCCCCACCCAAAAAAAATGATACGCTCATATGCATAATTACTAAACCGCATGTTTTTTTTTCCGATTCACTGTACCTTAGTAAACCTTTATGTTACTAGGAGTGATACTAATTGATCTAGACTCTATTTAAGCTTCTCACCTTACTTGGATCTGGATGTGATCCTGGGACAGCTCCCTCCATACATACATTAGGATGGAGCCTATGTAAGTACTATTACTGAGCATACTGCCATTTATCCCCCCCTTGTTGCTACACCCCCATGGTATACTATATAATTCCTTGATATTATTATTTAATGCTACCAACTAACACTGGGACATGTACTCGGCACTGCTATTCACTTCCTCACACACTTTCATTCACCATTTATATTCCCTCCCCTCACTTGCAATCACATTTTTTTCTGGCACACACTCACTTTTTCTTTTATCCCCTTTTTTGCCCCTTTCACACATTTCTATTGACATATACACTCACATCTATTTGTTCACCACACTCTCACACATTTTTCTTAACCCCTTTCCCCCCCCTGATTCACATCACACTGACACCAGTATGATGTTCATTGTACCAGTACAAAACCTTGGGTTTTGGTATACTTCCATCTACACCTTTGCAATACTAGCATTGGTGTATTAAGATTTACTAATATATTCCATTTCAATACTTACCTCCTACATACGCCCATGTTTATGATCCTATTAGATCGTTACATGTGGTCGGGGTCATAGCCGAATGGATGTTATCTATGCTTATGCAATATTATTAGTACTCACATTATTACTTATATTAAATTAAACGAAATATTCAATCAATACAGGTGTCTTCCGGTCGTCTCCTCCCCCCTATGGTCCACACTTGTGACTCCTTGTAAGCCCGGTTTGGTGGGTTCCCGTCAAGCGGAACGGGGGTTTCTCTTGCTATGGGGGTCTTCGGATCATTTTTACTTCTCAGCAACCATCTCTGATTACATATTAATTCATTAACCCTTGAGTGGTAAATATAATTTCAACAATATTCTCTCAGCAGATGTTAAACATTTTTGTTAGAGGGATGTAACTTTAATAATAATTTTTCTAATTATATCTATCAGAGTACAATTCCCCTGAAGAAGACCGTGACAGTTTAGGTCGAAACGCGTCGGGGTACTCATATGGAAACAATTGAATCATGATGTAACGTGTATTGTATTGTTGTTGATTTTTGCCACTGTTATTTTTATTTTCATGTATAATCAGAGTGTACTATATGTATATTATCTACATTATTTTACAAATGCTCCAACCATGTTGTACATTTTATTGTAATTCAATGTTGAAACCAAGTAAAGATTTTAACTTCAATATCATCCAACCACTCTTATTTATTGAGAACATCATGCCGCTAAAAAACCCCACTGTGGGACCTTCCCATTTTTGTTTTTGCATTTTCGGGGTGCGCGGCACACGGACTCCATATATGCGTTTTTCCTTGTTTCACCTTTATGTTACTGGCCGCTTCCTGTATATGGATTCATCGGGTAGTGTGCGGGTATTCCGTCAATTCCTCGATGTGAAGCAAGATCATTCACGGCAGACCTCCACAATGTCTCCTGGGAACAATGACAAAAGCTCCCAGGAGACATTGCAGCATTGAGGAAGTGATGGAATACCCGCACACAACCCGATAAATCCATATACAGGAATCAGCCAGTAACATAAAGGATTACTAAGGTTCACCTGCCCCTGACAGTGACTCGAGCTGGGCATCGCCGCTTAGTGAAGGATTGGCTCGGGCGGTTCGGCTGCTCTCGGCCTCCCTCCTGTTGAGTGCCCTCAGAGCAAGCAGCTTTCTATAGGGGCACCAGAGCCAAGCTGCAGCTTTGTGTGTCCCTATTCCGTGCTCCTGGCCCCTCCCTCCTGTTAAGTGCCCCCACAGCAAACAGCTTGCTATGGGGGCACCCAAGCTGAGCTGCAGCTCCATGTGTCCATTCAGACATAGAGCCACGGCTCAGCCCCGCCCCATCTCTCTCCTCATTGGCTCACTGACTTTGATTGAAAGCAGAGGGAGCAAATAGCGCTTTGCTGCTGTCTCAGCCAATGAGGATGGAGTGTTTGGAGAGCAGTCTCTCGTGCAACATCGCTGGATCGAGATGGGGCTTAGGTAAGTATTAGGGGGGCTGAGGGGGGCTGCTGCATACATATATAAACTCAAAAACAAAAATGTAGTATATTGCAGCTTTCAAGTCATTTGATGTTGTGGCAGCACTGGTCAGGGCCGGCCTTTGCGTTGTGCGGGCTGTGCGACCGCACAGAGCACCATGAACTAGAAGGACGCCCCGTGCGGCCGTCACAGCTCGCAGTCCATTACCGTGATCGTGAATGATGTGTGCGGGGATGCTGGGGATGCTGATCTGCATGGCACCCCGGCGCTGCAGAGGGGGGGGTGGCGCCGATGCGCCCGAAGTGTCTGACACTGTCTGATCCCCTTGGCAGGCACGCCATCCCTTCCTCCCTCCTCCGTGTCTCAGGTCAGGTGGTCAGGTGGTAGCGTCGCACCGTTGCGTGCATGCGTAAGGCATGCAGTTCAAATTCTAACGGCGGGACCAGGACGGGACTGACAGACTGCCGCCTTACACAGTGCACTGAAGAAAAGTAAAGGTAAGGCCGCCCGTCCCCTCCACCTTATCCAGCAGGCTGACAGGTGTCATCCCTCCTCCCACCTCACCTGTACTCCAATGAGGAGGGCCAGTTTATAAAAAAAAAACGTAAAAAAAAAATGTCAAAATTGATCTTTTGTTGAAAAAAAAAGGAAAAAAATAAAACACAGAGGTGATCAAAAACCAACGCGCAGTTGTCAGCTTAAAGTGGAGGTTCACCTAAAAATAAACTTTTAACATTGCATTTATGAGATTAATGACAATTAGAATCGGCTGTTTTTTAAAAAAAAAATACGTCCGTACATACCGTTTCCTATATGTCTTCTCACCGCCGCTTTCGGGTATGATGGTCGGGACTGGGCGTTCCTAATTGATTGACAGGCATCCGACCGACGCATACATCGCGTCACGAGATGCCAAAAGAAGCCGAACGTCGGTGCGCAGTCGCCGTATAGAGCCGCGCCGACGTTCGGCTTCTTTCGGCATCTCGTGACGCGCTGTATGCGTCGGTTGGATGCCTGTCAATCAATTAGGAATGCCCAGCCCCGACCATCATACCCGGAATCGGCGGTGAGAACGCATATAGGAAACGGTATGTACGGACGTATTTTTAAAAAAAAAACAGCCGATTCTAATTGTCATTAATCTCATAAATGCAATGTTAAAAGTTTATTTTTAGGTGAACCTCCAGTTTAAGTTACGCAGTGCACATATACAAAATGGCCTGTCATGAAGGGGGGGGGGGGGTAAATCATTGATTAACCACGTGACCTCTGGAAGATTTACCCCCCCCTTCATGACAGGCAATTTTTTGCGATGTGCACTGCGTAACTTAAGCTGACAACCGCACGGTCATGCAACGGTATTTGATCACCTCTGCGTTATTTTATTTTTTCCATGGTTTTTTTATTTATTTTTTTTATATTTTTTTTTTTTTACAAAAGACCAAATTTGAAAAAAAAAAAAAAAAATGACTTTCGGCTATATAACTTATCCAATTTAATTTTTTTACGTTTTTTTCATAAATTTAGGCCAGGTGTCTCCAAACTTTCTAAACATAGGCCTGGTTTATTGTGCTTCAGGAGGGCCAGACTGTGGCCATTTGGAGTACAAAAGATCCTGATGTCAGTGGGGAAAAAACAATGCTCCATCTTTGGTGTCAATGGGAGAAATTGTGCCCCATAATTGGTGTCATTAAGAGATATTGTGTCCCATCATTGATGTCAATAGGAGTAA
The DNA here is from genome assembly GCF_905171775.1 of Rana temporaria. Classification (NCBI taxonomy): domain Eukaryota; kingdom Metazoa; phylum Chordata; class Amphibia; order Anura; family Ranidae; genus Rana; species Rana temporaria. Next base: position 145,310,812 of record NC_053495.1, read on the forward strand.
TGGTTGCCCTATAATCGGTGTTGTCAGGAGAAATTGTGTCCCGTCATTGGTGTCATTGAGAGAAATTGTGTCACATCATTGGAGTCATTGGGAGAAATTGTGCCCCATTATCGGTGTCATTGGATGAATTGTGCCTACAAACTATTGGATATATTTATGTAATTTTTTTTTTTTCTAGTAATGGCGGAGATCAGTGACTTATAGCGGGGCTGATATATTGCGACTGACAATCTGACACTTTGTGGGAACCAGTGACGCAGTAAACAATGCCACATTTTTTCGTGTCGGGGGGGGGGCGCCACAGGATTAGCTCGCACAGGGCGCCTGAACACCTAAGGCCGGCCCTGGCACTGGTTTTCTTTTTTTACAGGCTTTGCAACAAAGTAATGGAAATTTCCCAAATTTGAGTTGCCACCAAGCCAGGAATAGACTGAATGCCTTCTAATGAGGACTTCGCTTGAAAAACGTCGGCTGGAGAAATTTCAGCCGAAAAATGTCCGCTAGGCCGTACACACGCCAAAAAATTCCATAAATCTATCCCCTATTTTGTAGACGCTATGGCCCAGATTCAGAAAGGAGATATGACAGCGTATCTCCGGATACGCCATCGTATCTCTCAGTGTGCGGGGTCGTAACTATGCGACTGATTCAGAGAATCAGTTACGCATAGATTTCCCTAAGATCCGACCGACGTAAGTGTCTTACACCGTCGTATCTTAAGCTGCATATTTACGCTGGCCGCTAGGTGGCGCTTCCGTATATTTACGCGATGAATATGCTGATTAGGTAGATACGCCGATTTAGAAACGTACGTCCGCCCGGCGCATTTTTTTACGTTGTTTACGTTAGGCTTTTTCCGGCATAAAGTTACCCCTGCTATATGAGGGGTATCCTATGTTAAGTATGGATGTCATTCCCGCAAGTCGTTTGAGTAAGTCATTCGCGAATAGGGCTGTACGTAAGTTACGTTCACGTCTAAAGCATTGACGATTTGCGGCGTAATTTTGAGCATGCGCACTGGGATTTTTTCAATACGCGGGGTCACATGTCATTTAAATAAAACACACCCACATCATCCACATTTGAATTAGGCGGGCTTACGCCGACACACATACGTTACGCCGCCGTAACTAAGGGCGCAAGTTCTTTCTGAATACGGAACTTGCGCCCTAATTTGCGGCGGCTTAACGGATCTGAGATACATTACGCCACCCGGAAAGATACACCAATGTATCTGAATCCGGCCCATTAACTTTTGCACAAACCAATCAATAGAGACTTACATCAACAGTGCACTTGTACTGCAAAGTGGATTTACCTTTTGTAAATAACCCCCCCTGTGCGCATGTATATCTCTCAAAATCTGTCTATGCTAACCTAACAGGCAGTATTGCTACTCCTTTATGTATTAGCATTTTGTTATTAAACTATTTCCTTAATCCGATGGCACATTTTGTTTGCTTTCACCTTTCTCTGTGACAACTGACAGGCAGCAGGATCAGATGATCAAACACAGAAATAAAAACTGGCGTTCTTTGGATTGCGCCACTAAGGAAACGGCAGGGAAGGGATGGTTTGAACTGGTATGATGAGGCAACTTACTGGAAGTAAGAGAATTTTGAAATCAGCCAGAGAACATCTTTATAATGCTACATAGAGCTGCATTCATTAATTTTGACTGACTTAACTCATCTTTACCATTATAGGGTTCAGGATATCTTCATTTGTATAAAGTTAATTGTAGCTTTTGCAATGGTTTAACTGTAAGGCCCCGTACACACGACCAAACATGTATGCTGAAACTGGTCCGCGGGCCAGTTTCAGCATACATGTTCGGTCGTGTGTAGGTGCGAGCGGGCCGAATTCCAGCAAACATTTGCCCGCCGGACCTTTTCCCAGCAGACAAATATTCGTGGACGTGTTTTAAAACCGTCCGCTGGAATCCTGCCCGCTCGGACATGTACGGTCGTCAGTACAGACCTACCGTACATGTCCAGGCGCCCGCCGTCCCTCGCATGCGTCGAATGACTTCGACGCATGCGTGGAAGCCTTTAAATGGCAGGCCCGCCCACGTCTCCGCGTCATCGCCGCGTCATCGTCGCGGCGACGACGCGGACACGCCCTGCGTATTGTTTACGCGCGGACTTCTGTACGATGGTGTGTACAACCATCGTACAGAAGCCCTCTGGCAGGCATGTACGGTGAAAACGGTCCGACGGACCGGTTTGACCGTACATGTTTGTTCGTGTGTACCCGGCCTTAGTGTCATTATCACAGTGAGTGTTATCAAAGGCAGCCATCATTGTCATTGGTATCCATGTCTTTGTCAGTTTCATTGTCAACATTGTCTCATTACTGCCTGCCTACATTAGCATCATTCTCTCTGTGTGCATTGTGTAAATATGATTTTTTTTTTCCTGGAGAGTGTATGATACATTTAATACACGGGCACCACTTACAGACTGGGGGAAAAGGTAAGTAAACTAAAAATACACTTCTCCAAAGAGTCATCCAGTTATACAGTTTGTGGTATGAACAGCTACTACAGTTCACAAAGTTGTTCTCAATGGGCTTCTAGGGACCCCAAATCAAGCTTGAGTATCCCTGGTAAATTTGGCAGCTAGACAGTACCATATATACTCGAGCATAAGCCGACCCGAATATAAGCCGGGGCACCTAATTTTACTAACAAAAAATGGGAAAACGTATTGACTCGAGTATAATGCTGCGTAGACACGATAATTTTTCGGCATGAAAAAAACGTCGTTTTTAAAAAAATTTATTTCAAAGTGGAGTTCCACCCATAAATATAACATTACATCAGTAGTTTTAAAAAAAAATGTCATTAGTCCTTTAAGAATTTTTTTTTTTTTTTTTAAGATGCCTTCAAAGTGTTGTTGCTAGGCAGAATAGTTAATCTTCCCACTTCCTGCACCTAGGTGCTTAAGCTTCCTAACCTACACCGCACAGACTCCTGGGAATGTAGTGGGTGTAACTTTCCAGGAGTCTGTGCACTCCCCGGTCTCGAAGAATCATGTGACTTGGACAGTACAGGTGCTGAAACCTGATCTGAAACCTATTACACTGCTTGTGCAGCACTGAGCATGTGCGAGATCTGCAAGGCTGAAATCCAGGAAGTCATACAGTCTGGCTTCATGATGCCCACACTTAAGATGGCCCCAGTCAATTTCTATTTTATAAAGTGTCTAAATGCTGTAACAACCTAACAAAACGGACCTTAGTTTACAGACTAACTTTACTAGAATACATTAAGCTTGTGTATTACAGGGGTATTTATATATAAAATGTGAAATTGTGGTTCCAGGTACTCCGCTTTAAATGATCGTGTGTGGGCTTCACATAATTTTTCAGGTTCTGAAAAACGACAAAAAAAAAAAATGTGAACATGCTGCATTTTTTAACGTCGTTTTAAACTATGTCGTTTTTCTGGTTGTAAAAAATGATCGTGTGTGGGCTAAAACGATGTTAAAAACCCACGCATGCTCAGAAGCAAGTTATGAGACAGGAGCGCTCGTTCTGGTAAAACTACCATTCATAATGGAGTAAGCACATCACGCTGTAACAGACAAAAAGGCGCGAATCGTCTTTTACTAACAAGGAATCAGCTAAAGCAGCCCCAAGGCGAATGGAACTTCCCCTTTATTGTGCCGTCGTACGTGTTGTACGTCACCGCGTTTTGCTAGATCATTTTTTTAAAACGATGGTGTGTGGGCAACGTCGTTTTAATGATGAAGTTGGAAAAACTTTGTTTTTTCAACATGCTGAAAACCAACGTTTTTTTCATGCTGAAAAATGATTGTGTGTATGCGGCATAAGCCTAGGGTTTTCATCTGCATGCCTCACTTTGCCTCACTGTGTCCATGCCTCACTGTGTCCATGTGCATGCCTTACTGTGTCCATGCCTCACTGTGTCCATGCCTCACTGTGCCCATGCCTCACTGTGCCCATGCCTCACTGTGCCCATGCCTCACTGTGCCCATGCCTCAACGTGTCCATGCCTCAACGTGTCCATGCCTCAACGTGTCAATGCCTCAACGTGTCAATGCCTCAACGTGTCAATGCCTCAACGTGTCAATGCCTCAACGTGTCCATGCCTCAACGTGTCCATGCCTCAGTGTGTCCATGCCTCACTGTGTCCACGCCTCACTGTGTCCACGCCTCACTGTGCCCATGCCTCACTGTGCCCATGCCTCACTGTGACCATGACTAGACTGACGTTTAACATGGGAGTCTATGGAAGGGGTGTCCGGCTTTGAAAAATCAGTGCTCCTCAGCCATAGGTCCACCAGACAACAAACTTTGCACACTTGTAGAGGAGAAATGGGACTACATGTGTGCCAAGTCATGCTCCCCGGCTGTAGGTCCCCCGCTACTGGATTCTCAAAGTCCGGGAGATCAGGCGCAAAAAGGTGACTCGAGTATAAGCCGAGGGGGGCATTTTCAGCACAAAAAAATGTGCTGAAAAACTCGGCTTATACTCGAGTATATACAGTACAGTAACCATCCTAAGCATTTATTTATTTTCTGGGATCTGCCCAAATGGAATTAGTGTGTAATGTTTTGCTGAATTTGAATCACCTTTATAAAGGATTTGTCCAGAAGGATCTATACAAGAAGATGGCTGCCTTGAGGGATCATATTGAATCAGAAAACTACAAAAGACCACTCTGGATGAATGAGCACAGGGGCACAGCAGACAGCAGCATAATCAGTCTGGGGGGAAATAATGTATTATCAGATTTAAATACACTAACACATTAAAGACAAACTCCTGCTAACACTTCATAATCAGTTACAGCAAACACGTTTTACATAAATAAAAGGATTGGTTATATCCCTGTAAACTGATACATCTGGAAGAGGGCTTCTGAAAAACAACAGACTTATTTGCTGCATCACCATAGGAAAATAGAAGAAAAAAAGCCTACAAAAACAATGCAGACATCACATCTCAGAATGTGTAAGCTGCAATATAAAAGAGTTTGCTTTTGGGTTTAATACTGCTTTAATGTTAAATTACATTGCCTGAAATTGTAAATATACTGTGCTAAGTACTGTGCAAAAGTCTGGGCAGGTGTGAGAAAATGCTGTAAGTTAAGAATGCTTTCAGAAATAGAAGTGTTTTTAATACATTTTCATCAATTAACAAAATGGAAAGTAAATGAACAGAAGAGAAATTCTAATCCAATCAATATTTAGTATGACCAGCCTTTGCCTTCAAAACAGCGTAAATTATTCTAAGTACAGTCGCACACCAATTTTGAGGGAACACGGCAGAGATAGGTTGTTCCAAACATCTTGGAGAATGAACAACAGGTCTTCTGTGGATGTAGGCTGCCTCAAATCCTTCTGTCTCTTCATGTAATCCCAGGCAGACTGGATGATGTTAAGATCAGGACACCATGGGGGCCAAACCATCACTTCCAGGACTATTTCCTCTTCTTTATGCTAAAGATAGTCATTGATTACATTGGCTGTATGTTTGGGGTCATTGTCCTGCTGCAGAATACATTTGGAGCTTCCCTGATGGTATGGCATATGAGTCGCGTAGCCTTATTTCCTTGTCCTATGGTTTCCGTGTCCAGAAAGAAAAGAAGTGTTTAATAGAGATGTACAGAAATAAATTGTGAAGTGCTACCCCTAGAAGAGCCACAGAATTGTTTTCTGATTTCTCTGGACAACTGGAGATGACACATCTCTCTCACCCAACACATGCTGACACAGCTTGAGGTATTTCAAATCATTTATTAGGCCAAGCATAGCCTAAAAGAATAGAGGATTAGCATTGGCTGGTAAAGTTGGGGCTCCTGAAGAAAGCACGCCCATTCCCAGCAGACAACAGCTTAACTAGTTCAGTTTTAGTCTCTTACCAGTCCCAGGGTGCTTTCCTCTGGGTCTCCAGACACATGCTCTGGTTTATATCAAATCCTCAGACAGGGATAGGGGTTGTTGTGATGTCTCGATTTCAATCCTGATGAGACATTCCCTATTTTCCTTCCGTACAAGCAGTGGGGGTGGTCTCTAGTACAGTCTGATCTCACCAGGTATCCAAACAGAAGTGTGGTCACGGTGATAGCCAAGGTCAGCAGGAGGCGGGCAACGAAGTACAGAATCATAAGGCAAAGACTTAGTCAGGAGTGGGGCCAGGGTCAGAAACTGGCAACAAGGCAGAATCAAGATCCAAGTTCAGGTCAGAGGGAAGCCTTGTCAACAACAGGGGAACAAGTAGAGTAGCAGCAGGATACAGGGAATAGCGGAAAGACCAGTCAGCACTTAAACATAAACAGGAGCATCCTTTAAATTACTATTCTGCTAATAATTCTGCATGCATGCACATTTATTTGAGCTAAGTGTCTAATAGGCATTCTTGTACATAGCCAGTAGCAACAGCTCTGTATTTACTCCACATGCCTACTTGTTTTTATCCAGCCCTCTTTTCTCTACAGCTTGCAACTCCCTTTCTCCTTGCTGTGTTACATCAGCCAATCACTGTCCTCCAGACCCATCCAAGATGGCTGCCACCTGCACTGGAGACACTCTATAGATGAGCATTGCAAAGTGGTCTCTTTAAAAGATGGCTGCCTTACTTCTGCATTAATGAATATTGGGCCAGATTCACAGTGGAGATACGACGGCATATCTGCTGATACGCCGTCGTATCTCTGTTTCTATCTATGTGACTGATTCATAGAATCAGTTACGCATAGATAGCCAGAAGATTTGACAGGTGTAATTGTTTTACACTGTCGGATCTTAGGATGCAATACCGCGGCCGCCGCTGGGGGGAGTTTGCTTTGTAAACCAGCTTCGGGTATGCAAATTAGGAGTTACGGCGATTCACAATGGATTTTCGCGTTCGCTACCTCGCCGCTAGTCTAGTTTCCCGTCGCAAAGTTAGTCGTCGTTTTAGGTGCCCTAACTTTAGTCAGCAAGCGTATTGCTGTCTAAAGTATGGCCGTCGTTCCCGCATCTAAATTAAAAAATCAACGTCGTTTGCGTAAGCCGTCCAGGAATACGGAATTAGGATACGCGCGTCGCCGTTCGAAAGAATGACGTCACGGCGCGCAATGCACGACGGGAGTTCGGAAACAGAGCATGCGCGGTAGGTCTGGCGCGGGAGCGCGCCTAATTTAAATGGCGCACGCCCATTTAAATTGGCCCGCCTTGCGCCGGAGGCCGCCGGCATAGGTTTTCATCGCAAGTGCTTGGTGAATCAGGCACTAGCGATGAAAAATTGCGGCAGTGTAACGTATCTACGATACGTTACGCCGCCGCGATTCTATGTGAATCTGGCCCATTCAGTCTAACCCTGTCTAGACTATAGAAGGATAATACAACAACAAAGGAAGAAGTTCCAAAGGAGTTATCACTTATCAGGTACAGTCCAGGGTACAAGTGAGTTCCTTGTGCTCAGCTACAAGAACAAAATGGGCTTAAGCCAATGCTGTATCCTGGCCTAGGCCAACAAGACTCAGGTCTAGGGCAGCACTTTGTAGGGGGGCAGCACAGTCTCACAGAAAAAGTCCCAGCTGGCTTGCGCTACACATTATGGGGTGGACTGGGCTAAGAAGCAAATTAGTTTATCGCCCCCATAAAGCGGCCGCTCTTCTCCCGGTATGCGGGCGGTCGGCATTCGGCAACTGTGGGGGGGGGCTTCTAATTTTGACTGTCTTATCATCTTCTTAAGGCCCTTTCACACGGACGTGTCCGTGTACAGGCTCCGCTTTGCTCAGTGGGGATCGCTCAGTCGATCCCCTCTGTGCAGGCAGATGACAGGTCAGTCTCTGCACACTGTGCAGGGACCGACCTGTTAAAGCACCACTCTCCTCTATGGGGGATCGGATGAAGACAGACCGTAGAGTCCGTTTTCATCTGATCCGTTAGACGGAGGGAAAATAGGGTTTCCATCCGTCACACTTTAGCAGATCGGAGCAGGTCGGATGTCAGCAGACATGTCACCGCTGACATCTGTGGCTCCATAGAGGTGCACAGAGCGCCCGTTCAACTCCGCCTAAAAAATTGACCCGTATGAAAGGGGCCTTAGTCCTCTCCATAAAATTATCAGAAATTTGTGGCTTGAAGTAGAACTATAGGCAACATTTTTCTTTTTCATTTTGTATAGAGTTAGGGAGGGTTATAGCCCCTGTCAGTTTATTTTTTACCATCCCTGTCCCATTGCAGAGATCTCCCTTCACTTCCTGTCCCATAGACAAACGCAAAATGAGAGGAAATCTATGCAAATTAAGGGAATCTATTCCCCCCCCCCACCGGCCCTCAGAACTAGTGTCCCCACTAAAAAATGTCAGGGGGGGTCTTAAACAACAAGGGGTGTGGCCTTGACTGGAAGGGGTAGGTCATATTTAAATTAGGGGTGCACGAGTTTAGTCAGGCCTAGGGCAGCACAAAACCAAAATACACTCCTTGCTTAAGTGTGTTGCTATTTATGACTAAAGCACACGACTAGAAGTCATGGCAAGCTTAGACATTCAAATACACAAAGCCAAGAGATCCCAAAACCTCTTAAGGGGCAGATAACAGCAATTATACATTTTTTATAGATTTGAGGCTTGAATTGGGCCACATACACTGTCACAATACAGACCACAACAGTAATCATCATTATGACAAATAAACAATTTCTGACTGGTCTGCAGATGTTTTCCTTTATTTTGATATGCATGCTAATGAAAATAATCACAATTTAGATATTTGTTTTTGTCTGGTTGTTTCGGGCCATAGTTCTTCAGATCTGTGTATGGTTGACGGGTCATAGACAGCATTTACAAAACTAAAAGAAAAGCACCTAAATAAAGCAACTCTTTTTCGCAAAGCGTTTTGGAAGAATCCTGCATTCAAGCAATAATACTAAATAGGTAGTAAAATCTATTTTAATCCCCTAGTGAATGTTCCCAAGACTGCAATGCAGCTGACATTTTAGGATCTGTTATTCTGCAATGGCCATTTTGTCTGTGCCTCAGGTAACAGAGAGTGGTGACTGTTTTGTCAGGTCATATTGCTTAATTAGATAACAGTTTTCTCCAGAATTCGAAAATTATTTTGGCATATGACAGCATTTTCACAGTTACAGTTTTTAATTTGAAAAATTCTTGAACAAAATGCAAAAGGCACTCTGAGGGAAACAGTATAGGTTATGTACGTATTACAAGAGTGCTTTAGGTCAATACAAAATGTAATGTCACAAAGAGAATGTTGACTTTTCATAAGGCTAATATTGGCATTGAATAGATCTTAATTAGAAAGCCTGGGGCCAGGACACAAAATGGCAATACACATGCTTATTTTATGTCACTTGGGTTAACTATTACATTTTGGTTTTACTTGTCAAAAAATCAAGAACAAAGGAATGTTTATATTTCTGTTATAGGAAAACACTACTTTGATTGCTGTTGTCCCATTTTTTGGAAGAAAAGTGAAAATAGAAAATGTATCACACTCTACGTGTGTGTGTCTATCTATCTATCTATCTATCTATCTATCTATCTATCTATCTATCTATCTATCTATCTATCTATCTATCTATCTATCTATCTAATCTATCTATCTATCTATCTAGAAGCTGTAAAATAATTATACAATCGTTATAGCTTAAAGCTGAACATACACTAGTAGAATTTCTTTTAAAAAACATTATATTAGTTAACAGAATCTAATCAATGATCGTATTGGACCTAAGTGACAAAAAATAGAATAAATAAAAGAAACAGGATGAAGCCCATGTTCACATTGGGCTGATTTGACATGCGATTTGATAGGCCAAATCCCATGCCAAATCGGAGCCTATTGCCGACCACAGTACCGCCCAAATCAGCGCACCGCGGGGGCGGATCCAGGGGGGGGGCATGTCACTTGCACTGCCTCTGCCTGAGTCTCTCGCATCAGCCGATCAGCGGCGCCGATAGAGACACTCGTCTAGTGTTATTACGGGTACGCCATACTGACCAAGAGCCAGAGGAGGTGGGTGGAGCCTCTTCCCTGCACTTATTGCTAGCGCCTGGGCCGCTTGGCATCTAGCAACGAGTGACGCCAGAGTCACATCGGACTTGATTCTCAGACGAGTGATGTCAGTGAGTCACGTCAGACTCGAGTCTCAGAACCGACGTGACAGGAGCCTCAAATAGGGGAACAGTTGTTGCTGCAGCCTGCAGTTTAGACTAGTTAAGCTGTCAGTGGCAGAGTGCCAGCATTCTTCTTTGCCCCCAACCTGTGGCAAGTGACAATCTGCAACATGTGGCAGGTGAAGTGGCAAGTGACAATCCGCAATGTGTGGCAGGTGACGTGGCAAGTGACAATCTGCAACCTGTGGCAGGTGACGTGGCAAGTGACAATCTGCAATGTGTGGCAGGTGACGTGGCAAGTGCACAATCCGCAACATGTGGCAGGTGACGTGGCAAGTGACAATCCGCAACATGTGGCAGGTGACGTGGCAAGTGACAATCCACAACGTGTGGCAGGTGAAGTGACAAGTAGACAATCGGCAACATGTGGCAGGAGATGTGGCAAGAGACAATCTGCAACATGTGGTAGGTGATTTGGCAAGTGACAATCCGCAATGTGTGGCAGGTAACCTGGCAAGTGACAATCCGTAACGTGTGGCAGGTGACGTGGCAAGTGACAATCCGCAACATGTGGCAGGTGATGTGGCAAGTGACAATCCGCAACATGTGGCAAGTGACGTGGCAAGTGACAATCCGCAACATGTGGCAGGTGACGTGGCAAGTGACAATCCGCAACTTGTGGCAGGTGATGTGGCAAGTGACAATCCGCAACATGTGGCAGGTGACGTGGAAAGTGACAATCCGCAACATGTGGCAGGTGATGTGGCAAGTGACATTCTGCAAAGTGTGACAGGTGTCGTGCAAGTGACAATCCGCAACTTGTGGCAGTTGACGTGGCAAGTGGACAATCCACAACGTGTGGCAGGTGACGTGGAAACTGACAATCCGCAACATGTGGCAGGTGACGTGGCAAGTGACAATCTGCAACTTGTGGCAGGTGACTTGGCAAGTGGACAATCCGCAATGTGTGGCAGGTGAGGTGGCAAGTGACACACTCGGGGGTCCCACTGATTCTGCATTATGGTGAGTTGAACTATTTCATTTTATATTACAATGTAATAATATAAATAATGCGAGACAATCATCCTGACACCATAACAACCATAGTGCCGGGATGATTGAAACGCCAACACCAGCCATTTCCCAGATAAATTGCCCGCAAAAAAACGTAGTTTCTGGCAGTGCCCCTCCCGAGACTAGACTGTGGATCCGCCCCTGGCGCACTGATTCCCAAAAGTAGTTCCTGCACTGCTTTTGGCGACTTTGAGGGTGATTTTAATAGACATCTGTGTATAAACCCACACAGATGTCTCTCAAACCCCCCCCCCCCCCCCCCCGAAGTCAGACTGAAATGCCGGTTTGAAATTGGGCGAGTTCAGCTGAACTTGCACAATTTCAAACCTGCATTCAGTGTGAACCTAGGCAGGAATAGGAGAAGCAGGATCTGTAATGAATTACATACTTACAGTGTATGTGGTTTTCATTTGGGAATGTACATTCATTCCAAAATCAAATGTTGAAAGCATTCGAAATTTAAAGCTGGATTCACACTCAAGAAAGCAACGGCTCACAGCAGGAGTCCGAATTTTAGGCTGAATTCAGACCTGAAATAGACCAAAAGATGCACAGGGCTCCTGTGCAAATCTCACCGGAGCTGTTGTGGAGATGTGTGAACCAGTTCCAAAGAGAGCTGGTCACAGTTTCCTGCTATGCGAATTGGATGAGGAGAAATCCACATCCAATTTTCATAGGTGTGAACCCAGCCTAAAAGTGCATCAAGTCTTTGATGGCAATATTAAATGTAGTGACAAGATTTTTTTATATGAAAGTTCTTTTACAAATCTTTAGTAAACAAATCCGTCTTTGACCAAAAAGAGTGTATATAGACTTAGGGTTCTTCAATAGGGTTGATTTACTAAAACTGTAGAGTGCAAAATCTGGTGCAGCTGTGCATGGTAGCCAATCAGCTTCTAAGGCTCGATTCACACTTATGCATGTTGCTTTTGAGCGTTTTTGCAGTGCTTTTTGTGGTGCTTGCTGCGTTTTTCGACACACGTTCTTACCGCGATTTGCGTTTTGATTTTTATTTTTTATATATATATATATATTTTTTTAGCTGGCAATTTTTATTTTTTTACATTTCCTTTAACAACCAGCTATAAACAGGTTAAAAAAGACGCAAGATGCAAATCGTGGCAAAAATGCAGTAAAAACGTACTTGCGTTGCATTGAATTCTATTACATGCAAAACGCTGCTTTTTGCGGAAAAAAAAGTCCACGACCCTTTCCAAAAACGCAGAGGCACAAAAAAGCATTAATGTGAACATGTTCAATAGGGAATCATGTTAAAAAATTACCCTGTATTTCTGCAAAATGCATCAAAAAACGCATTAGTGTGAATGGAGCCTAACTTCAGGTTGTTCAATTAAGCTTTGACAAAAAAAAAAACAATCGGGATAAAAATTGTAGTTTTCATTTAGACAGTCGTAAAATAGTACATGCATAAGCCCAATAGAAGAAAACACACATAGTAAAATACTACACCACCATGTTCATATTCCCCACATTGCCAATCTATTATTCTAAATAATAAGAACACTGTCTTCTGTAGGTTCATTTATGACATAATCACAACATTATTGGAGGTGAGCAAAGGACTCCTCCTCTCCTATGATTGGACGCCGATAGGCGTCCAATCACAGCACGTGTCATTTCAGTCAATCAGATGACAGGTAACACAGACCCGGTGCACCTGATTGGCTGAGAGGCGGGTCAGTGTTAGCAAAAGCAAATTCCTTTGCTTTGCTAACACACAGCTGAGTGAATAGCGAATGCATAGCATTGCGCTCTAAGGCTCTAATCGGGTGCTTCCAAAAAACACCCCCGCCGCTGTAATTCAGGCGCCCGGCGCTCGAAAAGGGGGTGGACACCTGAATAGGGGGTGTCAGCAGCGACCATAGATAGATTCATGTATTGCATGAATCTATCTATGGTGAATAGAGTGGTGACAGGAGAGGGGGGGGGGGGCGGCGCACCGCCACTGCTTTAAATGCAGGACACCTTTTGGGCCCAAGAACTGTCCCTCTCTCACACAATGTTTTACACCTGCATTTACACACAACATGATGAGAGCATGCCTTGGTCTGGTCAGTGATCTCTTTTACACAGTAAAGAGTGATGCTGAACTACCTGAGTTCAGCATCACTGTTTACTGTGTAAAATAAACCACTGACCAGACCAAAGCATGCTCTCATCATGCTGTGTGTAAATGCAGGTGTAAAACATAATTTTTTCAAGCAGGCAGGCTGGCATTACTTACTTTGTAGCACTACCCCCGAATGAGCTGCTGGTTTGTTTTGGGTCTACGCTCTGGCTATCAACCCCTAAAACTGTCTCGAACCCCCCCTTGGCACAACTGGTATCAGTGGAAATTGTTGACCCCAATAGCTGTTGGAGGGCACAATATCTATTACACCACAGTAAATTATGCAAACAATTGATTACCTTGAGTTGTATTGATCCTGTAGGATGACAGATGGACTGCACACAAATTCAGCTTAACCAATGTAACTCTTTACTTGGTAAAACAAAAGCAAGAGAAACAAAAGGGGTAAAGACAGTAGTAGACTTTTTGCAGAGCATTGCAAGAGTCAGAATGTAACAGTGGTAACAGATAAATACAAACTAAATTATAATAACTATGTGGACCTGTGTAAGTACACAGCAAAGGGATTCCTTCAGTAAGATACCCACACTGGAACATCTCCTCGCCAAGCCTCACCCAGCTCTCACATATAACAGTACTTTACAGTCTAATAGAACCAATTACCCACTTAAAGGGTATGTAGATAAATATCAACGGTTTACTATACCTAACAGGCAGTATTTAGACAATATACTTCACTAATATGGTTTGGTGGGCCAGACCAAACCTCAATACAAATTATCTTAAAAGTTAGTTCACTTCCACGTTGGCATGTGTTGGCGCGCAACAAAAGTAATTTGTAATCCGAAAAGGGAATAAGTAAACTGGCGGAAGATGCCCGAACAGTCAAATCACAGTGGTGAGTGTAAATTATCCACCCTCCTGCAATGCAGTTAGTATGCTTGGGCAGGTGCCCGTCTTACCCAACCAGATCAGGCCTTGTCCTTCCGGAACACTCTGTCTGCGAACTCCAACACACAGTCGTTCAGGATGACAGGCTCCGGTTCTCCCACAGGTCACTGCTGCACTTGGACACCGTCCGATCACTCCATCAGGGATCCTCTCTCTGTCTCTGTATGGCGATCCGCCCCAGGCGTGAATAGGCCTCAAACTCTGGCCTCGATTTCTGGACAGACACCTTACACAGATGTCCTCCTGGGTTGAAGAGGCGGTCCAGAGAGAGCGCGCCAAACACGTCCTCTTCCTTAAATAAGCTCCCCCAGCAGGCTGTGCGGAGAGCAAAGCATTCTGGGGTTGTACAGATGCTCTCTGGGTATTGTAGTCTATAAATAAACCAGGGCAATGGAGTCTCTTTCTCCCTGTACCAGTGCAAAAGTAAATAGAAAGTGGCTATAACAAAACTTGGCCACCGGAGGGGGCTGAGATCCTTCTTGATCAGCAGATGGTAGTCTTTTAATCACATATGAAAGGTGATACCTAGCTACACCTGTAAAAGCAGCATTTAGCAAATCACGCCAATAATTTGTTTAGCAATTATAATTAATTTAGAACAGAATGCATCTATTAATACAAATAGTTTTATTAAGAAAACAATAACTAAATTGCAGTATAGCCAAAGATGTCTAAAATGGAACCAGATTGTTTTTTACGGATACAGTACTTTGCACACTGCACTTTTTTCCTTGCGCAGCTCTATCAAATAAACCTGTACATTTTCTGCATATAAGCTTGTAGAAATTATGCATATTGCACTTCAGCACTGAAAGCATTATTATAACACATTTGGATGCAAATCCTCCTTATCGGAAGGGTGTGATATTATCATATTTAAACATCCACAGCCTAAAAAAAATCAGATATCTGATTGAAGATAATATCAAAGTTATTAAAATGAAGTGTACTGGTGTCAGATTTGCCTTGGAAAGGGCAAACAAATTTAGCAGAACAGCAATCTTTAAAAGGCTCTTATGTTAAACATGGTTTTAAAACTCTTCAAAATGAACATACAGTATCGTAGATCTATGTAACAGTTATCCATAATTACCTATTTTCTTCATAAAACGGTTTCTTTAAGGCATAATTTTTAAAATCACATTTCATTTTTTGAGTTGCATCCACTCTCTAAAGATCTGTTGCTTAGATAATCCAGCTGATCCACCAGCATAGTTTCCAACTGTCCCTGATTTTGAGAGACTGTCCCTGATTTGGAGCAATGTCCCTCTGTCCCTGATTCCTCCTTTTTGTCCCTCACTTTGGTATAATCTATATATCTCAAATGGTGTTTTCCAGTGATCAACCGTTCATCTGATTTCTAAATTGCTGCATTTGTAAATTCCAAAAGCCAATTTAAAGGAATAGTAGTGGTATAAAAAAGCACTTGTGGGTTTAACCCATGTTGTTTTTTTGTACGATTCTCCTTTAAGGGGGTGTGGCAAGGGGTGTGTTCTATGCCTGCATACTTTTCCTGATAGGTGTCCCTCATTCCCATCTCAAAAGGATTCGGAGTTATGTCCACCACTATTATTTGAGAGATCTTAGTATCAACTTTAAACGTAAAGCAAACATGTATTTATGTAAAGCTAAAGTATTAATTTTTAATTCATCAGTAGCCTACCATTTCTAAAAGTTTAAATTGAAGCTCTTACTGCACCCACTCTGCAATCCAATGTTCCCCCCTTACTGGGTTGAATGATATCAAACATCAAACCAACTTTGTGGCATGCAGGACCCACGCCTAAGTAAAGGCCACCATGGAATACTGTACTTACAATGCAATGATACAGAAAACAGCACTGATGTCATGATGCCAGTGACATTCTCTGTATCACTGAGGATCAACGACAGAGCTATAGAATAGGAATGCAAAGATACATCTGCATAGCCTTATACCTTGTAAAGCTGCCTTGGAGACCAAAGCTTGCGCAGCTCTAATATGCCTATAGCAACTTCAGTTCCTAAGTCACAAGTTCCATTGGTTGGGTCATTATTATTTCATTTCTGGAACAACATTAACAAGTTATTTGCATATAATGCCGCATACTTGACTGTTATTCATGTCATGGAAAAAAACAAAGTTTTTCTCAATTAATTCCTCTCAAGCCTGCCTTGCATACACACGATCGTGATAAAAAATGCTCGTGGTGACGTACAACACGTATGACGGCACTATATAGTTCCATTCGAATGGCGCCACCCTTTGGGCTGCTTTTGCCAATTTCCACATCTCATAACTTGCTTCTGAGCATGCACGTTTTTTTCCCCCTCGTTAAAGCATACACACGACCGTTTTTCACGACGTAAAAAAATGAACGACGTGAAAAACGCAGAGAAAAAATAGAGCAGGTTCTAAATCATTATGGGCAATTTTCTCGTTGAGAAAAATGCTCTGGAGCATACTCACGGCCGTTTTTCACGGCCAATTAAATTTTTTTTATTTTTCTTGTCATGAAAAATGGTCGTGTGTACGCAGCATTAGAGCTTTCTGTGATTCAGGGCTTCTTGAGAGCTCTACAATGTATGGCTCAGTATGCATAAACAGGGTTCTTCTATATTGTATATGTATATCTATATGTGGGAGGATTAAAGTCAACACAAGTACAATTTTAAAAATATGGGTTAGAGCCAGTGTTACCGGGCTTCATTGGGAAAATGCATGTGCTTTTGACATCAGTTTGAGACCCTTGTGAAATCATTCTAAAACCACAGTTGACCTGCACTTAGCCTGTTTCACATCCTTTTTCATTCCTATGAAGCAGTTCTGAAGAAAACAAAAGTCCATTGTCACTGGCTCTGAGGCTCATATAGTGGAATAACACACAAAATGTATCCAGCTACTATCATTGCAGGTATTCGCTGGCTGTGCAAATGGTTTCAAATAGCTGTCCGCCTGTCATTGAAATTTATGGATTGAGCGGCCACAGCTTATCATGCACACCAATCATTCCAGATGCAGCATTTGGCAGATTCTTGCCACTGGAAATTGCAACGTGTACTAATTGCCCATGCAAATGGACTCATAATTAACCACTGCCTATATATACATTCAAACACTTTTGTGAATAGGTATGTGAAAAAGTATGGGGTACATAGTACCCCTACCCTTTAACCCCACCCCCCACTCAAAAAAAAACAGCATAGTGTAACAAAAAACATGAGGACATTTTTGACATGTCCTTTATTAAAAATTAACAATGTTCTCTCTTGTAGCTCCAATGTGAATCTAGATGGTCGTCATCGCCGCTCCAATTAAAAAAATGCTCCCGTTGTTCTGGCAGATCCTGCGTCTGACAGTTCTTAAATAGCTATAGGGCGTGATCATGTGGTGATATATGCTGGAGACCCACCCCCTTGAGACATCACTGTCCCGGGCATGATGGGGCCAGATTCTAATAAGCCCCCTGCCCACAGTCCAGGGTTGTGGGGAAGAGACCCATATTGCCATCAACATGGGGACAAGCTTCAGGGCATGTTGAGGGCATGTGGCTTATTATGGTTCAGGAGGGGGGTGCCCGCTCCCCCCCCTTTCCTAACCTCCTAGGCTGCATGCTTGGATAAGGGTCTGGTATGGATTTGGGGGGGGGGGGCTGTTTTTTTTTAATACATTTTGCATTGCTAACATTGCCTCTGAGCACAAGTTGCGTGTCACAAGTCGGATCAGTTAAGATGCTGATCCGACTTGGATGCGACTTCCATTTAATTCTATGGGCTGAAATCAGACAGAAGTCTGACTAAAGCAGTGCAGGAACCTTTTCCACAGTCAGACCGACACAAGTCAGACCAGCTAGGGCACTTATAGGGAATCATTGATTTTTACATGGCAAGCAACATGGGCTCTCAAAGTCAGAGTATATGTCCAGTGTGAACCGGCCCTTAAGCTCCATACACACAATGATATGAGGTCAAACCTTAAGGCCCCGTACACACGGTCGGACAAAACCGATGAAAATGGACCGAGGTTCAGTTTCATTGGTCTAAACCGACCGTGTGTATAGCCCATCGGTCTGTTTTCCTTCGGTCAAAAATTTTAAAATATGCTTCAAAACCGAACCGATGGACCGCTGCCCGATCGGTCCAAACTGATGGTTAGTACAGAAAAGCATCGTTTCAAAACCCGCACATTCTCAGAATCAAGTCGACGCATGCTTGGAAGCATTGAACTTCGTTTTATACAGCACGTCGTGTGTTTGACGTCACCGCGTTCTGACCCGATCAGTTTTTGGAACGATGGTGTGTACGCACATCAGACCATCAGGCCACTTCAGCGGTGAACAGATGAAAACGGTCCGTCGGACCATTCTCATCGGTTTGGAACGAGCGTGTGTACGGGGCCTAAGAGTTTCAATTTGTATGTATCAGGCAGGCCTTTGCACTACATGGTTTTGGTAAATCTGAAGACAAAAATCTGCAGATAATCTAATAGTGTGTATGGGGTTTTAGGCATCATACACACGATACGAAAATCAAAAGGGAAAATTAGTAAGACGAGCTGTCTGCTGATTTTTGGATCACTAGTACAGTGCTTTCGACAGCCAAATTTTATATTTCGTCAGACAAAAGCTGGATGTGCAGGCTATAAAATTTTTGTCGGATGTGAACTCAACTTCTGATTTTTGGATAATCAGTACACAAATCCATCACACAAAAGTCGAAAGTATAAACGTGCATGCTCGGTAATCAAGGAACGACTGGGAAGAGTTTGGTCTTGTAAACTACTGTTCATAATCTAGAATTAACATTTGTGAGACGGCAATTGATGAAATGTCTAAATGCAGCATACATTCTCATCTTCTTTAATAGGATAAAAATGAAGCTGCTTTGCTAGTGATACTGATGTAGTTATGCCAAATGTATTTTAAAAGGCTTTTGTTTTGTAGTGATATAAAGAATATTAATATTATGGTTGTTTTTTTGTTGATTTTTTGGCGAAGTTACCACAACGCCATTATGCCTGAGTTTTTAAAGGGGTTGTAAACCCTTTTTTTTTTTCTTAAATAACAAACATGTCATGCTTACCTTCACTGTGCAGTTCGTTTTGCACAAAGTGGCCACGATCCTCGTCTTCTGGGGTTCCCCCAGCGGCGCTGGTGGCTCCTCCCCACATCAAATGTTCATGTTGGAGAAGGCTCTCCTAAGGTGGACACCCATGCGAGCACTCTCCCGAGTCCTGCATCTGTGTCCATTAACCCCCCTGGCGGTATTCCAGAGTCTGACTCGGGGTGGAATTTCAGGACCAAAAGCATAACCCTGAGCCAGACTCGGGATTGTCTTGTCCCTGGATCCTGCAACGACGCCTCGCTCGATTCACAGTGCCGAGTGCCGCCAAGCTCTGTTACCTGCGACCTTATGATGCATGGGGTGGAGATCGGCGCCAAATTTTAAAAAGTAAATAAATACAATACATACAGTATACTGTAATCTTATAGATTACAGTACTGTATGTAAAACATACACACACCCCTTGTCCCTAGTGATCTGCCCAGTGTCCTACATGCACTTTTATAAAATAAAAAATGGTTCTTTCTGCCTGGAAACTGGAGATTGTCCATAGCAACCAAAAAGTGTCCCTTTATGTCAAAAGTGATTTTAGACCAGCTAGAAAACAACGATAATAAATTAGAATCACTTGCAGAATTGAGCGATAGTGATTTGTGGGGAAATTCTTCATCAAAAAATTAAAAGTTATAACTTGTATTATCACTATATTATTTGTTATAATTATTTATATTTATTTATTGTATTATAATTTATGATTTTGTGTTTCAAATTTTATTATACCCGGGATGTCTACTAGACTCTTGTTTGGACAGATTTAAGTGAGTTATTTCAAAAAATTACAGGCCTACAAAATAAAACGCCAAATTTCCATGCAAAATAATGGTCCCGCTTTCGACACCCAAAATCTGAATTAATCATACCACCAGGGAGGTTAACACAGAAGGCAGCACTCGGCCCTGCCACCCGGAGCCACGTCATTGGATTTGATTGACAGCAGTGGGAGCCAATGGCTGCGCTACTATGAATCTATCCAATCAGGACAAGAGACATCAGCTAGAGCTGGTGTGCTTGTTCCCGGACGGAAGATGAAAGCTTTCAGGGAAGTAAAACGGGAGGCTGGGGGGCTGCAGCACTACAGAAGGTTTTACATGAGGGTTTACAACATATTTAAGATCAAAGATACAACTATGTTGTTGTCCCTTAATTTTCCATTGTGTTGTTTTTTTTTTTTTTTCAAATAACAATTTTATTTTCAAACATACCAGCAGGTAGATATACAAAAAGTTGACCCTATGACACAAGAACTGTTGCATTACATCGGTACAGTCAGAGTAACACATAAAACATTGAACCGTTAGCCAAACAGCTGGGGGATCCCCGCCAACTCCACAAAAAGACTGCAAGCTGTGAAGCAGGGTCTCCAGCAACTATACATGCACCCAGAGAGAAGAAAAAGAAGAGAAAGAGGTGAAAAAAAAAACTGAAAGGAAAAATAAGTGGGGGATAGGAAGAGAGAGTACAGACGAGAAAAGAGAAAAAGGAGGGGGGGGGGTAGGGTAGGGAAGCTCGACCGTCGGCTCAGGGCGGATCCTCACGCCGGTGCTACTCCTTCCAGACCTTATCATGTTTATCCAATCTGTCTTGTAATCGGGCTGTCATTTTTTCCTTTAGCTCAATGTCCTTTATTCTAGCATACAGGTCTGCTTGGGAGTGTGGGGACAGGCGCTTCTAGTGCAGGGCAATCAGACACCTTGCAGCTGTCAGGACATGCCTAAGCAGTGTTTTAGAACATTTGGGAATTTGCAGAGGTGAGACCCCCAAAATAAATGATTTTGGCGTCCTGGGAACCTGTACCCCTAACAGCCGGGTCAACAAAAGCTGCGTCTCTGTCCAAAAAGGCACAATCTTGGGGCAGGTCCAGTAGATGTGGTACAGAGTCCCCTTGTCTCCCTGACAGCGCCAGCACCTGTCCGAGCTGGAGTGATAGATAGCATGGAGGACATCTGGTGTCAGGTACCAAAAGTAGAGAATTTTATAAGCGTTCTCCTTGTAGAGCGTGCAAAAAGAGCTTTTGGCTGCCTGGGACCAGATCGTCTGCCAAGTTGTCTCTGGGATCTCCTCTGCCAGAGCCTTTTCCCAGCAAAGCATATAAGCATGCTTACACTGAGTAGAGATGGAGTAGGAGTTGAGCAGCCGATATATGTCCAAAATCAGACCTCGGCGTGCGGATCCCTCCAGTACAAGCCTCTCAAAGGGGGTCGACGCTGAGAATTGGAGGTTCGGGGCAAAAGACTGTGCATAATGTTGTATTTGTAGGTACCCATAAAACACCTGGCGAGGCAGATCAAATTTTTGTTGGCGTGCAGAGAATGAGAGCATCTTGCGTGATATTGGGTTCACTAAGTGGCCAAAGTGGAACAAGTCCCATGTCCCCAAGGTGAGGACATCTGGTGGGTGAGGCTGGCAGGCATTCTGGGGTTATATAGGAAGGAAGTCAGAAGAGAGTGCTCAGAGCCCAGGCCATGTACCTGAGACAATCTGCGCCCAAAGCGTCCGAAGGTGGAGTATGGGGCCCAACAGCCGGCTCGAGTCCACCTCCGCATTCGCATTCCAGAGCAAACTATTCGGATGTGTGGGTGCAAGCCATATTTTTTTGATTTCTGTCCACTTATTGTACGATCGTTGGGGAAACCAGGAGGTTACGGCGTGAAGCTGCGCCGCCTGGTAGTACCTAATTAGGTCGGGGAACGCCAATCCCCCGTCTGTGAGGGACGCCGTCAGGACCATGCGAGAAATGCTATGTCTCCCATAATTCCAGACAAAGTGCACCAGGTCCGCCTGGAGCTTCCGCAAGACTGCATACGGAATTGGGATGGGCAATGTCTGGAAGAGATAGAGGAGTTTGGGGAAAATAGTCATCTTCACAGAGGCCACCCTCCCCAAGAGGGAGATATGATGGGCCTTCCATCTATGTAAAAGGTCTCTGATGGATCGGAACAGGGGAGGAAAGTTGGCCTGGTACAGGGTTGTGTAGGATGGGGTAATCTGAACCCCCAAATACTTTAGGGCTGTCGTCTTCCAGTGATACGGGAAGCACTGGCGCAGGTGCTGTACTTCAGCTGCTGGGATGTTAATAGGGAGAGCTTCCGACTTGGTCGCATTTTTTTATAGCCTGAAAGGGTTTTGTAAGTATCAAGCTCTGCATGTAGGTTGGGCAGCGAAGTTCTGGGCTGAGTCAGGGTGAGTATGATGTCATCCGCAAAAAGTGCCATTTAAACTCCCTTCCCCGCACTGGGCCCCCACGGATGTCAGGGTCTCTGCGGATGGACGCCGCCAGGGGCTCAACACACAACGCAAACAGTTGCGGTGAGAGCGTCTCGTTGGATATCGGGAAGGAGGGGGACTGAGCAAATGGTGTCTTAACTTGGGACGTAGGATTGGTGTATAGGTGATGAATGGCCCGTAGAAAGGGCCCCTGGAACCCCATGTGTTTCAACGTGGCGAACAGGAAAGGCCAGCTAAGGCGGTCAAAAGCTTTTTCCGCATCTAGGCTAAGAACCAAAGATTCTAGTCCCTCCCTGTTCACCACATCAACCAAATCAATGACCCGCCTAGTATTGTCCCCCACCTGATCCTTATGTATCAGGGAGGGTAGTATCAAGTTTAATTGCATCGATAGAAGCTTAGTAAATATTTTCGGGTCCGAATTTAAAAGCGATATCGGCCTATAGCTAGCGCAAATGGAGGGGCCCTTATCAGGTTTGGGGATCAGTGTGAGAAACGATCTCTGCATGTCTGAGGGGATAGGGATCGCCTGGAGAAAGACGTTGAACAGTTTACAAAGATGTGGCAGAAGGATGGGGAGAAACACCTTGTAGTACTCGTAGGGGAGGCCATCAGGGCCCGGGGATTTATGTGCAGGCAGAGTCTTAATGGTGGCCGTCAGTTCCTCCACCGTAATGGGGGCATTGTGTTATTTTTTAATGTAACTGCCTACTCCCAAACTATAATTTGAAGATCAGGAACAATCTGAAGACCACGAATCAACGCTCACCAAACTTCTACTAACACAAAATTAGCAGAAGGGGCCCAAAGGCGGCATTCGAGAAATGAACTTCCTCTTTATACTTTATACGCGTTTATCAAACGACAATTTGCGGATAGTTAGTATGCAAGAGAAGATCCTGCACACGTGGTCGTACAACAATCGAACCATGTATACTAGTCTTTAGAGTTTTAATTTGTATGCAATCAGGTAGGCCCTTGCACTACATGGTTTTGGTGAATCAGAAGACAAAAATCTGCAGAAAGTCTCATAGTGTGTATGGGGTCTAACTATGTAACTTTGTAACTGTGCAATAAGATAAAAAAAACTTCTGCCTTTACAATCACTTTAAATGCAGACTGGAACTGGAAGTGTGACAAACATCTTGATCTTTAGATATGGAAGCTTTGAAGCTGCACGGGTTGTATAAATCACTTGAAAGATTAAAGCCTCGTACACACGATTGGATTTCCATGGGACAAATCCTTGGATTTTTGTCTGAAGGGCGTTGGCCGTGAACTTCTTCTGCATACAGGCGGCAGAACTTTTTCAACAAACATACACGAAACTACGTTGTTTTTTAGCTATAAGAGCCACCCTTTGGGCAACTTCTGCTAATGTTGTCTGATGGTTAGCATTGGTTTGGAGCATGCGTGTTTATGCTTTGGATTTTAGTCCTACGGACTTGTGTACGCACAATCGGATAATCTGAAGGAACACATTTGTTATCGGACAATTTGAGAGCATGACCATCCAACATTTGTTGTTGGAAATTCCAACAACAATTGTCCGATGCAGTATACAGACGGTTGGATTATCCGACAAAACACATCATCTGACAATTGTTGTCGGAATACCCAATCATGTGTACGGGCCTTTAAAGTGAACCAGTATGTAGGTTGCTGATCTAACCTTCTGATGCATGCACATCAGGAGTTCTGACTTTATTCGGAAATTATTTGCTGCATACTTGTTCCAAGCCAGTAACTCAAAGTATTAAAACTTTGGTGGACAGGTAAGTAGCACTACTGGAAGAAGGACATTAAAGCGGAGGTCCGCCCAAAAAAATATATAATTTAAAACCAGCAGCTACACATACTGCAGCTGCTGGCTTTTAATAATAGGACACTTACCTGACCTGGAGTCCAGTAATATCGACACTGCAGCTGTTGTTGTTTCCATCAGCTGTCAGGTGCTGCCGCCGCCATTGCGGGTAAGGGTACCCGGCAGTGTAGCCTTTCGGCTTCATGTACATGCATGAGGCCCGATCCTCTCTCCTACTGGCCCAGCGACATGGGAAGGAGGAGGGAGGAGGAGGGAGGCCCAGCCGCGATGTCAATACCCACGGATGAGGCTCCCGGAAGTGGGAAAGGATACCTGTTAAAGACAGGTATCCTGTTCCCCCTCCCCCTGAAAGGTGGCAATTGCCGCCCCGGAGGGGGGGAGGAATCAGATGAGCGGAAGTTCCACTTTTGGGTGGAACTCCGGTTTAAGGACAGCTTCTATTTTTAATATCATCACAGGCTTAACACGGTCTGACTTTTTGACAACAAACTTCAAAATGACCAGGTTTTCAAAAGATCTGACCGTGTGTAAGCTCCATCGGACAAACTTTTTCGGTTTTAGGCCAGGTTCACACCTATGCGAATTGAGTGCGGCTTAAACCGCATCCAATTCGCAGGACATTTCAAAATACATTGTTTTCAATGAGGCTGGTTCACATATGTGCGATGCATTCGCACTGCGCATTGTCTCCAAACCGTGTGTGTTTTTTATGTCTTGCGGTGCGGCTCAGGTGCGAATTCAGTCCCATTATCTTCTATGGGCACGCATCTAATTCGCAGATGTGTTCAGTTCTCTTCAGGAATTTCTCTCATTCAGCTCAATACACGTCTCCCCCACTCTCCTCTCACCTGGAACTTCTCCCAGGTCTCCGAATTCGCAGCTAAAACGTTGCTAATCTGCTGAACACTTCTCTTATCTCTCTGCAGAGATAAGAGAGATGAAATTCGCACCGCACTAGTGTGATTCCGGCCTAAATCGGACAAATGTTCGCTCTGCAAACGGACAAACTTTTTGGCAACAAAAGTTCTACTGTACGAAATGCTATCGTGTGTACAGAAGTCCATCGGACTTTAGTGCAAAATAGTCCAAAATAGTCCAAAATACAAACACGCATGCTCAGAACCCATGTTGAAATCAACCAACAATAGCAGAAGTTGACCAAAGGATGGCGGTAAAGAGCAGTAAAGAGCAGAAAAACCAAGTGATTTGGTGAAAGTTGGCTGAAAAAGCCCAGCCGTGTGTGCGCATACCAAGTACACGGCCAACGCCCTGTGAACAAAAATCCACTAAAAGGTTTGTTTGAAATCCGATCATGTGTATGAGGCTTAAGGAGGAAGTAAATAGTGCAGCGCAAATAAATCTAAAAAATGCAAATAATCAAAAAATATAGTCCATAAAGTGCAAAGTGATAAAGGTGCTCCAAAAATACAATGGTGATATAAAGTGCAGAAATCTTCATCAGATCTGTGACCCATAGGACAGGATAATCCTCCACCAAGGCTAATGGATGGCCTCTCACCTCAGCGATTCGACCTGTGGCTAGGTCAAAAAGCAATAATCATATCCTCCAAAATGGCAAGCAGCTTTCAGGGCTCAACTCCAAAAACGTCCACCAGATGGAACCAGCAAGCAATATACAAATACTCCCATAGATCAATCAATGGACCGAGAAAAAGTAAAAGGACACACTCTAAGTGTTCACTGCTTAAAAGGTTTAATAATCGAAACACAAATAGTAAAAAACCACTCACATTGTAGTGCACTCTGAACCGAGTGCAAGGATAACGGCTTGTACCGCAGCTCGGAGGCCCGGATCAGTGTACACAGCGTGTGATGGTCTCAGTGAGGCAAACGTGGGTGACGTTGTCGTAGCTCCTCCCCCTCGTACGCGTTACGTCCTCAATATGGGCGGGACTTCATCAGCGTGGGGCGGGGATCAACGCAGACGTCCCACAGCACTATATATACACTACGGTTGCCATAGCAGCACCAAAGGAGCCAATTAACTAGCGCCATCTAGTGTTTGCAAAGCAACACGCCAGGCAAAGGTAAAAATCAAAACCATCTATTTAAAAGATAATAGCCTAAGAATAGCGCCATCTTGTGTATAAACACAAGACTGAGGATACTTAAATCCTAAAGGACAATATTCATTCTGGCAATCAAGTTAAAAACAGCCCAATGGCTTTTATAAAAATTATAAAAATATAAAATTACAGACGTCATCCGCATCTACCTCACCTAAGACCAAAAATCTTACATTACAAGTTCACAATATATAACTGCATCAACATTTGTGATATAGGAGCAGTTCAAGCTAAAATAGCAAATAGAATATAAAATTGTAGAATATGCAATACAAAATTTATATTATATAGTAGCACCCAAATATAATTTGGATAACTAAAATGAAAACATAACATACCACTATAACACAATCCCCAAAATACTTCTCAACGATTAGATATAAAGCAGTTAAGATCGAACTCAACGTTCAATCCCAACGGCACGGAAACCTTCATCTCGTATATCCAGAACGATTCTCGTTTACTCAATTGCCGAATATAATGACCTCCTCTCCAATGTCTGGTGACTTTCTCTATACCCCAGAATTTGAGACATTTGGGGTCCTTCTGATGATGGTCTCTAAAGTGTCTGGATACGCTGTGGGTCTTAATGCCATGCTTAATGTTGCTCACATGCTCACCCACTCTCACGTGTAATTCACGTGAGGTGCGCCCAATGTACTGTAACCCGCAGTCGCACTCGAGCATATAGACTACGCCCTCTGTTGCACAGGTGATCAACTGCTTTATCGGATACTCTACATGGGTAACATTGGAAACAAAAGATTTGCGTTTTTTAATATTCCGTTTTGCATGTTTGCATGTGGCACACCTACCACAGGCATAGAACCCAGACAGAAAATTAAAAAGCCTAGGACGAGGAATGACAGGTGGATCAGTGACTCCAGGTGCCAATCGGTCTCTAAGTGAAGGTGCCTTTTTATAAATGAATTGTGGGCGCTCAGGAAGGACAGGACCAAGGATTAGATCTCCCTTTAATATCGGCCAATATTTGGCGACAATTTTCTCGAATGATTTATGTTGGACATTAAAATCCAATTGCATCTTGAAACTAGTTGTTCCTACATCATCTTTGGGAGGATTGTCCTGTATCATCAATTTTCTGTCTGATGTCCTAACTTTTTCTATTTCTTGTTCTATCAAGGGTTTGGAATATCCCTTTGCAAAAATCTAGTGGCCAGCTCACGGGACTGCACAAGGAAATCAGATTCCCTGGTGCAGTTTCTCCGCAGTCTCACAAATTGGCCACGGGGTATGTTGCACAACCACAATCTGTGGTGACAACTAGTTAATGGAATATATCCATTCCTGTCCACCAACTTAAAATGGTTCTTAGTCACCAATCTAGATTCAGACTTGGATATCTCCAAGTCAAGAAAAGTCACCTGTTCCGTAGAAACGGTCCAGGTCAGGACTATACCCAATTGATTGGCATTCAACCTTGTCATAAAGGCATTTAAAGATGGCATATCACCTTCCCAAATGAGCACCAAATCATCTATATACCTTCGATAGCAACAGAGCTGGGGTGGTATGTCATGGAAGATCGCATCCTGCTCCCAGTGGGCCATAAATATATTGGCCACACTGGGAGCAAAACGAGCCCCCATTGCCACTCCACAGCGCTGTAGGAAAAACTGTTTATCAAACCAAAAATAGTTTTTGAGTAGACAGAATTCCAAACTATCCAAAAGGAAACGTACATGCTCAGGGTCCATATTAGTGGACTCCAGAGCCCATGCAACCGATGTAAGGGCTGCATCGTGCCCTATAATGGTGTACAAAGACCCCACATCGGCTGTCACCAGTATCGTTCCGGGTGTACATGTGATGGTATTCAAAATTTGGATAATTTGCTTAGTATCTCGTAGATACGCAGGCAACTTACAGACTAACGGCTGCAAGAACACATCCAAATACTGCCCTAATCGAGAACTGACTGAATCGATCCCGTTCACGATCGGGGCGGCCTGGGGGCCGTTCTGCGTTTTTATGCAGTTTAGGCAAGAAGTAAATAATCGGGGTCCGACAATAGTAAGGATCTAAATACGCAGCTTCCTTCTTATTAAGGATCCCCGATCCTTTACCTCTCTCAATCAAAACATGGAGATCATTTTTAAAATCCATCATTGGATCGCCTCGCAGCAGGAGATAAGTATCCTGGTCCCCAAGCAACCTACTCATTTCCTCTAAATAATAGGTCTTGCTGAGGACCACCAGCCCACCCCCCTTATCTGCGGGGCGAATAACGATCTCATTGCGTTTTTCCAGGGAGGTAATACCCCTCTGGATGCACTGCGAATCTTTCACTTTCTTAATTCGCAAACTATCAAGATCTTTGCACACTAAATTCCGAAACACATCCAAGTGTTTAGTATCGGTGTGTTGGGGATTGAAAACAGATTTATTTCTTAATGTAGAGTGATTAGAAGGTTTAGGAGCAACAGCTGGGGCATTCCTCATAACTGGATTGGATAAGAAATACTTCTTTAAGTTTAAATTTCTTATATACTTCTGTACACTCACATACGTTTCAAACTTATTAAGATTGCGTACGGGGGCAAACTTTAAACCCCTATCTAGCACTCTAATCTCATCCTCAGTGAGATCAACTCCACTGAGGTTAAAGATTCCAGTGCCGATCACGGCCTTGCTCTTTTGGACTCTCCTCCCCCCCCCTGACTCCTCTTGATTTTTTCTTTTGGGCCTTGATTGGCCAGGAGGAGGTAATATTGGGGGCAGAGGATATGGGAACAGAGGGGGCTCCCTCCAGTCCCCGGTCCAAGTAGTTGGGAAAGGTGGAGGGCCCCTCCAAGGGGTCCTCCCCTGCCCTAAAAAATGCTGTTGATTAGTGGGTGGGGGTCCATCCCAGTAATTTTGCAAAGGTGCGTAATAGTTATAAGTGGACAAGGGGGGGGGGTTGGAAATTACCAGAGGGGACACCTCCTTCACCTCTATTATGACCTCTTCCCTTACCATGCATAGTTTTCCAAGGTGGAGTTTCCTGTATAACAGGGACATGAGATGATCTCCCACCTGAAAAACCAGCCTTACCCCTACTGTTTTTATTTTTACCCTCTTAGGCTATTATCTTTTAAATAGATGGTTTTGATTTTTACCTTTGCCTGGCGTGTTGCTTTGCAAACACTAGATGGCGCTAGTTAATTGGCTCCTTTGGTGCTGCTATGGCAACCGTAGTGTATATATAGTGCTGTGGGACGTCTGCGTTGATCCCCGCCCCACGCTGATGAAGTCCCGCCCATATTGAGGACGTAACGCGTACGAGGGGGAGGAGCTACGACAACGTCACCCACGTTTGCCTCACTGAGACCATCACACGCTGTTTACACTGATCCGGGCCTCCGAGCTGCGGTACAAGCCGTTATCCTTGCACTCGGTTCAGAGTGCACTACAATGTGAGTGGTTTTTTACTATTTGTGTTTCGATTATTAAACCTTTTAAGCAGTGAACACTTAGAGTGTGTCCTTTTACTTTTTCTCGGTCCATTGATTGATCTATGGGAGTATTTGTATATTGCTTGCTGGTTCCATCTGGTGGACGTTTTTGGAGTTGAGCCCTGAAAGCTGCTTGCCATTTTGGAGGATATGATTATTGCTTTTTGACCTAGCCACAGGTCGAATCGCTGAGGTGAGAGGCCATCCATTAGCCTTGGTGGAGGATTATCCTGTCCTATGGGTCACAGATCTGATGAAGATTTCTGCACTTTATATCACCATTGTATTTTTGGAGCACCTTTATCACTTTGCACTTTATGGACTATATTTTTTGATTATTTGCATTTTTTAGATTTATTTGCGCTGCACTATTTATTTATTTATTCACTTCGAGATATTTTTGGATTATATCTGCAGTGCTGGCTTGCAATTTAGTTTAGTTTTTATATTTTTCCAGCGCTGAATCACTATTATTATTAAGGAGGAAGTACACTCTTTTTTATATATTTTTTAAACACCCTGCAAGACAAAGGCAAAATGAGCTAGTATGCATAGCATACTAGCTCATTATGAAGTACTTACCTGAGATCGAAGCCCCCGCAGCGGTGCTCATTGCCCTCCTCTGTCGGCCCCATCTCTCCACGAGTCAGTTCTGCATATGACGTCACTCCCGCGCACGTGCCGCCACTAACAGCATGATCGCCGTTAGAAGTGGCACGCTCAGTGTGCCGTTGTCTACGGTGCATGCGCCGTAGACATTTGTGCCTTTCTTTTGCAAATATCTCCTAAACCATGTACCTTAATCTAGGCTTACCTGTAGGTTAAAGTGGTCTGTAAGGGTTTACAACCACTTTAAGTGACACTCTGCTTGTAAAGGCAGTTCATTTGTTGATTTCATTATGTAATTATTGTTTTATGTACTCCTAGAAGGCACAATTATTTTTTCTTTGTCCCTGTGATATCATCACAGGATCTTTCTCTGTCTTTATGAAGAAGACCTGTAGACAGATTTGAATATGTTTAGATAGTCCAGTAGGCCCACCTGTTATATAAAAGAGGGGGACGGCTAAGATCAGGGCCAGTGTCAGTTCAGGGATGAGCTCCGGCGTGTTTGCACAGTGCACGTGCAAAGCCCGCCAGGAAGTCTGCACGGCGATGCGCTAACCACAGGCCGGGAGACATTTCTCTTTGCCTGTGATTAGCGCAGCGCCGCGCAGACTTCCTGGTGGGCTCTGCACGTGCACTGTGCGAACACACCGGAGCTTATCACTAGTCAGGAGTCAGAGTGGAGTATGTAGTGCTGATGGTCTGGAGACCCACCTGTGAGTGCTAGGACAGCGCTGAAGATTCCAGGAGCCATGGACAGCATCCAAGTCATGGATAATGCCTACATGGATCTCACCTCACCGGGGTAAACCTGAGCCACTATGCTATTTTAGTTAGATTTAGATGCTGGTGGATCCGATACGTTAAAAACAGATGGATGGTGATCTTTACCCATTGGTCTGGCGGATCGGATGACAATCAGATGGAAACGGACAGGTGGTCCAAATAAACAAAAAATAGTCAGGCAGATCCACTTGGACGAAATATTTTCACCTGGTGATTCAGCCAGTCTGTTGTTTCTCAACAGAACAAGCTCTCTTGCAGATGTAACAGTTAAAGGGCTTACATTTACATTTACCATTAACATGGGGTGCTTACAACAATCAGCCATTATTTATTTATGTAAAATCTTTATCCTAAAAGATAAAAAAAAACAGTTGCTGTAATTGCTTGTGTAACTGCAGTGTAAGCTGGAGTGTGGCTTTAATTTGTTAGTGTATTTAAATCTGCTAGTCCATCTAACACTCCCCTCCCCCCAGACTGACAATGTTGCTGTCCAAAGCTGCCCCTGTGCTTCTTCATCCAGAGTGGAGGCACTCTTAGGCTGGCTTCTCATATATGCGACAGGTGAGTGTGACCAGCCCTGAATGCGGAGCGATTGCAAAATAGTTCTGTGCATTTTTGGGTCTGGTTGAGGTGCGAATTTAGGCAAGAATTTGGACCTGAATCGGACCTTAACCATTGAACAGGCACGCACCGGACCCCAGGACTGAACCCCTAGCCACACATATGTGAACCCAGCCTAATACATGAGATGTGTTACTGGTCAGATCACCAGGTGAAGAGAGGGGGGGGGGTCTAAAAAAGAGAAAACCAATGCAGCCACCACATCTAATGATTTTTTGTTTTGGGTTTAATACCACTTTAAGATTTGTTTTACCCTCCGTAAAGATGGGGTTAAACTTATTGTTTGGCTGTCTGTAAGTTTTAATATTAACCACTTAAGCCCCGGACCATATTGCTGGTCAAAGACCAGGCCACTTTTTGCAATTTGGCACTGTGTCGCTGACAATTGCGCGGTCGTGCGACATGGCTCCCAAACAAAATTGGCGCCTTTTTTCCCCACAAATAGAGATTTCTTTTGGTGGTATTTCATCACCTCTGCGGCTTTTAGTTTTTGCGCTATAAACAAAAATAGAGCGACAATTTTGAAAAAAAATAATATTTTTTACTTTTTGCTATAATAAATATCCCCCAAAAATATATAAAAAAAAACGTTTTTTTTCCCTCAGTTTAGGCCGATACGTATTCGTCTACATATTTTTCGTAAAAAAAAAAATCACAATAAGCGTTTATTGATTGGTTTGTGCAAAAGTTATAGCGTTCACAAAATAAGGGATAGTTTTATGGCATTTTAATTAATATTTTTTTTTTACTAGTAATGGCGATGATCAGCAATTTTTATCGGTACGGCGGACACTTTGGACACTTTTGACACATTTTTGGGACCATTGGCATTTTTATAGCGATCAGTGCTATAAAATGCATTGATTACTATAAAAATGCCACTGGCAGGGAAGGGGTTAACACTAGGGGGCGATGAAGGGGTTAAGTATGATCCCTGGGTGTGTTCTAACTGAAAGGGGGAGGGTGGACTGACTTGGGGAAATGACTGATCGCTGTTCATACATTGCATGAACAGACAATCAGGCATATCTCCCCCTGACAGGACCGGGAGATGTGTGTTTACACACACAGCTCCCGGTTCTTGCTCTGTAACGAGCGATCGCGGGCGCCCGGCGGTGATCGTGCCCTCCGGGCACCCGTGTAGGCGTCAGGGGCGATCGGGGGCGCGCCCCTATTGGCTGCTCAGCGAGATGACGTAAATCTACGTGATCTCGCCCAGCAGAGCCGACCTGCCGCCGTAATATACGGCGGCTGGTCAGCGAGCAGTAAAAATTTAAGTTAGTAACCTTTTATGGACCGCCCTATGCAGATATACTGCGGCAGAGTGGCCCTCCTGGGTGAAATCACATGTACATGATTTCTAGTTCCAGG
The DNA here is from genome assembly GCF_905171775.1 of Rana temporaria. Classification (NCBI taxonomy): domain Eukaryota; kingdom Metazoa; phylum Chordata; class Amphibia; order Anura; family Ranidae; genus Rana; species Rana temporaria. Next base: position 145,344,105 of record NC_053495.1, read on the forward strand.
TCTAGGGCACACATGCGCGGTCCAGTGCCTCGCTCCCGCAGTATCCAATTACAGCGGGAGCCAATCAGCAGGTCCGGTGTAGCTGATGTTCGCCGGTGCCCCGCGATCGATCCAGAGAGAGCATTTCTCCCAACATTTTGAGATGGGAATGAGGGACACCTACTAACAAACATATGTAGGCAAAGGACACCACCCTGCCACACCCCCTTAAAGGAGAATTAACCAAAAAAAGGTTAATTAAACCCACAAGGACTTTTTTTTTACCAATACTATTCCTTTATATAGGTTTTTTTTTAAATGTACAAATGCAGCAATTTAGAATTTGGATGGAAAAATTTAGCACTGGGAAACACCTTTTAAAAGATAAAAATTGCATTTTATATACGGTTATACAGATCAAACCAAAATGAGGGACAAATGAGGGGGGAAGAGGGACAGAGGGACATTGCTCCAAATCGGGACAGTCCCTCAAAATCAGGGACAGTTGGGAGCTATGAGAGATGCAGAATGGCGGCCTGCCTATGTAAACAAGGGGGGGGGTGGAGATCTTGTGTTTCTGTTAAGCAGGAATATGGGTCTTCGTCTTCCCCCAGTCAAAGCACCTTCCCATAGTTAATAAGCACTCCCAGGGAACACATTTAACCCTTTGATGTTAACCCCTGCCCTGCCATTAGTACAGTGACAGTGCAGGTGTCCAATTTGTCTGCCGCAATATCGCAGTTCCACTATAAGGCGCTGATCGCCGCTATTACTAGTAAAAACAAAAGTAAACATTTTAGAAAAATATCCTATAGTTTTTACAAAAAAAATATGTAGCAGAAAACATATTGGCCTAAATTGATGAAGAAATTTGATTTTTTAATTTTATTGGATTTGTTTTATATCAGAAAAGTAAAAATATAGTTTTTTTTTTTTCAAAACTGGCAGTCATTTTTTTGTTTATACCGCAACAAATAAAAACCGCAGAGGTGATCAAATAGCACCAAAATAAATCTCTACATGACGTCACGCGGCTCCGGCGAATCACAGCAATGGAGTCCGTGTCCCGGAAGGAAGATAAGACAGACGATGCCTGCTCTGGGGACATCGCTGGATTCTTTTGCAGGTAAGTGGCACATAATGGGCTAGTATGCGTTACATAATAGCCCATTATGCTTTTCATGTGCAGGCTGCAGCAGCGAGCTAAAGAGGAAGTAAAACCCATCAGGGTTTACTTCCTCTTTAAAATAATGTGGTGCCGTATTGGAAAAAATGGCCTGGTCATGAAGGGGGGAGGGGTAAAACTTTGAGGCCTACGTTTTTATTTAGTAAAGTAACTTGTTTTGGGAGGACATATGAGGTGTACAATCCTATGAATGTAATAATAAAAGCATTCTACAGTATGTTGCACAAGAAATGTTTTCGGAAAACAATTTAAACAGATTTTTTATTTTTTTCAGTACATGACTAAGCTTTTCCCTCATCACGCGTAAAGCAAACGCAGCAGCATTGGACCTGTCAATGGAGGAAACTGTTTACACAAAATGCCTTTTGCTTTCGGTTTCCTTTCAGCTGTAGGAAGCCCATCCCTCTGATTAGACTGAGTGGACAGAACTATTCTACTTCCTACATAAACAAAGAACAGCTGATGAGGATTCAAGAGGGGCCTTATGTATGTGCATGGAAGGAAACACTGGTGGATTTTATTTTAAAGAAAAGGGAACAGAAGACATTTTAATTGGAATACAATCAATTCTCTACAGCTTGAATGACAACATAAAAGGAAATATTTGGTGTGGTTTAAAGAAAGTTTCCGTAGAAAAGTATTTCACAGCTGACGGGTTTTAAAAGGGGAAATGGACATTGATTTTGTCTCTGTCAGTGTAAACCGTTATTCTGACACAACTGCCATTGTTTTCACAGGTAAATGTTTTTTTGTTTATTGACCTATGGTATAAGAATAGTTAGTATTTTATGCATTATTTTGTGTTTGTGCTGTGTAGCTTTAGAAACCAATCACACTGCTGTTTTAATGCATGATGCAACAACACATGCAAGCAAAGTGTATTGCAGTGCAATTTATTTTAAATTGCGTTCAAAGCAAGTATCCTATATTGTCTAAGTATTGGGACACCTGCCTTTTACACGCACATGGACTTTAATGTAAGGTAAGGTGACCAGATTTGTAAAATGAAATCCGGGGACATACCGTATTTGCCAGCGTATAAGACGACCCCCTAATTTTCCAGGTAAAATGTTGGTTTTGGGATATACGCCCTGTATAAGATTACCCCCTCACTGTGCCATCTATACATGCCTCAATGTGCCATCTATACATGCCTCACTGTGCCATTCAATTCTCTGCCTCGACGATCTCCCTACCTTCTCCTGTTTGCAGAGATGTCAGACGGCGGCCATCCATTATTCAAAAGCCGCACCTCCTCCTCAGGCTGTAACGTGATAGGCGGGACAGTAATTTTCCCAGCAGAGCCTCTGTTCAGTGTTCCGCCTATCACGGCTGTCCTCTCGTCCGAGGATGAGAAGGCACTTGTGATAGGCTGAACACTAAACAGAGGCTCTGCTGGGAAAATGAGTGTTCCGCCTATCACGGAACAGTCAGAGGAGGAGGCGCGCTTTTTTAATAATGGATGGCCAACGTCTGACACAGGTACCCGGCGTATAAGATGACCCCTGACTTTTGGGGCGTGATTTTAGATGCAAAAAGTCGTCTTGTACGCCGGAAAATACGGTATTTTCCCCGGCCCCAGCTACTACTGGTGGGGAGCGGAGGAAGATTACTCCTCCAGAGAAGGCAAGGAGATAAGCAGGCAGGCGGCTGGTCGGGACTTTAGCCAAGGCAGAATAACATGCTGAATGGGCATGCACCCAAACTGAAGAACTATTCCCTCCGCTCTGACCAGCACATGATTATCAGAAGGGAGCAAAGATAATGGAAAAAAATACACCCCCCCCCCTTAAGCTAGTTGGTGCAGTGGAACGGGGTGTGTAATTCAGATTTTTTTTTTTTTTATTCTGCACGGTCTTTGAAATTGCCCCAGCCCCTGTTCAAATCCCAATTCCGAGACAAAACCGGGGACAGACTTGGTCGGGGGACAGTGTCCTCAATCCAGGGACTGTCCACGGAAACCAGGGATGTCTGGTCACCCTAATGTAGGGTGACCAGACATCCCTGGTTTCCGGGGACAGTCCCCGGATTGAGGACATTGTCCCTGGACCAAGTCTGTCCCCTGATTGGATTTGAACAGGGGCTGGGGCAATTTCAAAGACAGTCGGTGCAGATTTAGAAAAAAATAAATATCTGAATAACACACTGCCGCTGCTCCTTCTTCTTCTTCTTCTTTTTTTTTTTTTTTTTTTCTTTGTGCCCCTTTCTGATAATTAGGGGTGCAACGGATCGCTGTGTTCGGATCGGCACACCACGCGATCTGCGCATTGCAACCATAGGAAAGGCTTCTGCCTAGCTCTGGAGCGGAGGCCATCTTGGTACACCCGGTGTGGACATTACAGTGGGGGAGATGCGGATACTACAGTGGGGACTATATATGGTGCTGATCCGATCCATGACTGATCTGAGGAAACAGTTTTTTGATCCGTTGCACCCCTACGTGATGATCATGTGCTGGTCGGAAAGAAGGGAATATTTCTTCAGTTTCGGATGCATGCCCATTCAGCTTCGCTTGCATGTTCTTCTGCCTTGGCTCAAGTCCTGGCCAGCCTCCTGCCTGCTTATCATCTTGCCTTCTCTGGCGGAGTGATTTTTCCTCTGCTCCCCACCTAGTAGTAGCCTTGACAGGCTGTGAGGCGGGCAGGGGCAGTGATGGGTAGAGAGTCTCTGATCGCTGATTACTAGTAAAAAATAAAAAATAAATGCTTTAATGGCATCCCAGTTTTAGTCCACAGGGTTCAATATTGAGTTGACCCAGCCTTTGCAGCTTTAACCACTTTAGCCCCGGGCCTGTTTTTCAGAGTCGGTGTTTACGAGACAAAACCATTTTTTTTTGCTAGAAAATTACTTAAAACCCCCAAACATTATATATATATATATATATTTTTTTCTAACACCCTAGAGAATAAAATGGCAGTCATTGCAATACTTTTTGTCACACCGTATTTGCGCAGCGGTCTTACAAGCGCACTTTTTTTGGGAAAAAAAATAAGACAACAATAAATTTGGCCCAATTTTTTTATATATTGTGAAAGATAATGTTACACCGAGTAAAATGATACCCAACATGTCACGCTTAAAAATTGCGCCCGCTCGTGGCATGGCGTCAAACTTTTACCCTTAAAAATCTTGATAGGCGACGTTAAAAAAATTCTACAGGTTGCATTTTTTGAGTTACAGAGTAGGCCTAGGGCTAAAATTATTGCTCTCACTCTAACGATCGCGGAGATACCTCACTTGTGTGGTTTGAATACCGTTTTCATATGTCGGCGCTACTCGTGTATACGTTCGCTTCTATGCGCGAGCTCGTCTGGACGGGACGCTTTAAACAATTTTTTTTTTGCTTTTCGCATTTATTTTTATTTATTTTAAAAATTTTAACACTGGGGGGAAAAAAAATAAATAAAAAATTATCACTTTTATTCCTATTACAAGGAATGTAAACATCCCTTGTAATAGAAAAAAGCATGACAGGGCCTCTTAAATATGAGATCTGGGGTCAAAAAGACCTCAGATCTCATATTTGGGCTTAAATGCAAAAAAAATAATAATTGGGAAATGTCATTTTTTCAAATGACAAAAAAAAAAAATGTTTCTTTAAGACGTTGGGCGGGACTGACGTTTTGACGTCACTTCCGCCCAGCAGAGCTCTGGGGACGGGCGAAGGAGATTTTTCCTTCAGTCTCGTCCCCGCATAGCTGCCGGATGGTCGCGATCTCCTCCGCCGCTACCGACGGCTACGGTAAGCGGCGGAGAGCGGCGCAAGGGGGGGGGCCCTCTCCCGCCACAGATAACGGCGATCTCGCGGCGAATCCGCTGCGGAAACCGCCATTATTGTTAACACGGCCGCCCACAGAAGAGATGAATATCTCGATTGTGGCAGCAGCTGCTGCCGTTACCGAGATATTCATCTCTAAAGTGAGGACGTATAACGACGGTGGGCGGTCGGCAAGTAGTTAACAGCTCCAACTCTCCTCCACAAGGTTTAGGACTGTGTCTAAAGCCTCATACACCCGATCGGACTTCAAGCTAACTTTTCCGTGGATTTTTGTTTGAAGGGCATTAGCCGTGAACTTGGTATGCATATACACGGCAGGACTTTTTCAGCCAACAAACATGAACGTAGTGAAGTAATTGACGTACTACATGTGTTTTCTGCTCTTTAGTGCCACCCTTAGGGCAACTTCTGCTATTGCTGGTTGATCTTTTGCATTGGTTCTGAGCATGTGTGTTTGTACTTTGGACTTCTGTACACAGAAGTACGCAGAGCGAACATTTGTCCGATGGAGTGTACACACGGTCGGATTTTCTGAAAAACCTGGTCATTTTGAAGTTTGAAAGTCTGATCATATGTATGGGCCTTATGGGAATGTTTGCCCATTCTTCCAGAAGTGCATTTTGTGAGGTTAGGCACTGATGTTGGACAAGAAGGCCTGGCTTGCAGTCTTTGCTCTAATTCATCCCAAAGGTGTTCTATGGGGTTGAGGTCAGGACTCTGTGCAGGCCAGTCATATTCCTCCGCCTCAAACTCGCTCATCCATATCTTTATGGATCTTGCTTTTTGGAGGGGGGTTATTGCGTGGGGCTATGTTTGAGGGTTTCGGCTCGGCCCCTTAGTTCCAGTGACAGGAACTCTTAAGGCGTCAGCATACCAAGACATTTTGGATAATTTTATGCTCCCAACTTTGTGGGAACAGTTTTGGGATGGCGCCTTCCTGTGTGCACCCCCCCCCCCCCCCAATACTTACCTGATGTCTATATCGATCCAGTGTTGTTGCACGAGAGACTCGGCTTCCCAAGACTCCCCTCCTTATTGGCTGAGACAGCAGTGCAGAGCTTTCATGTCTGAATGGATACAGAGAGCTGTGGCTTGGCTTGGGTGCCCCTATAGCAAGCTGCTTGCAGTAGGGCCACTCAACAGGAGGGAGGGGGCCAGGAGCACAGAAGATGAGGATCTGGGCTGCTTTGTTCAAAACCATTACACAAGTATAACTTTTTGTTTAGGTTTTTTTTTTTTTTTTATGAAAAGAAAACACAAGACTTTAGTATTGGTTTAATACCTGCATTGGTAGCCTATTTATAATAAGGTGCCTTCTTCTAACACAGAACAGTCTGATTTGGGCCCTTTTTTTTATTTGTTTAACCACTTGCCAACCAGCCACCATAATTATACTGTGAGAGGTCGGCACAATCCCTTTAAGCGGCGTATGCACTGCACTGTGGGGTTGCCAGTGCTTGTGGGCAGCAGGCACGAGAGGCAGAACAGTGGGGGGTGTGTGTGTTTGTAAACAAATCCCTGTTCTGTGAGTTCCTACTAGCTAGTAACCACAATCTGCCATTTCATCCAGTCACTCCCAGTCCCCTTTAGTTAGAACACACATAGGTAACACCTTTAACTCCTTCCCTGCCAGTGACACTTTACACAGTAATCGGTGCATTTATATTTTTTATAGCACTGATTGCTGAATAATTGGCGATATGTCCATCGCAGATCGCCGCCATAACTAGTAAAAAAAAAAAAAGTAAAAAAAATGCATTACATCTTTCCCCTATTTTGTAAATGCTATAACTTTTGCACAAACCATTCAATATACAGTAAAACCTTGGTTTGAGGGCGCTTTGGAAGACGAGCAACTTTTTGTAAAAAAAAAATTGGACTTCATATAAGAGTAATGTCATGTCACAACTGAGTATAAGATAGAAGAGCTGCGCCTCTAAGTGTAGCAATATGGTTACATTTAATGACTGACTGTACACACTCACATGCTTGATGATTAAAATGGGCACATCTAATTATGGAGGCATCCAGGGTAAAGCTGTCCACATAGACCAGGCATGTCCAAAGTCTGGCCCGTGGCCCGCGTTTCGGTTTTGAACGGCCCGCCTGGTTGCGTGTGTGTAATAAAAAAAAAAATATGTATGTATACACATTTTTTTTTTTTTTGTGGCCCCTGATGATCTCCCAGCGCCGGGGCAACAAAGATGTATATGCCTTGGAGAACAGGGAGGAGGCGGGACAAGTGCTGTACATATACGGGAGTATTTCCTGTTTACGGGCGGCCTCTGTAATAGGAAGTCCCTCTCCGGTGCTGCCATTGGACAACTGTTCTGTCCATCAAAGGAGTTGGGACTTTCTATTAAAGAGGCAGCCGTGTAAACAGGAGAATCTCCTGTATGTAATCTTTGGTGCTCGTGGGTAAAATCATGGCAATGGTGGGTGCTGCATTCATGGCAATGGTGGGTCTGCAGATGGGCACCTGTGAGGCTGCAGATGGGCACTGACCTTTATTTTGCGTCAGTTCTTTATTTAAATTGTATGTATTTTTTTCCTGAAACTTCGCTCTTAACCACTTAAGACCCGGACCAAAATGCAGCTAAAGGACCTTGCCCCTTTTTGCGATTCGGCACTGCGTCGCTTAAACTGACAATTGCTTGGTCGTGCGACCTGGCTCCCAAACATAATTGGCGTCTTTTTTTTTTTTTTTTTTTTTTTTTTCCCACAAATGGAGCTTTCTTTTGGTGGTATTTGATCACCTCTGCGGTTTTTATTTTTTGCGCTATAGACAAAAATAGAGCGACAATTTTGAAAAAAATGCAATATTTTTTACTTTTTTTGCTATAATAAATATCCCCCCCCAAAAAATATATATATATATATATATATATATATATATATATATATATATATATATATATATATATATATATATATATATATATATATATATATATATATATATATATACATATATATATATACATTTTTTTTTTTTTTTTTCTCAGTTTAGGCCGATACGTATTCTTCTACCTATTTTTGGTAACCGGGTGGCGATAAGCATTGCCCCTTCAGACAACCGTCTCGCCACTCCTGTCAAATCACACCCAGTAACGTGAAGTATAGGTTAAGATGGCTAGGGGATATAATTTTGTATCACGGCGATACACCTCACTTGGTCGGAAGCTGACAGCCATGGCGGTCAAACCATTCCATGTTCATGGGTATATGCAAGGATACTCAAAATAATAATCTGGATATTAGATCGGTCTCAGGTGAGTACAAGATCTCAATTATACAAAACAGTAATCAATAGTCTCAATAAATAAGATCTTGAAACTGAAAATCTGAAGAAGGGACAAAAAATGTATATCTCTAGTAGGTCACCATGACTGGTGTATCCTTCAAGATTTGTTGATGAAGGCGTTGATATCCCACTCAACGTTAAGGCCGAACGGCACGTAACATTTGAGTTGGTATATCCAATAGACTTCTAGTTTAGATACACCTCTAACATTGGGTTTACCCCTCCAATGTGGGATGAATTTGTCAATGATTTGAAAACTACCTGTAGTACCTTCCACCTTCTTGTTTATGGCATTCAAGATGGTGTCTAGGTACTGTGTGATTGGTCCGGCCCTTTTGAATGTTGGTAACATGTTCACCTACCCTTGTGGAAACGTACTGTTTTCCACAAGGGCAGGTGATGAGGTAGACAATGTACTTCGTAGCACAGGTAAAAAAAAAATGTTTCATTGGATATTCCAATGAAGTGATGGTGGATTTAAAACGTATTGTTTTTTTCCTGCCATTTACGTTATGTACGCAAACATTACATCTCCTGCAGGGATGAAATCCCTTGGACAGGGGAAAGAACGAGGGCTTAATTGGTGGGTCTGATACATTGGGTGCAATTTGGTTCTTAAGGGACATTGCTCCCCTATAAATCACCCCAGCCTCTGTTGGGAGGGAAGGAATTAGAACTTGATCACGCTTTAAAATTCTCCAATGTTTATTAATAATTTCTTTAATTTGTTTGTGCTGGGTTGAGAAAGTGGTGAAAAGTTTTTAAATCTCGATTCCTGAACCGTTTTGGGCCGTTCTGTTGTTAGTACAGTCCTGTCTATTGTGGTAATATTTGATTTCCCGGTCAATATCACAACCAAGATAACCCTTCTCCATAAATCTGTTTTTTAGTACCTGTGCCTGGACCTGAAAATTATGCAGGTTGGAGCAGTTCCTCCTAATCCGCAGCAATTGGCTGCGGGGTACAGAGTTCAACCAGGATGGGTGGTGGCAGCTGTCGACTGGAATGAAGCCATTCCGGTCGGTGGTCTTAAAATAGGTTTTGGTCATTAGCTGATTATCCTGGACCAGAATCTTAATCTAAGAAGTGTATATTGGAGTCGCTGGCCTCATATGAGAGAATGATACCGACCTGGTTATTATTCAGAGTCAACATAAACTCCTCCAGAGACTGTCGGTCACCTATCCATAGGAGGAGGATGTCGTCTATGTATCGACCCCAGAAGACAATCTCTGGTCGATTTAGAGCATAGACGACATCCTCCTTCAAATTGGCCGTGAAAATGTTGTCTAGACTGGGGGCGAATTTGGCCCCCATGGCTACCCCCTTCTGCTGAAGGTAGAACTCCCCATCGTACCAGAAGTAATTATGTGAGGTGGCGAACCTCAACAGGTCCATAATAAACCTCCTCTGTACTCTGGGGAGATCTGTAACCCTGCCAAGGAAAGACTCTATGGCCTGAAACCCCAGATCATGTGCTATACTCGTAAACAAGGAGGCAACATCTGCTGTGACTAGCAGGATGTCCTCGCTGTATTGCACTTCTTGTAACCTGGCAATTGTAAGCCGTGTATCCTTTAAATAGGAAGGTGTATCCTTTAACTATATAATGGAAGTCTATATACTTTCCTACACGGGAAGTAACAGAATTGATACCACTTATGATAGACATCACGGGAACGTGAGGAACCCTAGGTACAAGGTAACTCCGTTCCTTTTTATCGAAGATCCCCCTTTGAGTCCCTGCTTCAATAAGATCTATCAAAGATGCCTTGAAACCAGGGGTGGGGTTAGTTTGTAATTTGACATAAGTGTCAGTGTCCCCTAAAATCCTTGTCATCTCGCCATGGTAAGCAGATTTGTCCAATACGACAATTCCCCCCCCCCCCTTTATCCGCCGGGCGGATTACCAAATCCTTCCTTTCGCATAGAGATTTCAGACTGATCCTAATGTTAGGGTCAGAGTAGTTCCTTTTTTAAAGGGAGATCCTCAAGGTCTTTTAAGACCAGATCTCTAAAGACTCTTATGCTAGGGGCCATTGGACAGGAAGGGTTGAACAGGGAGGGGTTAGAAAGGCCTGTGTGTCTATTCTGAGAAGAAATCTCAGGGAGACTGGGCCTGGTGGGGTTAGTGATGAAGTACCTTTGGATGTTCAACTTTCGTACATACTTGTGAACGTCAAACGTGGAAAATGTATTAAGAGCTTTAGGTGGAACAAATTTAAGCCCTTATCCAAAACTGCTTTCTCCGCCTCGGTGAATTCCACTGCACTGAGATTGAAAATGCCAGCTGCTGCTACACCCTTCTTTTTCTTCCGGGCGCGTCGCCCCCCCCCCCCCCCTGTGGGAGGTTCCCTGGATGTACAGACCTGGGTTGGTTTTGGTTGTAATGATAGGGGGATCTATCATAGTGACTATCTTCTCCATATATCCATATTGTGGATTGTAAGGCCTCTGTGGATATTCATTTCTTGACATGGGAGGACCACCTCCTCCCCGTCTAGGTGTACCTTGAAAGTTTCTAGGAGGGTAATCACTGTAGCCCTTATTTCCATATGGTTATTGGTCTTAACCATATCTATCACGAGAACTTTCCCTTTGGTTATTCGGTCTGCCCCGAGGGCCCCTACCCCTATTATTAGGCGGCGGGCAACCTTGTTGAAAGTTAGGGGTTCTGGGTCCCCCCGTTCTATTGGTGTTACCCGCACCACGTATTGCAGGCAACTGGGTTGGGGCTGGTTGGAAAAGGAAAGCACTTTGGCCTCACCAGTTGAGGGTTGAGATACCTCCATTTGAGTGGATGAAGGATCTGAATTGACTCCACTATTCTCCTTAGTCTGCCAGCTAAAAACAGTGATTTTTGTAATGAGTCATGTCCCTTGCATACTTTTTTTGCTTCTTTCATTTCTGTCCTCGTTCCTCCTTCTCTAAGTGATTTTTCAGGTTAGTGGACAGCGTATTCTATTCTGTTGTGGATTTGGATGGACTATTTTTTTATTTTTTTTTTTATTTTTTTTATTTCTTTGATTTTATTTCTTTGATTTCCCTATCTAAAAAAAATCATTCTGGATTTTTTCCTCTGTTAGAAAGTTTAAAAGCGAAATTCCCTGTTCATTAAAAAACAAAAAACAAGATTCGAGATCGGGATCCTCCTGTTGGGGGTGTATATCCCATCTAAGTCCCCTCGGAACCATACGCTCCTTAACATATAATATTCTAGGAATGCTATGTCCCATTGTAAATGTAACTCTGAGGTCATCACATTCTTCAACCTAACGAACAAGCCTCCTATTTCTGAGTCTGTATTGAGAAGTGTGAAAACCCCCTCTGTGTTAAGTGATCGACTAGTGCGGTAATCGAACACATCCATAGTGAAACAAACAAAATGGCTGCAATATAGAAAATCCTAGTGTTCAAAAAATATATATAATAAATATATTGCGCTACTTTGTAATAAACAACCAAAAAGGCAAATTAGAAAAATGCGTCTCCAAAATCTCAAATGGTAGTATAAACCTAACTACAAAACTGTCTCGTATTTTGCCCCTATCAATCTCCATCAATTACTCTAGCACATTTGAAAACCAGAATCAACAATATTAATCGTATGAAAAAAATATTCCATACACTACAGAATACTAATCATGTATATAATAAAAAATGGGACCCTTGGTTTAAACATTCCAACATACGCACCCTCGTATGTCACTGGGAAAGCCCGGTCTTTCCCAGTGACGTACAAGGGTGCGTCAAAGGGGGCGGGGTCCCGTGACGGGTGGCCGCTTCCCCCATATAAGAAATGTCACAGCTCCAGCGCGTCATTCTGCTGGGCTGTGTCCAGCGGAGAGTGGAGCTCGCCTGCTGCGCTCTGGACGGATGGATCTGCTCATCGCTGGACCAGACCGCTGATCGCCCGTCCGTCGCTGGAGAGATCATCCGTCGCAGGATAGAAGACAATGTTGGAGCGGGGCCCGGGCCGAAAGTGGATACACATCGCTGGATTTTTTTTTATTTTTTTTTATTAAAGGATCACTAAAGGTATTTTTTTTTTTCTATAGCTAAATAGCTTCCTTTACCTCACTGCAGTACTGGTTTAATGTCCTTTATTGTTCGTTTTTGCTTTGAAGTAGCTGTAATTCTGCTGTGATCTCCACATTTCCTGCTTGTCTGGCTCCTTATAACCATGGTACTGGGAGCTTTTCACGGTGGTCTAAGCTGTCATTACGGTGTGTCTAAAACTCCTCAGAACCAATCAGATTCATTTTAAAAACAAAACACTGCCCTGGATTTGTTTGTTTTTGTTCTGTGGGTCTCTTTACTTCACAGAAACATGAAACCAGTTTAAAACCGAAAGTGAAACTAGAGGCACATTATATGATTGAATTTAACCTATTTTTTTATTCATTTTTAAAAGGAATCGGTTAACTTTTATGTCTCTATACCCTGTAAACAGTCATTTCAGCAAAAAAAAATGTTTCCTTTAGTGACCCTTTAATAAAGTTTTTTTTCTACGGTGTCTGTTTTTTTTTATTTTTTTTTAACTATTTGAACTTCCTTTGTGAAATGGTCGAGGTACAGTGTACCCCATTACCAATTCACATAGGGGGGGCAGGATCTGGGGGTCCCCTTTGTTAAAGGGGTCTTCCAGATTCTGATAAGCCCCCCGCCCGCAGACCCCCACAACCACTGGGCAAGGGTTGTGGGGACAAGGCCCTTGTCCCCATCAACATGGGGACATCCTCCCCATGTTGAGGGCATGTGGCCTGGTGTGGTTCAGGAGAGGGGGGGGCCACACTCTGTCCCCCCTCTTTTCTGTGGCCGGCCAGGTTAACGTGCTCGGATAAGGGTCTGGTGTGGATTTTTGGGGGAACTCCACGCCATTTTTTTAAATTTGGGGTGGAGTTCACCTTAAAATCCACACCAGACCTGAAGGGTCTGGTATGGATATCTGGGGAGAACCCACGTACGCCTTTTTTTTTTTTTTTTCTTTTAAATTGACGGAGGGGTTCCCCTTAATATCCATATCAGACCTGAAGGGCCTGTTAATGGAATTTGGGGGGACCCCCAGCTTTTTATTTTTTATGAATGAATCATCTCTGTAATTGCCAGAGCCGACAATTCATTAGAGCCGCAAAGCCGGTTTTAAATGCCTTTTTTTCCTTTCAGAAATTACACTTTGTGCAGGGACAGTTCTATGTACGGGAAACACGCTTTTTCACATGCTGACTTTACACCCCCCCTAGGTACGAAATTTAAAGTAATATTACACTTTTATTGTTTCACTTTTAGCATTATTAAATTCACTGCTCCTGAAAAAACGGCCGTTTTTTAAAACTTTTTTTTGCATTGATACATGTTTCCTGGGACAGGACCCAGGTCCCCAAACACTTTTTAGGACAATAAATTGCATATTGGCCTTTAAAATTAACACTTTAGATTTCTCCCATAGACTTTAACAGGGTGTTCCGCGGCTTTTCGAATTTGCCGCGAACACCCCTAATTGTTCGCCGAACAGGCAATGTTCGAGTCGAACTCGAACTCGAAGCTCATCCCTAGCGAGCAGGAGTGTCAGGACACTCTACTTTGCAGATAGAGAAAGGAGCTGTGTGTTGGGCGTCCTGACACTCCTGCTCGCCCCCTCCACACCAGGAAGAAAGCCTTGAATTACTGTGTGGAGTTACAGACAGAAGAACAGGAAGTGGGGATTTCTCAGAAGAAATAAAGACATTTTAAAAGCAAAATCGAAGGATGAAGTAAGTGAAGGAGGACTGCACAAAGGTAAAGGAAGCTATTTAGGGATATTTTTTTTTTCTTTACAACCCCTTTTAAGTGTGTGTGTGGTGTGTGTGGTGTGTGTGGTGTGTGTGGTGTGTGTGTGTTTTTTTTTTTTTTTGTAACATTACTTGTACAACTTGAGAACACGACTGCTCTGTGGATCCTTATTTAAAAACCTCCCTTTGTTGCTCACTGTTGGATTGGGACACTTTGCAAAGACCTATTTACTTTTGTGGGTTACAATTACCTTCACTTGAAAGTTGAGCACTCCAGGTTTAAAAGACCCTACTGTTTGCAAACTCTGTTAGTTTTATTCTAGTGGTTAACCAGGGATAGCAATTGTCTCTAGAGCCCTGTACACACGGCCGGGAATCTTGTCAGGAAAAAAAACATTGGTTTTCCTGACCAGATTCCTTGCAAGCTTTCCTGCTCGCCGAGTGTACACACGGGCCATTCAAAAGAACTGTTGTTGAATGACAAGAACGCGATGACATCATCGACTATGACTGGCATGCGCTTGTCACATTCGATGCCATCTTGCTACACCCTACCCTGCCCTTGTAAGCTACCACGCATGTGTCAAAGTCTCATTGAGCATTTGCGGGCTTACCGGGGACAGGTAAGTATATACACACGCTCGGTTTTCTCGGCACCGAGAATCCCGACAAGAAAATGGAGAGCAGGTTCTCTATTTTTCTCATTGAGATGCCCGGCAGTTTTCCCAGCGAAAAACCATACACACGCACTGTTTTCTTGGCAAAAAGCTCTCCAAGCAGCTTTCTTGCCGAGAAAACCGCGCATGTGTACGTGGCCTAGGTCCCAGTAATTGGCTGAACTGTTCATACCTGTTTTATGTCCGGGTATACCTATGTATTAAACGTGACTCCACTCTTTGTTGCGAAAAAAAAAAAACACTCCCTTCTGGGTGATCTATGTACATTGGAAGGATTTTAACAAACTTTGTTGCAGATTGCTATATTCTTGTTATTCTGAAGAAATCACTGTTTGTGTCCATTTGACTCTAATGGGAGTGTTTTTCATAATTCTCAATCAGATTTTGCACTTGCAGGGCTCTAATGCGGAAAATGGTAAGGTCTGCACCCCTTTGATATGATTTCCTGTTTTATTTTGGTTCCTGGGGATGCCTGAAATCTGTCTTGTATCTTCGTGCAGACTTCTAGGAAAATCAGTACGTCAATCACAAAAGCAGGAATTTATGTTTCTGGAGAGGGGGCGTTCTGTACAAACGTATAGTTCTAGAAAGACGCAGCAGGGAAATAAGATGGGTGTCCAATTGCTGTCTACACCAGTAGGGGCAACTAGTGGAATGGTAATAAGCCTGTAGGAAAGTGAGCATTTTTGTCTCTTGATGACAATAGAGGATATTCTAAAGGTACACTCTGGCTTAAAGTCCAGAAATGCATGGTATGCATCTGTTTTTTTTATTGGGGGGGGGGGGGAGAGATAAGAGCATTGGGTGTAATAAGATATCAATCCCCCCCCCCCCCCAAAATGTAGTGAGTCCCTTGAACACAGCAGATCACATGGTTAAAGAGCCTGTGTCATGGCCGCGCTGCTCGCCCCCGTGGGTGTGCGGGCACAGCCGTTTTGGTGCACTGTCATATGACGTCCTCCGAGAATGAGAGCCGCACAGTCCCTCCATTTTATCTTGGGCAGGTGGTTAATATAGTCTCACCCTATATGAATAGTAACTAGGCAAGCATAAAATGTACTAACAATGGTAAGAACACAGTTTAGTATACAAAGTGTTTAACAGAGAGTAGTCATAAATTGACATTTGGTGTCCAGATCATCAGGAACCATAGCAAGGTCACTTCAAGTGCAGCAGTGAACAGTAGTAAAGTTTAACCACTTGCCCTTCGGAAGATTTTACCCCTTGACTAGGCCATATAAATTTTTATTTTATTTTTCTGCTATTCAGCCCTGCACTATTTTAACTGGTAACTGCACGGCCATGTAATGCTGTACTCCCAAACAAAATGTATTTTTTTTTTTTACACAAATGGAGCTTTCTTTTGGTCGTATTTTATCACCACTGGGTTTTGTTTTTTACCCTTTAAATGAAAAAAGATATATATATATATTTTTTTTTTAAAACAAACTGTCTTGCTTTGTTATAAAACAAAAATGTAAAAATCAAAGTCGTGAGCTAGGCGAGTGCGCTTATCGGTCACGCCCCCCCGCTACGCTGAACATCTTTTTGGACAGGACACTGGACAAGGGGCAAGCCAACAGTTCCATTGCAAATTGTGCAATCTCTGGCCAGAGGTCAACCCTGCCCACCCAGTAGTCCAGGGTTCATCACTTCTCCGTGCATCCACATCAGTCGTTAACCCGATGTAGTCGGACACCTGTCGGTCTAGGCGTTCCCTGATGCTGGATCCGGAGGACAGCTGTCGATGGGTTGGCTGAAAGAATGATCTCATATCATGAGTGACCAACACATCTTCAAACCGCCCTCTTCTTGCAGGCGCTGTTGGATTGGTACCCGCAACGGTTTCTCTGTGAGTGGAAATTCCTCTGCCAGCACACGCAAAAGCAGAATGCAGCATTTCTCAAAGCAAGGACTGGTAGTGCTGCATTCTGATAGCCCTCTGTGATCGTGGTAACATTTCTGCCATTTGTTGTTTGTACCGGGGGTCTTAGTACATTGATAAAGTGAGGGTGCTCTTGCGCCTACCTAGTAAAGCTTAAGATGTGAAGTAAAATAATAGTAATGAACTAAAAGTGATGATGCTGCTCAATCTAATAATGTATAAATATCAAATAGAAATACAATAAAATAGTGAAAGGTAAAGTGACGAGCGCAATGAATATGACTGAGTAATCAAAGTGTTAATCAGTGAACATTGATAATAAACTAAAATTGAAACAAAGTGCTAAAAAATATAAAAACATCAATAATGAATAAAAACGTTCAGCCAGCAAGTGGCCAGTGAAAAAAAAAAAAAAAAAAGTGTGCACAAAAATAGCTGCAAAAGTCAGCAGGCAAACATAAATATGAAGCCTAAATCAGTCCTGGAATAATAGGCTAACAATACAGCCTTTATACGTGCATAAAAGTGTAGGAAGTTCCATAAAGACAAAAATAAATATAAACTTCTCCAATAGTGATAAACAAATGTTTAAAATCTTCTCATGTGGGTCTTCAAATAATGTGGGCTCACAATGCGCTTACCTTCCCAAGGTAGTAATCAAGCCTTGATTAAATGGATATCCACAAGGGGTGTTGTTGAATCTGCAACTAGCTGTGGATGTTCAGGGCGTCCTGTATAATCCAATGTTTGTAGGCTCCAGATTTCTATTTGGCAGCGGTGGTGCTCAGCATGGGGAAATAAAAAAGGTAGCTTCCCATAGTGTAGTAAACCAAGGCTAATTTATTGGTAAAAACGCTAACAAGTGCATTTTAAAAGATCAAAGAAAACGAAACTAAGAAACAGCTGATGACAGCTTACTGATGTATTGCTTCAAAAATCAGTCCGTCCCTTACATGTTACACCACGTCACGTGGCTTCATCAGAGCACCTCTGATGAAGCCACGTGACGTGGTGTAACATGTAAGGGACGGACTGATTTTTGAAGCAATACATCAGTAAGCTGTCATCAGCTGTTTCTTAGTTTCGTTTTCTTTGATCTTTTAAAATGCACTTGTTAGCGTTTTTACCAATAAATTAGCCTTGGTTTACTACACTATGGGAAGCTACCTTTTTTATTTCCCCATGCTGAGCACCACCGCTGCCAAATAGAAATCTGGAGCCTACAAACATTGGATTATACAGGACGCCCTGAACATCCACAGCTAGTTGCAGATTCAACAACACCCCTTGTGGATATCCATTTAATCAAGGCTTGATTACTACCTTGGGAAGGTAAGCGCATTGTGAGCCCACATTATTTGAAGACCCACATGAGAAGATTTTAAACATTTGTTTATCACTATTGGAGAAGTTTATATTTATTTTTGTCTTTATGGAACTTCCTACACTTTTATGCACGTATAAAGGCTGTATTGTTAGCCTATTATTCCAGGACTGATTTAGGCTTCATATTTATGTTTGCCTGCTGACTTTTGCAGCTATTTTTGTGCACACTTTTTTTTTTTTTTTTTTTTTTTTTTCACTGGCCACTTGCTGGCTGAACGTTTTTATTCATTATTGATGTTTTTATATTTTTTAGCACTTTGTTTCAATTTTAGTTTATTATCAATGTTCACTGATTAACACTTTGATTACTCAGTCATATTCATTGCGCTCGTCACTTTACCTTTCACGGTCTTAGTACATTGCCACCCAGTACTGGTCCTTGCTTTTTATACGGGGGTCCCTCTTAAAACACTGGAGCATGAAGGCCCCCATTTGCACTAAACTGGAAGCGGTGTAGTGCCTGGTTCCTGCTCATCATCCAGGATAATGTCGTTCTCCTCCCCCCCCCCCCCTCCCCATCCACGGACAACACCAGGGATCCCATAAAGGTTTAAAGTATGCTCTTCTTGCTCCTCCTCATCCGCCCCGGCACCATCCTCTTCTGACTCCTCTTCAGACTCCCGTTGTTGACTTGTCTCAGGTGGAGTTGCCCCCCTGGGAATTCATCCAGCATTGCGACTTCCTCATCTTCCTGCTCCTCGACGGCTTGATCAATGACACAACGCAATGCATGCTCCAGAAAGAGGGTGTAAGGTACGATGTCACTGATGGTGCCCTGGCTGCGACTGACCAGTTTGGTGCTCTCATCAAATGACCGCAGAAGTCTGCATGAGTTGCGCATGAGCCGCCACTGGCGTGGTGGAAAATAAAACAAGCTCCCCAGAACCTGTCCTGACGCAGAGTTCGTACAAGTAGTCGTTGGGCTTCTCCAGCAGAAACGTGCAGTTATCAAGCAACTACAAGGTTGAGTTCCCTTGCGTCGGGCAGTCACAAATAAGACGTCAGCAAGGCGAGCCATGGCCATGTAAGATCTTCTGAAATGGCCCGAGATTTTCCTGGCCTGCCGCCAGACGTCCTGGACCCCAGGGTATTTGACATCGAATTGCTGCACGACCAAGTTCAGAATGTGTGCCATGCATGGCACGTGTGTAATTTTGCCCTGTTTTAGCACGCTCAGCAGATTGGCACCGTTGACACACACCACGAGGAGGAGGAAAAAGTTATATACCTGCCCGTGTTTGTGGCCAGATGTATCTTGGCACCGACACTGTGTGCCAGAGATACATTCACTTGCCGCTTAACATGGTCATATAGCTCTGGGATGCCCTTCTGTGAGAAATATTTCCTTCCTGGGACCTTCCATTGTGGTGTTCCAATGGCCACAAATTTTCGAAAAGGCCTCCAAGTCCACCAGTTTATATGGCGGTAGTTGGCGGGCTAGCAGTTCCAAATAGCCAGCGGTCAACCGTTGGGCAAGAGGGTTATCTGGCGTCATCGTTTTTGCAGAAAAACGTGAGGATGGAAGGTGGAGTGGAGGACAATTGTGAGCATAGAGGGGGAAGGAGAAGAGGCTGGACGATGAGAGCCTGAAGTGTGGCTTTGTGGGTTCTGATGGTGTTGCTCCCACTGGGCTCGGTGATGGGAGGCCAGGTGCCTTCTTAAAGCAGTCGCCCCTAGGTGAGTTTTGGGCTTACCGCGACTTATGCCTTGCCTGCAAAGGCTGCAGATGGCAACAATATTGTCAGCAGCGGACACGTTAAAAAAAATCCCACACTGCGGAGCCATTGATCGCCATCCTGGGAGCGCCAGATGTGACTGTAAAAATGTAAAATTGCGGACGGACGTGAATATCGCCAGATGTTCAGCGTACGAGCAAACTTCGCTGCAAAAGGACCGCCCAGCGAACAGCCAGGCCATCTCTAATTATGAGTAGAGTTGAGCGGACACCTAGATGTTCGGGTTCGGACCCGAACCCGGACTTTGAAAAAAAAGTTCGGGTTCGGGACCGAACCCAAACCCAGACTTGGACCCGAACCCCATTGAAGTCAATGGGGACCCGGACTTTTGACTACAAAAAATGTCTCTAAAAAACTAAGGGAACGTGCTGGAGGGCTGCAAATGGCAGCAAAATGTCGGGAAGAGCATGGCAAGTACTCTGGAAATAAATGTGGATAGGGAAATAACTCAAAATAACCTAAAAAAAATAAAAATAAAAAATATAATGATTTTGACCTTGGAGGACGAGGTCCATACAGTTTTCAAAATTATTCAACCCCCCAATGCTGTAAAGGGTTTTAGGGAATTTAGTGTACATTTGTAATTGTATTCAGAATGAAATCCTACAAGGACTTCATAAAGAACCATATGCAACTAAAATGATATCAATTGGTTTTGTAATACAGTAGTAAATGCAAAATTCAAGGCAATGGGCACTGTTGAAACGCTACCTGGTCGTGGCAGAAAGAAGATGCTGACTTTGACTGCTGTGCGCTACCTGAAGCATAGAGTGGAGAAAAGTCCCTGTGTGACTGCTGAGGAACTGAGAAAATATTTGTCAGATGTGGGTACTGAAGTTTCTGCTCAGACAATACGGCGCACACTGCGTAATGAAGGCCTCCATGCCAGAACTCCCAGGCGCACCCCCTTGCTGTCTCCAAAGAATAAGAAGTCGACTGCAGTATGCCGAAAGTCATGTGGGCAAACCACACACGTTTTGGGATTGTGTTGTGTGGACTTATGAATCAAAATTACAACTGTGTGGGCCCATGAATCAACGCTATGTTTGGAGGAGGAAGAACAAGGCCTATGATGAAAAGAACACCTTGCCTACTGTGAAGCATGGCGGGGGGGTCAATCATGCTTTGGGGCTGTTTTGCTTCTGCAGGTACAGGGAAGCTTCAGAGTGTGCAAGGTACCATGAATTCTCTTCAGTACCAAGGAGATATTGGATGACAATGTGATGCAGTCCGACACAAACCTGAGGCTTGGGAGACGTTGGACCTTTCAACAGGACAATGATCCCAAGCATACCTCCAACTCCACTAGAGCATGGTTGCTGATTAAAGGCTGGAACATTTTGGAGTGGCCATCGCAGTCACCAGACTTAAATCCGATTGAGAACCTCTGGTGGGACTTAAAGAGTCACTAAAGGAATTTTTTTTTTTAGCTAAATAGCTTCCTTTACCTTACTGCAGTCCTGGTTTCATGTCCTCATTGTTCGTTTTTGCTTTCATGTTGCTGTAAATCCTCTCTGTTCTGGACACTTCCTGGTTGCCTGTTTCCTGATAACCACAGTACTGGGAGATTTCCCACGGTGGTCACTAATCAAGGAGGTGTGATTACTGTGTGTAAAACGAAACTGGATTGGTGCTGAGGAGTTTTAGACAAAGTATCACTGCTCTCTATTGGCTGACTGCCCTCTAGTGGCTCTCTGTACATCAGAGAACCAGCAAACAACAGCAAAAACGAAACTACACTGCAGGCACATTATATGATTGTTTTTTTATCTATTTTTAATCATTTTTAAAAGGAATCAGTTAACTATTATGTCTCTATGCCCTGTAAACAGTCATTTCAGCTAAAAAAAGTTTTTCCTTTAGTGACCCTTTAAAGAAAGCAGTTGCAGTGCGCAAGCCTAAGAATGTGACTGAAGGTGGAAGGAGGAGGAGGAGGTAGCCAACACAGCAGGTTTTTGTTTTTAATTGATTTATTTTTTAAATTCGGGTAAACCCCAAAATAGTTAGACAGATCTAGGGTTGCTACCTCATCCCTTTAAACCTGAACACAGGGTTACACAGGTTCTGGGGCTAATTTAATGTCGATAGACTTGATAAGGCACCAAGTGAGTTTCATTAACAGCACCTTAATCAGCCATAGAACCTGTTTAATAAATATGTTTTTGCTTTGAAAGGGATGAGATGGCAACCCTAGAAAGCTCAGAAAAAAACAATGGCTGGGTAAGGCCGGCCCGGTGTCTATTCTGCACAAGGTACGGACAACTCCTCTGGGATCCATGCCTGGTTCATTTTAATGAACGTGAGCTTGTCCACATTGGATCTGGACAGGCGGCTGCGCTTGTCTGTGATAACGCCCCCTGCCGTGCTAAATACACGTTCAGACAATACACTGGCCGCAGGGCAGGCCAGCACCTCCAAGGCGTAAAGGGCAAGCTCAGGCCATGTGCCCAATTTGGAGACCCAGAAGTTTAAGTGGGCATTGCCATCATTCAGTACGTGTTGGGGTGTGCTGACATACTGCTCCACCATGTTGCTGAAATGCAGCCTCCTGCTAAAACCTTCCATATCAGCTGGTGGTGCTTTTTGTTGTGGCGTGCTGACAAAGCTTTTCCACATTTCGGCCATGCTAACCCTGCCTTCTGAGGTGTTGGCGGTGCCCCTGCTGCGTTGGCGACCTCTTCCTCCTCCTCTGCCTTCACCTTCTGCTTCCACTGTGGCCCCGCTGCTAGGTGGGAATTGCACCAGCAGCGCGTCTAACAGCGTGCGCTTGTACTCACGCATCTTGCATTCACGCTCCAGTGAGGGGATTAAGGACGGTACATTGTCCTTGTAACGGGGATCCAGCAGCGTGGCCACCCAGTAATCAGCACCTGTCATAATGTGCGAAACACGCCGGTCGTTGCGGAGACACTGCAGCATGTAATTGCTCATGTGCGCCAGGCTGCCCAGAGGCAACGAAAAGCTGTCCTCTGTGGGAGGTGTATCATCTGTATCCCCCCAGCCACGCACCAGTAATGGCCATGACCTGGTCTGGATGCCATCCTGCTGTGAACATGGTTCCTCCTCCTCCTCCATGTCTTCCTCCTCCTCATCCTCCACCGCGTCATCCTCCAGAACTGTGCCCTTGCTAGACAATTGTGTACCTGGCCTTTGTTGGTGCACGAACCCACCCTCGGAGCCACTTGTGAATGACTGCCCTGAAAGCCTTGCAAATGATCCCGATTCCTCCTCCTCCTCCTCCTCCTGTGCCACATCCTCTTCCATCATCGCCCGTAGCGTTTTTTCAAGGAGGCATAGAAGTGGTATAGTCACGCTGAGAGCGGCGTCATTGGCACTGGCCATGTTGGTGGAGTACTCAAAACAGCGCAACAAGGCACACAGGTCTCGCATGGAGGCCCAGTTATTGGTGGTAAAGTGGTTCTGTTCCGCAGAGCGACTCACGCGTGCGTGCTGCAGCTGGAACTCCACTATCGCCTGCTGCTGCTCGCACAGTCTGGCCAGCATGTGCAAGGTGGAGTTCCACCTTGTGGGCACATCGCATATGAGGCGGTAAGCGGGAAGGCCGAAGTTACGCTGCAGCGCTGCCAGGCGAGCAGCAGCAGGGTGAGAACGCCGAAAGTGCGCACAGACGGCACACACTTTCTGCAGCAGCTGTGGCATATTGGGGTATGTTCTCGGGAAACTCTGCACCACCAAATTCAGCACATGCGCCAGGCAAGGAATGTGCGTCAAACCGGCTAGGCCCAGAGCTGCTACGAGATTTTGCCCGTTATCGCACACCACCAGGCCCGGCTTGAGGCTCAATGACGCCAACCACTCATCGGTCTGTTGTTCCATGTCCCTCCACAACTCCTGCGCGGTGTGTGGTTTTTCCCCCAAACAGGAAAGTTTTAAAACTGCCTGCTGGCGTTTACCCATGGCTGTGCTGAAGTTGGTGGTGACTTTTTGTTACGCTGACTGGATGAAGAGTCGGTAGAGGATGAGGAAGCGGAGTAGAAGGAGTTAGGAACAGGAGGCAAACTGAAGCGCCCTGCAATCCTCGGTGGTGGAAGGACATGTGCCAAACTGCTATCCGCCTCAGGCCCAGCCGCCACTGCATTTACCCAGTGCGCTGTTAGGGAGATATAACGTCCCTGACCTTGCTTACTGGTCCACGTATCCGTAGTTAGGTGGACCTTAGCACAGATGGCATTGCGCAGTGCACACCTGATTTTGTCCCCCACTTGGTTGTGCAGGGAAGGAATGGCTCGCCTGGAAAAGTAGTGGCGGCTGGGCACGACGTACTGTGGGACAGCCAATGCCATCAGGCTTTTAAAACTCTGCGTCTCCACCAGACGGAATGACAGCATTTCAAAGGCCAGTAATTTTGAAATGCTGGCATTCAGGGCCAGGGATCATCGCGGGTGGGTAGAGGGGTACTTCCTCTTACGCTCCAGTGTTTGGGAGATGGAGAGCTGAATGCTTCCATGGGACATTGTGGAGATGTTTGTTGACCCAGGTGGTAGTGTTGCTTGCCGGTCCTCTAATTGAGGGGTGGCAGGTGGCACTGTCACTACGGAGGTGGATGAAGAGGCAGAGAGGCCCGACACTGATGCAGAAGAGGAAGCAGGAGGAGCCAGAGACCTTTCTTGGTTTTTGCGGTGTCTACTCCACTGCAGCTTGTGCTTTGCACTTAGATGCCTGGTCATGCAGGTTGTGCTCAGGTTGAGAAAGTTTATGCCTCGCTTCAGGCTCTGATTGCACAACGTGCAAACCACGCGTGTCTTGTCGTCAGCACATTGTGTGAAGAACTGCCACGCTAGGGAACTCCTTGGACCTGGCTTTGGTGTGCTTGGTCCCTCGCTGCGTTGGGCAGTAGCAGGCGTACTGTCTAGGGGACGGACGCTCTGCTTTGGCACCCTGCTGTGCTGGTGGCTCTGTGCGACCACCGCCTCTTCCTCCGAACTACATGGGTCACCTGCATGAGGTTGATTCCATGTCGGGTCGAGGACCTCATCGTCCTCCACATCATCTTCCACCCAGTCTTCACCACTGCCCTCCTTGTCGGTCTGCACAATTGCAAAAGCACCAGCTGTGTTTCATCATCATCATGCAAGACGTGCTGTGATGGTCCCCCCCATGAACTCATCCTGAAATACAAGTGGTTGGGCATCGGTGCACTCAATCTCTTCCCCTTCTGGGGCTGGGCTAGGTGGATGGCCCTGGGAACACATGCTAACAGACTCATCAAAAAGAAGAAGAGACTGCTGCATGCTTTGGGGCTCAGACTGCTTGGCTGATTTGCAAGGGGGTGAGGTGAAAGACTGATGGTGGACATCGGCTGCAGGCGCCAACTCTGAGCTTTCAGCACAAGACTGGTTGGAAAACAATGTGAAGGAACTGGAGGCACTGTCAGCAACCCAATCAACTACCGCCTGTTCTGCTCCTGGCCTCAACATTCGTAGAGCTGGATTAGGCCCGACCAAATACTGCTGCAGGCTCTGTCGGCTACTCGCACCTGAGAAAGGTGTAGCTGGCACAGATCGACCACGTCCTCTCCCTGTAACAGGAGCTCCACCAGCAGCACCACGCCCGCGGCCACGTCCCTTATTTGACGGTTTCCTCATATTTCTCAAATTTAGGGTCTTGCCCTTATTTTGAGAAATTTTAAATACAAAACAGTGTAAGCTGGTGAAATAGGCAGAGATTCACCTATATATTTCTCCACCTATAGCAAGAAGCAGGAAGCCAGCACTAAACAATGTACTGCACAGACAGTATATCACAGGGGACAGGTGCAGTGCTGTTGAAATATACAGAGTCACCTATAGAGTGCTGACTGCCCCTATAGAAAAAATATTTCAGGAACCTGTGCCTGCCTGACTATGTACTTGACAGAAGCACAGTATATCACAGTATATCACAGGTGGGGTGGCAGGTGTACTGTTGTTGAAATACTCAGTCACCTTTAGTGCTTACTGCCCCTACAGAACAAATATTTCAGCAAACTGTGCCTGCCTGCTAAGGAACTTGACAGAAACACAGTATCACAGGTGCACAGGTGCTGTGGCAGGTGTACTGTTGTTGAAATATTCAGAAATAAGATGATGCAGATATCAAATTAATAAAGTGTGCCTCTTGATATTTCTGGATCAGTAGAACAGCATAGACCTAACACTTTCCCTCAGAACAATCAGGAACCTTCCCCTCACATAAGTGCAGCAGTGACAACGAGCCAGATACAATAAGATGATGCAGATATCAAATTAATAAAGTGTGCCTCTTGATAGGTCTGGGCTGTTCTACTGATCCAGAAATAACACTTTCCCTCAGAAGAACAATCAGGAACCTTTTCCTCACATAAGTGAAATCCAGCCAGATACACCTAACTTTCCCTATGCAGCAGATTCCACCAGCCTTTCCCTATCTACAGTGAAGCAGAGTGACGATCTGTGCTGTGTGCCTCTATCTAATATAGAGGCACGTCACATGATGGGTCACATGCTGCACTGGCCAATCACAGCCATGCCATAAGTAGGCATGGCTGTGATCAGTTCCCAGTCACAGTTGTA
The DNA here is from genome assembly GCF_905171775.1 of Rana temporaria. Classification (NCBI taxonomy): domain Eukaryota; kingdom Metazoa; phylum Chordata; class Amphibia; order Anura; family Ranidae; genus Rana; species Rana temporaria. The sequence continues at coordinate 145,370,358 of NC_053495.1, forward strand.
ACACGAATGGCGATTGGCTGCCGTGCAGCGCGCCGAAACATACCCGAACCCGGACTTTTTCCAACTGTTCGGGTCCGGGTTCGGGAAAAACCCAAAGTCCGTACCGAACCCGAACTTTACAGTTCGGGTTCGCTCAACCCTAATTATGAGCAGTGATTATGTCTCCTCCAGGCAGTCCCATTCCCCCCCACAGTTGGAAACAGTCCCTAGGACACACATTTAACCCCTTGATCACCCCCTAGTGTGCCCCTTCCCTGCCAATGACCTTTTATACAGTAATCAGTGGTTATTTATACCGTGATCAGAGCTAAAAAGGTCAATGGTCCCAAAATCGTGTCAAGTGTCAGATTTTGTCTGCCATAATGTAGCAGTCCCGCTAAAAATCGCAGATCACCGCCATTACTAGTAAAAAATTATTATTATATTATTATATAATATAATCTCTATATCTATCTATCTATCTTGTTTTTGAGGTATGTATGTAAGGCTCGACAAATCCCGGTCGCCATGGCGACTAGAAATAGGGTCCTGGCGACTTGACTTGGAAGGGGGGGGGGGGGCAAAAAACATGTATTTTTTTTTTTGTGAGCCACCACCAGATGGCGCCAGCTTACACATTTGGTAGTAATAACTTGTAATACCAACGGGTCTCACCACCAGATGTGTAAGCTGGCGCCATCTGGTGGTGGCCGTTGGTATTACAAGTTAAGCAGTACAAGTTCTAATGTAATTTTTCACTGCCATCTTCTTCCCTCTAATTAGAACCCCCAAACATTCTATATATTTTTTATCCTAACACCCTAGAGAATAAAATGGCAATCGTTGCAATACGTTCTGTCACGCCGTATTTGCGCAGCGGTCTTACAAGCGCACTTTTTTGGGAAAAAATTACACATTTTTTAATTAAATAAGACAACAGTAAAGTTATCCCCATTTTTTTTTTTTATTTTTTTTTTTTTTTATATTATGAAAGATAATGTTACGCCGAGTAAATTGATACCCAACATGTCACACTTCAAAATTACGTCCGCTCCTGGAATGGCGACACACTTTTACCCTTTAAAATCTCCATAGGCGTTGTTTAAAAAATTCTACAGGTTGCATGTTTTGAGTTAGAGGAGGTCTAGGGCTAGAATTATTGCTCTCGCTCTACCAATCGCGGCGATACCTCACATGTGTGGTTTGAACACCGTTTACATATGCGGGCGCTGCTCACGTATGTGTTCGCTTCTGCGCGCAAGCTCGTCGGGACGGGGAGCGTTTTCTGGCTCCTAACTTTTTTAGCTGGCTCCTAGATTCCAAGCAAATTTGTATGTATGTATGTATGGGCTGTAAAAACTAACTTTTAATTCATCGATTAATCTTTTTGATCGATCAAAATCTTTTTGATCGATTTTAAAATTCTTTTGATTGGTACTCGCCTCTCCGCCGGCTTCTGGGCCTTCAGGGAGTTTCGTCGGAGATCCGGTAACGTCACGGACACCGGCGGGGCTTGCTGTGTCCTTCTAAAGAGCTCCTTTGCTGTGCCTTCATATCTGCATGCCAGCGGGACCTTACTATCTGCCACACGCAAGGGCTGTTACACTTCCCTCCTATCACTTCCCTCTATCAACCTGGGATTCTACAACCATCCACTGGGAGTTGTGATAGTTCCCTTCACGGGACATCTACATGCCGACGGAATGATGTTAACCTCTCCTCATCTGAATTCAGCAGTGGTATTGTTGTACACATTTTTATACCAGTATAATACTTGGCTACATGTTTTTATGACTGCTTTTGCTACCGTTTGGTATTACTCGCACCATTTTTACAGTTTATATAGCTACATCTATTTCATCTCCAGTGCAATATTTATTTGGTTACCTACTTGAAGACTATGAAAGTTTTAATGCTATTCCCATCGAGCACTGTCTTTGTGTGTTTTTTGTATCCTGCTATACATTTTTCCCATGGTTGGTAGCTGCACTGGGAATCAGCCTGCAAGGAGATCAGCTAAAAGTAGTTGGATCTGTATGTGCGTTTTATAATTAATCGAAATTGGTCGCTTGATAAAAAAAAAAGATTAATCGAACACAAAAATGTTGATCAGTAACAGCCCTAGTGTGTGTGTGTGTGTGTGTGTGTGTGTGTGATATATATATAATGTGTGTGTTATAACTATTTTGTCTTTCATGCGTTTGCCCTTCCATGTGCTCCTTGCTGTGGGGGGGGGGGCAGGGGCAGGGGTTATTTGTTAACTATGTGCCCTATTTTGTAGGCACTATAACTTTTGCACAAACCAATCAATATACGCTTATTGCGCGTGTTTTATTTTTATTTTAGAATACATATTGGCCTAAACTGAGGAAGACATTTTTGCTTTATTCTTATTTTGATGTTTTATAGCAAAAAGTAAATAAAAATATAAGTCGCTTTTTTTGTTTATTGTGCAAAAAATAAACCTCCAAGGTGATCAAATACCGCCAAAAGAAAACGCTATTTCTTTCTAATTAGAATAGTAATCAAGCATTCCACCAATGTGGATTCCCATTTAACCAGTAGCAGTCTGTAATGTGAAGCCTCTGGAGAAAGGATATTTACCAGGTACTAGAGATTTTGAGAAATCTCCTCTTCCAATTAAAATTTGGAAGAAAGAGAGCAATTTTTACTAACATCAACAAAGTGGCTTGTGTAACCATGCTCGATTATTGTATATTGAAACTGGAATTTTTGTGTAATAAAACACTGATGCTTTCTTACTATTCTAAACCGGGAAGCGGGCTAAGCAAAGTAAAAGCGATGTATAGAAGAGCTCTGTCAGACTTCTGATTTTTTTTGCCTCTTCCCTAACGTGCTTCTCTGTTTTAATGCTTGGCAGATATGTTAGCACTTTTAACTCAATCTCCATGCAATATTTCTGTCAAACTCTAAACCATTTCTTTTTTGGCATAGTTTTATTCTTTAATATAAGCACTTAGAATTTAACACACATTCAAATGCAGCCAACATGTAACAAAAATACTAATGCAAAATCCAATAAAGTAATTTTAGACAAATTTATCTGCAAATGTTCTAATGGGTTATTCACTTAGTGCTTACAGTAAGTCCTTTCCAGATGTTAAAATTACCTGAATTTGTAAGCAGGGAATTAATTGGCATAAATCTATTCTCTATAAGGATTTTTTTTTTTTTTTTTTGTAAAGCACATCAGATGGTTTAGTTATTTAAAAGCCCCTTATTTATATAAAAGTAAAAAGCTTTGACATAAGATGAGCAACGAATCCACAAATTAATGTGTATAGATAACTGTGAATTGCATGTGTCCATAAAGCAAAAGGCTGGATGGGTGCTGGCTCCATTGAGTTGCCACAATTCAAGGATTCATACACACAACAAATGATGAGAGGGCTTCTAGTCACAGCAAGTTTAAATATTCCAAAAGTAGGATGCAATGCAGAAGTCAGGTAATTGGCCATACGATCTGATAGATGGGCAGCCACCGTATGATCATTTTATCTGAAGTGCCGCTGGGACCTGAAGTTTTGAGATTTTTTTTTCTCATATCCTCTCAAAGCACCATAAATATAGCGTGTACGAGTCTTTCCTCTTCCCAATATCGGATATCTGATGAAATCTAATGTGTGGATTTTTGACCGATGGTGTTCTATACAGACGATCAGATTTTTCTATCGTGTTTTTTATCCATAGGAAAATTTTAAAGCATTTTCGATTTTTTTTTTTTTTTTTTTCCACCGATTGGAAATCAAACTGATGGTGCCCACACACGATCGGTTTGTCCGATGAAAACAGTCCATCGGTCTGTTCATCGGACAAACCAATCATGTGTACAGGGCTTTACTGTCCTGTTTTTCACATCTTAGGAAAATCATCCACCAGTATGTAGAAGAGGCAGAATAGAAAATAAAGACCACAACCCAACATGAAACGAAGGCCCAAGCAATTATTGCAATTTATTTCTTTTTTTATTATTCTTGTATAAAAAAAAAAGTGATTCCCCCCCTGCAGATTTTGTAAGTTTTCCCACTTACAAAGAAATGAATGGTCTATAATTTTTATCATGGGTGTATTTTAATTGATTGAGAATATCAACCAAAAATCCAGAAAACGCCTAAAACTAATGCTGTAATCTAAATTGCCGTTCAGAGAGTAATGAGTATTTAATCCCCCAAGCAAAACATGACTTTGTACTTGGTGGAGAATCCCTTATTGGCGGGTAAGATGTTTCTTGTAGTTGGTTAAGAGGTTTGCACGCATTTCAGGAGGGATTTTAGTCCACTCTTCTTTACAGATCTTCTCTAAATCCTTAAGGTTTCTTTGCTCTCTTTTGAAATTTTGAGTCTCAGCTCCCTCCACAAATTTTCTATATGATGAAGGTCTGGAGACTGGCTAGGCCACTCCATGACCTTAATGTACTGCTTCTTGAGCAACTTCTTTGTTGCATTGGTATGTTTTGGGTCATTGTCATGCTGCAAGACCCATCCACCACCCATCTTGAGTGCTCTGGGAAGAAGGTTCCCGTCCAAAATTTTACATGGCCTGTTCATTGGGCTCTCGATGCCGAAAAGTCGGTCTGTACCTTTTTAGCAGAGAACTGCCCCAAAGCATGTTTCCACCTCTGTGCTTGACTGTAGGGATGGTGTTCTTTGGGTCATGGTCAGCATTTTAATTTGGCTCACGAAGCCCCCTAGGGTTAAACTTGAGCAACTGCAGTGTCCGAAGGAGGCCGGTGGATTGGCATTGCCCAATCCCTGGCTCTACTATTTGGCCTCTCAGGTGCAGCACATTGCGAAGGTGGTGGGCCCTCAACAGGATCTGCAGCTGAATCTGAGGGATTCCTCAGTTCGGTTGCTCAGATTCACGACTGGGGGGGGGGGAGGTGATGGAGGGACTGGAGGCCTTGCAGTATGCGAAATCTAACAAACGGTTCCCCACATATAAGGTTAGGATGCTGCAGGGGGTGACAGGGTTTACTAAATACAGCCCCATATGGGATAACTTGTACTACAGGGAAATGGCTAAACTACCGTACGGTCTGAAGTGGAAACAGTATGGGGTATCCCTCCTATCACACATAGTTGGAGCAGGCCGGTTGAGGTCCTTCACTGAGCTCAGGGCAGACTTTCAACTTCCAGCGTCCATGCATTTTTATTACCTACAACTCAAACACGCATTTGATGCTCAGAGGGAGGCTGATATATGGTCCATGGACTCGGCACCAGTCTTTAACTTCCTGTCCGAGGTGTCCACCTACAAGGGGTTCATTTCCAGTTGCTATGCTATGTTGTTAAACCTCTTCCTACCGGGTACCCCTCTTAAGGCGGTGGTTCGGTGGGAACGGGATGTGGGAGGAGGCCTTGCAGGCAGTCCCCACGTGCTCCCTGAATGTGGCACACAGACTGTCGCAACTCTACATCCTCTTACGGGTCCACTATACACCAGCCAGGCTAGCACGAATGGGACTGGGGGTAGACCCCTGCTGCACGAGGTGCTGCAGGGACCATGGTGATCTCCTCCACCTTCTGTGGCGATGCCCAAAGCTCCATCTGTACTGGACAGGGGTGGTTGACACTATTAACGGGGCCTTCCAGATACAAGTTCCCTTGGAACCCAAGGTTTGCCTGCTGGGGATTACTGAGGGCCTCCTAGTGTAGGATATCCCTAGACAGGCTATAGGCAGGGCCCTGTTCCAGGCTCGCTTAATGATACTGAGACACTGGAAGGACACTGAACCACCTACAGTGCAGGAATGGATTAAGCAGATGGGGGTTACTTTGAGGCTGGAGAAGGTGGTGTATCAGAGAAGAGGGACCAGCGGTAAATATGAAAAGCTATGGGCCCAGTGGCTAGATGTTCCAGGGCTTGGCCCGATAGATCTTGTGTAAGACAGGTTATTCTAGATCTGCGACCGACTGGTACCTGGATACTTGTACATGCCCATGGGGTGGGGGATGGGTGTAGGGGACTTTACAATAATGAGTGGCTTTTTTTGAAGTGTATGTCATGCTATACTCTCCCTTGTGTTTTCAATTATGACTATGCTCTGGAGTTTTGTAAGCTGTTTTTTACATTTGCTCAATAAAAACCTTTCTTTGAGAAAAAAAAAGGATACATGCAGGAGGCATTTATATCCTTATAAATCAGCACTATGGCAGTAGTTTAACCACTTCCCGCCCGGCCTATGGCCGATTTACGTCCGGGAAGTGGTTATGAAATCCTGACAGGACGTTCTAGAACGTCCTGCAGGATTTCATGCCGCGCGCGCCCGTGGGGGCGCGCATCGCGGCGATCGGTGATGCGGGGTGTCAGTCTGACACCCTGCATCTCCGATCTCGGTAAAGAGCCTCCGGCGGAGACTCTTTACCACGTGATCAGCCGTGTCCAACCACGGCTGATCACGATGTAAACAGGAAGAGCCGCCGATGGCTCTTCCTCACTCGCGTCTGACAGACGCGAGTAGAGGATAGCCGATCGGCGGCTCTCCTGACAGGGGGGGTTAGCGCTGATTGTTTATCAGCGCAGCCCCCCCTCGGATCGCCACATGGACCACCAGGGATGCCCACCCTGGAGCACCAGGGTGGGCAAAAAAAAAAAAAAAAGCCAAAAAAAAAAAAAAAGTCTAAAAAAAAAGCCAAAAAAAAACATAAAGAAAAAAGATGCCAGTCAGTGCCCACAAATGGGCACTGACTGGCAACAATCAGTGCTGCCACCCCAGTGTCCATCAGCGCCACCCCAGTGTCCATCAGCGCCACCCCAGTGTCCATCAGTGCCACCCCACAGTGCCCATCCATGCCCAGTGCCCACCTAGCAGTGCCCATCTGTGCCACCCATAAGTATCCATCAGTGCCGCCCATGAGTGCCCATCTGTGCCGCCCATGAGTGCCCATCTGTGCCGCCCATGAGTGCCCATCAGTGCCGCCCATGAGTGCCCATCAGTGCCGCCTATGTGTGCCCATCAGTGCCGCCTATGTGTGCCCATCAGTGCCGCCTATGTGTGCCCATCAGTGTCGCATACCAGCGCCGCCAATCAGTGCCACCTCATCTGTGCCCGTCAGTACTACCTCATCGATGTCCATCAGTGCCATCTCATCGGTGCCCATTAGTGCCGCCATATCAGTGCCCGTAATTGAAAGAGAAAACTTATTTACAAAAAAATTAACAGAAAAAAATAAAAACGTAATTTTCTTTCCAAATTTTCAGCCTTTTTTTAGTTGTTGCGCAAAAAAAAAAAAATCGCAGAGGTGATCAAATACCACCAAAAGAAAGCTCTATTTGTGGGGAAAAAAGGACGCCAATTTTGTTTGGGTACAGTGTAGCATGACCGCGCAATTGCCATTCAAAGTGCGACAGTGCTGAAAGCTGAAAATTGGCTTGGGCGGGAAGCTGCGTAAGTACCTGGTATGGAAGTGGTTAAAAAGGACGAGAGTGGTTGCAGATGACGCTCTCCTATTTGTAACTTCCCCCCGCCTAACCATCCCAAGTCTACTACGAATTCTCGATAAATTTGCTAAACTCTCAGGTCTAGAAGTTAATCAATCTAAATCGCGGGCTCTCAATGTGTCTCTCCCTAATTAAGAGGTTACTCATCTCCAAGAACATTTCCCATTCACCTGGTCCACTGTCTCCCTGCCATATTTAGGCATAAAACTGACGGGCGACCCAGCTTCCCTTTTTCGGTCCAATTACCTCCCCATGTTGGCACAGTTATCATCTTTACTAGACTCTTGGAAACCCTTGTGTGTGTCCTGGATGGGCAGAGTTGCTGCTGTTAAGATGTCCCTGCTCCCTAAATTACTTTATCTTTATAGAGTCCTCCCGATAGCAGTCCCATCGTATTATCATAGAGTTATTCAATCCCGAGTCTTCCGATATATTTGGGGCCCTACTAAACCTAGGGTTTCCAGATCCATTCTTCTCCGCAACAGACTTGGCGTGGGACTTGGGATTCCCAATTTTCTTCGTTATTATCAGGCTTCCCAGCTATCCCAAATCACTTTGCTTCATGCGTCCACTGAAATCCCTATATGGGTCGGCTTGGAAGCCATTGATATTTCTCCCCTATTGGTCCACAATTTGCTATGGTTACCGTCATCGGTCCGCACCTTCATTACGAACCCGGTTACGCGTCATTCGCTCAGACTTTGGGACTCTTTACGTTCCCCGTTCCATTTAGTCTCCGTCCATGCCCCCTTACTCTCGTTCTTTGGCCACCCACTTTTTTATCCCGCTTTCGTAGAACCGGAGTCCTTCCGGTTTTGGTCTCAAGCGGGGCTATGTCGGATAAGCGATATAGTGAATAAAACCACCTTGAAAACTTTCTCAGAGCTCCAGACCCAAGTTAAGTTACCTTCTGTCGAATACTTTCGCTACCTCCAAATATCCCACTTCATCCGCACAGTGGTGGGCGCTTGTTCCTCATTCGACAGCATGTCCTTCTATGAAAATATATGTAACTCAGATCCACATGCTCTCGGCATTATTTCACGAATCTATAGCCATCTCACGACCCCACCCTCTGAACTCCCCCTGTATGCTGCACAGTGGTCCAAGGACCTACAAATAGCTTTGGAACCAGAGGACTGGAAAAATATCTGGGCCCGCACTAAGTCCTCCTCTCAAAATGTGGTGGCCTTGGAAGCCAACTATAAAGTCCTCATGCGATGGTACCTGGTCCCGGCCAGGATAGCTAAATTCTCATCTTTGTACTCTCCAGTCTGTTTCCGGGGTTGTGGAGAGAGAGAGAGAGGTACCCATGAGCATATCTGGTGGTCATGCCCCATTGTACAACAGTTCTGGAAACTGATATTCCGTATGGCCTCTACCCTCTTACACGACACCCTTCACCCTGACCCAGCTTTGGCCCTATTGAATCATATTAATGGTGATTATACCAGAGCCCAAATTCGCCTCCTATTACAACTGACCACAGCTGCTAAACAATAGCCAAGGCCTGGAAAACCTCCAAACTACAGGTTGCCGAAGTTAAACACAGAGTGACCCAAGCAATGATCCACAGCAAGACTGAAGCAATTGTTCTAGACCGAATTCCACAGCATGATAAAATATGGTCTCCATGGATGGAATTTTTTCTCCCTCCTGACTTCGTAGCCACCTTCCCTATCCCATGATTGTTGTGATGTTCTTATGATTTGACACATATGGCCCATTGGGGGCACACCCGTCCGCGCTGACACTCTCTTTCTTTTTCTTCTTTACTTTTTCCTCCTTTCTCCTTCTTTCCTTCCATCTCCCATTACTACGTCTCCCCTTCCCTGCCCTGGTCCCCTAGGGCTCCTCCCCCCTTATGTTGAAACTTATAGTCTAATACACTTGGGTGATATGGCTACCCGTGACCCCCCATTAGCCTTCAGTTTTCCATCCTTAAATGTGCTGAGTACGGATTATTGTTCTATGCCACCTTATGGAATAGAAACGTGTGTTTTACATTCCTAGGTTTATTTGTCTTTATCCCCCATGTTCCCACATAACCCTAGTATAATACCTTCTCACTATGTTGCACTTATTCCCCTGTTGAGTAATCCTGGAAGGTCCTACCAGTATTGTATGTACACATTAATATTATTATATACCATTGTATCTCCGTAATTGTTTTATGCGGAAAAGTTTACTTTTCTTTCTACTCTGTACTCTTTATTTTTACAATAAAAAATTTGAACAGAAAAAGGACGAGAGTGGGTTTACATCCACTTTAAGGAAGAAAAATGCTGACTATGACCTTAAGAACCCCATCCCTACAGTCAAGCACAGAGGTGGATACTTTATGCTTTGGGGCTGTATCTCTGCTAAAGGTACAGACCGACTTTGCCGCATGGAGAGGCCAGTGGGATGGGGTCATGTATTCTTACATGTATTCATGTAAATTCTTGGCTGAGAACCTTCTTCTCTCAGCCAGAACACTGAAAATCGGTCTTACAGCATGACCTTGACCAAAAACATACTGCCAAGGCAACAAAGGAGTGGCTCAAGACAAAGCACATTAAGGTCATGGAGTGGCCTTAATCCTATAGAAAATGTATGGAGGGAGCTGAAAGTTACCAAGCAAATGCTAAGCAACCTTTAGGATTTAGAGATCTGCAAAAAGTCGACTAAAAACAGTCCGAGATGTGCACAAATCTGGTAACCAACTACAAGAAATTTCTTTCCTCTGTGCTTTGCCAACAAGGGTTTCTCCACCAAGTACAAGTCATATTTTGGGGATCAATTACAATTGCAACAGCCATGACACTATAGAGTTTCAGGAGATGACAAAATTATATATATATATATATATATATATATATTTTTTTTTTTTTTTTTGTTTTTTACTGAAAAAAATAAATAAAATCCCTATCTTAGAAAAAAAAGATATGTAACATAATGGAAAAGACAATGTGTATTAAAAGAACAAATGTCCAGATTAAATAGCTCGCGACATCAGCAGCAATGATCCAATTTTGTGACCTTGAGGACAAATTCAGATCTGCGTCGAGATGGCTGCATTGACTGTCAGCTACATTTACATTATAAAATGTCTTTTTATGCATAAAGAAACTAAAATGTGCACTATAATAGCAGATAGTCTATTTCTTTACTGACAAGATGAATAAATCAGACAACATTTACTTTGAGTTTGTATTTTGATACACTTGGATATTTTTACATGTAACATGCATATTATAAATGAATGTCTGTCTTTATGTTTCCCCCCAGGAATACAATATGTGAGGCTGATTTAAGAGCGCACCCTTTCCAATTGTGTTTTCGGATTTCATCTGATGCTCCTTCTATTCCACACAGTTGATTTAGATCTTTTATTTCAAACCGTTCTTTTTTTTTTTTTCCCATCACTATTTCATCTTTCTTTCCCTTCAATATATTATCTAGATTTGACATCTAACTGAACAATCTATGAAGTCATAAAGAGGAGTGCCAAAAGGTAGATCTAAACGCTGATTGCATAGTCCTTATGCATATTGAAAATTCAGTCTTCTTCATTTTAGTAGCTCCCCTGGGTTGGGAAAAGTGTTGTGTGTTTTTTCTTTTTGTTTTTGCTTTATTATACTAGTTATCCTGTCAATGGCAGTAAATTGCTGGTGCGGCTACTCACCTGCTTCTATGGCATGCCTCACTAGGTGGGTGAAATCCTGCAGTGAAGGAACAAGGATGGAGCAGTAAGTGCTCTTCTCATATCTATCTTGTTGCTACAGATGACACATTTTATTGTGATGTGGAACTTTTTCAGTGTCTATGTGGTGGAGTGTGGTTTTTGTGTGGTTTGTAGGTGTTTTTTTTTTTTTTTTTTGTTTGTTTTTGTTTTTATCTGCCACTTGTATTTGCAAGTGTTTTCTGAATCCTGCAAGTCACAGGCCGAAATTGAATTTTTGTTCATGAGTTCCACTTTTGGACCAAACATGACTTTAGGGTCTGACCACTCTATACATAGAAATGTCTGGCCATAGCTCTTGGGGCACAGCTTGTACTGCCTCTCAGGAAAAATCACTATGCTACCTATAAAGGTCACTGGGTTCTAAGGTTGGTTCCGGCTTCTGTACTTTGAGTCACTGACCGTGAAAAAACATGCATCTAATGTCAAAAAGCCTGGATCCTTGCAGGGTCTTGCGTTGGTGAAGTTTTTGGACTTTGTGTGTGTGTGTGAGTTTTTTTGTTTTCAGAAGGTTAATTGGCAGGTTTCACTACCTCTCAGTATAGGTTTCCTTTTAAATGTTCTGGTATCCTGAGTGAATCTTACTTGGGTAGTTTTGCTCTTATTCTTAAAAAAAAAATAATAATCAATAAAACAAGATACTTTGTGAGTGTGAGTTTTTTTTTTTTTTCTCTGACTGAGACTAATAATGCAGATATTAACCACTTCCCAACCTCCCCATAACCAATTTACTGCTACAGGGCGTACACGCTGCGCAGTATCGTGTGTGTGTGTGTGTGATATCCTGCACTTCCGGGTTCAGACCCCTTTTACACTGAGCCGTCCATAGCGTCAGCGATAAAACGCCGCTATTTTTATCGCCGACACTATTGGCGGATTTGCGTCGCATTTCGCCCGCAACCGGGGCGCATTTACCCTCCCCCGCTAGCGGCCAAGAAAGGGTTAAACCGGGTATAGCCGTGCTGTCCCATTGATTTCAATGGACAACAGCTGTGGAGGAGCGGTATACACACCACTCCAAAGATGTGGCTAGCAGGACTTTTTTTTTTTTACCATCCTGCTAGCCGCAACCGTGCTATCCACTGGCACCCGTTGATCTTGGGTAGACTGCCATTCTGTCAGTGTACCAATGTAAACAAGGCAGATCGCCATTCTGTCAGTACAGAGGACATGGGTAGAAGTAAGGTGAGAGGCTTGTGAGCGTATAGGTGTCACCACAACGGGAAGGAAAAGGCACCAGTCACTCATTGCACTTTATTTATCAGACCCCCCAATTCTGTCATTTGGTGATGTATGTATGTGTATATGTAGCGCCCCCCCTTTTTAGTTAGTGGGGCGTTACGCTAAAGTTAGTAGGGAGTGGGAGATTTAAGTTGCGCCCACTCACAAATTGTTTAGTTTGTGCTGTTGCCAGTTTGGTACTGCCTCGTGGGTCAGTCTGCGTGCCAGGGGTGTGTTATCACCCCTGGGCGACAGTTGGCGCTAGAGGGGTTCTGACGGACCTATCTTTCCTCAGCAGCCAATCAAAGGGGTTTTCCCTCTCCGGGCATTCTGGCGGGGGGGTATATCTGTGGCGACCGCCATGAGCTGTTCTGTTCTACGCAGGGCCCGAGTCCCAGGTGCAGCATCCACCGTCGGGGTGCGTGCATCCATGGGCCCCGCCATCGAGGCCTGCTTGGCCGAAGCTACGCACCAAGCAAAATCTCACCTTGATACTGAGAGGGACCCCAGCAGCTCACTGGGTCCCAAGCTGGGAGCTGTACGATGGGGGGTCTGCTCGGGAGAACCTAGATACAGAGGTTGTCTGCGAGGTCTGGACGTGTCATCGGGGATCTGGTCACCACGCCACATGACGGGTACATTTCAGCTGTCTATTGGTGACCATGAATTGGACTTACTGGGAGGATTCGCTAGTCCTACCATTTAACCATATTTAAATATATACCAGGCCTGTGCAGGGGCCCTGTTTTCCTCCCAGCAACTTTATTTGCAAGTGACCTTCTGGCTGCCAGGCTCAAGTTAATCACCTGTCCAGGGGCACTTTACCTACTCCGGGAGTGGCGACGTTTGAACGGTCTATGCTGAGAGCAGGCTTGCTCTCCATGTTCTTGATATCCAAGGCCTGATACTGCAGTTCTTTTTCCTCTGCTCATCAAGCCTTTTCATACCGTGTGCCATGTTGATGTTGGCTATGTTGGCCTTGGAATAAAGCATTCGAAACTCGCACTGTTGTCTGAATACCTGCTCCCTATCCACACTCACAAGTTGTACCCCTAGACAAGAGAACTTGGTAACTTAATACGCCGATCCCCAGATTATCCAGCGGCTCCTTTGGGGGTGAGCTATATATAATATATTTTCCTTAATTTGTTATTTACCACTGCACGTTTTTATGATGTTGGCATTTTTTTTTTTTGGTTAACTATAGCACTTGGGAATTTTATTGTGGGAAGCTTGTATCCTGTATTTGCATTTGTTTATACTCATTTATCATATCACAGTACTTGATTTTATCATTTGATCGCGCAGCACCATCCTTACACTATGTTCACCTCATTAGCTACGGATCAGCTTACCGGCATCTGCAGCAGTCGGCACTTTTCCATTTAAAGTGATAGCGCGGGAGAATTATCTTTTACATCCATTCAGTTGACAAGACCCGCAAAAACACATAGGTGTGAACCTAGCATAATGTAACATGTCTTTACTTCTACTCCATGCTAAAATCACAAACTGAGGCTGGGTTTACAATATTGCCAATTGGATGCGGGTTTCACTGCATTCAATTTGTATGTCGGATTGTGACCGGCTCTCTTTGGAGCCGATTTAACACATCTTCGGAACGTCTTCTGGTCCCCTTCCCCTTTTTTTTTTTTTTTTTTTTTTTTTATAGGTTAAAATTCGGACCTGGAATGGTGAACGGGGACGCACTGGACTCCTGCAATGAGACAATCATTGCGGCAGTGTGAACCCAGCCTAAAAGTATATTTTTATTATAATGGAACTAGAACCATAGAGGGAGAGAGGGGTCCAAATTGAACGACCCATAGTGCTTCAGACAAAATTTTATGAAGATGGTAGTTAGTAAAAAATGTGGTCGTGTACTAGTAAGGCTGTTAATGGGCTCTTTTTTTATCTATGCGCTTTACAGATATTGTACATTAACATCATTCCTTCTACTCCTCAAAGACATTTACAATCTAAGGTCACATGCAAACATACAGATACTGGGGCTAATTTGGACAAGAGCCAGTTAATCTACCAGCATGTCTTTTTGGAGTGTAGGAAGAAATCCGAGTACCCAGAGGAATCCCACACAAGCACAGGAAGAACTTAAAAACCCCATGCACGTAGTGTCATGGTTTGCATTCAATACCTAATATATAACGTAGACACAAAAGCTGCATGGAAATGTGAAGCAAGTCTAAGCTCCCCTTACCATAAATAAAAAATATGGTCTTGAGGGTAGAACTTAATTTTTGTGGGAGAATTTGTGCCGTCAGTTGTGCTTTGTTTTTCAGATGATGGGTCCACCAAGAGGGTCAATGAGAGACTGCATGCAGTTATGTGTTTTATCTGTTTCACATTAGTCTATTTTCCTGCAGAATTTTTTTTTTTTCAAATAGGATTCCAAAGCTTTCTTCTCTGGGTGGTTTACATTCATACAATGCAGGTCAGTGTGCCTTTTTTAAAGGGAAACTATAGGGGCCTCCCAACACGTACTCATCCGCGTTACCTTGCATGCTGTCCACCTGGGTGAGCCTTGACTCTTTTGATAGTTTAACTATTTTAGCCAGCCAGGAACATGCATAATTGCTGTTGCAATGCCTTTACTTTCTGTCTTTGAGATTAAACAAGTCAAAAATCTGTACCCTAGCCTCTTGTTTTGGGGACCACTATCAAGTTTTGGATATCTCGTCACTTCATCTTGGGGACAATGGGCATCAAGAACAAGTATAGAGGATAGGTTTTACCTTGCAGGGACATGGCACGTAAAAAATACATACAATTCAATAAGGGCACCACACCTTCCATGAGCCTAAGGTATTTAACCACTTCCCAACTCTGTTGGGATTCCCAGCTCTGAATCCTGTCCCTGTTTCTGAGGGGAGCCCTTGTTTGTGTGTCTTACTGCTAAATGGCACCCCTGTGCACTGTAACCATTTCATCTGAATCTAGCTCCCCATTTTTTTCTTGTATTTAGCAAAAAAATGTAAAATTTAAATAAAGGGCTGTGACTCTTACCTATCAAAAATAAACACATTTTGAATACAAATATACTTTTACAAATTGGTATCCCTTTAAATTAAAAGCTATTAAAGGGAACTTTAGAATGTTTCTACATATGTCAGATTGGGTAAAAAGGTTGGCTGAAGCCCCATTTCACTTAAAAAAAGAAATAAGAAAATAAAAAGGATGCTAACCACAACTCTTCTCACTATACAACCACTTGTATGAATAATAATTAAATAATGAACATTATTTTCCACATTGGGGCCCCCCATGTGCCCACAGCTGCATGGACTGGAGGTCTGTTAATTTGTGACAGCTGTCTTGTGGGTTTGGGCCAACTGGGTTCTGCCCAAACCTTGGCTCATCGCTAACTGGGAGGAATCTCTTTTTATGGATGGTGATCACTAGAACAGATGTCTTTCTGGAAGATGAGATAAATGGAAGGTGAATCTTCCAGTTGGGACACAGACTACAGTAATCAGACAGGGTGTCGCGTACATGCTTGTAGAGCCTGACGTGAAGAGGAAGGCCTCTTTTACAGCTTTAGCTGGTAGTGAGACAGTCGCCGCGAGAGTGCAGTGAGGTATGAGTGCCTGTAAGGTGTCCAGTGGACTGAGCAGGTAGGTAGCTGATGCTTCACCAGGAGTGGACCAGCTGACCATGACATTGGATGGCAACATCCCCTTCCTCCCACAGCGCTGTCGGCTTCCCTCCTCTCCTTTCCCACTGGCTGTTGCTGCGGAGATGTTTTAGGATGAGTGGGTGAAGGGTACGGTAAATATGTAATTTACCGGCACCTTCCCTTTCTGATGGAACATTGTGAGTTATTGGTAATACGTGTTTTGAGCTTTGGGCTGTCCACCCTAATGCAATAGGCTGCGCACACCTATGACTGGCCACTAGTGCAAAGCAGACTGTTGGACACTTGGCTGGCAGATGACTGACAGACCAGGTAAGTAGCGTGCTAGCCCGGAGATATGGAATGGACCAGGCAAGACTGGATGCAAGGTCAGACAGGCTCTGTCGGTAACAGCAGGTCAGCTTAGGCATAGACGGTAGACAGAATGGTCGGAACACAGGCCGAGGTCTGCATCGGAGAAGCAGAGGTCAGGGTAGGAAGCATTGAAGTGTGGTCAAGACAAGCCGTGTCATATACAGACTTTAAGCACAGTAAATGGTAAAGCATACACAGGTAACCCTGTAGATCAGACAGCAACTGACCAGTGCAGCTGCTCAACCTAAATGGCCCATTTAGTGTCACTATTGGCAGCGGGTGCGTGCGCGCCTGGGCATGCACGTGTGCAACCATACAAGCACTTCATATGCACAAAGGGTAGAACTTCCTTAAGTTTAAACCCTTTCCCAGTTTTTTTAAAGGGGGAGGGACATTTAGCTAGGGATAATTTTTAGAGCAACATGCAAGGCAAAGCAACAGGTTTTCTTTAATCCTTCCATTCTCTGCAGAACATATTGCTTTTTCTCCACCACTCATCCATTTAACTTTAAAGCAGAAAGGCAATATCTACTACTTATTGGGATGGGGGAGAATGGAACTCGCCCATGGGGTTGTGTTGGACCAATCAATGCAGACACATAAAGTTCCTAGCCCTTTGTAAACCTGACCATACACGGTTTGTGTAAAGCTAGCAGGACAGGGGGGGGAAATATTCTTACATCCACAAGGTGGATGGAGGACAACCCTACTCCACTCTGGGATATTGTATTCTGACAGAGTATAGGGGACTTGTGATTGGGCAGATGTTACCAGAATGTACCAGTCCTGCCCCACTTCTTCAATACAGCACCCACAGGCCTGTCTTGTTGCCACCATCTAGGACACATTTTTCTTGGCCACAGAGCCTCGCTCATATGTTTCCTTTAACACTTTGAAATAAAGGAATGTCCACACTCGGATGTATTTTTAGCACTTTACTACAACTTCATGTTTGTTCCCTAACACGTCACATTCACCATACAACCAGAACCTTCAGCACAGAACACCATTAGCCTGAATAGACATTATGAAAAAGTTTTTCCAGAGCGGAGCACAGCTCACATATTTAAGCCATCTTCCCCCTCTACTTTTTTACTAGGAAGCTTCACTAAATTGGGGCCACTTTTTTTTATTTTTATTTTTTCTTGTAAACCAAGTCCTTAGCCTTAGGCTATCCATGACTCATAGGACACACAGATGAGGCTCAGCTCCTTAAAACTGGTATAACAATCTCCCAAATGTCTCATCCATAGCTTTGTTCAGCTGAACACGCTCATAGATGACGCCTATTACCAGGGTTAAACCACTACTGATATGGGGACTTTGTCCATCCCCCCCCCCCCCCAAGGCCATAAGCACCCTATTACTGGACCTGCAGAAGAAGGTCAGGAGTAGATGGGCGTATCCACCTAGTCTCCAAGTGACCTATACCACCTCTCTGTATGTGTATGGCCAGCTAAAGCTATGACTCAAGTAAACATGTATGCTACTGCTGGTAAACGGACGTTTAGGAGCAGTTAGGCTTCTTTGGGTTCAGATGCATTTGAAACGCCAAATGCTTGTAAATGCAGTAACTCGCATTTAGCAGCGTTTTGTTTGCAGGCGGTTTCGACTTTAACCAGTACCTTACCGAGCCATAGTAATATGATGTCGGCAGGAACTGTCTCTCCTTCAGAGTGGACATCATATGACGTCCTTTGGATGTGGTATATATTGTGTCACCGGCGCTCATCTATAGTTTAAAAATAGTGATCTGCTGCAGTTTCAGTGAATACCTCTAAAAAAGTGAAAAAATTATATAATGTTTTTTATATGTATATACATATAATACTGCGCTGATCCTGTGCAAAAGATATTATATATATATATAATATATATATATATATATATATATATATATATATATATATATATATATATATATATATATATATATATATATATATATATATATATATATATATATATATATATATATATACACATGCAGCTTTTAAATCTATAAATCAATAAATAAATAACCAATCAAATATATAGTGCCAAAGTAACAGTCCAAAAATAAATAAATGCAAATTCCAGTAGGGATCCCATAAGAGGATCAATCAAATATTCGTGAATTTTCACCCGTTGTGTCACCACCACCTCTTTATATAATATGTGCTCACCAGACCAAGATGTAGTTAATCTCTAGCAATATCAACCGGGGGTATTTCTCCTCGATCCACAGCAATCCTGCTGTTTTTCCTTCCCAAATAGGTTTCAGACCAAGGTGTAGTAAATGCCTTATAACGGTATCGGCCTTCTGCTGCTTTCCTTCCCCAAAAATAAAAATCTGACTTATCGAATGTACTACACCATATCAGGCTTTTTATTTTTGGGGAAGGAAAGCGGCAAAAGGCCGATACCTTTTTTATAAGGCATTTACTACACCTTGGTCTGAAACCTATTTGGTGACACAACGGGTGAAAAGTCACGAATATTTGACCTTCTTATGGGATCCCTACTGGAATTTGCATTTATTTTTGGACTGTTCCTTTGGCACTATATATTTTTTGATTGATAATTTTTGGGTTGGATCACTTTTTGCTTGAGCAAATTGGTTATTTATTGATTTATATATTTAAAAGCTGCAGGTGTATTATATCATATATATATATATATATATATATATTTTGCACAGGATCAGCGCAATATATATATATATATATATATATATATATATATATATATATATATATATATATATATATATATATATATATATACACATTTTGCATATAAAAAAACATTTTTATAATATGAAGTCCTTTGCATCGCGGCAGCTAGGGGCGCGTGTGGTGCGTGTGCCCGTGGCATCGCTTGCGATGTCCGCCGGGCACCCGCGATTGCCGGCAAAAAAAACGCACAGATCCACCTCCTGTCAGAGATGAGGAGACGGATGTGTGTTCCCAGTACATAGGAACACAGGTCGGTCTCCTCCCCTTGTGAGTCCCCCTACCCCTACAGTTAGAATCACTCCTAGGGAACATGTTAACCCCTTCAGCGCCCCCTAGTGTTAACCCCTTCCCTGCCAGTCACATTTACACAGTAATCAGTGCAGTGTTATAGCACTAATTGCTGTATAAATGTGAATGGTGTCAAACGTGTTCGATATGTCTGCCGTAATGTCACGGTCACAATAAAAATCGCAGATCGCCACCAGGAAAAAATTAAATTAAAAAAATGCCATACATTTATCCCCTATTTTGTAGACGCTATAACTTTTGTGCAAACCAATCAATATACACATATTGCGATTTTATTTATTTTTTTAAACGTGGCAAAACTGACGTTTTTAGACACCGGTTAAACGTCCTGTGTACATGAAGCCTTAGGCGTTTGTTTTGAAGCACTTTTTTTTAAATTGCCAAAAACGAAAAACACCTGTAAACGAAACGCTTTTGGCTCTTGAAATGCTAAACTCAGCATCTGAACTTCTTTTTCTTTTTTTTCTCTTTTCTTTTTCCAAAACTATCGTGTACTAATGAAATTGCACAAGATAGGTCTGAGTTTCTGTTGGGTTGTCTTGTCATTTTTGTTTCTTATTCACTGACTCTACAGACCTCACTTACTCTATTCAAAATGATAAAAAAAAAAGGTTTTGCCTATAGTTCTACTTAAAGCGGTGGTTCACCCTCCATAACAACTTTTTAGCATAAAATTCGGCATAGTAGCGCGAGCTACAGTATGCCTGTCTTTATTTTTTTATCCCCGTACTCACTGTGCAATCGTAGATACAAGATTACGACTCCCCGCGGGGAATGGGCGTTCCCATGGAGAGGGAAGGTGATTGACGGCCGGCTCTGGCACGTCGCGCTCCCCGAAGACAGCCGGAACAGGTCTCGGCTCTTCACGGCGCTATACGGCGCCTGCGCACAGACTATGCGCAGGCGCCGTGAAGCGCCAAGTCCTATTTCGGCTATTTCCGGAGAAGCGTGACGTGCCAGAGCCGGCCGTCAATCACCTTCTCTCTCCATAGAAACGCCCATTCCCTGCTGGGAGTCGTAATCTTGTATCTACGAGTGCACAGTGAGTACGGGGATAAAAAAATAAAGACAGGCATACTGTAGCTCGCGCTTCTATGCCTCATGTTATGCTAGAGGGAAACATTTTATTTATTATTTTTTTTTTTATTAATAGGGTGAACCCCCGCTTTAAGTGTGTCTTTGGTCAAAACTTAAAGTGGTAAAAGTATAAGCCCCCTAAGGCCTCATGCATACTGGACGTTTTTACAGCTACTGTTTTTGGCTTGGGGGGGACTCTAAAAAATGCTGAGAATCGCGGCTATTCTGCGTTTATCATCGTTTTTGAGCCATAAGCTTTTGTGGGAGTATAATCCTTGATTAAAAAAAACGCTGAAACTCATTCTACAGCGAACGCTACTGGCGCTTTTTTTTTTTTTATAATGTCCAGTGTGCATGAGGCCTGATACTTACCTGAGCCCCATCTTGATTCAACAATGTTGCACAAGAGCCTTGGCTGTCCAGGACTCTCCTGATTTGGCTGAGAGACATCAGTGAGCCAATAAGGAGAAAGGGGACAGGGCCGAGCCATGGCTCAGTGTCTGAATGGCTACACAGGGCACAGGCTTGGCTTGAGTGCCCCAATAGCAAGCTGCTTGCTGTGGGTGGGCATGAGGGAGGGAACAGAAGTGCAGACGAGGGACCAGAGAAGAGGAGGTAATTATAACATTTTGTGAGTGTTTTTTCTTTTTTAAATAACAGACTTTAAGATCGCTTTAAAATCATATTTGTTTCCACATTGTATTTCAATTGTTTCAAGCCATTATTTTGCAGAGCCTGCCTTCTGTACTACATAGGCGCTGAGAGGAGGAGTTTCAGGAAGTGGAGTCAGTACAGAAATCTAGTGGCGGATTTTTGACCCTACCCTGTATATAGGTCAGCATTACAGATAGGTGTGTGTGTGTGTGTGTGTGTGTGTGTGTGTGTGTGTGTGTGTTTTTTTTATATATATATATATATAACGCACAAATTTTGTTCTAAAAAATTTCTGTATTTTGGTATATAGCACTCGCTCCCCCCCCCCCCGGATCACAGCTCTGACAGGAATTCCCCCCTCTGCGTGACTGGGGAGTTGTGCTGTCAGAGCCCCCAGTCACGCAGAGGGGGGAATTCCTGTCAGAGCCGTGATCCGGGGGAGGGGGGGGCGAATGCTATATACCAAAATACCCCCCTTCTGCTGCTGGTGGCTCTGACAACACTCCCACGTCCCCAGCATGGGGCTCACAGCTCCTGCCACTGAAAGCACACACTGCACTTACCAGGCTTTGGCTCTCCTCTTGCTGTGTCTCCTACAGTGCAGGTGGCGGCGGAGGAGTCCGCTCCTAATGCTTTCTCCGCTCTGTGTCCCCCCTTCCGCCAAAGAACTGGGCATCCAATAGGATCTCCCTGTGCTTTGGCCAATCCAGAAATGGGCCTCACTGACCTGCCTTCTGATTGGCGGGGAGGCACTGTAGCATGAAAATGGCAAAAATGTATTCCCTTATGTGAAGTCTACTAGAGCCTCTGGCTCTAATCGGCTGCCTCAAAAAAAACACCCGCGCCATAGGAGTCCAAGAGTCTGGTGTCCTGAAAGGGGGCCGGGGCATGGATAGCGAGGCGGTCGCAGGGACAAGCGGGAGGTGCCCATGTGCCCACAATGCACGGGCCGCCACTGCAGGAATTGCTGCTAGCAGGCAGAAATGTACCATGAGATATGTAGTTTTAGAAATAGAATTTAAACCGCAGAAGTGAAGTTGTAAAGCATGTAGGGAATCCAGGAAGTTGTAGAAAGAGGTAGTCAGTCAGCAAATAGACAGCCCTTTTTCAAGTTGGGTTTTTGTATAGCATTTTCAAAAATCCTTATTGGTGGTTTTGTTTTTACAATGCTGATGTTATAAAATGAAAGTGTATGCAGTGACTATTGCTTTTAATAGGTAACTATAGTGCTGTTAATCAAAGCATTGACTTGGGCAAATGACTACACAACACAAAATTTTGTTTCAAGCATTTCTACACGTTGTGCTTTTTAGTGATTTTTCAGCATTATGTTGAATTTTTATAAAGGATTAGCAAGTCTGAAAAGCTTTCTTACTGTATGTGGAAATACTGAGAGAATTTTGTTTTTATGAGATTAAAACCATATTTTTCTACCAGATTGTTTCACCTACCCTTTTATAAACACATTTGTGTACACTGGCTTGCTCCGCCGTGGCTATTTAATACAAGTAGATCAGAACTTGACTCTGTATGTTTTTCATTCCAGTTTGTGGCATTTCTCAATTTGAGAAAATAACTTTTTAATTACTTTTAACAAGGACCAAATGGTTAATCTGTAATCAGACACAGATGAGATTATTTTCTCCTTTTCTTTTAACTAGAAAAAGAATGTTTTATCTGTCGTGAAGCAGAGAAGAAAGGCCAAAAGGAATTGCACAACTACTGTGATTGCATAGATTTAGTGGCACATCACCAGTGTTTGCTGACATGGATACAAAAGGTAAGGAATCTCCAATACATTGTATATAAATATGAGAATAAAAGTAATGATCTGCAGTTTCAGTCCTTGTGGTGGCTGTCTGTATTGGTGGCTGCATTGGGGGGTGTGTGTGTGTGTGTGTGTGTGTGTGTGTGTGTGTGTGTGTGTGTGTGTGTCTATAATGTGATGCCGCGTACACACCATCACTTTATGTGATAAAAAAAAGCGACGTTTTTAAAAACGTCACTTTAATTGACCGTGTGTGGGGGAAAACGTCGTTTTATGTCTTGTAAAAAACGACCAAAAAAAATTAAAGCATGCTTCAATTTTATGTGTCGTTTTTCAAAACGTCGTTTTTTACTTCACAGAAATTGACCGTGTGTAGCAAAAAACGTTGTTTAAAAAGACGTTTTTACACCCACGCATGCCCAGAAGCTACTTATGAAGCGAGCTTCAATGGTAAAACGTGGTGGAACGTAACCTCACTTTGCTAGAACATTGTGAGAAAAACGATGGTGTGT
Source organism: Rana temporaria (assembly GCF_905171775.1). Lineage (NCBI taxonomy): Eukaryota > Metazoa > Chordata > Amphibia > Anura > Ranidae > Rana > Rana temporaria. The sequence goes on from NC_053495.1 coordinate 145,393,786, forward strand.
AGGCAACTTCGTCTTTGAAAATTGAAGTTTCAAAAACGTCGTTTTTTACTTCACAGAAAATTTCGTTTTTTTTCATCACATAAAGTGATGGTGTGTATGCGGCATAAGTGTTTATCAACGGGAAACCTGAGCATGGGACAATGCACAGAATTGCCTTGATGAATCATTGGCCACCCTTCATGTTACAATCTCTCCGCCACCAACCCCCCCCCAATTGTGTCAGTCTCCTCCTCTCATTAGAGACCTCACTATAGTTGAGAGCCACCCCCATGACAGAGTTGCCCCATCCTGGAGTTTTTGCACCACATCAGTTCCCTCCATCACAACAGTGATGGAGTGGCAGAGGGTGGAAGGTGAAGCAGGTCTGGAGGAAGTGGACCTCTTTTAAAAGCCTGCAAACCACCTGCCCTGGATCAGTGCCATGCATTGTCATGGTGCGGCCGGCCTCCAGCATAATAACAATGAATGTTGCTTGGGCATCATGGCCCTAGAACATTTTGGCTGTTAGGTGTACCAGACCAGTTGTACCATGGCAACTCATAACGCTAAATTAAGTATGGGTTTGTATCTTCACAGGGTGGTACTGTGGATACAAAAGTTAGTAAAACAAATTCCACTTCCTTTAAACTCATTATTCTAATCCAGGGCAAACTGTGTCCCCTGCTCATGGCACCCCCATTGAGAAACCCTGTTCTACAACATATAGGGGGTTATTTACGAAAGGCAAATCCACTTTGCACTACAAGTGCACTTGGAATTGCAGTCACTGTAGATCTTCGGGGGAAGATCTGAAATGAAGGGAAAGCTTGAAAGTCCCCCTCAGATCTACAGGGAGGAGGGAGTAGCAATTGGGAACTCCCAGAAGAGAATATACTATGATGTTCAAGAACTCCCAGAAGAGAATATACTATGATGTTCAAGAAGAGAGGAGGCTATGACTTCAGGAAGAAGACAAATTTTGTTAGCAACTTCAAAAGCACATTACAAGTGAATAAAAAGTTTCTGTGCTTTTAACTGCAATTATTTAAGTTGATGACAGGGTCTCTGTAAGTCGGGACTGGAAAAGTTTCACCCAGGACTAGGAAGTGGCACTATGCAGCCTACCTGAGAAGGCCCCACCTGTTTGTACCCTTTTTCTACAATGTTTTTGCATTGGGGGGCTTTGGTGAATTATCAGGGGTCTCAATTTTGACACGTAGAAAGGGACTTGGGACTGAGATTTCCCCATCACCTTTTCTCTGCAGCCTCAGCTCACTGGACAGTGAATGAATGGGAAATGCTTGGTGCTGGGCAGCTTACTGGTCATTTTACAAACTGACGCATAGTAAATGGTTTACTAAGCTTCAGTTGTGAATTAACACAGTGAGTAGTTCTGATCACTCAACTGTCTTCTTTCAGAAAATGAAGGGTCCAGGTAATGGCAAATTTACCAGCCCCTTCTCCAGTCTTCATCCTAAAATATCCGCCATAGCAGCTGGCAGGAGAGGAGGTAAGCCAATAGTGCTGTGGGGGGAGAAGGGGGACACAGGGAGCACATGGGAGGCCAGGCAACAGAAAGGACAAACTGGAACAGGAGGGGCTGCATTTACTGATATGGACCCTGCATTCCTCCTGCAACCGCTAAATACCAGTAGGAGGGAGAGGAGGAGAAGCGGCATTCAGCATGGAGGGGGGGGGGGAGGGATCGGTACCTGCAAATGCGATTGATGGGAAGGATGCTATCAATGGTTTCAGAAAGTTTAGTTCTGCTTTTACATCTCTCTAGAATTCCAGTGGACAAGATAGGCACTGACATTGGAATTTTAACTGGCATTGGGAGAGGGCACTTTGTGGTGCCAATTTGGACACACATTAGGGCCAGGTACAGTCTTTGGTCTATGTAGGTATGAATTTATTTATTAAAATGAATGCCGGTACTTCACTTTGGTGTTTACACATTTTGTAATATTTGACAGGTTCCCTGAAATTTGACACCTTCTATGAATCTTATCCTTTACCGATTTATCTCCAAAGAATGTCCCCCCCCTGAATAGAACTGTGCCCAGTGTTTGGGCAATTCTTTGCTGTGTAACCTCTCATTGAGATTACACACCACCCCTTTTTAAATTTACTAATGAACAAATGCAATATTTGTATATTTTCATGTTTGACTGCAGTGTATCATTGATACATGAATGTTATGTGGATGTACCGTGTACTAGAGCAGTGGTCATCAACCCTGCCCTACAGGGCCCACTAACAGGCCAGGTTTTATGTATTACCTTGGGGAGATGCAGACTAGAATACTGCAATCACTGAGCAGCAAATGATATCACCTATGATGTATTTCAGTTATCTTGCAAACCTGGCCTGTTAGTGGGCCCTGTAGGGCAGGGTTGATGACCACTGTACTAGAGCACCAAGGATATTTGAATTGCATGTACATTTTTGCAGTACTTTGTGACCCATTGTGATGGTAAATTGTAACAAGAAGCCTTTCAACAAGAGCCATTAAAGGGGTTGTAAACCCTCCTTCCTTTTTGTAATTTTTATAAAGTAAAATAAATGCCTATACTTCCCTAAAATCTTTGCACAGAGCAGCCCCAATCCTTTTCTTCTGGTGCGCCCTCATGGCCTCTTCCTCAGGTTTCCCCACGGAAATCCACTTTCCATGGGGGCACCCATGTGGGCTCGCTCCCGAGTCCCACTGCTGCATGCATTGACACAGACAGCGGGATTCATCCCCGCCCACTGCTCCCCTGTCACTGGATTTGATTGGCAGCAGCGGGAGCCAATGCCTCCTGCTGCAATCAATCTGTCCATTGAGCGGTTGGAGCTGTTGTGCTTGTGAACACCTTTGGATTGGCTTGGGCTCAGATAAGAAAAAAAGGGGGTCTGGGGGAGCTGCAGCACAGGTTTTTCGCCTTAATGCATAGACTGCATTAAAGGAGTTGTAAAGGGAAAACCTTTTTTCACCTTAATGCGATTTATGCATTAAGGTGAAAAAACATCTAATGATGCAGGCCCCCCCAAACCCCAGTTTTACTTAAATTCACCACCCGAAATTCCCGCGCTCGGTCTCGAGATTGGCTAGAGCAGATGGATTGAGAGCAGCGCAGCCATTGGCTGGCGCTGCTGTCAATCACATCCAGTGACGCGGCGCGCTGAGGGGCGGGGCAGAGTGATACAGCGAGCGGCTATGGGCGGGGCAGAGTGCGGGCGTGCTCCTGTGATACAGCGAGTGGCCATAGCCACTCGCTGTATCACAGGAGCGCGCCCGCAAGGACTCATCACCATGTGAGCTCTCTTGCACGAATGTGATGAGTTCTTGCGGGGAGGACCATCAAGGGAAGTCTTGCTTTCTGGGAGCTGCCTCCCCAGAAGTATTAAACATAATTGAAGCTCTCCTTTTTATCTTGCTACACTTGCAAGTCTAAAAATTCAGAGTGCCTATTTGTATATGTTGTTTTGTATCTGCAATCAATTTGAGATTCTCTTCAGACAAGAGTATCTCTCTATTCAGACTAGCTCCTTTCAGGCATCTGCTCTAGCATTGTTTCCAGAGCCCTCAGCACAGCACATTATGAGGCCTGACTCAAATGCCGCGTACACACGATCGGAAATTCTGACAAGACGGAATGTTGGCTCAAACTTGTGTTGCATACACACGGCTACACAAATCTTGACGGAAATTCCGACCGTCAAGAACGTGGTGACATACAAAACGTACCACAAGCCGAGATCAATAAAGTTCAATAAGCAGTTTCGGCTATTCTGCTTGATTCTGAGCATGCGTGTTTTTGCGCGTCGGAATTGCATACAGACGCGTGGATTTTCCTATAGGAACTTTTTCCGTCGGAAAAATGGAGAACCTGCTCTCAATCTTTTGTTGTCGGGAAATTCCGGCAGCAAAAGTCCGATGGAGCATACAAACGGTCGGAAATTCGATCGTGTGTATGTGGCAAAACGGTTATCTTCACACCTCCCCAAACCATTTTATGATTATTGCTAGTCAGGGTTTGGGTGTGTCAGATAAATATTCATGAACCATTGATTACTGGAACCTCGTTCATACAACAGGCTAAAGTAATCAACCCACCAGACTTGGAGGAAAACTTGCAGAACCAAGAAAAGATAAATATTAGCTTAGGCTGGTTACAGCCGAACGGTAAACCTGGACATACATGCTTCAAATGTCTCTCATTCACCCCCATAGATTCTTCTATCCATTTCTCTAAGCAGCATGGATAGAGGAATATCAGCCGCTGACTTGGTAGCCATTGCATTAATAATGCTGTAATCTATGTTTAGGCCAAACTGCTCCAGATAAACAAGCAAGCTTTTTGCTCCACTAAGCATAAGTAGTTATTTAAATGAGTGTCAATCATGACAAAAACTTTGATTTCTGTATGTTTTGTGGCCAACACAGTGAAATGATTGTTTACGTCTTGCAGTATAACTTTATGCAGCTTTATGTAAAAATGAAAACACAAATGGCATGCACATCAAAGGAGGAGATCTTATGCAAATAAAGAATTCAGCACATGTTGTCTCCAGCTGTTTTACTGCATAGGTATTCCAGTAATCTACCCCCTTTTTAGTTATTGATCTTTCATCTAAAGTAGAAATTACTGTTTTTGAAATACTATGCATTTGTGCTTTCCAACAATGCCATTCCCAATGTGTGCAGTACTCCACACTTACAGTATTCCCATGATCGGCTATATCATTGTGACAACTAGATGTTTGACAGTTCATAACTGTAGCCACTTGTGATCTGAGTAAATTGTGTTTTTATTGAAAAATCCTGTTGCAGGACTACAAACCTAGTCAGCTTTGGTGACATTCTCGCATCTATGTAGAATGAGCAGACTGTCCAGCAGAGAGCAGTAGGAAATTATGATTTTCACAGGTTAAGCAACCTCATTTTAAAATGAGGTTATTCTAAAGCATATGTAGCGTTATAGACTGTCAGCAGCAGAAAGCACCATACCTTTTCAGTGTTTATAGACATTGCTGTGGTCATCTGGTCTGGTCACCCGTGTAATCAATGACCACGTATTTGTTTTGTCCAACAAAGTGAATTTTGGGACATATAGTTGTCCTTCACTTTTGGTATGCATATCGCGGATCTGATGGACAGATTACTGGATTGGACTAGGGAAGACCCAGCTGTCATGGTGCACATTGGAACCAATGACAGTCAGAGGCAGATGGGGGGTGTCCTAAATTGAGGAAATTGAGAAAAAGGACCTCCAAGGTAGTATTCTCAGGAATACGATCGGTACATCGAGCCACACCAGAAAGGCAGAGGGAGATTAGTCAAGTAAACAAGTGGCTGAGGAGCTGGTGTAGTAAGGAGGGGTTTGGGTTCCTGGAGGACTGGGCTGATTCCTCAGTCGATAACCAGTGCTATAGAAGGGACGAACTGCACCTGAATGAGGGAAAAAAGATGGCCAAAAAAGTTAGAATTTTTTTAAAACTAGCCGACGGGGGGAGGGTCCAGAGGGAGATATAGTCAGCACTGAATATATTACAGAGGGTAGTATTGGGGGCATTAGTGGTAGGGTAACCAAAGCACATAAACCCCAGGTAAGTATAGTAGCAAGTCCTAGTTGCAAACTCGGAACACCCAATAAGAGGATAGTATGCGACCGGTCTAAACTACGTGGCATGTTCACCAATGCCAGGAGCCTGGCAGACAAGATGGGTGAACTAGAGATACTGTTGTACGAGGAGGCTTTTGCTTTTATTGGGAATTTCAGAGACCTGGTTCAACAGTTCTCATGATTGGCTGGCAACCATTCAAGGGTATACCTTTTATCGCAAGGATATAGAGGGTAAAAAGGGGGGAGGGGTATGGATATCAAGAATAATGTACAAGTGAATGAGAGATGACATCACTAAGGGAGCAAGGGAGGAGGTAGAATCCTTATGGGTAGAGCTCCAAAGGGATGAAGCTAAGGGGAAAATAATAATGGGAGTATGCTATAGGGCCCCCTAACCTGAGGGAGGTTATGTAAAAATGTATATAAAAGCAAAGAAGGCCTTAAACAAATACAAGGTTGAGGGATCCTCATCAACATTTAGACTTTTTATAAAGTATAAAACGAGAAATGTAAGGGCGGCTAAGATAGAACATGAAAGACACATAGCGGAGGAGAGCAAAAAAACTAAATCCTAAGAAATTCTTTAAGTATGTAAACAGTAAAAATGGAGGACAGACCATATTGGCTGCATAAATAATATAGAAGGACATCTAATTACAAAGGATGGGGAGATGGCAAGGGTATTGAATTTATTCTTCTCCTCAGTCTTCACTAGGGAATTGGTAACCAAAACTGCAGTGTTTATCCATCACAGGAAGCGTTTAACAAGGGTCAGAATTTAAAATTAGACTTGGGAAACATTAAAAAATCACCAGGACCAGATGGCTTGTAATTGCAATTGCCAGACCATTGTTCCTAATTTTATGGAATGGTACCAGCTGATTGGAGAAAAGACAATGTAGCACCAATATTTTAAAAGGGTTCAAAATGCATCCCTGGGAATTAGACCAGTTAGCCCAACTTTAATACTATGTAAGCTCTTGGAGGTAGATAAGGGACTATATACAAGATTTTAGTAATGAGAACAGTGAATTGAAAAGGCTTGGTCTTCAAGTGGTTAGAGTGGGTGTGTGGCATAAGCCCTTAATGTTGGGCATAAAAGGCATAAACACCCACAAAATAACCCCTTTCAAGCTATTTGCTGAGAGGCATGTTGAGTCCATGGAATATTTTATGTCTTGCCAGGAATGTTGGGAAAATTTACAAAAAATTTTGTTTTTTGGGTTTCGGGTTTTTGTGTAAAAAAAATAAGTTGTCAATGAAATTATATATTGCGCACACATGCCATTGCTATATGTGGAATTGCAACCCAAAATACAATCTGCTACTTTTCCTGAGTATGGGGATACCACGTGTGAAACTTTTTGGGAGCCTAGCCATGTATTGGTGCCGAAAACCAATTATCGGCTTCTGGCTTTCTAAGGGTGTAAATTTATCATTTCACTTCCTCACTACTTATTGCAGTTACGGAGGCCATGAAATGCCAAGATGGCACAACTCCCACAAATGACCCCTTTTCAGAAAGTAGACACCCCAAGGTATTTGCTGAGATGCATGTTGTGTCCATGAAATATTTTATCTTTTGCCAAAAGTTTCAGAAAAATTACAGTCTAGCCGTGTACAGGACCCTGAAAATGAATCGCCCTCCTCAGGCTTTCTAAGGGTATAAAGTGCTGATTTCACTTCCTCGCTACCTATCAGTTTTGGAGGCCATGAAATGCCAAGATGGCACCCGCCCCCCAAAATTCCCCTTTTTAGAAAGACACCCCAAGCTTTTTGCTGAGGCATGTTGAGTATTTTACAGATCTTGCTTTTTGTCACGCAGTTTTGAAAATTGAAAAAATAAAAAATACATTTTTCATTTTCTGAAACCAATGAAAGCTGAAAAATACTCACCATGCCTCTTGGCAAATACATTGGGGTGTCTACTTTCCGAAAAGGGGTCATTTGGTAGGGTTTTGTGCTATCTTGACATTTCAGGGCCTCCAAACTGGTCCGTAGTGAGGAAGTGAAATGAGCAAATTACATCCTTGGAAAGCCTGAAGACGGTGATTGGTTTTCGAGTACTTTGCATGGCTAGACTGCCAAAAAGTCTCACACGTGGTATCCCCATACTCAGGAGAAGCAGCAGAATGTATTTTGGTGTGCAATTTTACAAATGCCTATGGCATGTGTGAGCAATATATCATTTTAATTGACAACTTGGTGTAAAAAAAAAAGTTGGTAATTTTTCCAAAACGTGTGGCAAAAACATAAAATATTCAGTGGACTCGACCTGCCTCTCAGCAAATACCTTGGGGTTTCTACTTTCCAAAAAGGTGTAATGTATGGGGGGGGGTTGTGCTATCTTGACAATTTTAGGGCCTCTGAAACTAGTAGGTAGTGAGGAAGTGAACAATTTCTTTTTTTGAAATCCTGAAGGCGGTGATTGGTTTTTGGCACCTGTTCATGGCTAAGCTCCCAAAAAGTCCCAAGAACCGGCAGAATGTATATTTGGGTGTAATTACAAAAATACCCATGACATGTGTGTATAATTTCAGTGACAACTTTGTGCGCAAATAAATGAAATATTCAATGAGCTCAACATGCCTCAGCAAATTCCTTGGGGGTGTCTACATTCCAAAAAGGGGTCATTTGGAGGACCCTGCCATTTTAGCACCGCCAAGAAATTAGATAATCAGTCAGAAAGTAAAAGCTGAGTAAATGGCCGTAAATATACCATAGTTTTGTAGACCTTTGCGCAAACCAATAAATATACGCTTTTTATTAAAAAAAAATATGTTTTTTTTTATACTAAAGATGTGTGGCTGAAAATTTGGCCTAAATGTATGACTAAAATTGAGTTTATTGGATAGTTTTTTAGAACATTTAGAAATTTGCAGGTTTCTTTGTTTGTTTATATTGCAAAAAAAATAATTAAAAATCCCAGTGGTGATCAAATGCCACCAAAAGAAAGCTCTATTTTGTGAGTACAGCGGTGCATGACTGTGCAATTACCAGTTAAAGCAGCGCAGTGCCAAATTGCAAAAAGTGCTCTGTTCAGGAAGGAGGTAAAACCTTCCAGGGCTGAAGTGGTTAGAGTATACAGTATCTAAAGTCAAAGAGTTTTTTTGGATAGAGTAGGCATAGTTTATGCTCTTCCCTTCTGTATCTGTAAAATATTTGATTCCCACTTCAGTCCTGGAGACGATGGCCATCGGTGCACAGAGGGTGGGTCGCCCTAGTGGGGATTTGTACAGCAATAAAAACCTCCCGGGATAGATGCATTTGCCATTCCATTTAAAAAAAATAAAAATGTTTTGGCCTTTTTAGATGTACTTTTTTAATGGGGTTGTAAATACTCTTGTTTTTTCACCTTAATGCTTCCTATGCATTAAAGGGGTTGTATGGGTTCGTTGTCATTTAAAAAAGTTATACTTGCCTCCACTGTGCAGTTCGTTTTGCACAGAGTGGCCTCGATCCTCCTGTTCTGGGGTCCCACGGTGGCTGTCTCGGCTCCTCCCCACTAAAGCTAACCCCCTCTGGGAAGCTCTTTCCCGAGTGGGTTAGTTGGCGGGCGTGCTCCCGTGTCATACACTTGGTGTCTGTAGACGCAGAGTGTATGACTCGGTCTCGCCCCCCCCTGGCGGCCGCATCATTGGATGGGATTGACAATCAACAGCCATACTCCGTGGAGAAGAGGATGCCGGGGGACGTGCACAGCAGGTGAATGGACAGTGAGGTGTTTTTTCACCTTAATGCATAGGATGCATTAAGGTGAAAAAACACAAACCTTTACAACCCCTTTTAAGGTGAAAAAACACCTTGCAGTGACTAGCCCCCCGTTTTACTTGCCTATGCCCTGAATTTCCATTGGTGTGTCCACGCCATACCTCTCAACAGATTCCCAGCTCTTGATTTTTTGGATAGATTTATGGCAGCTCAGCCACTGCTGTCAATCAAATCCAATGATAAGTGAAATTAGTGCAGCGCAAAACTTAGAAAAATATATGATGCTGGTATATGGCCAGCAAACTTATATATAATAAAACAGTCCAAATAAGTAAAAAACTCAGAATAACGATCCAAAGTCCATAAGTGTCGAATAAATAAAATAGATGAAGTAGATATCCACCACGTGATAAACCACTACACTTAAAGTGATCCCTCCACCGTTAGAGATGGCTACTCTCACCTTCATGCGTGGACCACTGAATTAACAAATGGTCAATTAGGCAGGTCTCACAGTAAACAGGAACCAGGCTGATGTATTAGATCCTCATTAGGCAACCATACCGCATAGGACAGGTACATGGAAAAAGATATCAGACTAAGTGCTCTCTGTTGCAATAGGTAGATTTATTCACAAAAGAATATAGAAGTCAGGCTACTCACATTTGGCCAGACTAAAAACGGCATGAAGTACAATCATGAATAGATGAAGACGGCAGATGAGCGACGTGGTGTGCAGGCTCCTAATCCCCCGGACGCGTTGCGTTATATCAACTTCCTCAGCAGGGCCCCGCTGAGGAAGTTGATATAACGTAACGTGAGTAGCCTGACTTCTATATTCTTTTGTGAATAAATCTACCTATTGCAACAGAGAGCACTTAGTCTGTGATATCTTTTTCCATGTACCTGTCCTATGCGGTATGGTTGCCTAATGAGGATCTAATACATCAGCCTGGTTCCTGTTTACTGTGAGACCTGCCTAATTGACCATTTGTTAATTCAGTGGTCCACGCATGAAGGTGAGAGTAGCCATCTCTAACGGTGGAGGGATCACTTTAAGTGTGGTGGTTTATCACGTGGTATATATCTACTTCATCTATTTTATTTATTCGACACTTATGGACTTTGGGTTGTTATTCTGAGTTTTTTACTTATTTGCACTGTTTTATTATATATAAGTTTGCTGGCCATATACCAGCATCATATATTTTTCTAAGTTTTGCACTGCACTAATTTCACTTATTATTGTATCTCCCTGGATTTTTGCGATTATTCCGTAGTGTTCAGCTGGCATTGCTGGTGATCCGAACCCAGTGGGTCTTTCACTTAATTTATTATTTAATTTAATTTTTGATCTATATATTTGCGCTGAATGCACCTTTTGTTTTATAAATTAAATCCAATGACACGGGCGGGGCCGGGTCTGGTATTCGTGTCTGTGGATGCAAATACTGGACTCGGAAGCATGCACGAATGGTGACCCCCCTCAGGAGAGCGCTTCTCCAAAAGAGTGAATTAATGCAGGGAGGAGCCTCAAGAGCCTCCGTGGGACCCCAGAAATAGAAGATCGGGTCCACTCTGTGCAAAACGAACTGCACAGTGGAGGCAAGTATGATATCTATGTTAAAAAATAAATCAAAAATTGATCCTTTACAACCACTTTAAGTTTTTGTTTCTGTTCTTTTAAGCTGTTATTAAATACAATGAAAGGTACTAAAAGTAAAGTTATTGGTTGTGCTGTCTTTATGTGGGTGTTTTAAATAATCCTGTGGCTAGACAAATTCTGTTTTTTATATGAAATCATGCCACTTTTCTGAATGCCAAACCAAGATTACTCATCTAAAAGTATTTTTCACAACACTGAGTCAATCCATTTTATTTTTCCTTTTTGCTCTTTGTCAAGTAATGTGAACAAATACTACCATTAATGGGCCTTTACACTAATGGCACTGCTGTAGACTGGAGGCAAAGCTAATTTCTTAAATTTCAGCCTTTGATATGTCTCGTGGATCTAGCAGATATTGGGCTTTTAAGAGAAAAGTATACCGTAACTAGTTCAATTGACATGTAAGTGAAGCAGGCAGACCTGTCCTTCTGTGTCCGAGATTTATATTCTCTAACAAGTCCCATTGCCTTGTACACCCTGTTCCAAATTTATTATGTTAATGATATTTTTCTCATTTACCTAAATAATTGATGTAAACAGTCAGCATAATTCTCATGTTATCAACTATTAAGAGTGCATTTGAAATTTTATTGAACAAACCTCCTAATCATTTTTTTTTTTTACAATGCACTGATCCAAATTATTATGCACAGTAAGTTTCAAAACACATTAGAGGTTGTAAAGAAATTAAAATTGTCAATTTTTGTGTTTTGCAGCATATTTACTGAAATCAAAAGCTATTTCACTCAACTCTGAACAACATTTTAACTTTTTAAACATTTTAACAGGTTACGTTACATTTTAACATCAGACCCCTTAATTGATAGCAGCTTCACCAGTCTTGGATCCATTGAACTTGTGAGTTTTTTGGACAGTTTCTGCTTGAATTTGTTTGCAAGTAGGGATGAGCCGAACACCCCCCGTTCGGTTCGCACCAGAACCTGCGAACAGACCAAAAGTGTGTGTGAACTTTAGAACCCCGTTAAAGTCTATGGGACTCGAACGTTTGAAATCTAAAGTAATAATTTTAAAAAGGGGTAATATGAAAGTTATTGTCCTAAAAAGTGTTTTGGGGACCTGGGACCTGCCCCAGGGGACATGTATCAATGCAAAAAAAAGTTTTAAAAACTGCCGTTTTTTCAGGAGCAGTGAATTTAATAATCCTTAAAGTGAAACAATAAAAGTGAAATATTCCTTTAAATTTCGTACCTGTGGGGGGGGGGGTGTATAGTATGCCTGTGAAGTAGCGCTTGTTTCCCATGCTTAGAACTGTCCCTGCAAGTGTCATTTCTGAAGGGGGGGAAAAAAAAGTCATTTTAAAATCACTCGCAGCTATAATGAATTGTGGGCTCCCGGAAAGTCAGAGAAAAGTCATTCATCAAAATAAAAAACATGGGGGTCCCCCCAAATTCAATTACCAGGCCCTTCAGGTCTGGTATGGATATTAAGGGGAACCCCACCGTCAAATAAAAAAAATGGGGTCCCCCCCAAATATCCATTCAAAACCCTTCAGGTCTGGTGTGGATTTTAAGGGGAACTCCACGCCATTTTTTTCAATTTGGGGTGGAGTTCCCCCAAAAATCCACACCAGACCCCTTATCAGAGCACGCAACCTGACAGGCCACAGGAAAAGAGGGTTGGATTAAAGGGTGCCCCCCCCTCCTGAACCGTACCAGGCCACATGCGCTGAACATTGGGAGGATGCTTTTGGGGGTCTGTGACTGCTCAAAGCACCATGTCCCCATGTAGATGGGGACAAGGGCCTCATCCCCACAACCCTTGCCCGGTGGTTGTGGGGGGGTCTGCGGGGGGCTTATCAGAATCTGGAAGACCCCTTTAACAAAGGGGACCCCCAGATGCTGGCCCCCCTGATGCTGGCCCCCCTATGTGAATTGGTAATGGGGTACATTGTAGGAAGTGTGAAGAATTGTAACACACACACCGTGGAGAAAGTTCTTTTATTAAAAAAAAAAAAAAAAAAAAAAATTAAATCCAGCGATCCAGTGACAGCCCTTATATAGGTGAGGGCGGGGCCACCCGTCGCGTGACCCCGCCCCCTCTGACGCACCTGTCACATCACTGGGGAAGCCTGGGTTCTCCCTTGCGTCAGAGGGGGACGGGGTCACGTGATAGGTGGCCCCGTCCTTACTACATAAGAGCTGTCACAGGCTGAAGCCGCATCATTCACCGAGCTGTCTCCGGTGGAGACAGGCGGCGATGTGTGCGCTGGATCCCGGACCTGGATGAAGAGATCTTCTCATCGTTGGACCCCGGCGGAGAGAAGATCACCCGTCGCAGGATACCGACAGCGTTGGAGTGCAGACCGAGAGTGGATTACCATCACTGGATTTTCTTTTCTTTTTGTAAATAAAGGACATTCTCCCCCCTGGCAGCGGATGGGAAGAGGGATAAAAACTGATTCAATCATATAAGTGGCACAAAACTTCATCGGCACAGACCAAAAGACGACATGAAGAGCAAATCCTATTTATGAGGTATTCAATAATAATAATAATAATTATAATAATAATAACATAGTCTCGTATTCGCTTGCGAGAGTGCATATTCATACAGAAAAATCTTTGTGTTGCATTACAACAATTATACAGTATATCAACATAATATACAAAAATAGAAAAACAAAAAAACCCTTTCTATGTGTCTCCTAAGCTTATAATCCATTCTAAAAAGGATTCCCCCTTTTTGATTCTGCCAATGGGATACAAAACAAGGAGAAATATGTTGCGTTGTGAAAAGTTGCAACATCAGAATGGCTAACACCACCGAGGGTCAGCCAAAAAGATTTTCATCTAGTGGAGGGTAAATGAACAGACCAGAGGGTACATCCAGGAAAAAATCATAGTCCCTAAGTCCACCAGAGAGGGATCAAGGGAAAAGAGGGACTACCAGTTAGTCCGTCTTTCCAGAGCTACAACCCTCCAAAAGGGGTCTATTGCTCTCACTCTCATTGAGGCCAGAGTGTTGTGTTGCCCTCTGGTTCCTGATCCAGCACATTTCGCGCTGAAGCAGGACCTTGTTCCAATCGCCCCCTCTCGGTGGGATGTGGACACGATCCAATACAGTAAATGAACTACCGGCATGTGGCTATATGTCTACCAAGAGGGAGATATAGATTGCAAATGCGCATAGAGTGCATATGCTTGTCAACCCGTTTGTGGAGTTCCTGTTTGGTTTTTCCCTACATAAAATGAACCACACTGACACTGCATGAGGTATACCACTCCCTGAGTCTTGCAGTTGGCAAAGTGTCTCGGGGAGAAAGTATCCCCATTAGGCAGTGTCAGTGTGGTTTTCCCACCTATCACGGAGCATTGAGCACATGACCCACATGGGTAGGTACCATATTTTGTACAGGGATCTTTCATACAGTTACCCTTATATTCACTTTGAACTAACATGGTGCCAATGGAATTCGCTCTTTTAAAGGTGATCTGGGGTTTATCTGTGATCAAGGTTTTGAGGATGGGATCACTCATTAAAATGGACCAAAATTTTGAAATGCCCTTTCTTATTTTGAGATGTTCATTAGAATAGCCTATAATGATCCTGGTGTTTTTGTCCCTCACTTTTCTTCTTATTTTGGGCTTAAAGATCAAGGTTCGCCTGTTGGTGATCCTTACTAGGGATGAGCTTCGTATTTGAGTCAAACTTATGTTCGACCCTAACATCGTATGTTCAATCGTTCGTCAAAATACGAACAAACCGGGTCGTTTGCGCCAAATTCGAGTTACCTTTCACAGACCATAATTCACGGCGGCATCGCTGGCTGATGATTGGCCAAGCATGCACTATGACCCGCATGCTTGGCCAATCACAGCGCGCCAAAAAACGGAGAGCCATAATTGGCCAAAGCCCGGCCTAATCCTTACCCTATTGAAGGCTTTTTTGTGGCTAGTTTTTGTATATCCTCTTGCAAGGAGGCGTATTAATGAGTCGCTTTCTTTTTGAAAATCCGCATCAGTTGAACAGTTTCTTCTTAAACGAAGAAATTTGACTATATGGAATAGACTTTTTTTAGAGCTTCAGGATAGAAGCTTTCTGCATAAAGAAGAGTGTTACCAGCCGTCTCTTTCCTAAATAAAGAGGTGTTGATTTTGCCATCAGAATCTTTTATGATGCGGATATCCAAAAAGCTGACCTCTCTATCATTAAATGACATGGTGAAAAATAAATTGAAGCCATTAATGTTCATTAGCCTTAGCATCTCAATTACTGTAGTTTGCTTTCTAGGCCATCCCATACGATGAAGATATCATCTATATAACGCTGCCACACAAGAATGTCCCCATAGCCACACCCTGTACCTGGAGGTAGTGGGAGCCCTGGAAGAGAAAAGTGTTATGCTGAAGGATAAAACAGTATTCCACATATTCTGGGATTGGAGGCCATTGATCGTGTACTTAAACGGAGACCTACTACTGACTGGAAGTTCAATGGATTTATTTTGACTATGCTGGATTTTATCCTTCAGCATAACACTTTTCTCTTTCAGGGCTCCCACTACCTCCAGGTACAGGGTGTGGCTATGGGGACATGCTGTGCACCCTCATATGCTAACCTGAACCTGGGGAGTGGGAGCAGGATTTTTTTGTTGGGGGAGAATGCGTCTATGTGCGCTGCCAACATTCTTGTGTGGCAGCGTTGTATAGACAATATCTTCATCGTATGGGATGGCCTAGAAAGCGATCTAATTGAGATGCTTTGGCTAATGAACATTAATTGCTTCAATTTATTTTTCACCATGTCATTTAATGATGGAGAGGTCAGCTTTTTGGATATCCGTATCATAAAAGATTCTGATGGCCAAATCTTTATTTAGGAAAGAGCTAATCCTGAAGCTCTAATAACGTATATTCCATATAGTCAATTTCTTTGTTTAAGAAGAAATTGTTCAACTAATGCGGATTTCCAAAAAGAAAGCGACTCGTTAACAATACGCCTCCTTCCAAGAGGATATACAAAAACTAGAGTCAAAAAAGCCTTCAATAGGGTAAGGATCACCAACAGGCGAACCTTTATCTTTAAGCCCAAAATAAATAAGAAAAGTGAGGGACAAAACACCAGGATGATTATAGGCTATTCTAATGAACATTTCAAAATAAGAAAGGGCATTTCAAAATTTCGGTCCATTCTAACGGATGATCCCATCCTCAAAAACTTGATCACAGATAAACCCCAGATCACCTTTAAAAGAGCGGGTTCCATTGGCACCATGTTAGTTCAAAGTGAATATAAGGGTAACTGTAGGAAAGATCCCTGTACAACATATGGTACCTACCCATGTGGGTCATGTGCTCAATGCTCCGTGATAGGTAGGAGAACCACACTGACACTGCATAATGGGGATACTTTCTCCCTGAGACACTTTGCTAACTGCAAGACTCGGAGTGGTATACCTCATGCAGTGTCAGTGTGGTTAATTTTATGTAGGGAAAACCAAACAGGAACTCCACAAGCGGGTTGACAAGCATATGCACTCTATGTGCATTTGCAATCTATATCTCCCTCTTGGTAGACATATAGCCAGATGCCGTGGTTACCACATGACGGTAGTTAATTTTACTGTATTGGATCATGTCCACATCCCACTGAGAGGGGGTGATTGGAACAAGGTCCTGCTTCAGCGCAAAATGCGCTGGATCAGGAACCTGAGGGCCTGAACACCCCCTGGCCTCAATGAGAGTGAGAGCTATAGGCCCTTTTTGGAGGGTTTTGGCTCTAGAAAGACTGACTAACTGGTAGTCCCTCTTTTCCCTTGATCCCTCTCTGGTGGACTTTGGGACTATGCTTTTTTTCCTGGATGTACCCTCTGGTCTGTTCATTTACCTTCCACTAGATCAGGGGTGCCCAAACTTTTTCAAAGAGGGCCAGATTTCATGAAGTGAACATGCGTAAGGGCCGACTATTTTGCCTGACATTCTTTGAACCATTAAAATTTGGTGTAATGCTGCGTACACACGATCATTTTTCGGCATGAAAAAACTTTGTTTTTAAAAAATGTGGGCTTCAAATTATCTAAGTATATTCAGGCGCTTCAAAACAAAATAGCAAGTCAGTCAGTGGTGGAGTAGGACGCTCCGGACCTTCCGCTTCGAGTCTGCTCTCACCAGGGACCAGACAGTCAGCTAGACGGCAGACAGGCAGGCAGGCTCCTACAATCCTTGCTGCACGAGTCAACTGCAGCTCATAGGACCGGCTCCTTCCTTCCCTTGGACCCCCTCGTGGGCCCCCTCTCCTCAGGTAAGACCCTGTCTTTCAGGGCCATTTCCACCCCCAGGAATCGCTGATGACCGTCCTTCTCAGGACAGCCACTCCAGCGACCCGAATTGCGGCTCTCTACCTTTCTTTAAAGCCGCATCTCACCCCACACTGTCACCCACTATCATCCCGGCCCCCCGTCGCTCATAGTAGCGTTTTTTTCCCGGCGGTTTGCAGCTCTTCCCCGCGCCAGACCAGGCCTTATTCGCGGCCGCCGCAATCAGGAAAGTCCGTGGCTTCAGCCGCTGCCTATCGGCGCGCCGCATATAGGCCCAGAATCAACCCGGAAATCTACGGAACTGTTTAGAAACATCCCCCCCCCTATGCCTGGAGGATCCCTTCCTCCTCAGGATTAACAGTCCTAGCTTTAACCCACCAAGCTAACAGCCCCCAAACCTGAGGCCTGTGTCTCGGTCGGCGGCCATCTTGGTACTCCCCAGCAACAGTGACACCTCTCATCCCCCTTCCTCCCTCAATCCAACAGTACTTGATCCAGGGTTTTGTCCGATCGCCTCTCAGGGATCAGGAAGGAATTTTTTTCCCTGCGGCAGCACATTGGCTTAGCACTGCCAGGTTTTTTTTTGCCTTCCTCTGGACCAAGGCCAAGCGAGAGGATTCAGCGAATCTTCCCTCTATCGCAAGTTAATCATCACCCCCCCCCCCCCGGGTGACTGGCGACAATGGCTAATCTGCGATACTCTGCAGAGACTATTCGGGGTCTGAGACAATTCGCAACAGTATTACCAGCCGTCACCAAAAAGGCTTTAAAAATAGAGCAACTTTTGAGATTCGATCGACCATCAAAAATTTCAACCATTTAACCCAGCTCAAGCACATATCATGTGCTTTGATCAACACAAGATCTGCAGTAAAACACCGATTAGAAATCCATGATTTCTTACTACACAACGATCTAGACTGCCTCTTTATTATAGAAAGCTGGCTTTCAGACGACTGCAACACCATTCTCGAATTGGTGCCAGAAAACTATCGCATTATAACGGAAAACAGAATAGGGCAAAGAGGAGGAGGCCTGGCGGTGATCCACAAGATTCATATTGCAATCACTAAGCCAGCCCTTCAAAATCCCCTTCCATTTATGGAAACCCTTACTCTTCAACTTCAAACTAACCCCCAGGAGACTGTTCACATTCTCCTCTGCTATAGGCCACCCGGGCCTAAATCGCAGCTTCTACCATCATTAACGGAGTTTATATCCACTTATACCCTTAACAGCAAACACCTTTTGCTGCTCGGGGACTTCAATCTGTGGGCCAACTCCTCACAGGATCCCATTGCGGACACCTGTATTGATCACCTGGAAGGATTAGGGCTACAGCAACTTGTATGCGGGCCAACACATGCTTCAGGTCACACACTCGACCTAATTTTCAGGCAAAATCTGAAAATAAGCATTTTGGAAAATGAACCATTGCCATGAACAGACCACCATGCAATTAATTTCATAATTTCCAAAATTCCACCATTGATAAAAGCACCCAAGCCGGTGACAATACACTGGGCTAGATCTCAGAAGAAGCTTCATTCGGAACTCTTCAAATCTACCTTGGGAAACAGAGTCAGAACAATCCATCCACATCAAACAGCCTCAGATACACTGGATGCCATAAATGCAGCCCTGCTACAGTCAGCCGACTTAGTAGCACCGAAACGCAAAGCCCGCATCCGGAAAAAAAAGTCCGGCTGGTTCAACAACCAGCTGTCGCTACTGAAGCAAGAGCGCAGAAGGGCGGAAGCCGCCTGGAAAAGAAGCTCTTCAGAGGATAACCTCATCATCTACAAGGCAATAACACGATATCATAAAGAAATCTTCAAAGCCAAGAAACATCATTTTTCTATGGCGATTAACAGCGCCCTAAACCACCCCCGCGAACTCTTCAAGATGGTCACCCAGACCATGAATCCAGGATGTCTTGAAGTCCCCAATTCAGACACCCAAGAGTTCTGTAATGAACTATCGGATTTCTTCATCAACAAAATTGAAAGAATCCGGGAAAGCATTCTGCAAAACAATACCCCCCTCAACCCCCCCTTCAATCAACCTCAAAACACCCACAGAAACTTTCTACAATCAACAAAGTTCACTCTGGAACCGATCTCCATCGATACCACAAAAAAAATCATTGGTGCTTTGCGGAACAGCACAGCACCCAATGATATCATCCCCACCAAACTGCTGAAGGAATGTGCCGACATCCTGGCACCATCCATCACACAGCTTATAAACCAGTCATTTAAGGAAGGCATAGTGCCCTCCCTGCTGAAAGAGGGCACAATCCAGCCCATCTTGAAAAAACCCAACCTGGATTCCAAGGACCCAACTCATCGCCGTCCCATAACAGGCCTAAACGTTCTCTCCAAGATAATGGAGAAAATAGTGGTACAACAGCTGCAACAGCATCTAGATACCCACAATCTACTCGATCGATTTCAATCAGGTTTCCGTCCCGGACACGGGACAGAAACGGCCTTACTCAAAATATGGGACGATGCCCTCGAGGCCGCAGACTAAGGAGAATCCTGTCTCCTGGTTCTGCTGGACCTAAGCGCAGCCTTTGACACAGTAGACCACAAAATGTTACTGATGCGACTGGCCGAGGTAGCCAGAGTCGCAGAAGGTGATTTACTATGGTTTTCCTCCTTTCTTGAAAACCGATCACAAACAGTGAAACTGGGATCTTTCACGTCGGAAAAGCGCACGGTCCCCCAAGATCCCCCCTGTCACCGGTGCTGTTCAACATCTATCTTTGCCCTCTCTTTGATATTATCAGTAGCCAAGAACTACTCTATCACTCTTATGCAGACGATACGCAACTGTATTTTCGCATCTGCAACAAAAAGGATCATCCTCTCAGTTTAGAGAAATGTCTCTCTTCGATAGAAAACTGGATGACTAAGAGTTATCTTAAACTCAACAGTTCCAAAACAGAACTTCTTATGTTTCACGCCAGCCGAAAGAGTCAACTGGCAACAACCTGGACACCACCGCCCATTCTGGGCCAAATCATCACCCCCTAGCTCCAAAGTCAAAAGTCTAGGAGTCATTTTCGACGCCTTCATGACAATGGACGCACAAATAGGGTCAGTAGTCAGCGGATCGCACCATCTGTTGTGCCTACTACGCAGACTTATTCCATTTATCCCCAAAGAAGACGTAGCAGTCGTGGTGGGAACAATCGTAAATTCCAGACTGGACTATGCAAATGCCCTTTACCTCGGACTCCCAAAGTACCAAATCTCTCGTCTGCAAGTCGTACAGAATACGGCCGCCAGACTGGTGACTGGGAAAAAAAACATGAGAATCAATCTCACCTTCGCTGAGAACCCTTCACTGGTTGCCAGTAAAAGACAGAATTGCATTTAAAGCACTCTGCCTGACACATAAGTGCATCCATGGGAAGGCTCCGCAATATCTTTGCGACAAGATAGAACCTCACAATTCCAATCGCGTTCTGCGATCCACCGACCAAAATCTGGTCAAGGTACCAAAAACCAAATACAAGTCCAAAGGAGAAAGAAGGTTTGCTTTTCAAGGTCCTAGACTATGGAACGCTTTACCAACCAGCATTCGGTTGGAGGAAAACCACCTGTCTTTCAGAAGACAGATTAAGACTCTGCTCTTTTGATGTCATTGAGACACGAACAACTAGCGCCCAGAGGCGATTCAGTTCGCATGTGCCGCGCTATATACGTTTTTCATTCATTCATTCACATAATATTTTTCAGGTTCTGAAAAACGACAACAAATTCGAACATGCTGCATTTTGTAACAACGTTTTAAACTATGTCGTTTTTCAGGTTGTAAAAAATGATCGTGTGGGCTAAAACGACGTTAAAAACCTGCGCATGCTCAGAAGCAAGTTATGAGATGGGAGCGATCGTTCTGGTAAAACTACCATTCATAGTGGAGTAAGCACATTCATCACGCTGTAACAGTAAAAGACGATTTGCGCTTTTCTGTCTAACACAGAATCAGCTAAAGCAGCCCCAAGGGTAGCGTCGTCCGCATGGAACTTCCCCTATAGAGTGCTGTCGTACGTGTTGTATGTCACCGCGCTTTGCTAGAGCATTTTTTTTTTTAAACAATGGTGTGTGGGCAACGTCGTTTTTAATGATGAATTTGGAAAAACTTTTTTTTTTACATGCCGAAAAATGACCGTGTGTACGCGGCATTAGTGTCTTTGTCCGAGCACTAATACACCACCCAACAAGAATTCTCTTGCCTATGTGGCTGTGTGTGGTGAAGAGATGAGCTTGGGTGTGTTATTTGAATATACCGTATTTATCGGCGTATAACATGCACCTTCACTTTAGGAAGGAAGTTTCAGGGGAAAAAAATGTAAATAAAGAACTGTGAAGCAAAATAAGGGTCATTGCCCATGAATGCAGCCTAATCAGTGCCCATCTGCAGCCTCGCCATTGCCATGAATGCAGCCTTTCCATTGCCATGAATGCAGCCTCATCGATGCCCATCTGCAGCCTTGGAGGGCTGGACGAGCTCCAACAGTTTACATAAAGAAGAATCTCCTGTTTACACAGCCTCTTTAATACAATGTACCGCCTCCTTTGATAGACCAGTCGTCCAATGGCAGCCCGGGAGACGGGACTTCATATTACAGATGCCACTGAGTAAACAGGAGATTCTCCTGTATGTAATTTGACAGCACTTGTTCCCCCCTCCCTGTCCCGTCCGAGGCAGCGCCGATAAATATAGTATATGTCCAAATTACCAGGGGGTGCCACATTTAACTGGAACAGGGGCCACAACTGGCCCCCGGGCCGGACTTTGGACATGTCTGCACTAGATGAACATCTTTTTGGCTGACCCTCGGTGGTGTTAGCCATTCTTATGTTGCATCTTTTCACAACGTAACATCTTTCTCCTTGTTTTGTATCCCATTGGCGGAATCAAATAGGGGGAATCCTTTTTTAGAATTGTTTTTATAAGCTTAGGAGACACATAGATAGGGTTTTTTTTGTTTTGTTTTTCTATTTTTGTTGATATACTGTGTAATTGTTGTAATGCAACACAACGATTTTTCTGTATGAATATGCACTCTCGCAAGCGAATACTACGAAACTGTATGTTATTATTGTTATTCTGGAATAACTCATAAATAGGATTGGCTCTTCATGTCGTCTTTTGGTCTGTGCCGATGAAGTTTTGTGCCACTTATATGATTGAATGAGTTTTTGACAGGTGCTTCACCCGTATGCGTATCCTTTATCCCTCTTCCCATCTGCTGCCAGGGGAGACTCCTGAGGCTATATGCCCAGCTGTCTCTAACCCACTAATAGGGATGCAAATATGCATCCTTAGGGTAATACCCTGGCAGCGGTGGTTTTTGTTTTCCTTTTTTTTTTATTCTCTAGTTGTCCCGTTTTTTCATCTGGGGACAACATGCGACTGTCTATATAATTTTGGAGAGGTGGTGGATGTTCCATCTTTGCCCCTCTCCGGATGGTTCCTCTGTTCTCTAGTCTAGTGGGCTTTTCCATTCTATATCCCCTCTTGTGCTTTAGACCCCCCCTTCAGTCGGATTCCAGGCCTGCACAGTGTTGTCCTGGCGATTTCCCCTGGTTCACAACCGGGCGGTTTCTGCCAGGTCTCCAGTGTGTTCTAAGCCCTTTGGCAAGATGGCCGCGTCGGAACTTCCGGTTCCGGGAATGGCGCTTGCGGTCCGTCATTGCTGAAGCCCTTCAGCAAGATGGCAGTGGCAGAGTTTTCGGTTCCGGAAATGAAGCCTGCAGACAAAGGGTTTTCAACAACAATCTCTGAAATCCTGGATACATGGGAGGTTTTCCTCTTGTCGTTCTTTTGGTGAGTTTTGATTTTGTTTGCGATCTCCCTATTTCCATATAGGTAGACTACCCTTTGTTTTTTGTTTTTTTGCATTTACTGATCAAAGTTTTTTTGGGGGGGTGTTATTTCTCCTGATATAGGGATATGGTTCATCGCCACTCATTGAATCGATTGATTCCGTCCACCCTATGGGTTGTAGGAATGAGTTTTTTGAGCGCTTTACACAAGGGGGAGCACCTGCATTCTGTGATATCGGGAGGCGCATGCCCTTATTTCTTGGCACAGACTTTTAAATGATGAGTGAGTCTCACTACACACATTGTCTATTTTTATCTAATGTGGGTGGTGAACTATTTTGTTGTGTGTATATATGTTTAATATTTATTTATATTTTGATTCGTTCTAGATTTGATACTGTTGTATACCTTGATGAAGGTTTTCATTGAAACGCGTCGGTTTTCCACTCCAATTTGCCATCAAACATCTGGTGATGGTACTCTGACGGACAGTATCTATATCACACAAATTTTCAATGCATTGTATATTTTTATATATAAGTATTCATTCAATTTTGTAACATTTTGTATTTTTGAAGTTTCTATTGTCTCCAAAATCCCAATCTTTCTTGTTTTTTTCAACTATTTAGCAATTAACCACTTCCATACCGGGCACTTACGCACCTTCCTGCCCAAGCCACTTTTCAGCTTTCAGCACTGCTGCACTTTGAATGACAATTGCGCGGCCGTGCTACACTGTACCCAAACAATTTTATCATTTTGTTCCCACAAATAGAGCTTTCTTTTGGTGGTATTTGATCATCTCTGCGGTTTTTATTTTTTGCGCTATAAACAAAAGAGCGACAATTTAAAAAAACAAAACACTATTTTTTACTTTTTTTATTTAATAAATATCACTTTTTTTTTTTTTTAAAACATATTTTTTTTCCTCAGTTTAGGCCGATACGTATTCTTCCACATATTTTTGGTAAAAAAAAAATCGCAATTATCATATATTGATTGGTTTGCGCCAAAGTTATAGCGTCTACAAAATAGGTGATAGATTTATGGCATTTTTATTTTATAAATTTTGTTACTAGTATTGGCGGCGATTTTTTTTTTTTTTTTTTGTTTTTGTTTTTTTAACCGTCACCGTGACATTGCCGCGAACACATCGGACACTTTTGACACGTTTTGGGACCATTCACATTCATACAGCGATTAATGCTATAAATATGCATTGATTACTGTGTAAATGTGACTGGCAGGGAAGGGGTTAACCACTAGGGGGCGTTGAAGGGGTTAATATGTTCCCTAAGATGTGTTATAACTGTAGGGGGGAGGGGACTCTCAAGGGGAGGAGACCGATGTGTGTTCCTCTGTACTGGGAACACACATTGGTCTTCTCACCGCTGACAGGAGGTGGATCTGTGTGTTTACACACAGATCCACACTCCTGCCGTGATTACCGACAATCGCGGGCACCCGGCGGCAATCGCAGCTGCCGGGCACCCGGGTCACGAGCGTCGCCGCGCACCCTAGATTGCCGGGAACGCAGGACGTCGTATGACGTCCACCCGGATCGAGGAGGGGTTCCTGCCGCCGTCATTTTACAATGACGCGGTAGGGATGTGGTTAAGGGATGATAGCAACCAAATGCCGCCCTACATGAGTTGATCTTCATACCTTGTCCAAGGCATTGAACTATTTCACTCTTTTCGGCAGAAGAGAGATCCTTTTTTCTTCCCCATATTGCTAAAAAATGGTGCTCTGCTTAATGTGGAACACCCTCATTTTTTTTTTTTTTTTAGTAATTTTTTTTTTTTTTTTGGCTCACCTGACAACCTAATTATCACAGGTGTCTGAGATTGTCAGTGATAAGACACAATGCCATCCATGAGTTAAACTAAAAAACAAAATATTTAATCTTTGTAAAATAGAATTTGCATAATAATTTGGAGCAGGGTGTATATTCTCCTTGTGGTGGAAAACATTGAAACATTTTTTTAAGTCGTCATTGCTCTTAGCTAATACCAGTTCCAGAATAGGGGGAGATGCACATTTTTTATTATACTAGTAGTAAAATACCCTTCCCGTAATATAAGTTTAAATACTCTATTTTAACTTAAAATTGTGGCTGTGTCCTCCTTTATTACAGTTACTGAAGTCACTTTTTAATTATAAAAATAAATTATTCTATTCAAATCTATATTTAAAAAAAAGTAATACAATTGTGACAGTACAGCTCCCTGTCCTGGTAATTGTCACCCAAGATTCTCAAATTGGCAGGTTGAGGGGCTCCAGGGTTATTTAATGTGGAGGAATCTGATTGGTTTCCTCCAAAGTTTGCAAAATTTAACTTGGGGACTAGAGATGTACAGAACTGTTCGCCGGCGAATAATTTGCGGCGATTTTTGTGCGTTCGCCGATGCACGCGAACATATGCGCTGTTCGATCCGCCTCCTATTAATTAACATTGAGCAAACTTTGACCCTCTACCTCAGTCAGCAGACACATTCCAGCCAATCGGCAGCATACCCTCCCTCCCTGACCCTCCCACCTCTCGGGCAGCATCCATTTTTAGAGCATTCTGAACCTGCATTCTTAGTGAGAGGAGGGAGAGTGTTGCTGCTGCTGAATTTATAGGGAAATCTATAGCTAGGCTAGAGTTTTCAGTGTCCACTCCTCCAGTCCTGAAAGACTCATCTGATCTCTGCTGTAAGGACAGCATCCCAAAAAGCCCTTTTTAGGGCTAGTATATCAGTCGGCTTTTTTTTTTCTCTGTAATCTAATTGCAGTTGCCTGCTAGGAAGGCAGCGTGTGTGTCAGGATCACAGCGTACACTGTGCCCAGTGCCACCCACCACTCGTCTATCTTGGTGGCACAGTAGATAACATTTAAAAAAACAAAATTGTTTTACTGCAATATAATAGTAGTCAGTTGCCTGGCTGCCAGCGTGTGTCAGGGGTACAGCGTACACTGTGCCCAGTGCCACTCATCTATCTGGTGGCACGGTACATAACATTTAAAAAAAGTTTTTTACTGCAATAGAATAGTAGTCAGTTGCCTGGCTGCCAGCGTGTGTCAGGGTACAGCGTACACTGTGCCCAGTGCCACCCACCACTCATCTATCTTGGTGGCACAGTACATAACATTTAAAAACAAAAAAAAATGTATTACTGCAATAGAATAGTAGTCAGTTGCCTGGCTGCCAGCGTGTTGTGTAAATGGACTGTTTGCAGGTGTTTGCGGTGCGTTAAACGGGGAGTTTGATCTGTCACTGTGAACCCTAACCCTATTACAGATGGGGTTAGGGTTACAGATGGGGTTAGGGTTACAGACTGTAACTGTAACCCTATCTGTAACCCTAACCCTATATGTAAACCTAATCCTAAAACTAAGCCTTACACTACCTGATCGATATAACATTATGATGTTTGAAAGCACGTTATTCCAAACAATTTATGAATGTTAGGTGATTTATGCCCTTTATGGATTAAAAACGGACTCTGTGACAACTACGTAATTTTCCATGGGAGTTTTGCCATGGATCCCCCTCCGGCATGCCACAGTCCAGGTGTTAGTCCCCTTGAAACAACTTTTCCATCATTATTGTGGCCAGAAAGAGTTCCTGTGGGTTTTAAAATTCACCTGCCCTTTGAAGTCTATGGCGGTTCGCCCATTCGCGAACTTATGCGCAAGTTCGCAATAGCCCTTTCGCGAACACAGAATTTTAGGTTCACGACATCACTTTTGGGGACCTGGAGCCCGGAGATTCCATAGTGATATGGGTGGGATGGAATCTCCAATCCTGGGACCGGGTTTTGGAAACAGCCAGGTGTCTGGCTGGTTGAGCAGATGGGTCCTGTGCTTCTAGCAGAGTCAGGACTAGGGTTCTGGGCCCCACCCTCCCAAGGAGTCCAGGCGTGCAAGGGAGAAGCCAGAGTGCAGGCTTGGAAGGAAGAAGCATGCATGTCTGCATGCTATAGTCAGAGGGCTCAAAGCTGTGGGCTGAGCAGCACGGAAGCTGAGAGGAGGTACAGTGGGAACTTTGGCACATGGCCAAGAGGGCGGAAGCATAAAGCCCAAGCGGCAGTATTGCTGAAGAGAGCCAGGTGGCTTGTTATTTTCCATTGATTATTTTACTGCTGTAGCAACTTGAAACCCCCTGCGTGGGAATTCTGGATGGATGTTTTTTCTTTTTTTAATAAAAAGTGGGCCAACAAACCCGTCTTTAAAAAGCGGGAAAAAAAAAGTCCACCCAGAATGATAATTTAAAGTTAGATGGGGACAGAGTACACAGCACAAGCACTGCGCTGCGTAATCTGCTTTAGCCCAGGTTCACACTGGGCTGCGGGAGTGAAGCCGTGTGAGTTCAGCCGAACTCGCACGATTTCACTCGCGCTGGCAGTCCCGATTTCGGCCGCGATTATAAAGAAATCGGTGCCGAAATCGCAAAAAGTAGTATAGGAACTACTTTTTTAAATCGGTGCAGCGCCGCAGAAGCAGTGTCGCATCGATTAGGACGGTGCCATTGCCAGCAATTTGCGGCAAATACCGCCGTTTTGACACGTGATTTCACATGCCAAATCGCATGTCAAAATGCACCAGTGTGAACCAGGCCTAAAGGGAATAAATATATATGATTCAGGGGTCAAGTCCTGGGTAAAAAAGTGTAGGAACTCCCACCCAAGATCCACTTCCCCCACCAAAAAAAAAAAAAAATGATACGCTCATATGCATAATTACTAAACCGCAAGTTCTTTGTAAATCAGACCTCCGCAACATCTCTTAGGAACAATGACAAAAGCTCCCAGGAGACATTGCGGCATAGAGGAAGTTACGGAATACCCGCACACTACCCGATGAATCCATATACAGGAAGCGGCCAGTAACATAAAGGATTACTAAGGTTTGCCTGCCCCTGACAGTGGCTCGAGCTGGGCATCGCCACTTAGTGAAGGATTGGCTCGGGCGGCTCGGCTGCTCTAGTCCTGCAAAGGGAACTGCGTTCCTGCTGTGAAAAAAGTGCAGGAACTCCGTTCCCACGCGTTCCCGCAGGACTTGAGCCCTGATATGATTATATTATAAAAAAATATACCCTGCTCTAAAAAAATTAAAGGAACAGTTTTTAATCAGAACTTCTGGGATATTGATCTGGTCAGTTAAGGCCCCTTTCAGACTGGGGCGGGAGCCACGGTGGCGGTATAATGCCACTATACCGCCGAGATTGCCGCGGGAATCGGCCGCTAGCGGTGCGGTATTAATCCCCGCTATCGGCCGATAAGGGTTAATGTTTCCCATTGTTTTCAATGGGAAGGAGCGGTATACATGCCGCTCCTCTCACTGCTCCAAAGATGCTGCTGACAGATTTTTTTTGTCTCCCGCCAGCGCATTGCCTCAGTGTGAAAGCCCTCAGGCTTTCACATTGAGTCTGCAGTGAAGGAGTTTTTCAGGCGGGATAACAGCGCTATTTTTAGCGCTGTACCACCTGAAAAACTCCTCAATGTGAAAGGGGTCTTAGTAGCAGAGGGGAAGGTGTGTGTGTGTGTGTGTGTGTGTGTGTGTGTGTGTACAGGTTAATCCTGGGTTCCTCCTGGTGCATGACAATGCCCGGCGTCATGTGGCGAGAGCATGCAGTCAGTTCCTGGAGGATGAAGAAATTGATACCATTGAATGGCCCCCACACTCACCTGATCTAAATCCAAAAGAACACCTCTGGTACATTGTTTCGGTCCATCTGGTGCCGCCAGGTTGCACCTCAGTCTGTTCAGGAGCTCAGTGATGCTCTGGTCCAGATCTGGGAGGAAATACCCCAGGACACCATTCGTTGTCTCATTAGGAGCATGCCCTGATGTTGTCAGGCATGCATACAAGCACTTGGGGGCCATACAAACTACTGAGGACCTTTTTGAGTTGTTGCAATGAAATTTCAGCAAAATAGACTAGCTTGCTACATAATTTTTTCACTTTTTGGGGTGTCAGCCCTCTGTAGGTGGATAATTTTTCATTTTCATCAAATGATGTGCCATCCTTTTCATTCCTCGTCAAATTTGTTTATTACATTTTCAAAATTACAAGCATATATTGTCAATAAACATAGTCACTATAAATAGTAGCAGTTAAGGAGAACACAAATTAGATATTTATATCAAGCAGACCAGATAAACCAGGTATAGTAATAATTAGACATGTGCAATTCATTTAGTTTCTAATTCGTTTTTAACGAAAATTCTGATATTCGTTAATTCCGAATTTTCGTATTTCCGTGTGTATATATATATATATATTTATATATTAATTTTTCTCATTTATATAATTGTGTGTGTGTGTGTGTATATGGAGCTCCTACGCTATCGGGGGCTAAGACTAGGGGGCACTGCTGCAAACACCTGGTGATCTGTCCTTGTCAGAAAGTGAAGAGAATAGAATAAGTAATGGTATTTGCGCTGTGTGAACTATAAAAGGAGGTACAATACTCACTAAGTGGGTGAGTCACTGAGGGCTGTGAAACTTATGAAGTGAAATCAGTGAAAACAGATCTACTAGCAAACATTAACTGATCGTGCAAACTTAAAGAATGCTCAGACAAGCATATGCGTAAATACAATGTGCACCTATTAATGAATCTTTGCACGGAGTGGCATACAGTAATAAAATGTCAGGCACATAGAGTGGAAAATCAATCTAAGAGTAGCAAATGACAACATGTAATAATATAAAAAAATGAACTAAAACAGAACTAAGGAAATATAAATTAAATAAAAATATAGTCCTGAAGAAGTCACGTGGTGTGACGACACGCATAGGGACCAGGAGCACTAGAGCGCACACGCCTAGACGGAGGAGGACGAGCTTGCTGCTCGTATCGTATCAAGACTCTGTGCCCATTTTTAAATGTGAGTTTTTACTTTTTTCATTAAAACACCCCCCCTTTTTATACTGCGGTTTTGTGCTATGTGGCTTCCTTTCTCTCTTTACACCCATACCCACTGAGGAACATATCTGTCCATACCTGGCGACCAAGAGGAGGAGGAGAGAGAAAGGAGACCCTTAGGAATCCACACAGGATTTGGTACGAACTCGGCGTTCGTGGGAGATAGGTCCATTATCCATGGCCTCCATGTGAGTGCATGTGTATGCGATTCATCAATTTTACCCATGGTACCTCACAGTATTATGCTATGATTGTTTTTGCTATTTTGTTCATATGTCTGTGATGCGGAGCCTCTCAGCCTCAAGTTCTGCTGCATCTACTTAAATTTTTGCCTATGGTGTTTGTTCTGGCTGTCCGTGCTATAGCCGCGAGGTGAGCAGATAAGAATCACAAGAGGTGTTTGCACTGAAGTTTGTTTCATCAACACTGGATTTTGGATTTTTTTGGGGAGCACTTCTCCAAAATACTGTTTTTATTTATTTTATATTTCCTTAGTTCTGTTTCTTAGTTTTTTTTATTCATTTTTTTATATTATTACATGTTGTCATTTGCTACTCTTAGATTGATTTTTCACTCTATGTGCCTGCTATTTTATTACTGTATGCCACTACTGTTTGCACGATCAGTTAATGTTGTTTGCTAGTATATCTGTTTTCACTGATTCCACTTCATAAGTTTCACAGCCCTCAGTGGCTCACCCACTTAGGGAGTATTGTACCTCCTTTTATAGTTCAGTTTTTTTTTTCACACCGTATATAATAATAAAAAAAAATTTATATATATATATATATATATATATATATATATATATATATATATATATATATATATATATATATATATATATATATATATATATATATATATATATATATATATATATATATATATATATATATATATATATATATATATTATAATATATATATATTTTTTTTTTTTTTTTTGGGGGGGGGGGGGTTAAACACTTTAAGTGCCTCTTCTCCAGAGTGAATAACTGTTCTATGTAACTGATCCTTTAACGCTGAGGTTTTACCACCACCCCCCCCCCTTATTCATTTTGTTGCCCTTTGCAGAACTCTTTCTACTTCAACAAAGTCTTTCCAGAGGATTGGTGATCAAACTTGAACTGCATATTCAAGATGAGCCAGTGTTTTGTAAAGGGGTAGAATTATTTATCTCTTGAATGCATGCATGACAGTATTTTGCTAGCTTTGTTAGTGGTGGCTTTGCATTGCATGTCATTGCGAATTCTGGGGCAGATCCACGTACATCGGCGCATATGTAGACCGGCGTAGCGCATCTCATTTACGTTACGCCGGCTCAACTTAGAGAGTCAAGTACCGTATCCTCATAGTATTTGCGCCGGCGCAACGTAAATTCCGAGGCGTAAGCCGGCGTAATTGAAAGTGGGAAGGACGTGGGCGTGTTCCATTGAAATGAGCCGTGACCCCATGCAAATGAAGGGCCGGCCGGACTGCGAATGCGCAGGACGCTGACTATGGTCAGAGCCTCTCTGCGTTCTGCCGGAAAACCTAAGAAGGGACCAGGCCCGTCAGACCCGCCATCTGGGTCAGGTCACCCAGACTTTGGACCAGATGGAGGAGAGCCTGGCCTCCATCAAGGAGTCAGTGCAGGACATGTCTTTCAACTCACTGGCAATGATTAACTGCTGTAACAACCTGCAGACTGCCACAGCAGGCGTGGGTCAGGAGGTGCGTGCCCTGACCCAGGCTGTCCAGGCCAACACGGCAGCCCTCAATGTGGGCCTCACCAGAATCGCCGTGGCCTTGGAGGGCAGGTGGGCAGAGACCAGGGGATGCTCCTCCTTCCCCTGATTCCCCCCCCAATGAGTCTCCCCTGCGGAGCCGTGGCCGCCCCAGGTGTGGGTCACGCCAGCGGCGTTAAGTTTTTGTCTTTTTTTGTTTTCAGTGTTAAGTTTTTTTTTCTTTTTTACTGTGATTATGATTTGTTTTATGTTTGTGAATGATGTATGATTGTGGGGGTGACATTCCTGCTGGAAAAGGGGTGTCACCCTCTGTTGTGGTGGAGAAGGGATCCCCAGGACCAGGGAGAAGTGATCCCCAGGTCCGTGTGAATGGTGTATGAATGTACAGTGACATAATTGGAGCCTTGGCGTGGCGTTGCTGCTCCCAAGTCCTGCATGGTGGGCTTGTGCTAATCCAATTTGATGAGGATGTGTCTGTGCTAGGGACCACAGTGGTGTGCATGTGTGCATTCTCATTGTGCCATGATCAATGTGTGTGTTTAACGTGCACAGATGCCTACTGCGAGGCGTCTCCTGACTGCTCTTCCCTCAGAAGACTGGGTAGCCTCGGTCAGGGGGGGATTGTCTGGTTCGGGGGTCAGGTCACCACGTATGTCAATCTCCAGGCCCCTTCTCACGGCGAAGTTGTGCAGCATGCACCGATGATCTGGCACACAAAGTTTGGGGAACACAACAGGGTCCCCCCAGACTTATCCAGGCATCGGAAACGGGACTTCAGGAGGC
This sequence comes from Rana temporaria, assembly GCF_905171775.1. Taxonomy (NCBI): domain Eukaryota; kingdom Metazoa; phylum Chordata; class Amphibia; order Anura; family Ranidae; genus Rana; species Rana temporaria. The sequence goes on from NC_053495.1 coordinate 145,426,299, forward strand.
CAAAGGTGCGTTCCACCACTTCACGGGTACGTGCGTGTGCATCATTGTATCTTTGCTCTCCTGGGGTTTGGGGATTCCGGAATGGAGTCATGAGATGGGGTCCAAGTGCATATGCAGAGTCACCTGTAAGGGAAAAGACAGGAGGATGTTAGTCGTGCATGTGCCCCTCGTGATGTCTGCATCATGGGGGGGGGGGGACAGACATGCCTGACACCCATGTCACTCACCAACCAGCCAGCTGTCCCCATACATGTTCTGTTCGAATTCCATTGGGATGGGGCTTTGACGGTATATGTAGCTGTCATGGCTGGACCCTGGGTGTTTGGCACGGACGTGCCATATGAGGCATTGACTATCACCTGTACGTTGATGGAATGCCAGTGCTTCCGATTGCGGTATAGGTGATCTGTCTCACGGGGGGGCCGTAGTGCCACATGTGTGCAATCAATGGCCCCCACGATGCGTGGGAATCTGGCAATTCTGTAGAAATCACGCATTGCCTTCACCCGCAGGTCCTCCTACGTGGGTCTGATGATTTGGTTGGCAATGCGTCTGAGGATTGCGGGGATAACCTGGTGCACACGTCTGCTAATGGAGGATTGTGCCATCCCAGCCACCACTCCACTTGTACCCTGAAAAGAGCCACTGGCAAGGAAATGGAGTGTTGCCAGTACCTTGACCAGTGGCTCCACTGCATGTGAGCAGTGTGTCTGGCTGGTGATGTCATCTTTCAGGGTTGTGGTTTAATTCCATGATGGCAGTTGGGCTGAATCAGAAGATGTGATACACCTCAGAATCACACATGCCAAAGACGTTTATGCGCGGTCGGTATATCCTCTCCCGTGCCCTCCTCCTACGTTCCCTCCTCCTTCTGCGCGCATCTAAAGCCAGTAGTATAGCTATGACCATGGATGCCCCTGGCATGTTGGCATACATATTGTTGTCCTGCAAGTGTGGATGCTCAGCTCGTCCCTAACGGTGCTGCTTTAGCTGACCTGCACACGTCTGGTGCAAAGTTAAAGCTGCTTTTATGAGGGGTAACTTTAGACTGGACGTACAGCTTATGCGCACAGCGTGTAGCCTGCGCCGGACAAACGTACTTTTGTGGATCTCCCTCCTCTCCCTCCTCTCCCTCCTCTCCCTCCTCTCCCTCCTCTCCCTCCTCTCCCTCCTCTCCCTCCTCTCCCTCCTCTCCCTCCTCTCCCGTATTTTTGCGCCCACGATGCGCCAGTGTAGAAAGATAAGAACTTGCAGATGAACCCTTGAGTAAGTGTGTCGGCAACATAGTCCTCTCATAGCTTTATCCTCAGAGACAGACAAAGGGTAAACCCAGCCATGGGGAGGCATGGCACCATGTTAAAGGTAAATTGTGTGGAGGCAAACTACCAGCTTGACCCTTGCCAAAGTCTTTGCTAAATTTGCAGTACTCTTGCAAGGAGGAGGGGGAAGAGGTGCACAAGACCTTGGCCACTTTCTGAAAACATGTATTACTGCATTGCGACAACCAGGAAAGAATTTCCGCACAAAGCCAATCAAAAGATTACCTCCTGTAACCAAGCATAACCAATAACCACCGTATGAAAGGAAATTGCTTGCTTGAAATTTGATTATCTCATGGTGAAGAGCCCCTACTCCCATGGTCAACAGAGCAGTCTCATGGGTCACATGGTCAGGCTGTAACGGTATCCATCAATAGCCTCAATGGCAAGTGGAATGGCATGAAGCTGCAGCGGAATCGAGTGCTCGGACACAAAGGCACTGTCTATGAACAGGTCTGCAGCCCCAGAGTCGATCAGGGCCCGTGTATCGATGGATGACTCTGACCACAAAAGGGGTAACTAAAACTAGAGGCTTATCCTTCAAGGTAAATGGGGATCTAACAACGCCACCTAAGGTCTTTTACCTTCAGAACATTAGGTGCAAGCATTACCTGGATGGGTGGGACAAGACTTCAAGAAGTGACCTGCCTGGCCACAATAAAGGCACCATGTCTCCCTCCTCCTAAAGGCCCTCTCATCCCCAGAGACGTGTGAAGCCCAATTTCATGGGTTTTACTCCCCTAGCAGACTCTGTACCAGGAGACAGGGGAGGGAAGGGTGGGACTGTAAATCTTGGAGCCAAACTAACAGGAGGCTTCTGCAAGCGCTCCTTAAAGGACGGTCTCTCTCAAAGTCTGGAGTCAATGAGAATGGCAAACGTTGTCAACTTCTCCAGATCTGTAGGTATGTCTCGGGCTGCTATCTCATCTTTGATGTTATCTGAGAGACCATGAGAAAAAACGGCCACGAGGGCCTCATTGGCAGCAGAGGTCACTTGAAACAGAGTACGAACTTCAATGGCATAATTGGCAACAGTTCTCGTACTCTGTATGCTACACATGAGGCTCTTGGCAGCAGAAATGGAGCATGCGAGAACGTCAAATACAATTTTTTTCCTTTAAAAAAAAAAAGCCACAAACTCTGGGTAGCTCAGGACAATGGTTTTTGGCATCTCCCATAGAGGGTTTGCCCAGGCAAAGGCTCTATCGGAAAGCAAAGCATTTTATGAAGCCTACTTTGCTTCTGTCCATAGGGAACGCCTGGGGCAGCATCTCAAACTATATCCCAACCTGGTTGAGAAACCCTCTGCATTGAACTGGATCGCCTCCAAATAAGTAGGGATGCGGAGCGGAACCAGACATGCCTCTTGCAGAGGTAATATTCGAGACAGGTGCCTGCACAGAGCCTGGTGCAGCAAGCAGTGATGGCTTGCAACACATCATGTACTGGTACAGGAACAGTGGGAGGATTGGGGTGATCAAGAGTGTCTGTAATGCTATGGCAAACTGATCCATGCGGTGGGCCTTCTCATTCAATCTGGAAAAAAATATTACCACTAGGTGGATTGCCTGCATCTTCTGAATGCATGGCCTTTGCCTACTGTCAGGAATCGTGAAACAGACAGACCAAAATATTCAGTAAAAATGGTACAACTATTAAACGTAGTCAAAACATAGCCAGGGTTCAGTAGCTACATTTTGTGTAGTCCAGAACAAGCCAGGAAATCGGGAAGCCAAAGATCAGTATAGTCAGAGGCAGCAGACAGGATCAGGAACCAGAAGGGACATCAGCCAAACAAGTCGCATGACGTGTGAAAATCAATGTTTCCCTATGAGAGCCGTCTTAACTGGTCCGACACAAGTCGGTCCGACTTTGAAAATGCTCCCTGTACTACTTTTGGTTCGACTTTGATCCTACTTCAGCCCATTGAATATCATTGAAGTCGGATCCTTGTCCTTACATCTGACTTTTGACATCCGACATGTGATTACAGCAGCAGTAAAAGGACTTTTTCTCACTCTGGGATTGTTTTGGTCAAAGAACAAGTCTGACTATCACAGTCAGATCAAAGTAGTATCCTGTTCATGAAAGCCGGATGAATGTAGGATCAATGTAGGACCAATGTCTCAGAGCAAGGTAGGATGAAAGTCGTACTACTGTCGTGTAGTATAGTGTGAACCCACCCCTTAAAGCAGGGGTTCACCCTAAAAAAAATGTTTTCTTTATCTACCATCCAAACCAGCATACTAGCGTCAGCTACAGTATGCCTTTTTTTTTTCCGCTGTACTTACCGTTTAATCGACCACTTTAGTTTCAGACTCCGGCGGGGAAAAAGGCGTTCCTATGAAGAGGGGAACATGATTGACTTCCGGCTATGGCGCGTCACGCGTTCCCGAAAATAGCCGAAATAGGACTCTGATATATATACTGGCACCTGCGCGGTCAGCTTCTAGCCTATACGCAGGCAACGTATAGCGCCGTGAAGAGCCGAGTCCTACTCTGGCTATTTTCGGAACGCGTGACACGCCATAGCCGGACGTCAATCATGTTCCCCTCTTCATAGGAACGCCTACTCCCCGTGGGAGTCTGAAACGAAACTGCAGGATTAAACAGTAAGTACAGCGCAAAAAAAAAGGCATACTGATGCTAGTATGCTGTATGGGATGGTTCATAGTTGTTGTTTTTTTTTTTTAGGGTGAACCTCCGCTTTAAGGAGGATTGTCTCCGTATTTGCAATCAGAGAGCGCCTGTGGCAGAGGTGTCTCCCTGAAGTTCATTCCAGGAGGGTCTGTGGCAGAGACTTTGTCCTAAAAATGTTCGAGTGATACTCCAGCTGCCAGGTCATTGAGAGAGGCCTGTCCGGGTGCGCTAAGCCCACTCAGTCAGGAGTGGTGCGGAAAGTGTTGCGTATGGGAGCAGGACTGTTACTGTTACAAATACTATGCCTGAATCTGCTGTTCTCCTTCTTCTAAACTCTATCCTTTCATCACCGGTTCATTGTTTTTACCCGGCTGGGTAATAAAGAGCACAGGGACATCTGTTGCGGACATTCCTTTACTATCGCTATATGCACCATTCACCCATAGGAATTCGGAAGAGCCACAAGGTTAAATGTGCCACCCAAAACAAACCAGCAGCTTCTCCAGGGGTAGTGATATATAGATATAGATGGATAGATACATACACAATTTTTTACTTTCTGCTATAAAACAGTATTTTTTGCACTAATAATTTTTTTTTTTTAATATAAACCCCAAAGGTGATCAAATACCACCACAAGAGCTCTATTTGTGGGGAAATAAACTAACATTTTAATTTGGGTACAGCATTGAATGACCGCGCAAGTGTCAGTTAAAATACCAGTAACACAAATGCCCTAATCCTAGTCCAGATATTTTAAGTAAAACCTCTCCAATAAAAAGTCCATACAGTGCTGGTCCACACAAGTTTATAAAGGGGTCCCGCCACCAAGATGAAAGGTTCACACTGACTCTTGCAACAAAAGATCGACCACTTAATCAAAAGTAGTCAAATGCACTTTGAGATACTGACTCCAATTCCCCATACATGCAAGATGATTGCTCACTGGAAACCAGACGCGATCCACCTCAGGCAGGAATTTACCACACCATCATATGGGACTGGGCAAAAAGAAACTTCATTGCATAGTATGACTGACCAAAATCGTTTATCAAGAGAGCCAGAATACTCACAAACATTGTAGTAAAAATTGCATGTTAAACCTCATTGCCATAGCAATGTTTCCAAGTAAGATGGCTGACCGTCTGACATGGCGTCATCACATGACCAAACTCTGCCTGACGTGTTTTGTCTCGGGGGTGAAAAAATGCAGTGCTGTAGTAAAAAAAAAAAAAAAAGGGCCTTATGAAGGGGGGTAAATATTACGGAGGTCAAATAGTTAATATAAAATTCTTGTATTGAAGTGCACACACATTAAATGGACTTAATGGTATTCCCACTTTTTTTTGGGAAGCCTTATATCAAAAAATCTTCTCATTCACCACCTCCTTGATGGTGCAGCATTAAGCATATATGACCACCAAACCAGACTGTAGTTCAGTTTATCCATTTTCTTCTTGAATTGTAATGTCTGAAGGCTGTCTAAAGCCAGCTCTGACATGTAACTTTTCCCTGGAAAGGGAATGTTTTGAGCCTGGAAAGACTTTTTAGTAGGCTTTGCTCAATAACATCTTTAGCAGATGCTGCCCCATTATAGCTGGCTCTCTGTATGTGCTGTAGCTCTATTCCAAGATGCTCTGAGTTAAAGATTATTCCATTTTAAAGTGGAGGTTCACCCAAAAACTCAATTTTTTAACATTAGATTGAGGCTCATTTTGGGAAGCAGAATCGGGTGTTTTTTTTTTTTTTCAATCGAAGCAGTACTTACCGTTTTAGAAAGCGATGTTCTCCGCCGCTTCCGGGTATGGGCTGCTGGACTGGGTGTTCCTATTTGACAGGCTTCCGACGGTCGCATACAGCGCGTCACGATTTTCCGAAAGTAGCCGAATGTCGGTGCGCAGGCGCCGTATAGAGCCGCACCGACGTTCAGCTTCTTTCGGCTACTCGTGACGCGATGTATGCGACCGTCGGAAGCCTGTCAATCAAATAGGAACGCCCAGTCCCGAAGACCATACCCGGAAGCGGTGGAGAAGATCCATCTCTAAAACGGTAAGTACTGCTTCGATTTTTTTAAAAAAAAACACCCGATTCATTTTTTCGGGTGAACTCCCGCTTTAATGCAAAATTTATTTTCTCATCATGATAAACAAAGGTCACATTCAGAATGCTGCAAGTAGTTGAACAATGGTTACACATGAATCTTTGGTGGTGTTTGACAATACATTAAAGCCTTTCCAAGTAGTGCACTAGCTACATTTAGGGTTTTATTCCACGAATACATGTCTGATTATGATTTTCATCTGTTACTAAAAAAAAATTGTGTTTTTTTTTTTTTTTTTTTATGCACTGGCAAGGATCAACTTTTTGTATTCTTTTTATTGATTGATTGAACTCCTGAATATATAAATCATTTATAAAAGAAATCCAGGCTCTACAGGTACTGTATGTTTTGGAAATGAATGAGCATAAATTGCCATCTAGAGTGTATTGAGTCACTTTTCACTTTGTCCATATTGGTCTATAATCAACTGTATGTGTAACCATGTTGACTCGGGGAGTAGTCTTGGACCATTTTTAGAAAATGGAAATAGTAAAGGCAACAGATGCCAACTGTCAAATGTGAACCAGATTTGAAATAATAAAACATTCATTTCTCATTATTTCTCTGGCTAAATGCACATTTTACCCAGCCAGAATTTTTTTTTTTTTGTATTGTTCATGATCTGTTTGAAGAAACATTTTTTTATTTATTTTTTTAAAACAGGGTTCTAGTAATGAAGATCGACAACGATGCAGTGCATGTACGGCTAAAGTAAGTGAAAATGTACTACTTTTTTATTTTTATTTTTCCTCCGTATTGAATTGCGGTATTTAAAGACTTAAACCAGATTCTTTTTTACATTGTATGTGCGTATACTGTTATGCTAAGCATCACTTCCCAGAACTCTTTAGCAAAGATTATGATCAGTGTTCAGCATTGAACAAAGGGCGCAAGGGCCTAGTGTATTACCGTTCTAGTTTACTGGATATAAAAACAAGTGAGCGCAAACTCCCAAACGGCAAGGTATGAAAGCATAGGGCACTACCCTACACTTTCCTAGCTTGGCATATGCGAGTATGAATTCACTTGTTTTTATATCTGATTAACGATAATCCACTAGGCCTTTGTGCGGTTTGAGAAAATCTAAAGACCTACAATCTCAAGAGGGCAGCATTTCCCGTTTCAACATCTACTAGATGGTCTCTAATTTTCCACCTGGTTGGCATTTCAAGTATCTCTGAGCGTTATGGTGTATTAATTATGGCTTTGTTGCGTGAAGCGCCCAGCTTTGGGTATGTGGTTGGCAAGAAGAGTGAGGCTTTAAGTACACATTTTTCAGGAAATTTACAGTGCCTTGAAAAAGTATTCACACATTTTGTCATATAACAACCAAAAACATAAATGTATTTTTATTGGGATTTTATGTGATAGACCCACACAAAGTGGCACATATTTGTGAAGTGGAAGGAAAATGGTAAATGGTCCTCAAAATGTCTGAAAAGTGGGGCGTGCATTTGTATTCAGCCCCCCTGAGTCAGTACTTTTGTAGAACCACCTTTCACTGCATTAACGACTGCAAGTCTTTTGGAGTATGCATGGGCGTCCGCTCCATAGGGCAAGGGAGGGCGCTTGCCCCCCCTAGAAATCGGTACCATGATCCTCGGTGAGAAAAACAGCAGGCAGGAAGCAAGGCGGCGGCACGGCAAATCCAATTAGAGCCGCTCTTTCTTCTAGCTCCAGCTGACAGAGGGGGAGGGGGTTATTTCCTTGGGGGGGGGGGAGGGCTCCATTTTTTGTATCATATTGTTATTCAAAGTTGCTAGTTGCTTGATAGTTGCATCAGGTTTCTCAAACCTTTGCATGCCTGCGCTTTATGTGATAGAGACTAAGCCCCTCCCCTTCATGAAATTGTCAAAAAGGGACCGAGCATGGATGACCTTAAAATTATGCCCCCCCCCCCCCTGAAAAAAGTTCAGTGGACGCCCATGGGAGTATGTCTCTACCAGCTTTGCACATCTTGAGAGGGACATTTTTGCCTATTCTTTGCATAATGGCTCAAGCTCTGTCAGATTGGAGTGTCTGTGAACAGCAATTTTCAAGTCTTGCCACAGATTCTCAATTGGATTTAGGTCTGAACTTCGACTGGGCCATTCTAACACATTTTTATATGCGTTGATCTAAACCAGTCCATTGTAGCTCTGTCTGTGTTTAGGGTCCTTTTCCTGCTGGAAGTTGTTAGTCTTTTGCAGACTTTTAACAGGTTTTCTAAGATTTCCCTGTATTTGACTCATCCATCTTTTCCATCAATGTTGACCAGCCTCCCTGTCCCTCTGGAAGGAAAGCATCCCCACAACATGATGCTGCTGCTGCCACCATGTTTCACAGTGGGCATGGTGTGTTCAGGGTGATGTGAAGTGTTCGTTTTCCACCACACATACTTTTTGCCCAAAAAGCAAAATGCTAACATTTTCGTCTCATCTGACTAGAGCACCTTCTTCCACATGTTTGCTGGGACAGATTTGTGGAGTGCATTCTCCCACCTGAGCTGTGGATCCCTGCAGCTCCTCCAGAGTTACCACGGGCCTCTTGGCTGCTTCTCTGATTAATGCTCTCCTTGCCCAGTCTGTCAGTTTATGTGGACGGCCATGTCTTTGAAGGTTTGCAGTTGTGCCATACACTTTCCATTTTTGGATAATGGATTGAACAGAGCTCCATGAGTTGTTTTAAAGCTTGGGATATTTTTGTTTTATAAACTAACCCTTCTTTAAACTTCTCAACAACTTTATCCCTGACCTGTCTGGTGTGTTCCTTGTCTTTCATGATGCTGTTTGTTCACTAAGGTTCTCTGACAAACCTCTGAGGGCTTCACAGAACAGCTGTATTTATACTGAGATCAAATTACACACAGGTGGACTCTATATACAATACATGTACGTTTTTGGTTGTAACATGACAAAATGTGGAAAAATAACTTCAAGGGGTGTCAATACTTTTTAAAGGCACTGTAAATGTGGATATATATATATATATATATATATATATATATATATATATATATATATATATATATATATATATATATATATATATATATATATATAATATTTTTTTTTTTTTTTTGTCTAACTTGCACATCTATATGTAATACAACATAAATATGTGAGAACACACATATAAAAGTGGCGACAGTGCATTTATGTTTTGAGGTAAAACTGCATTAATAGAAACAATATGCCCTCACCTAAAATATGCTTTCTCTCTTTTTAGTTTAGTAAGGTTGGCATTTAAGTATGTATTTTAGAATACTTGATTTTATTATTGATCTCACAATATCGCATAAGATACCGTAAATAAACCTGTAAACTATGCTCCAAACCTTTTTATTTAATTGTTTTTATTATTTTTTTTACCCTTTGCACCCAAGTGTAAAACAAATCCTTGATGCCCAAGCACAATTTTGCAACTTTGACATGTGTTCGTAAAACCGTACAGATGACAACTACTTTGTGCATCCAGGTGGATTGTACCTTTGTTTTGTTCAGGACAAATTTGGCTTTCATTTGGTGTTAAATCGGATATCTCCTGGATTTTTTTTTTTATTATTTTCTAATGAAAACTGATCCAAAATGGTAAAAAAATTGTTGTATATTTCTTGTTACTATCATAACCTACCACCAAGGAACAACCCAAAATAAATGTTCCTGCTCCTGACAATCGCCGCAATACCACATGTGTATGGTATTTGTTGTATGTAGCCCAGAAAGTGTGCATTTTTTTTTATCCTACCTAATACACTCTGATATTAACTGATACTAATTTAAAAAAAAAAAATCCTGCCCAAAATATCCTGACCCTTACTTGACCTAAGCACTAGCCTTGACACTTATCAAACCTTGATCTAGGCATTTTTCTTTTTAAATGCACTTTTTTCTCTATGCAAGGAGAGAGAAAGATGCAATATATCGCTCTTCTCCATTCATAGAGCGAGAAACACACGGCTGGCTTCACAGTGACTGATCACTGTGGTAGCCAATCAGAGGCTACCACATCGATCGGGTGACCCGGAATCATGAGTTTCATTGGAATCATGAGTTTCATCACCCGATCGTTGGAGAGCCCTCTACTAAGTGCTGGAAGCACCCTGTAGATGTGCATATATGCGGCCTCACGGAAAAAATACCTTTGTGGTGGGGCTGCATATGTGTTAAGTCGGCTTCAAGGGGTTAACACATGTATTTTTAATAGGGAGGCTTACAAACTGATTTTTTGGCACCAGCTTTTTATGTCCTTTTGACTGCATCACAGCCAAAGGAAATACATATTCTTACTTTTACCATAAATTGTATACTGGGTAATTGCTCATTGTATTGTTATGTGAATTCATAGATCTAAAGTCTTTTTAATTGTCTAACCAAGCAAAACTGATGGGTTGATGAAGGCCATAAATAATACTTTTGGCAGACATATCTGTAAGGAGTGGCACAGAGCTAATCACCTAGACATTGTATAGGAAATCTTAGCTTCACATGTACAGAGAGAAAATATTATGTTCTAATTAGATTAAAGATAAAAACTTCCAGGCATAAAGAATTGCTTAAAACTCAATTACCAGGAATTGAGCCACTTTCTAAAATGTGCTGGCTTACTATAGTTCAAGTCCAACAAGGTGAACGTCTCTTTTTCATTTCCAATGCACATCTTTACTGAGTGCTTTGAGTACAGCTATCACGATACAGCTGGTGCTCTGATGCTGGACTTTAGGGTCTAAGCTTCTGCAGAGTTTGTATAATGTAAACTCATTCACAACTCGCAGAGTCTTCTGTGAATGGACGGCAGAGGGGAACAGTGGGCAGAACAGAATTCCTGGAGTTCGGCTTTAATGCAAGCAATGTGTTTAATATGATTGTGTTTATTAGATGTGCATCTATGATAAATGATACAGAACTGTAAATATTGCAACTTTAATAAACTCACAATGTTTAAAGCAGGCTGTTCACCTACTGTAATAAATATATATCACAAAAGTATTTTGTTTAGCTAAAGCGTTCTCTCTAAATTGATTATGGCATTGTTGATATTTAATTTTAAATGCAATACTAGTTAACAGTGTCTTGAGGTGGTGTGTGTGTGTGTGTGTGTGTGTTTGTGTGTGTTTGTGTTTTTTTTTTTTTTTTTTTTTTTTAACATTACTTGGTACACCTGAGCATTGTTACACTCTTGAAATCATTTTTACAGATCTTCTAGCCAGATTTTTATGGAGTTTCATTGTGGATATACCAAATACCTTATGACAAGAGCGAAAGCTTTGCAGAGTGAACTATTGGGTCCCTTTCACATGGGGCATATGCGCTCGGGGGACTCCACTAGCTCAGCAGGGAATCGCTCCATTGATCCCCCGCTAAGCAGGAGGATGACAGGTCCATCTCTGCCCACTGTGCAGGGATGGACCTGTCGGACCTGTCAGAGTTGCGCTGTTCTCTGTGGGAAGAACGGATGAAAACAGACTGCATGTCTGATATGCTGGACAGATCTTATCGGATGGCAAGCGGTGTCAGCGAACACATCTGCCTGCCTATACAAGTCAATGGGTGGCCCACACAATGGACAGGTGGATCTTTACAGGCCGGTCATCTGAAAGGGGCCCTATTCTTGACCAATAATTGCTTGGTCTCTTTCTGTCCCTCATTTGTATTTAAGAGACTTCAATAGGTATCTGTAGGGTGCTAAGAGCTGAGTAGAAGGAAAGTGTAACTTCCATGCCAATCTATCGACATTACTATATTTACATATTCTTATAAACCACTTTGGCTACTTTGAAGAACCTAGAATATGAAATATATTTTCAGTTGTTTCACACTTTTTTTTGTTCTGTATAATTCCACACGTGTTAATCCATAGTTTTGATGCCTTCAGTGTGAATCTACAATTTTTATAGTCATGAAAATAAAGAAAACTCTTTGAATGCGAAGGTGTGACCAAACTTTTGGTCTGTACTATGTATGTGTGTGTGTGTGTATGTATGTATATGTATGTATGTATGTATGTATGTATGTGTGTGTGTGTGTGTGTGTGTGTGTGTGTGTATGTGTGTATATATATATATATATATTGAAATAACAGACCTACTGTCAGCTGTACAAAGGTGCTACACTTCACTAAATGAACCAAAAATGTGAAAGCGCCTGCAGGATAAATGTTTAAATCAAGTAACAAAACCTAATTGATGTAACTTTACAGTAATGCTTTCATCATAATTAGGGTTGTCCCGATACCACTTTTTTAGGACCGAGTACAAGTACCGATACTTTTTTTCAAGTAGTCGCCGATACCGAATACCGATACTTTTTTTTAATGTCATGTGACCGTTTTCAAACCACAATACAGACCAAAGATATTTTCTTTAGAATTATGAAGAACTGGTACATCATGGTGTGGGGCTGTTTTTTAGCATACGGTACTGGAAAACTACATATCATTGAAGGAGTGATCACTGTCAGTGCAGCTCATCGGTGCCAGTGCCCAAAAGTGCAGCTAGCCAGTGCCACCTATCAGTGCAGATCAGTGCCCATTAGTGCATCAGTGCAGGGAGGCAGCTTATTAGTGCATCTCATCAGTGCCACCCAATCAATGCCAGTGCCACCTATCAGTGCCATCCAATGGTGCCATCCAATTTGCGTTCGATGTAAAAAAAAAAAAAAAAAAAAGTATTCTATTTTGGTATCGGGAGTATTTGTACGAGTACTAGCGCAAATACTCGGTATCGGTCCCGATACCGATACTGGTATCGGTATCTGGACAACCCTAATCATAATGCAAATAATTTGTCAAAACATACAAAGGTAATCCAATAATTAAAGTGAGAAGTGCTGCAGATGTGCTCCAAAGAAGATCACTGGTTCTGTGTGCCACACCCACTTTTGTGACCCGACTCACTAGAAATCATAGCTCACCAGCTTTGCAATCTAGGATCAAACAGGCAGTAATTGGTCAGATCTAATATAAGCCGAAAGATTGGGTGCAGTAAAACCTTCAAAATGTATTCTGGGACTTGCTGAGAAGGTGACCAGGCTAAAACTATGGGGAGAGAAGAAAAAGGGACTGATGGTGAAGTACTGTAAAATTGTATCAAATCGTGATTCTCAGGCGTGAATGGTTGGACGAAACCAGGAGTACGTCAACATGTTTCACCCCTTCTCCAGGGCGTCATGTATGACGCCCTGGAAGAGTGCAGAAACACGTTGATGTACTACCGGTTTTGTCCCAAATTTACATTTTGAAGATTTTACTGAACCCAATCATCCAGCTTATATTAGATCTGACTGATTACTGTCTGTTTGATCCCAGACTGCAAAGCTGGTGGTCTGATTTCTGGTGAGTAGGGTCACAAAAGGGGGGTGTGGCATGCAGCACCAGTTGTCTTCTTTTGGAGCACATCTGCAGCACTTATCACTTTTTAATTATTGATTACCTTTGTATGTTTTGACAAATTAATTGTATTATCATGATGAAAGCATTACTGTACAGTTACATCAACGATCACAGGGTGTGCCTCTCCACCGACACGGTCGATCAACTGACCTTCATAAAAATGAATCGGGCTTGGATCACCACCAGCTACCAAGCACCTGATGCTGATGTAACTGAATATTTTTTTTTTTTTAAATGTCAGATCCCTTCAAGACTGCCTATGCTGATGCTGAGTGACTATCCTGTTATGCTGAGTGACTATCCCTTTCCTCAGTGATCATGCTGATGACTTGTAAGAACATTTTTGGTTCTGGGCACTGCCACCAGTGGCTATGGCCCAATTTTTCTGCCCCTGTTTAACAGGGGCATGTAATTACAATTTTTGATGCAATACTTTGCAGCGGGCTCATTCCTGCGCTCCAACTAGAGTATCTGTGAGGGGTTGCAGTGTTGTGTCACTGGCACCACCACCACCACCAACAAAGGCCCAATTTTTCTGCCCATGTTCAACATGGACATGTAATTACAATTCTTGATCTAATATTTCACAGCAGGGCCCATTCCTGTGCCCACCAAGAGTAACTGTAAGGGCTTACAGAGTTGTGGCACCAGCATCAGCACCAAAGGCCCAATTTTTCTACCACTGTTCAACAATGGCATGTAATTACAATTCTTGATATAATAGTTCACACAGCAGGGCGTTCCAGCGTCCACCAATACTAACTGTGAGGGCTTACAGTGTTGTGGCAACACCAACACCTAGGGCCCAAATTTCTGCAGAGTATATACGGCAGGCCCCTACTATCAAACATCCAACTTTCAAATGACTTCTACTTGCAAACGGAAGGAGACAACAGGAAGTGAGAATCTACCCCTAGGAAGGGAAATTCTCTTCTGTAAGATGTGGCTCCTGTCCACTGATGCTTTATCACCAATCCCTGTTTCACAAAAAAAAAATCTAATTTTCAAAATTTGCTGGGACAGAAAGTGAATTGCAATCTTCTGAACAGATGCACACAGATAGCAAAACAAATGTTTACAGGGGTGATAACCCTTCTCTGTTTTCAGAAAAGCTTAAAAATAGATTGTATGGCTGGAGCTACACGTTAAAAAAAAAAAGTACCAGTTCAAAATTACAAACAGATTCTTTTTTTTTTTTTTTTGTTTTCATAAAGTTTTATTAGGTGAATATGAAATCGAACATAGCATCGTATAGATACATCATATAACTGCATATGTTAACAATAGTGATAAATATCCGAAAACGTGGTGTCGCAGATTACACTCTTATGCCAAAATATAGTCATTAATCGGACAAAATAATTGAGGAGAGAGAGTCGTAAATGAGAGAACATTAAATAGCATAAAAGGAAAAAGAAAAAAAAAATTTCACCAAAGAGAATTTTTTATTTTTTTTGTTGAACCCATCTCGACCAGTAAACAGATTATTCAGTTATATATTTCTTTCGTGGTCAAGATAAGTAGAGAAGGGGTTGGGGAGAGGGGGGAGGGGGAGGAGAAAAAGGGAAAAAAAATAAATAAAAGATAAATGGGGAGGGGGAGCTTATTGAGAGTTGTATGACTTAGGGTAGTTTACCAGTATATTCCATCCACTTTATCAAGATGTTTAATAGCCTTGCAGAGGGTGCTTTTCAATTTTACTGAATGATTGTTTTATATATCTGTGACTCTTTGAACAGATTCTACTTCACAACAAACCTACAGTGCCTGTCTTGTTTGCACCGCCTGTATAATGCTGTTTAATGTATATAGGGCCAAAGGGGCTTGTAATGACCTGGGGGGAGTGGGGGGAAACCCATGCTATTTTTCTCAATGATTTTCATCCATATTGCAGGTACCAGACATTACATTAAAGCCGCAAGCAGTTTTAAATTACTTTTTTCTTTATAGTAATCTCATTTTGTGCAGGGACAGTTCTAAACATGTGCCACCTCACAGGCATACTTTAGACACCCAGCAGGTACGATATTTAACCACTTTACAACCGAGGCCTATTTTGGCACTTCTCTCCTTCATGTACAAATTACAATTATTTTGCTAGAAAATTTATCAGAACCCCCAAACATTATATATTTTTTTTAGCAGACATCCTAGGGAATAAAATGGCGGTCATTGCAACTTTTTTTTCTCGCATGGTATTTGCGCAATAATTTTTCAAACCCCTTTTTTTGGAAAAAAAACGGTTTCATGAATTAAAAAATAACAAAACAGTAAAGTTAGTCCAATTTTTTTATAGAACGTGAAAGATGATGTTACGCAGAGTAAATCGATACCTAACATGTCACGCTTTAAAATTGCACACACTCATGAAATGGCGCCAAACTTCGGTACTTAAAAATCTCCATAGGCGACGCTTACAATTTTTTTTACAGGTTGCTATTTTTGAGGTACAGAGGAGATCTGCAGACAAATTTCTCACCGCTCCAGGTGAGCCCCGTAAGCAATTAAGGGCTGTTGAACTACCAAGGTGCTGGCAATGCTGATGATGGC
This sequence comes from Rana temporaria, assembly GCF_905171775.1. Lineage (NCBI taxonomy): Eukaryota > Metazoa > Chordata > Amphibia > Anura > Ranidae > Rana > Rana temporaria. Next base: position 145,442,277 of record NC_053495.1, read on the forward strand.
AAATGGAGAAACGAAAACTGGACAGCCGCACTCCAAAATAACTTAGTTGTCTTTATTTTTCAACTGTACAAACACAGTCACTGCAACCAACAGAAAACAGGATGGCCGACGCGTTTCGCACTTACAGTTAGTGCTTAGTCATGACTAAGCACTAACTGTAAGTGCGAAACGCGTCGGCCATCCTGTTTTCTGTTGGTTGCAGTGACTGTGTTTGTACAGTTGAAAAATAAAGACAACTTTAAGTTATTTTGGAGTGTGGCTGTCCAGTTTTCGTTTCTCCATTTCCTACAGAGGAGATCTAGGGCTAGAATTGTTGCACACGCTCTAACGCACGCGACGATACCTCACATGTGGGGTTTGAACGGCGTTTACATATGTGGGTGGGACTTGCATTCATGTTCGCTTCTGCGCGCGAGCTACCGGGCATAGGGGCGTTTTAAACAAAAAAAACAATTTTTTTTTTTATCACTTTTATTCCTATTACAAGGAATGTAAACATCCTTGTAATAGGAAACAGTGTGACAGGTCCTCATTATGGAGAGATGTGGGGTGCGCATGTTTATCATTTTAAAGATTATAGATAGATAGATATATTTATCTCTATAGATTTATCTCTATCTATCTCTCCAGAGTCTATCACAACTAGGTGTCATGATAACCTACTCTTACATTTGCCATTTGCCTACATGTGATATTACACCTAAAGCATATTCCACTTCCTCGTCTAATAAGAATTATGCATTTTTTTTTCTACTGTATTTAAATGGGATTTTACTGTTAGGCTTTCTTTTCCTGTAGTGTTCGCGAAATGTGGGGCACTGTGTATAAGTTATGTTAATGTGTTAGGGCAATGAATACATTAATTTCATTAGTGAATGGCCTGAAAGCAATAATTACCAGTGTAGGTGTGTCAGAAACGATCATGTTCAGTTTTGCCAGTTAATTATTAAGATTTTGTTCTGAAGGACCCAGATCTGACATCCAGCTTTTAATTTAGCTGTAAATAAAACTCTAGTATGCAGGGAAGGAAAACCTAAGCCAAGAACTTGCTTTGCTCTTGGATTTCTGCTTTTATTTTTTCAATCTCGACTTCCAATAAGATGCCAAAATAATTAGTGTCAGTGATGTGAAGTTTATTGCATAACCCCAAAAGGGCACATTATAATAAAAATAGCAATTTTGTGTTTTCAGTCCTCTTGTCTCTGTTTAAGTTACAGTATATAAATTTTCTACTGAAAAAAACAACTTGGTAGAACATGATCTTAAAAAGCGAGGTAGTAAGATAGTTTTATGGCTGCAAAGGATTTTGTTTTTTTGGAAACTCTCTCTCTGGCTCTTGATGAGATCTAAATTTTGTATTCTTTGCCTATTCTGTCCAACAAATTGCTAGTGTAGATATTTGTTTTGTATGTGTAAATGTTTTTTTAATAAAAATATATAATATATAATCTCTCACACACACACACGCCTTCCTTATTCACTGGTAGTAGGTAGATTTTTAAAAGCAGCTACACTTTTTTTTTAAATTTTAGGCCAGTTGTACACAGGAGTAAAAACAAAAATCAAATTTCAACATCCCATTGCACCCCCCACAGAGTGCAGCTGGCTTCTCCTCCTCTCCCTTGCTGCATTTGTCACCCGCCACCATGCTGAATCTGTCCCCCACTGAGCTGTGGAGGGGCGGGGAGCAGCCGTCTCAGCGTCTCGCTGAGAGGCTGAGACGGGTTTCAGTCCTCCGCGCCTGGCAGATCCAGACTTTGTCACGATGACGCGGTGCTTGGACTGATTCCAATGACGTCAGCAAAGAGTGGATTTCAACAGAGGGTATCAAAATAGTCATTAATGACATCTGCTAAACCTAAATGAGTTCCTGACTCGTATTAATAATGCACTTTTATTGTTAACTGATACTACTGGCACCCTTCTTCCTTTTGCACTGATGTAGAAGGTTAGAAATCAAAGTAGAAGAAAACCTACTGCCTTTTAAAATGTATAGGTAAATCACCTGGGGTTATATTGGGGTTGATTTGGAGGTTGAGTAAAGCCTTTTAACTAGGCATATGGGAAGATTCCCCCATTGGGGTATTGATGCAGCAAAGGTGTTGAGTTAGAAACAAATTGTTAAAAGAATTTCTTTATTAAAAGGTTATCATCATAATGTATACACATTGCCATTTAAAAATAGGAAATCTGATTGGGGAATATGTTGTCATTAACAAATATACAGAAGAATGCAAACATGTGATTACACACAACATTGTCTATTGAATGTCTGTTTCAAAGAGTTTGCAACGCGTTTCGAATTATCACGGTCTTCCTCAAGGGATAGGTTTGCTGTTGATAAATTATATTTTTAGCATTACAGTAGTCAGCATATTAAACAAAAGATAATATGTATATGAGAAAGTTGCATAGAGTATTTATACCAATGGGGGTATAAATGAAAAAAGAAAAATCTCCCAAACAGCATTCCTCTAGAAATCGATCAGATAAGCACGGATGTTCCCAGCCACTTGTATTCCAGGGAAGAGACACCATATTTACCTATATCTTACAAGTAGTCACACCGCAGAGCACCCACTGTGGAGGCCGAGGGGTGGAAAGTCTTGCACCTGAGGCAAAAACCCCTGTAGGGGGTACCATTAGCTATACTTTTATATATGGGTTAAGGAATATTGTTTTAGTTCCAAAGGGTCAAAAATGGTCTCCCAACGCTTATTATGTATGTGTGTGTGTGTGTGTGTGTGTGTGTTAGCTTTGCAGGAATGCTTATAATTATGCGATGAATGGGTTCTTATATTAACTAGGGATGAGCCCATATGTACCATGCTCGACAAAGTTTGGATTCTGAATGTACACCCCACTGAAGTCAATGGGAGCTGTATCTTAAGCTTGGTACATACGGATCGAAGTTCAGCTGGTTCGACAGGAACCGGCTCAATTTCAATCTGTGTGTAGACACCCTCTACCTCCACCCTCCTAACCCCCCCCCCCCCAGTTGGCGGAAGCTAATAGGGACGCCTGGAAAACTGTGTTGGATCAGCAGCCAATCGGCTACAGTGGTGATCAATGTATTCTGACTGCGAATCCCTGCTGTCAAAATACAATATCCGGAGGTTGGGGGAGATGCAGAAACCTGTTAATCTATCTCAGTTGGCTTGCTGGCTGAATGAAAAAAACTGACACTGTGTACCCAGCTTTAGAAAACAGTAATGGACACTGGCCTGGGGAACATGTACCAATAAAGAGATCTAGATATATATATATATTGCGCGGCACATGATGTATATCTTTATTTTGTTTACATTGTGGGAAGTGCAGGCAGCTGATTTTTAGTTTTTTTTTTTTTTTAGTTCAGTATATGGTATTTCTTTAGTTTTGGCTGCTCACAAGGTTTTATCTACCACATGTTCCAATAACCCCCCCCCCCCCATATCTCCCAATTTTTGTTTCTTATGACTTTTTTGATGGTCTGAGTGCCCCATTTCAGATGCAGAGAGCAGGCAGATTCCATACCCAAAAAAAGTCTATTTTCTAAGATTGAAGCCTGAACAAATTGTACAGAGTTTGCAGCACATCTTTTACACCTTTCTTGGACTGACTGAAATGTTTTCATGCAATGAGCTTGCACCCTCCTTGAGAAATTGCAAAGATTTGCATCCTTAAGCCTGTATGGGCAAGCTCCAGAGCAATTGAGCCAACATATTACATTTGAAAATAAAATGTCTTGAGTTGTAGGCTGACCAAGCCAACATTTTACAGTTTAGCACCACAGATATTAATATCACAGATATTTACTCAGACTACAATTTCTGAACAACGTAGCAGGCATTTCACATCTAAAATATGAACATTTGGCACCACAGCTATTGCATGTTTGTGGACAGGCCACATTTTCTTAGGGAAGGAGCAGACCTGTTACATCTGGGAATAAAAACATTGGTGTCAGTTTCAAATTTAAAAGAAAAAATCGCAAATGCATATGGACTTTCACTGTACCACGTTCATATAAATGTATCCCCTTTATTGTATAAATCTACCGTATATCTTAATTGGATAGGCCTCAATTTCTGAGAGAGAGCAAGCACATTGCATCTGGAAGTAAAAAATGTGTGTCTTGAACTGAAATAGGGGAAAATATTACAGATTTGCATCAGATATCAAGCCTGTATGTGCGTGCATATTGCATCTGGAACAAAAAAGCAGTTTATTGTTTACTATTGAAATGAAATAAACAATTGGAAACATTTACAACACTTTTTATGCCTTTGTTTAAAATAGAAACGTAAAAAATGTGCATATCCCTATGCTACCACACCTATATTGCATCACTCAAACAAAAAAATTGATTGTTGCTAACACTGACATGTGTTCCCACATCCATCAGCTGAAATTCTATATAAACAAAGTGCAGTGCAAACTATAAAATAATATCACAAGTCTATATATAGAGTGGGTGCACACACACCTGGGGAGACAGCAGGCCTCCATATAACGTTCTCAAAGAAGATGGTGGATTGGGACCCAGCATTCAGCAGCTTTTGGTGGATTTATTTCAGGATTCGCTGGGCAGGCATGAGACTTGTGTGAAGGAAAATAAAAATTTTCATTGGGGAAGGCAAAGTTCTTAAGCCAGTTTAAGACCCATTTGACAATGAGATCCAGTTAGACTGATTTCAGAAGCATCATAAACTTTATTTAGCATGCTCTTCAAAAGGATCGCAAATAGTCTGGTAATTATGCACCCTAAAGAACTTGAAGTGCATGTTTGTGGGTGTATTTTACTGACCTGGAGCTAAACTTTCATACATCTCAGCTCTCTATAAGCCATATTCCAATAGCTTTAAAGGTAATGGTGTTATGGAATATGTGGCTACACTAATGTAAAAGATACAATGTGATAACCATCAGACCTTAAACACACCTAATTTACAAGGCCCAAAAAAGGCAAATTAACACTGGAGCTTCAAGGAGAAACCTACAACAGAAATATATTGTTTGGCATCTAACAAATCCTATGTTCATTCTGCTAAATAAGATGTTGGTTTATAGGTTGTAAAAACCTTGTCATATGAAAAATTTGTATGTGCCCAGGATAGTTGGCATGAAGTGTGTCCACTGAACATAAAAAAAATCAGCACCCCTTCAACACACTCCTCAGACCTTTTTGATTTAGTGAAAGTTCGCCATGAGACCCCCCTCTACAGGGTAAAAAAAAAAATCTACTGCATTTGACACCTGAAACTTTTACCATTTGAAACTACGAAGGACACTGAGTCGTGTTTGTGAGGACCAGTGAGTCTGATGCATCAGATTAGACCGATCTACAGCTACATATCTGATATATAGTCTAGGTGGACTCCGCTTAAGTATTTTTTTACTTTTTTTATTTGTTGCTTTATGTGATATTAACCCTTCACTACAGAGACACTCTATACAGTATTGTATATAAACGTACAATTAAACCTCAATCCAAAAACAAATTCATAATGGTAAATCAACAGCAGCTGAGTTAAAACATCCCCAGAATGTAGGTGAATAAAATATTCTACAACAGCTCTAGTTCAAATATTAACTCCTAATAAAAGTGCAAAACATGCTTAACCAAAGATCAACCCAAAATGAAAATGAATAAATCACGAATCCCAAACAAATGAACAAAAAAAATATGTGAAAACAAATCTTAGTCTACATAAGGGTGCAGAAAAAAAATTGTCTAACAAATCTTAACTGTCCAATGTATACAACAATCAAAATTGTTCATAAATGGTCAGTCCCCCCCCCCCTTTTTTTTTTTTTTCAGAAATAATTCACCCAGTAACTTCTCAAGTGGATGTAAAAATCTGAATCCAAGTGCTCCCTCCACCCAAATCAAGAAAATGCACTAAAAAAGCAATACCAATCTTCTTGGAGAAAGGCAAGGACAGCATAGATTTCCTAAAGATAGATGGGACACCTTATCCAAAACGGCTTTCAAGGGAGTAATCTTCCATATATGGCTCTGATCCTCAGGATTGATAAATGGATGAGCAGAATATATATAGACCCCATAGGAAAAAATGCCTCACTAAGTGTGATACCATAGATTTAATATATTTTATTTAAAACAAAAAAAACTACTCAAAGTGTCAAGTTGCTGGCTAACCATTATTTAAAAATCCTTAAGCTGAATCTCTGAATGTTCTAACTAGAAAATCAGGTGGAAAACCTCTGTGTAGGGTGAGGCTGAATTTGCAATCATTGTACACACCATACTTTTTTATTTGGTATAGATGACAAACTAGAGATTTGAATAGCATTTTGCTTACCGTATTTTTGATTAGAGAAGCGCCTTTTATGCTATGCAAATGGTACTGTTTAGGAAGGAACTGTTTGTTTAAAAATGAGTACTGTCTGTAAAACTATTTATTTGCACTAACATCCAACTTTTTAGGACAAGCTTTCGGGGTGTACCCCCTTCAAGGTTCAAGCAGCGCTAATACACAACGTTTTTGCAAAATGTTAAGACTATGTCTAAGGGGAAAAACACAAACAAGATGCATAGCAATGGTAGTTAAACTTAGATATTTAATAAGATAAGTAAGAGAGAGGGCTAAAGGGGGTGTAGTTGTGATGGATATAAACAAATGTATATAAGAAGGCCAGAGGCAACTGGCAAATGCTACAGTACTTAATATAAAAAACGGATTATGATCCAACCCAGGATTTTGCTAGAGTCCCATTAAAACACTACCAATCCACCTACCATAGGCGTGGGCAAGGGATGTGCCAGGTGTGCCTGGGCACACCCTAATCCTGGGATTGGCAACCTGTCATTGGTGGGCAGATGACAGGTAAACCACAATCCTTCCTTGCCAACCCTCAGAACCTGGACAGGAGAGGTGGTGGGGGTGCAATTTAGTGGAAACTATCTGCATTTTCCTCCTGCAGCAGCTGAAAGTAGGCTTCTCCTCCTCCCTTTTATCAACATTCAGCTGCCACAGGAGGAAAATTATAGGAGATTGGTGCTAATATATGCCACCCCTCAATTCCCTGTTCCTCTTCCTTCTGTTGCCTGTGTCCCCCATGTGCTCCCTTGCTCCGATTGTTTCAGGATGGAGAGCGGGGAAGAGAACAGTAAATATTTCAAGCGCATATGTGTTGGAGCTTTGAGGTGCACACTCTAATGCAATAGACTGCGCACACCTATGCCACCTACATTCAGAACTGAATAATCCAGAAGATGAGGACTTCTGCATGTTGTCCAAGATCCACAAGCCAGGAAATCCAGGCAGAATCTTCATAACAGGTATGAACACACTTAAAGCACAAATCTCAGGCCTTGTACAAAAGGTAATTAAAATCATTAGTCACAAATACTGCTGGCTTTCTGCAATACATGATTTTCTGAACAAGATCAACAATATACAGCAACTATCGCCAAATATACTTTAAGGGCCAGATTCAGGTACAATTGCGGCGGCGCAACGTAACCCGTTTACGTTACACCGCCGCAAGTTTTCAGTGTAAGTGCCTGATCCACAAAGCACTTACCTGTAAACTTGCGGCGGTGTAGCGTAAACCCGTCCGGCGCAAGCCCGCCCAATTGAAATGGGGCGTGTACCATTTAAATTAGGCGCGCTCCCGCATCGGACATTCTGCGCATGCTCCGTTCGCAATTTTCCCGACGTGTTTTGCGCGAAATTACGGCGGCGCGACGTGTTGTGAATCGCGACGTGCGTAACGTACTTGCGCCAAAAAAAAAAATTCAAAATTGACGCGGGAACGACGGCCATACTTTAACATGGTGGAGTAATTTTACACCATGTTAATAGCACACTTAACTTTGCGACGGGAAAAAGACTTGCGCCGACGTAACGAACGCGAAAACCGTTGTGGTTCGACGTAACTGCTAATTTGCATACCCGACGCTGGATAACTACGCAAACTCCACCCAGCGGCTGCCGAGGTACTGCATTCTAAGATCCGACGGTGTAAGTCAATTACACCTGTCGGATCTCTATGCGGAACTGATTCTATGAATCAGCCGCATAGATACGACGGTGTATCAGGAGATACGCCGTCGTATCTATTCTGTGAATCTGGCCCTAAGTCACTATGGATGTAGAATCTCTACAGATTTCTGCACACCTGTGGGACATAATTTTTCATTACCAGACCACACTATGAAAGACATGAATGTTTTTTTTGGTTCTCAAAGACAAATTCAAAACTATTCAGGAAATTAAAACTTTTGAACTAAGAATGATAATTCTATTTGACAAGGATAATGGACTTAATGTGGACCTCAGTTTTCTAAATCGCTCACATTTTTATGGCTACTCTTGCCTCAGTGACTCTTTTTTCCCTTTCCAGCCCATAGCCCTCTCCCTACGTTATCTAACTATTCAAGTTTAATTACGATTGCTATGTATGTTATTTTTCCCTCTGAGATTCTTACTTGGCATTCTACTAAAGCTTTGTGTATTAGTACTGCCTGGACCTTGATGAAAGGGTTACACCCTGAAAGCTTATCCTGAAAATTTGAATGTTGGTGCAAATAAAGTATCCTAGACTTTATATATACAGTATATAAAATCGTTTCTTCCTAAACCGTACTATTGGCATGTTTGCAAGTGCACTAATATGACTAAAACTACATTTAAGCTTGAAAAAAGATTTACCTTGAAGCTGGTTAGATATTATATAATATAATATTAGCTCAGCTATCTGCCAACTATGCTGTTTGCCCGGGATGTTTCTGCATGGTCTTTGGTCGTGTCATATCTCTAAAGATCCTTATACTTTAGCCTTGTACATATGATCGGATTTTCCGCAGACAAAGCCTCAGACTTTTGTCTGAAGGGCATTGGCCAAAAACTTGTCTTGCATTCAAACGGCACACAATTGTCGGCCAGCAAACACGAACGTAGTTAAATACTACATAGTTTTTTTAGCTCCTTAGCACGCCCCTTTGGAAAAACCTCCTGCTAATGTTTGGTGAGCATTGCTTCCGAGCATGCCTGTTTGTACTTTGGACTTTTGTCTGACAGACTTTTGTACACACACAAATTTGACAACAGATCGTTGTTCGTGGAAAATTTTAAAGCCTGCCATCCAATATTTGTCCATGGAAAATCCGACAAATTGTCCAATGGAGCATACAAACAGTCAGATTTTCCACCAGCAGCCTTTCATCGCACAACTCCCGTCGGAAAATCCGATCGTGTGTATGAGGTTTAAAGTATATGGCACCCGACAACTCTGACTCCACTGGAGAGACTGGAGCCTCATACACACAATCTGAATTTTAGACAGGAATTGTATGATGACAGCCTGTTGGCCGAAAATCCAACCGTTTGTATGCTCCATCAGACAATTGTTCTTGGTTTTTCCTCGGACAAATGTTGGATGGCAGGCTTTAACATTTTCAGCGGGCAACGGTCTGTTGTTGGATTTTCCGATCGTGTGTACAAAAGTCCAAAGTACAAACACGCATGCTTGGAAGCAATGCTCATCAAACACATTAGCAGAAGGTCCCCAAAGGGTGGCGCTAAAAAAAAAGCTTTGCCCAAATGTAGTTGTAGCCTTGCCAACCCAAGAAGTACTGACTCTAGGTAGGATTACCAGGTCTGTGGTGTTATCTCATAGTTTGTTTTAAGTTGAATTTTGAATTATTACCTGGCCTAATATAATATTCTTGGCCTAATATAGTTTGGGCTCATTATACACCCCCCACTCAGGCTGGCAGTGACCCACACAAGACTATCGATCCATGCTTTCTATTTGCCTTATTACTTTATTGCAATATATATGTGTGTGTGTGTGAGAGACTCTTCTCTGTAAGGTTGGGGTCTGCACCTTATTGCTGTATGCTCAATGTTGCGTGTCTTTTGTAAAATGAAATAATAAAAAAAAGTATTGTTAAAAAAAATCTACCCCTTACATTCTTCTTCTGTCCCCTTAAAATAACTCAACACACAGCCAATAATGTCTAAACCGCTGATAACAAAGGTGAGTACACCCCTAAGTGAAAATGTCCTAATTGGGACCAAAGTGTCAATATTTTGTGTCCACCATTATTTTACAGCATTTCCTTAACCCCTTTGGGCAGGGAGTTCACCAGAGCGTCACAGGTTGCCACTGGAGTCCTCTTCCACTCCCGCATGATGACGTCACTGAGCTGGTGGATGTTGGAGACCTTGTGCTCCTCCACCTTCTGTTTGAGAATGCCCCACAGATGCTTAATAGGGTTTAGGTTTGGAGACATGCTTGACCAGTCCATCTTTACTCTCAGCTTCTTTAGCTAGGCAGTGGTTGTCTTTGAGGTGTGTTTGGGGTCGTTATGTTGGAATACTGCCCTGCAGCCCAGTCTCTGAATGGAGGGGATCATGCTCTACTTCAGTATGTCACAGTATATGTTGGCATTCATTGTTCCCTCAATGAACTGTAGCTCCCTAGTGACGGCAGCACTCATGCAGTTCCAGACCATGACACTCCCACCACCATGTTTGACTGTAGGCATGACACGCTTGTCTTTGTACTCCTCACCTGGTTGCCGCCACACACGCTTGACACCATCTGAACCTAGTAAGTTTTTATCTTGGTCTCATCAGACCACAGGACATGGTTCCAGTAATCTATGTCCTTAGTCTGCTTGTCTTCAGCAAACTGTTTGCGGGCTTTCTTGTGCATCATCTTTAGAAGAGGCTTCCTTCTGGGACGACAGCCATGCAGACCAATTTGATGCAGTGTGTGGCATATGGTCTGATAGGCTGACCCTCCACTCCTTTAACCCCAGCAGTAATGCTGGCAGCACTTATACATCTGTTTCCCAAAGAAAACCTCTGGATTTAACACTGTGCACATGCACTCAACTTCTTTAGTCGACCATGGCAAGACCTGTTCTGAGTGAAACCTGTCCTGTTAAACCACTGTATAGTCTTGGATATTGTGTTGCAGCTCAGTTTCAGGGTCTTGGCAATCTTCTTATAGCCTAGGTCATGTTTATGTAGAGCAACACATTTTTTTTTTAAGATTGTCAAGTCTTTGCCATGAGGTGCCATGTTGAACTTCCAGTGACCAGTATGAGAGAGTGAGTGACCCCAAATTTAACACACCTGCTCCCCATTCACAACTGAGACCTTGTAACACTAACAAGTCACATGTCACAGGGGAGGGCAAATGGCTAATTGGGCCCAATTTGGACATTTTCGCCAGCTGTTTAGACATTCACTGAGTTATTTTGAGGGGACAGCAAATTTTCACTGTTGGACAAGCTGTACACTCACTACTTTACATCGTAGCAGTGTCATTTCTTCAGGTTTGTCGCACGAAAAGCTTTATAATTTACAAAAATGTGAGGGGGTGTGTGTGTATGTTTTATATATATTAGTGTGTGCAAAATATATATTAATTTAGTGTGTGTGTGTGTGTGTGTGTGTATATAATATATATTATAAAATCGTCAGATTCTGGCAACACCTATATTATGTTTATATATGTAGGTAGAGAGATGTGTATGTTGGATATCTTATGATTTGTGTATTAGAAAGCATATTAAAAGCCCTCTGAAATTAAATTCACTAATTTAATGTAACTGCTGTTAAAGGGGCTGTAAAGGTAAAAAAAAAAAATCCTAAATAGCTTCCTTTACCTTAGTGCAGTCCTCCACTTACCTCATCCTTCCATTTTGCTTTTAAGCCCAGGTTCACATTGGAGCGATTTGTCATGCGATTTGAGAGATCAAATCGCATGACAAGTCGCAGCCTATTGGCGGCAATGGCACTGTTCCAATCGGTGCGACACCGATTTTGCGGCGCCGCACCGATTTGCAAAAGTAGTTCCTGCACTACTTTTGCCGATTTCAGGTGCGATTTCTATAGACATCTGTGTATGAAGCCACACAAATGTCTATCAAGTAGCACCTGAAATCGCGCTGACCTTGCTACTTTGAAATCGCGCTACTTCAAGTAAAGTAGCACGATTTCAAAGTAGCATCAGTGTGAACCGGGGCTCAATGTCCTTTATTTCTGCTGAGAAATCCTCACTTCATGTTCTTCTGTCTGTAACTGTAATGTGACACTTTCTCCCTGGTGTGGAAAAAGCCTCTTGAGGGGGCGAGCAGGAGGGTCAGGACACCCACGAACACACAGATCCTTTCTCTATCTGCAAAGTAGAGAGCGTCGTGACTCTCCTGCTCGCCCCCTCCCTCCTCAAGAGGCATTCACCACACCAGGGAGAAAGTGTCACATTACTGTGTTTAGTTACAGACAGAAGAACAGGAAGTGAGGATTTCTCAGAAGAAATAAGGACATTTAAAAGCAAAATGGAAGGATGAGGAAAGTGAAGGAGGACTGCACTAAGATAAAGGAAGCGATTTAGGGAATTTTTTTTTATTTTTTTTACCTTTACAACCCCTTTAAGCTATGATGTTGTATTAGTCTTATTAGGTGCATTACTATGATGTAAGCTATCCCATCTGCTTTACTGATGAGTCAACTTTGAGTTTATGGATCATATTCTGAAAGCTCAGCTATACATTGTTAAAACTATTTTTAAAAATATATATATTTTCAACACTGGTTAACAAATGGCTTAAATCAAATTGCAGGTCCAAATCTCAGCTACATATTGCAGTTTAAATTAGTTTTTTTATGTCCCAAGTTCTTTGTTGACTGTTGGCAGCTATGTACAGCAGACTGAGTAACTTCTGTTTCTAAATCCAAGTAAATTATGTCACCTGAAACGTGACCACAAGTTGCTGGTTTTATTCTTTGAACTATAGTGCTTTGTGGTTGTTATACGGTATAAAGCGATACAATCGGCTTGATTAATTAAAGTGTGAGATGAAATAAGATTGAATAAAATTGTCCCTGATGTGTAAACTGAGGTGACCTAGAGTTCCCTTTTTTTTTTTTTTTTTTGTTTACTTCAAACAGCCAATCCGATGACGTACCTTTTTTTTTTTTTCTTTTTTTTTCCAATGTCCCAAGTGACGACAAGTATATTAAATCCCACTGAAAATACCCACATTGACTTTATTTCACACTTAAGTGGACCTGAGTTTGATATTCAGAACCACCAACCACAAATTGCTCCATTCTTCTTTTTTTTTTTACTTCCCTAACCACCAACAAATAAGGGAGAGAATGGCATGCTAAGAAGAACCAATGTAAGGGGGCAAATGGAGCAGTGCGGGGGGGAGAAAATAATTGCTAAGGTTATGCAGCTGGGGGGGGTTGTGCAATTGAGTGAACATCTTGAATTCCCCCGCACAGGCAAATTACAGGTTCATTTTAATTGCATTTTAACATGATTTGGTGAATTTCTCAAGTCCCTTTTTATTTTAACATGCTCAGACTTCGATACAGACATTTTTTATTTTTATTCACGTGTACCTTGGTATGGAATTTGACTTTTTTCTTTCATCCGTTGTCTCAGACATGCCTTTATCATCAGACACAAGAGATAAACTGCATGTGTTAGGAGATTTCAAATTATCACACCGGCATTAAATTGCCCTTTATATTTATGGCTTTAAGAAAGTTCATAATCTAAGTTCCTTGCCAGTTAATTTCCTGCTAATGAACATTTTACAGGTTCTCTTTTGAAAGTGCAGTTCTTCTTCCTAAATCCTTTTGTCTGTTCTTAATTACTTTTGTCATTAAGCATAATTTCTGGTCCACTGTACTCCTATTTCTCTATATGAGCTCTTTATCTACAGTACAAATTATCTTTAAGGCTATTTTCAAACTGAGGTGCTTTACAGGTGCTATAGCGCTAAAAATGGCGCCTGTAAAGTGCCTCTCTTGTCACTCCAGTGTGAAAGCCAGAGGGCTTTCACACTGTACCGGTGCGCTGGCAGGACGCTAAAGTCCTGCAAGCAGCATCTTTGAGGCGCTTTAGGAGCACCGCTCCTAAAGCACCCTTGCCTATTGAAATCAATTCAGTGGTGCTTTTAACCCCTTTTTCAGCCATTAGCGGGGGTTAAAAGAACCACAAACATGTTGATAAAGCACTGCTAAAAATAGCGGCGATTTACCGCCGATGCCCGCCCCAGTGTGAAAGTGCCCTTAGGCCCCTTTCAGACTGGGGCGGGAGCCACGGTGGCGGTATAACGCCGCTAAAAATAGGATTGCCGCGGGAATCAGCCGCTAGCGGTGCGGTATTAACCCCCGCTAGCGGCCGATAAAGGGTTAATACCGCCCGCAATACGCCTCCTTCCCATTGTTTTCAATGGGAAGGAGCGGTATACATGCCGCTCCTCTCACCGCTCCAAAGATGCTGCTGACACAAGATTTTTTTTTTTGTCTCCCGGCAGCGCATCACCTCCATGTGAAAGCCCTCGGGCTTTCACATTGAGTCTGTAGTGAAGGAGTTTTTCAGGTGGGATAGCAGCACTATTTTTAGCGCTGTACCGCCTGAAAAACTCCTCAATGTGAAAGGGGTCTTACTGAACTACATCACCCACCTATCATGGTATTAGATTGTGAGCTCTCGGGAGCAGGGCCCACCTAACCCTCTTGTATTGAGTTGTGGTGTTACTGTATGGCCTCACGTTTATATTGCAAAGTGCTGTGCAACCATTGGTGCTATATAAATCCTGTATAATAATAATGGTATGCACACAGCCAAAGTATTTGATTTACAAAGGCCCTGTAACCTTGTTTTTTGTTGTTACCATGTTACATTTTGAAATTATTAAGGGAAAATATATTAAGTTTTTTTTTTTTTTTTTTTTTACTTTTACAATTTTATACCGATTAAATGCTAGTCCTAAATTGACAATGTGCAGACTTAACAAGCAATCTAATCATTAAACAACTATGCAGTGGCCTGTCTTGTTTTCTGCAGATTGAAAGGGTTGGTTAGGTAGCCTTTCACATTTAACTTTCTTTTTGGTAAATCTAAAGAAGATTGTAAGTGTTTATGACCAGTTCAAAGTACATTACACTTGGCATGTAGTCACAAAGCATTTAACCCTGCTGTCACAGATGTAACTACTATATTAGTGGCATGTAAATAAATTCACAGCCGCAATAAGAGCATGGCCTTTCTCAGTTTTCCTGACATTTTCTCATCTGCACCAACAATGCTCCAAAACATTCTAATGGGTTCTCTGATGCCTTTACAGTGACAGTCACAGCCAACATTACGGTTTCTGCAGTTGTGTGAGTAACCTCTGTGGAAAATCATTTGCATACTTTGGTAAGGTGATCAGATTTTTTTTTTTTATGAAATCTGGGGGCATATTTTTATTTACTAGTAATGGTGGCAATCAGCGACTCTCTGCCACCGCCTCACAGCCTGTCAAGCCTCACTCTCCAGGTCCCAGCTATTACTGGGTGGGGGGTCGAGGAAGATCACTCCGTCGGGGAAGGCAAGGAGATAAGCGGGCGGCTGGTCGGGACTTGAGCCAAGGCAGAAGAACATGTGAGCGGACCTGCATGGGCATGCACCTGAAACTGAAGAAATATTCCCTTCGCTCCGACCAGCACATGATCATCAGAAAGGGGCACATATAATGGAAAAAAATATACCCCACTAAGCTAATGGGAGCGGTGGAGTGGGGGTGTGTAATTCAGAGTTTTGTTTTTTAATTCTGCACTGATTGTCTTTGAAATTGCCCCAGCCCCTGTTCAAATCCAATCCGGGGACAGACTTGTCCTCAATCTGGGGACTGTCCCTGGAAACCAGGGATGACTGGTCACCCTATTGTATGGTGACTTATAAGTACATGAGCAACAGTCTTGTGGGTCATGCCAGAAAGTACTCCCTAGAACAAATTCAGTTTTTCCTCCTTGTCTGGTTTGGATCAACATTTGGCCTCGAGTACCATTTTATGGGTCATATCCTGCCTCCAGCGATTCCTTTTCAAAGACTGCTTGCCTCTCAGTCCTTGGTGAAAGCCTTTCTAAAAGTGTCACTCATTGTTTCCCCAGTTTTTTTTCCAGGGACTCCATGGGTTCTCGGCCTGGTTCTGTCTGTTCTACAGAGAGTGCCCTTTTGAGTTTTTCAGGGATATGTGCCTGTCTACTCTTTTTTTACATGGTTGCCTTTCTCATGGCCTTCACTTCTGTAAGGCAAGTTTCTGAGCGACCTTAAACTATTTCTATTTATGTTTTCAGTAAAAAAAAATTGGAATTTATTACAGTTGCTGACACCAATGCTGGCATTTCTTAGTGTCCTCACCGACACCAGGAATTTGGGGGGGGGGTGTTGTGTCCATTGACACCACTGCTGGAGGATTATTGTACCCCAACCTCTTCCTTGTGCATTTTAATGTCCTACAAAAAATGCAAGAGAACCAACATTTTGGGGGCTTGTGGTATATTATAGGCTGTTTATCTTGAATGGGCTGACTAAGTTGACACAATGCACCTTAATGCATGGAAATTCAGTGCTATTATGAGGTTCTCTTTAGAGGTGTCAAAGGCCACACTTGAGACCCTCTCTTTTTCAGTTATGTTGACCACACAAAATGAGAAGGTCTGTATCTGACTTCAATACAGGAGGAAAGTCTTTAACTCCAGCCCTACCTTTATCCTGTGCAGTTGTAAAGTGGTTGTAAACCTCAGATATTGAAATGGACAAATTGGACAAATAGATTAAATCTGTTTCTGTATAGTGAGTACTGAATTTTTCCTCTGCTATCAACATGAATCACTTCTGACACCCAAGAGAAAGGCGATGGTAGGTACCAGTAGCGTGACAAGGTCATCCAGCGCCCGGGGCAAAGATGCCAAACAGCACCCCCCTTTCCCTTAGGAAAAGGGTTTGGGAAAGGTTTATTTACATTTACCTCTCCCCGTTCTTAAGCTCTGTGACCTGAACGCGGGACACCGGCTGGGCTCCTAAAGACAATGCACCTGTACGTGCTTATGCCCAGCCGTGCCGATCTGCCGACGTATATCGTCGTGCAGCAGTCCTTAAGCGGTTAACAGGCAACAGTGCGAACATCTGCTTCTATCTGTAATACTGATTTATCTTAAAAGAGAAGTGTTTTTTTTTTTTTTTTTCAAAATACTTGCCTAGGTGGATGCACCGTCTGTCTGATCAAAAAACATAAATAAAGTGGGCACTAGTCTTCCTACACATCGCACAATCTTTGTGTCTCACAAACCCTATTTTTTGCCATAAGTGTGTTTCGTGACTTCAAAAAAAATAAAATGCTCTTACATTAAATGTCAATAACCTCATGTGACTTTTCGTCAATATAAATTAATTGTGAAAGAAAAAATATTGTGTGTGTGTATATACACACAATATATTAAAATGCACACCATTTTTTTTAAAAGGGGGGGAAAAAAGTCCTTTTTGTATTTTAAATACAAAGTTCAATGTCAATGTTTTAATTGCAATTCATCCCATACCGCTGCCTGTATACTTGTGGACTGCAAGTGACGTCACATTCAATTGCCGAGTAGAACGCACGCCGTGGTTCAGGTTACCTGGCAGTGGTATTTTTAGACCAGGCTGATCGAGCTGGTGCCGCTTTGGGCACATTAATGTGTAAGCTCATTATTTGTGAGACTAATTTTATTGAGCCAATTTTTCTTAAAATGGTGTTGCACTATTACCCTGTAACTTTTTTTTTTTTTCTCCTTTTTTTTTGGTGAACGGTGCTTATCCTCTGATGGGAGAACATGTTATATAGAGGAAGGAAAACCTGTCAGTAATAATCCCAACCAGATGGAGATTTACAAAGGCTTGTTTGGCCCAGGGGCCTCATGGTTCTGGTGAGTGCAGAAATGGCATCACTGGTGGTAGAGCACTCTTTTTTTTTTTTTTTTTTGTATCTACGGTATAGAATTCCCTTTACAAAAGCACAGTGGATGGTATGGATTGCAATTAAAACGCTGTCATTGAACTTTGTATTTAAAATAGCACAAAGGACTTTTTTTCTTTTTCCTTTCAAAAGTTTTTTTGTGTGCGTTTTAATATATGTGTACGTGTGTAGAATTTTTAAATTTTTTTTTTTTTTTTTCCTTTCACAACTATTTATATTAATGAAAAGTCACATCATATTTTGACATTATATTTAATGTGAGGGCATTTCATTTATTTTCTCTTCTTTTAATCAAGGAACGCACATATGGCAAAAAAATAGGGTTTGTGAGACAGATTGCATGATTTTTGAAAGTTTAGTGCAGTGGTTTCCAAACTGCGGCCCGTGGCCCTTTGCCTCCCTTGGAACACTATTCCTCCCTCTGACATCAACAATGGGGTATTGCTCTTCCCACTGACACCAATGATAGAGCATAAATTCTTCCTCTGACACCAAAGATTGTGCACTATTCCTACTACTGACACCAACAATGGGACACTATTCCTCCCACTGACACCAATGATGGGACACTTTTCCTTCTAGTACCACAAATGATCTGACAATATTCCTCCTATGGGCACAAATGATGGGGGCACTATTCCTCTCACTAACACCAATGATTGGGAAATAGTCTTACTCCATTTTGCCTCCAAACTCCTTGAACCTTTAGTCTACAACCGACTGAGCGACCACCTCATTGAAAATAACCTTCTTGATCGACTTCAGTCTGGATTTCGTCCACAGAAACTGCTCTTCTAAAGCTCACAAACGACTTACTAATAGCTAAAACCAATGGTCATTATTCCGTACTCTTATGCCGCATACACACGATCGGAAATTCCGACAAGAAAACCATGGATTTTTTTATTTTTTTTGGACAGAATTTTGTCTCTAACTTCTGTTGCATACACATGATCACACAAAATTCCGATTGTCAAGAATATGGTGACGTACAACACTACGAGTCGAGAAAAATGAAGTTCACTGATTCCGAGCATGCGTCAAATTTATTCTGAGCATGCATGTATTTTTGCGTGTCGGAATTTTCGACTAAAAGATCACATCAAACTTTTTCTTGTAGGAAATTCTGACCATATGCGTAACTCTTGGACCTCTCTGCTGCCTTTGATACAGTTGATCACCCCCTCCTCCCCGAAAAACTAAATTTTGCTTGGTATCCATGGCTGTGCTCTCCTCCATTGGTTCTAATCTCACCGCACCTTCAGTGTCACTTACAACTCTACTTCCTCCTCTCCAACACCTCTTACCATTGGGGTCCCCCAAGGTTCTGTAATAGGACCTTTACTATTCTGGATCTACACCTCCTCCCAGGGTCAGCTGATAGCCTCCCATGGCTTCCACTACCATTTATATGCCAATGACACCCAAATCTATGTCTCTACCCCTCAGCTCACCCCATCGGTCTCCTCACACATCACTGATTTACTAACCGACATATCGGCCTGGATGTCACACCACTTCCTAAAACTGAATCTATCTAAAACCAAGTTCATAATTTTTCCTCACCCACGTGCCCCTGTCCATCCACACATGCTAGGGTACTAGGGGTAACCTTAGACTCTCTAAAGTGTCCTTTCAGGCCCACATCCAATTCCTGTCCAAATCATGCTGCCTTAGCCTCCAACATCTCTACAATATGCCCCTTTTTAACCAATGACACCACCAAGCTCCTAATTAACTCCCTGGTTATCTCTCGCCTCGACTACTGCAACTCACTCCTCATTGGATTACCTTTTTATATACACGATCACCCCTTCAGTCCATAATGAATGCTTCTGAAAGACTCCTCCACCTTACCAACCTTTCAGTGTCCTCCATCCCTCTCTGCCAGTCCCTGCACTGGCTTAAACTCGCCCAATGAATAAAATTCAAAGTACTAACAATAATTTACAAAGCACAGATCACATTGTAATGCAACTGTAATGTCTGCCTTCATTTTGTTAAGTGCTGCACATAGTTACATAGTTAGTCAGGTTGAAAAAAGACACAAGTCCATCCAGTTCAACCACAAAAAACTAAATAAAAAAACACAGTAAAATCCTATACACCCAACTCCATACCCACAGTTGATCCAGAGGAAGGCAAAAAACCCCAGCGGAGCATGATCCAATTCGCTACAGCAGGGGAAAAAATTCCTTCCTGATCCCCCGAGAGGCAATCGGATTTACCCTGGATCAACTATACCTACAAATCTTAGTACTCAGTTATATTCTGTACATTTAGGAAAGAATCCAGACCTTTCTTAAAGCAATCTACTGAGCTGGCCAGAACCACCTCTGGAGGGAGTCTGTTCCACATTTTCACAGCTCTTACTGTGAAAAAACCTTTCCGTATTTGGAGGTGAAATCTCTTTTCCTCTAGACGGCAGGCAGGTGCAGCACTATGAAGTGGCATTAGAAGAATTTTGATATCTCTGATCTTTTAGTCCAAACAAGATTATCTGTTGCTCAATAATTCCTCTAGCGCCGTTCTATGGAAGCAGTAGGTTTAAAGAGCACACCAAACTCTTAAGATAACTTCTTTATTAACATCAGCTTTTCATATATAACTGACAATTTCGCAGGCAGTGTATGTACAAACAGGTGTTGAATAAAGTATAACAAATGGTGGTTCAACTGTTCAATCTTGTCATTCTACATAAAATTGTAGATATATTTCTTTATTTAGTATCTGTACTCTCACTTTAAGTTATTTAAACACTTTATGATCTCTGAGGCTTAATCAATAGTTTTACTCGCTCTATATTGCCGTTTGCTGGAACGTTTGCTATTGCAGTTTGATAGCACGTTTTGAGGTTTGACCATTTGCTGTTTGATGGCACATTTTAACGTTTGGTGGTACTACAAGTGAACACGTACAACTAGTTCAGTATACAGTTCTAATCACACTATTAACAATAGGAACACGTATTACTGTATTAAATACCTATTTTGGCCACTTGCTTCCATAAAACTGAACTGAGTGGTGTGTCTGTTCAGATCTTCTCTCTCTGGTGTAATGAGCTCTAGCAGCTCTGCTAGGAACTTTCCGGACAAAATGAGTGTAAGGCTGGGTGTGATTGGCCAAGACTCTTGCTCAGTGTGAGATTGTCTGTGATTGGCCAAAGACTCCTGCTGAATAACAAAAGCTTCACTCTCTATGCTTTTCTGGTTTCAATTCTACTGTGTCTTGAGCTTACCTTACAGTCACACAACAAATCTTAAAAGGCATATTCTTTTTGCTTCTGTGAACACAATATACAACTGTTACATGACATCCATATATAAAGTTACAGTAAATAACTCTGCTGTTATCTCTCACATATGAGCATATGAATTGTATTAAGGTTATTAGCAGGTCTAGCTGTATATGCTTGTAAGTCACATTAGCAACCTAGGACAGGTCTTAGATGGCCAGCTACAGCACAAACTGTTGGCGCTATATAAATCCTGAATAATAATAGTAGTTCCTCTCACTAATACCAATGATTGGGAACTATTCCTCTTCCACCTAACCACAGGGACGCTCATTTTTCACTACCACTGACCACAAAGCCTGAAGCATTATCTGCTCCCACAGTCCGGCCCCCCTAAAATATGAAGGACAGTAAACTGGCCCTTTTTTATTTAGAAAGTTTGGAGACTCCTAATTTAGTGTGTTTTCACACTTAAAGGGGCAGCTGTCATATAATATATTTTTTGCACAGTTTGGCTCTAAGGCTCTAAGACTGAGAACTGAGCTATCCAAGACTGCTGATTGCTCTGTTCTCACAGCTCCATGAGCAGACAGCTGATGATTGTTGGTCACTACTGTCTGTCCCCCACACACTCACTGGTGTACTGGCCTGTACTGGATTACTCATGTTCTCAGCAGTTTGCTGAGTGCATGAGCCAGGTGCCGGTCCATGGTTGTGGTCAGATCCCGACTTTGTTGTCCTGGTTTTGCCCCAGCCTGGACCGGCTCTGGAAATCGGCTTTGGGGGGTAGTGGGCTTAGGTCCGGTGTTTGCTGAAAACGGGTCACAGGATTTCAGAACTAAATGCACTTCTGTGATCCATAGAAGTAGAGCCAAACAAGCTTTTGCTTTTACTTCTTTTTATTTAATATAAATATATTTTTGTCTTGTATACTTCTGCTATACTGCATAGCCAGGTAGGTAGCACACTTTTTGCCTAGTTTTTAACAATTTAGTTTTCAGTGTCATCTCTCCAACTGCTTATTGAAAAATACATTGGCATTATCACCTCCTTCCAATAAGTAGGCAGCTGACCCAAGAACGGTCACACTGACCAGGAAGTAGAAGAATGATCCTCTTGACCCACAGTTGTGTGCATCAAAAGAATGCCTGGCCAAAATAATTATCCTTTAAAAACCACTTACCCCCCGGACCATATTGCTGCCCAAAGACCAGAGACCTTTTTGCGATTCGGGACTGCGTCGCTTTAACAGACAATTGCGCGGTCGTGCGACGTGGCTCCCAAACAAAATTGGCGTCCTTTTTTTCCCCACAAATAGAGATTTCTTTTGGTGGTATTTGATCACCTCTGTGGTTTTTATTTTTTGCGCTATAAACAAAAATATAGCGACAATTTTGAAAAAAATGAATATTTTTTACTTTTTGCCATAATAAATATCCCCCAAAAATATATAAAAAATTTTTTTTCCTCAGTTTAGGCCGATACGTATTCTTCTATATATTTTTCGTAAAAAAAAATCGCAATAAGCGTTAATTGATTGGTTTGCGCAAAAGTTATAGCGTTTACAAAATAGGGGGTATTTTTATGGCATTTTTATTAATATTTTTTTTTACTAGTAATGGCGGCGATCAGCGATTTTTTTTTTCCGGTACTGCGACATTATGGCGGACACTTTGGACACTTTTGACACATTTTTGGGATCATTGGCATTTTTATAGCGATCAGTGCTATAAAAATGCATTGGATTACTATAAAAATGCCACTGGCAGTGAAGGGGTTAACACTAGGGGGCGGGGAAGGGGTTAAGTATGTTCCCTGGGTGTGTTCTTACTGTGGGGGGGGGTGGACTCACTAGGGGAAACACTGATCCTCTGTTCATACATTGTATGAACAGAAGATCAGCATTTCCCCCGCTGACAAGACCGAGATCTGTGTGTTTACACACACAGCTCGCCTGGTCCCCGCTCTGTAACGAGCGATCGCGTGTGCCCGGCGGCGATCGCGCCCGCCGGGCATACGCACGGGAGTCGGCGGCTCAAAGAGCCGACGTAGAGCTACAGGCTCTCGCCCAGGAGAGCCGACCTGCCGCTGTAGAATGACGGCGGCTGGTCGGCAAGCAGTTAATGGGTAATCTAGTCAAATACTGTCAGTGGTTTAATATCATAAAAGGTAGCCAACGGTATAAAATTCCATGGAGACAGAAGCTGTTGTTGAAGAATTGTATGTGCCCAAATCTGCTGAAAATTAGGAATTGACTTGAATTACTAATTTGGCTGATCTTCCTTTTTAATTAATATCACATGACCAATGCCTCAGAATATAGTCACATTGGATCAACTGCAATACAATCCTTGTAGCCAAGGTATGTCTGGTTTCATTTAAAGCTTTATAGTAGCAGTGGGTCTTATTTCACAATAGGTTTGCTTTTTCATGCAGTGCTTCAGGCAGGCATCATTTAATCTTGGCTTTTTTTTGTTCTTTGTCATCGCCTAAGAAAGGAATCCTTGATGTTATAAAACTTGATCATTTTAGTGTACATTCTGAAAATAAAAAGTATTCAGTATTGCATCTTCCCATGCCCTGACCATGGTGTCTTCAAGCCTCTTGATTACATACATGAAAATACTCAACCTAATGTAAGAGTACAAACGAAACATATAATCTAGGTAAATGCTGTTATGAGGATCAGATCCATCAATTTCAGATATTGGCTGCTCTGAAGATGGTCATGGCAAGTAATCAATGATGTGTTTTTTTATTTATTTTTTCCTTCTTTTTTTTTTTAAGTTTTATGAAGCAATTACTTGAATATTTAGGCTGAAAAAAATAATCCCAAAGGCAAGTGTGATTAATAGCTGGTCTGTCTAAAAGGCAGAGAGTAATTGTTGCTTCAGGTTAAACTAGGGCATGACCCTAAATCTGTTCTCCTCCTCATTTGTAGATATGCCCGAAAAAGTAAATGTGAGGTTGGTTATCTAACCTTTAGTACAAGGACAAGGAAAAATAAATGGTATAATACAGAACATTTAGTCTACACATTACAGCATCCCAGGGGCATGTACACTGATAAAAAAAACCTTAGTGTACATGACATTGGTTGGCTTTTTTATGCCCTTTAGTTGGAGGTTTTCTGTTTTTTAATTTTGAGGTTTTTTTTCTTTGTTGTTCATTAGCCTCTCCTGCTGGCCTTAAAGTCCATACACTGAGATTATTCATCAATGCAGTGCTGAGGTTCTGTGCTGACAGAGTGCTCGTGTGTTCCCAGCACACTGACTGAGCTGTCTGCCCGCTAATTACAGTGATCATATGATTGGGAAACTTGCTCTGCCTCCCAGAATTAACCTGCAATTAAAGGGCTGCCAGGAGGCAGAGGCAAGCCATAAGGGGTACTTGATACAGTTATTCTGAGAGGATTGTTTATACTGCCACCTACAGGAGGACTTGGACACAGGCAAAGAAGCATCTGGTCAGTCAGGTAAAAGCTCTTCCAGCATGTTTTAGTTGTTTCTAGTGTCCTAGTATGACGGGGTGTTATCTTTGAACCTTTAAGGAATATTTCCCTATTCACTGTTACTCACAAGGTTGTGTTGCCTGCTGCCAGGTGGCCTTGCCCTGTAAAGACCCTTTCTAGCTGTACACAAAGAAAATGTGGTGATGAGGCCAAGGACTGCCTTCCTTTCGCCTTTCACCTTAAATCTTTACTAAGCCACTCCCGAAGAGGTGGCCTAAAACCTATTGATCCCAAGATGAATCCCCTTTTCAGACATATCTACTGATATTCGTGGCAGCACTTTTTTTTTTTTTTTCTGTTGGCGTTGTCTGGCAGCCACTCAGGAAGTGGTTTTAGATCCCCACTTGCTGGGGATTCTGTTTTTTTTTTTTTTAATACCAGTCTGTCCCCCCCCAGCAGGCAAACTAAAGCTTTCACCCTGTGCCCCATAGAAGAGAGGGCACAGCATGGAAGCTTTACTTTTGCTTGTGGGGATCGGGGTATGGAGCCGGGGAAGGGGTCCCGTGGCCAGGCTGCATTGGCGGGGCTTGCCATGCATCTATATCTCTCAATATCATCTTTTTTTAAAAAAAAAGGAAGGTTTGGGGTTAGGATTGTTTATTTTTGTTAGGGCTACTACTACTTACAAATACTAAAAATACAAATCATAAATAAATACAATAAATTAATACTATGCAATAATAGGTAAATAATTAACCCCTAACATTAACCCTTAACAAAATAATAAACTCCCTAACACAAAATGTATTTTTTATTATTATTATTATTTTGTTTGGGTGTTTAATATTTTATTAATACTAATGTACTTAATATATTAAGGTTAGGGGTCATTTGTGTAAATATTGCATATTTTATTTCTCATCTTATAATTTATTTATTTTTTGTATTTTACATTTTATTTATTCATATATTACTTTTATTTTTATTTTCATTTGAGCAGAAAATCGTGCAAATGCATACAAAATCATAAACATGGCGCATTTCCATTCATTTCTATGGGAATAAAGGCATGCCAAAAACACACAAATCTTACCCAATTTGAGCTACTTAAAAAGCTCCAAAAACGTTTTTGAGCTCCAGGAGTTTGGCTTCAGGCAGCTTGCAGTGGAGATGTGAACTCTCTCCATAGAGAATACTTTTTTTTTTTTCTCCAACATTTTGTAGCTTCAAACTACAAAACGCTGAGGTGTAAATGGGGCCTTAAAGTTGCATGAAAAACCTTTCACTTAAAGCAGAGTTCCAACCACAATTAGCATTTTTTAAATGTATGTCCTTTCATACCTGCGTTTTTATAATATAAATCTGGTCACTTACTATTTTACAATCCGCCACCGATCCGCATAGATATTCAAAAAAGATCGTTTATAAAACTATGTCTACACCGTTGTTATTTTGCTTGTGGGCATTGTGAAGCCAACAAGCACTTCCTGGAAGTCTTGGATGGGGAGTGATAATTGGACAGCGCACTGCATCCTGGGAAATGATGACACACATTTCCCAGGAGCATTAGAGCGAGATGATGTCAGAATCCTAGGTGCTTTCAAAGGCAGATTTCGTGGGACCGCATAGCAACAGGCATTTCCATTTTTTTTTACTTTTTTAGGTCTAATGAGCACAATAATGGAAAAAAAAATTTGGGATGGAAACTCCACTTTAATGCTGGCATTAGATAAGACTTGAACATACTCTGGTAAAACTGGGAGAACTTCTAAACAGATGAAAACATGGCAGCTTTGCCTAAAAGCCCAAGAAGCACTGACCGATCTAGTGGAGTGTGCCTTGACAGGAGAAGGTAGAACCATAAAGCTGTATTAAACATGTTTTTTTAAAGCACTTTCAGCAGCTGATTTTATTACTTGTGAAGTATGCAGCTTCTTTGTTTTAATCCTTGCCTATGTTCACGTTTAAAATGGTGCTGTGATTGCTGCCCCCTGTTTCAGGGTGGCTTATTTCTCTTACAGCATCCTATGGAAGCAATTTTCATGCAGGGACTGGAGTTGTCTCCCTGCACTGTGTACATTAATAGAAACACACAGCCTAGTAGCCTAAGAGGCCTCCTATTCTCTTCTCCTTCCCATCTCCAAGCTGACCAACTGGCCCCTCTATGCACTGTCCACTGTTTTTTCCTGTGAAGACCGAAGGTTTAGGGAAGCAACACTGAAACGGCAGGAGCTAGCAGCAGTAAACATTTAAATTTGCTGTGGTTAATTTGACATCATAGCAAATCTTTTATCGGAGAATGAGCACAATAAAATTAACAATGTGTTACGCAACATAACTAAAGAAGTTGGAAAGCTCGCTCAAGAGCTAAGGGGAGAGATCGATCAGCTTGGAGAGCGCACGGCCACTTTGGAGACTAAATTTGATGAGACTATACAGTATATGCATGCTCTGGAAGAGGAAAACGCCTATCTTAAGCACACAGTTTCCCAAATCCAACTCCAACAAGAAGATTTGGAGAACAGAGAGCGGCGTTCGAACATAAGGATCCGCGGGGTCCCTGAAACTGTCAGCGATAAGGACCTGCGGGTCTATCTACTAGATCTATTTGTTACGCTTGCTCCTCGCATACCTGACATAGACTGGCGCTTAGACAGAGCACACAGATCTCTGGCCCCCAAACCCCCTCCTGGATCCAACCCGAGGGACATAATAGTCCGTTTCCACTATTATGATAGCAAGGAAGCCTTAACAACAGCTACACGCAACAAGAACCGCATTGATTTCAAAGGTTCCAAGATCCAGATCTTCAATGATCTCTCTCCCATTACCCTGGCTAAAAGACGCAACCTTCGCCCAATCACAATGCACCTTCAGCAACATCAAGTCACCTACAGATGGGGCTTTCCATTCAGGCTCTCAGCGTCCAAAGATGGCACACAATACTCCATTAGAGATCTCCACGAATGTGAAAATTTCACCCGCAACCTGGGCCTACTACCTGTTCCGGAGGAGGAACTACAGCTCCCACCGCCTGCTATGGCCACCAGACCCCTTCTGGCCCCCGCTGCTATCTGGACCCCGGTTCGGCGAAGACAATAGAAGGCTTTCTCCACTCCACAACGCTCTAATTTATCTAGACCCCCCACCTGAAATCCGAAACCTTGATATACATCCCCTTGTTTGTTCTTTTTGATACCCAGATGCCTAGGATCACGACCCTCCTCTTCTGGTGTCTGCGGGGAGGGCTCTCCTCTACAACCCATCCACACAAATTTTTATTTTTTATTTTTCCTGCTGTTTCAGTTTGAGGTGCTAAGTTCTGCACTAGGTTAATTGACTACATCCGAGGCTAATAACTTTCTACAGGAGCGGGCCACGACCCGTCGCTCTTGCTGACCGTCATGTTTCTCTATATCTCCAAGGTGTTCCACCTTGGTCCCCTGAAGGACTTTTTTCCTTCAGGCTTTCAAAACATGTTTTTTTTGTTTTTTTCTGATGTAGGTATCCTATTTTTCTTACTGTTTATTTTTGCCAAACCTCTTCAATTTTTCTCAGGTCCTTTTTTGACCTGTTATTGGTTTCTTATCTTGACACAGGTTATAATGTCCTCATACATTGTCTTACCGCTCAGAAATGCTGATGTGTATATGTTTTTTTCAGTTGTCCTTGGGTTGGAATACCTCCTTCCCGTGAATTGTATTCAGATATTTTTTGCTTTTCTACCCATGTATGTACTATGGCTTTAAAGATTTTTTCTTGCAATGTCAAGGGCTTGAATTCCCTACGAAAGCGCTGGCTGGCGCTGAAGGAATTCAAATCCTCTGGAGCTGATGTGGTGATGGTTCAGGAGACACATTTCCGCCCAGGAGGTTCCTTTAAATTTGCATCTAGATTGTTTCCCACAGTTTATATGGCCTCGGACCCATCTGGGAAGGCTGGAGTAGCCATATTGATTAAGCGTTCTTGCCCCTTACGAATCCTTGCTTCAAGTCTAGACCCCAAGGGTAGGTTTGTCCTCCTGAGCTGTACCCATCTGAATACTTCCTTTACCTTAGCTAATGTTTACGCTCCCAATTCAGGGCAGATTGGCTTTCTCACCGGGGTTCTTGAACGGCTGCGTTCTTTTTCTCAGCCTTTCACGATTATCGGTGGGGATTTCAATATGTGTATGTCTCCTAGCAGAGACAGACGTGTTTTATTTCACCAGACCCCCTCTCTTCAGGTTCTTAAATTATCCACCTCCTTCCGTAAATTGATTAGGTCCCATAATCTTTTTGATGCGTGGAGAGTGAAACACCCTATTCAACATCAATATACTTTCTTTTCCCCCCCGCACAAGCTATATTCTCGCCTAGATCATTTCCTAGTAACTGCTCCCCTGCTACCTAACATAGTCTCCTCTGAAATAGACCCTATAACATGGTCTGATCATGCCCCCATTACCTTAAGCCTAGCGCTCCAGACAGCCTCACCTAAGACTTGTCACTGGAGACTCAACGAATCTCTTTTACGACATGCTGAAACTAAGGTTAAGCTCCTCCGGAACATGGAAGAGTTTTTTTATTTAAATGTAGGCTCAGGCCCTGACATATCTACTGTATGGGAAGCTCATAAGGCTTTTTTTAGGGGCGAGTGCATCTCAGCCGGCTCGTGCCTGAAACGAGATTCTATTAAACTAAGATCGGAGCTTGTGGCCCAGCTGCGGACAGCGGAGGCACAGTTGCTCCGCTCTCCTACGGTGAGTCGCTTGCGTGTGGTGATTGCTATCCGCAATCGCATTAAGTCCATAGATACAAACAAAATTTCGAAGTCAATATTATGGTCCAAGCAAAAATTTTATGCGGATAAGCCACACAGAATGCTTGTTCATAAGCTTAAACCCCGCCCTTTTCTAAATATCCCTGATCATATAATACAGCCAGATGGCTCGCCTACATACTGTCCCCGGACCATGTCTGAAGTTTTTGGAGATTATTACAAAAAACTTTATAATTGCTTGAGCACTGACCCGCAGACCCAGTTTTCACAAGACGGACTAGACGCTTTCCTATCATCCGTACATCTCCCAAGACTCTCATTAGATCAACGTGCCTCACTAAATCAACCTATTTCCACTGAGGAACTGACTGAAGTAATTAAACACCTTCCTTCACATAAAGCCCCGGGCCCAGACGGTCTTCCATATTCCTATTATAAAGCATTTTTGCAGATTCTTACTCCACACATGCTAACTCTCTTTCATTCGCTACTTCAGGGTAAACTACCGCACTCCTCATTTTTGCATGCTTCTGTAACCGTGATCCCAAAGCCGGATAAAGACCCATCCTCCCCTGATAATTACCGTCCCATCGCCCTGCTAAATTCAGACTATAAAATTTTCACCAAAATTTTAGCAAATAGACTCTCTCTAATTTTACCAGCACTAATTCATAGAGACCAAGTTGGATTTGTTCCCATGCGACATGCAGGCGACAACACACGTCGGACAATTGACCTTATTGATCTACTTAACAAAACCAAGAACCCTGCTTTGATCCTTAGTTTAGACGCCCAAAAAGCATTTGATCGCCTTAGTTAGCCATTCATGTTTGCAATTCTATCCCGCTACGGATTCTCGGGTCCCTTTGTCCAAGCTCTTCAAGCCTTATATTCAAAGCCCACATCACAAGTACAACTCTCCTCACATCTATCACGTACATTTTCCCTTAGCAATGGTACAAGACAGGGCTGTCCTCTGTCGCCTCTGCTCTTTATCCTTAGTTTAGAACCCCTAGCTGCGGTTATACGGAAATGTCCGGATATTAGAGGCGTTCGTCTTCAACACACGGAATATAAACTGTCCCTATTTGCCGACGATGTCCTCCTCACCCTCACACACCCGCACTCTACTTTGCCACATCTACATAGCGTTCTAGATGCCTTTAGATGCCTTTCAGGGTTTAAAATTAATGCTGCTAAGACAGAAGCGTTACCCATAAACATCCCTCCACCTCTCTTGTCTTCCCTCCAAAGCAAGTATAATTACCATTGGTGCTCACAGTCACTTACATATCTAGGGGTTCAG